>NC_064614.1:649353390-649994104 GCF_023898315.1 Schistocerca nitens
TGGCACCAAGGCAGAAGCGACTCTCATCGCGGAAGACGACACGTCTCCATTCGTCCCTCCATTCACGCCTGTCGCGACACCACTGGAGGCGGGCTGCACGATGTTGGGGCATGAGCGGAAGACGGCCTAACGGTGTGCGGGACCGTAGCCCAGCTTCATGGAGACGGTTGCGAATGGTCCTCGCCGATACCCCAGGAGCAACAGTGTCCCTAATTTGCTGGGAAGTGGCGGTGCGGTCCCCTACGGCACTGCGTAGGATCCTACGGTCTTGGCGTGCATCCGTGCGTCGCTGCGGTCCGGTCCCAGTTCGACGGGCACGTGCACCTTCCGCCGACCACTGGCGACAACATCGATGTACTGTGGAGACCTCACGCCCCACGTGTTGAGCAATTCGGCGGTACGTCCACCCGGCCTCCCGCATGCCCACTATACGCCCTCGCTCAAAGTCCGTCAACTGCACATACGGTTCACGTCCACGCTGTCGCGGCATGCTACCAGTGTTAAAGACTGCGATGGAGCTCCGTATGCCACGGCAAACTGGCTGACACTGACGGCGGCGGTGCACAAATGCTGCGGAGCTAGCGCCATTCGACGGCCAACACCGCGGTTCCTGGTGTGTCCGCTGTGCCGTGCGTGTGATCATTGCTTGTACAGCCTTCTCGCAGTGTCCGGAGCAAGTATGGTGGGTCTGACACACCGGTGTCAATGTGTTCTTTTTTCCATTTCCAGGAGTGTATAATAAATTTCTTCAACTCTTTAATACTTTCTTTAGTAGCTCTTTGTTATTAAAATGTGCAGGCACATACACATTACTAACAAGCAAACGAGCCTTAAGGAGGAAGCAATGGATCGCAGAAAATGGAGAGGCAAAGGACCTGCTAATATAGCAGATAACTGATGATGATGACCAAGTAGAGCTCTTGAATACTTGTGTTCTGAGACAACTACATTACAAGCAGCTACAGGAAACAAGCAAAGATGAAAGTGGATTAATTATTACAAAATTAAAGAGTGAGAATATTAGTTCTGCACTCAGTCACCTGTGTAAAGAGTCTTTCAGGTTTGGTTTGCTTTCTGATAGATTGAAATACTCATTAGTAAAACCATATCATAAAAAGGATGAAAGAGAGAATGTAGACAGTTACGTACCAATTCTTTTGCTACCAGAGTTTTCAGAAGTTTTGAGAAAGTAACATGTAGGAGAGTAGTGGCAAATCTCACTAGGCATAATTTGCTGTCAGATTCCCAGTTCGGTTTCATGAAAGGGTATCCATAAAAAAAATTTACTCTTTTGAGTGTGAAGCACTATCAGGACTAAACAGTGGGTTGAGGACAGTACTTTCTTCGATTTGGCAAGCGCGTTTGATTTTGTGGATCATGCAATACTTCTGCGTAAGTTGAAACATTTTGGGATTTGGGGGAAAAGCTTAATGGTTCACTTCAAAACATTACAACGTAATACTTTATACTTCTCAGATTTTTTTCGTATTTTGGATAGTAATTTCAGATTATAAATGTTTGTATTTTGTCATTTTATTGTTAATATTAATTTTTTGAAGTGCTGTAATGTAGTAGACACGCTGAAAAAGTCAGAGTTTTTGTTATGTATAATAACAATTTCTAATTAAATATAACATTGGCGTCGCACTAATGTAGTAGGTATTCGACAGCGCCCATACAAGAGAGTTGCAAGCAGTGGGGGGTGAAACTCACATACGCCTTCTGTTAACTCAAACTTGATTCAATGCCAGGCCACTTGGGACGCTGCAAGATCATCATTCCATCATCTCTGTTTCTTATTGGATGATCTAAAGTCTTCAATATCGGCTTTAGTTTCGTTCAGAATGGAAGCTGCTATCACAGAATTGTTTTCCTGATTATGACTGTGTGTGCGTGTGTCTTGTACTCTGATTTACATTTGCATGCAACTGTAACATCGTGGTAAATGATTCCATATTTATTTTTATTTCATATAAAACAGAAGTTGGATTTTTCACATAGTATTCTGTGGAGATTTGTCCCTGTCTGAGAATTCATGTGTGAATTACTTGATTTAAACGTGTTGTAAGAATATTGTTCTTATTTTACTTTATTTTAGCTCGCATCCGTTTTTCGTATTTTCTAACATTTGATGGAGAACTCGTGTTAGCAGCTTTTGACAGAATTGTTATTCGGCTTTATTACATATTGTCACGGAATGAGTATGCATTTTTACTTTGAATGGTGCTGCTTGTAGCACTGAGTTGGTTTTGTGGTATTAGTGACAGAGAACGTAGATACTATTACGCAGCAAAAATATTCTATATTGAACTGCATACTTGTACATGGGATTGTGTGGTTTAGTGTGTACTGAATTGTACTGCATTTAGTAAACTCTAGTTATACAGAATTCTGTAGTAGATCTGTCAGAAGCGGCTAACATGGAGTTCTCCATTAAATGAAAGTACAAAAAAACGGATGCGTACTAAAATGAAGTAGAATATGAACTATATACTTACAAAGCATTTAAATCGAGCGGTTCACACACAGATTCGTGAGCAGAAAATTAGGTGCACCAGCCCACACTATGAGATGAAACCAGCTTCTCTTTTGTATACCTCAAAAACAAATATGGAATCATTTACTCCACACAATATTACAGATGCATGCAAAAAGAAATCGGAGTTCGAGCCACATACTCACAATGCAATTCAAAGAGTGCAACACACACAAGATGTCGTAGTCAGGAACACAGTGCGATGAGACCAGCTTCTATGTCAATTCATGTCAGATGATTTTGAGGTTTTGACATACGTTATAGCGCAGCTGTTTCCCTTGATAATGCCACGCAGTCGAAACTGCAATATTGTTTTTTATAAACAAATAAATTTACAATCAAATAGCGAGACGAAATCATTTCAAAATTTTGCATAATTGTGAACCCCAACTACGAGAAGTTAATTTTGGTTTTTCCTTGAGATTTCTTAAATATCTTACTTTGAAGTCAACACACAAAAAACCTTGTTTCCAGACACACACTCAACTACTAGACTATGAGGTCCCCCATAAAACATGAACTAAAAACATTCTCATCTAAATCGCATATATTTCGAATTAAGAAATATGGATTTTCGCGCCATATTTTCTCGTACTACCAAGCCACTATGAGCGCTGCTGTCGTTCTCTACTCCCGTGTCGTAACATGGGCAGCGGACTTCTTAAATTTTGGCGTTCAGTGGTTGCAAGTGACGTGAGTAACTGCAAAAGCGCGCCAAAAACGAGCAGTAATATGAGCCACAGTACAGGAATTACTTGGCCGGCCGGAGTGGCCGAGCGTTTCTAGGCGCTACAGTCTGGAACCGCGGGACCGCTACCGTCGCAGGTTCGAATCCTGCCTCGGGCATGGATATGTGTGATGTCCTCGATGTCCTTAGGTTAGTTAGGTTTAAGTAGTTCTAAGTTCTAGGGGACTGATGACCTCAGTGCTCAGAGCCATTTGATTTTCGAACAGTAATTGCTGGGGAAGGGTTTCAAGAGTATTAATAGAAGAAGAATACTGTCGGCTAAATATGTTTGATTCTGCTCGTATGAGAAGAAGAGCCTTTTGCCTAGTAGTCGTTGCCATCAAATTATCATGCCGCGTCTACAGCTACTACACCTCAAAGTAAGGCTGTGCCATTTCAGAAACTTAGACATGTAAAAGATTTGCCAGCGTTTTACAATCCTCAACTGAACTTTATAGATATTTTTTTAACTTCAGATTTAGTTATTGTTAATTATTATATCAATTATCTCAACTCAGTGCTGTAAGCAGGACCCTGTTCCTATTATTGTAACACCACTTTAATGAAGAAGTCTCACATTTAAATTTATCAAGGAATCAGACTGTAAATCCTAAATTTCGCTAGCTTAGTGAAAAGGGAAACTTTAGAATTTACTAGGCAGTTTTGATTAACTTTTTCAAATGTAACTATTTTCATTACCTTTTTGAGAAGGAGGAGACTTATAAATCATTTAAATCTGTTCATCTTGCAAAATTACTGAACAGAATCTATGCCAACTGTGCTATATAATTTTATGTGTTTATCTCTATGTTGTATGGTTCTTGGCTTTCGTTCTTTCTGCGTTGTCTGTGTCGATTGTTGCTGTTTCTGACGTATTCAGTAACCAGTCATAACGTTTTGGTAATGAATTTTCTTTATTGAAAAGAAATGTTTAGTGAAACAGTAAACATTAACCTAAAGCAAAGTCTTTCAATCGTTACCGCGTTACATGTAACACTTAGTAAATGACTTTTTTTTTCTTCTGAATTCAGTTCAGTGTGATGTTAATTAGGTTCCAAACATTTCATAAAGTCTTTCATTTTCAACCCAGCTCTCGCGCCTACCTGACCTCTACTGTCTACATAGATTTCAGTAATTGTTACGTTAATTCATATTTTTCACACAATGTAATCTTTTTTATAACTTTTGCTCAAAAGCGATCTGGCGAATGTTTTATTTCGTGAAACAACTTCAGTTCTGCTAAATTCCGGCTAAACATTAACGACACTCTAGTTAACTTCTCAAATATAATTAAGACACTAAAGTTTTTTATTCGGTTTCGATCGTTATTAACGTTAAGTGTTTCGTTAGCATAATAACTTTCGGTAGTGCCCTCATTCGCGTTCTCATGATCCAGAATTTTTCGGACTAGATCCCTTTTTTGAGAATAACAGGGCATTAGGTGCACGTATTGTATAATTACTGAAGAGGTGGATAAGTTACGAGTTCATGTCTGGAAAGTAAGATGCGGAATGTTTTCCTCCAGTGTCAGCAAACAGGGAAGAGGTTTGAATCTAGCTGGTATCATGATAGGGGATGGGTGTTACAAAATTCTGTTCTGGGTAAATTGCTCTTCTTGATGTATATCAGTAATCTGCCAGTAAACATGGCAGGTGACTCAAAATTTTCTCGTTGCGGAGCACAAAAGTTGGGTTGGGTTGATTTGGGGGAGGAGACCAAACAGCGAGGTCATCGGTCTCATCGGATTGGGGAAGGATGCGAAAGGAAGTCGGCCGTGCCCTTTCAAAGGCTCTATCCCGGGATTTGCCTGAAGCGATTTAGGGAAATCACGGAAAACGTAAATCAGGATGGCCGGACGTGGGATTGAACCGTCGTCTTCCCGAATGCGAGTCCAGTGTATAACCACTAAGCCACCTCGCTCTTTTTTTTTTCGATATAGTTTGTTGCGTTTGGTCTGGGCGGACGTCACAAGATATCTGTTCACGTTGATCGTTGAATCCTTGACTCATTTTTTTTTTTTTTTTTTTTTTTTATTACAGAGAGCACGCAGCCCTCTGACTGAACACGCTGAGCTACCGTGCCGAGTTTTATGAATAATGAAAGGCATACTTCCAGGAAATTGTACCGAAGAAAGCCCCAAAATCACAGGAGTTTAAAAGTGTCTGCACATATCGCAGCGCCCCCATGTCACGCAGATAAACCCTGTCAAAAACAGAATTTTGTTCTCATTTGTTTGGTTTTTATGACTTTTTAGCCTCTAATGTTTTAGTGAGGTATGATTATTAGAGAAGTAATTACCTCGTAAGACTCAAAACCCAAATGAGAGTTTTAACAACTGTAAATGGGATCGGATACCAAAAACTGTTCTGGAAGGACTAGATACTTTGAAAATAGGTGTCCTGGAAGCTCTGCTATGTTTCAGTGATGGTATGGAATTGATGCGAGCGCCTAGTAGACTAAATATTCAAAGAACATTAATTGTCATTGACTGCACGAGACCCTTTGAAGTGGAGATATCAGTGCTGAAAGCCGCCAAAGAAGCAACAGTAGGAAGAAGAAGTCTCAAAAAGAAAAAAGGGGGAGAACAACACCAGAAACAAGATAAATATGGGCCTAGGAGGCATCAATGTTATGTAAGGTAGGTAGAAAAACAAGCTGGAAGTTCACTTTTTTATGTTCTAGTACACATTGGTTAAAAACTGCTAAAAATAGAGGTTGAAATTTTGTATACTGTCTTAAGACACACTTAACTAAAAAGTAGACTATTATTATGTTTTAAATTTTAAAATTAAAAATATTTTAAAGAAAAACTATGAGTTATTTATTGAAATTTTTGGTAATCATTATTAAAATGTTTTTGATCCATAATTTATGACTGAAACATCTTTTTAAAAGTCTACTTTAAACATAATAGTGCAAAGAACTTAGAGAAGAAAATCAAGCTTCAACTTTGTTTTATTTCAGGTTATGTGTACCTATGGTGTACGTAAACAATTAGCACTCATTATTTAACTTGCAAACACAAATACAAGCCAGAGAAAGTTGTGAGACCAAAAGCTGTGGTTCATACATCAAACAGTTCCCAAAGGATCTATTAAAAGATGATAAGCATTACGTGGGTTACAACTGTTATTCTTTGACGTACACTATTTAGGAAATTGACAATTTTTTCAAGATTTCATCTTGCGTTCATGAACCAGTCCCCTGAGTTGAAGAAAAAAGCGTACGCTTTCTGGCATGGAACTCTTGTAAAAGCGATATTTTACTGTCCTAAATTGGTAAAAAAGTCAGTGAAGCGAATCATTTTAAATTTTCAGTACTGATATGGGTGGAAGACTTTTTTGGAAATATCACATGACAGTTGTGCACGAATTTAATACTGCCATCTTCACTATAAGAATAATCTGCACTGTCTGTGCCAGTGAAACGCAGAGGCTTATTGACATTGCTTTCCTTGACCATATTGTGTCCTATAGAGCAACTGTGTCCACTCACGAAGAATATTCACAGCCACTGTCAGACTGATCTGCATTGTCAGTTCGCGAACTTTATGTAGGCCGTCGTCCCCGTTCATACATTCCATCATGGGATATGTTATTGCTAATATTGTCTGATTAAGAAAAAACTGCAACGATCATTCGCTGAACATTAGACCGCAAAGCGATATGCACCTGCATAATACTTTCTCAAGTATTGTTCAGAGAGATGTAGACTATTTATCAGGGTCCATTTTCAGTAGGCTTCCAGAAAAACTGAAAAAAAAATTAGTGACAAATCCAAAGAATTCAAATAAGAGTTGAACGATTTTCCTGTGGCACACTATTTCTGTTCTGTACAGAAGATCCTCACCGTAATTGAGAACAGGTTCCACGACCAAGTAGCTGTGGGCCATGTGGTCCCACAGGTTCCGATGAATAAATAAAAAATAAAATAAATAAAGGCAATCGCATGCAAAACCCTAGTGCGAGCAATTATACAGCGCTTCTCCAGTGTTTGTGGTCATTAAGTAAACATGACAACACACACCCCAAGGTGGAAAAAAACGACGCACTAGTTAGAAATTATCCGAATAAGCTGTAAGTCGGTAGATGATAAATGAATAGGATATAAGTCGGTAGCCGGCCGGAGTGGCCGTGCGGTTATAGGCGCTACAGTCTGGAACCGAGCGACCGCTACTGTCGCAGGTTCGAATCCTGCCTCGGGCATGTATGTGTGTGATGTCCTTAGGTTAGTTAGGTTTAATTAGTTCTAAGTTCTAGGCGACTGACGACCTCAGAAGTTAAGTCGCATAGTGCTCAGAGCCATTTGAACCATTTTGAATATAAGTCGGTAATTATGATGTTCATGTACAGACAAACAAATAAATACAAGTTCAGAACACTTGGATGACTGATTCAAGAGAAAGAGCTTTACAAATTGAGCAAGTCAATAACATGCCCTGGCCCTTATGCAAGCAGTTATTCGGCTTGGCACTGACGACAGAGTCGTTGAAGATCCTCCTGAGGGATATCGTGCTAAATTCTTTTTTTTTTTCTTTGTTTAAATCGTATGGGACTTAACTGTTAAGGCCATCACTCACTAAGCTTACACACTACTTAACCTAAATTATCCTAAGGACAAAAACACACACCCGTGCCCAAGGAAGGACTCGAACCTCCGGCGGGACTGCTAAATTCTATCCAATTGTGTCAGGTCATCAATACACCGATTTGGTTGGAGGGCCCTGCCCATAATTCTTCAAACATTCTCTTTTGGGGAGTGACCTAGAGGCTTCAGTGACCACGGTATGGTTTAGCAAGCACGAAGAAAAGAGGTAGAAACTCTCGCCTTTTATGGGCGGTATTATCTTGCTGAAATGTAAGCCCAGGGCGGCTTGCCATGAAAGGCAAGAAAACGAGACTTAGAATATCGTCGTCGTTCCGCTGTGCTGTAAGGGTGTGCGAATGACAACCAAAAGGGCCATGCTTGAAAAGAAATGGCACCACAGACCATCATTCCTGGTTATCGAGCAGTACTGCGGGCGCCGACCAGAGTGGCCGAGCGGTTCGAGGCGCTACAGTCTGGAACCGCGCGACCGCTATGGTCGCAGGTTCGAATCCTGCCTCGGGCATGGATGTGTGTGATGTCCATAGGTTAGTTAGGTTTAAGTAGTTCTAAGTTCTAGGGGACTGATGACCACAGATGTTAAGTCCCATAGTGCTCAGAGCCATTTGAAGCATTTGACCTCAGAAGTTAAGTCCCATAGTGCTCAGAGGCATTTGAACCATTTGAAGTACTGCGGGCGATAGACAGGTTGGTATCCAACCGCTGTCTGGGGCGCCGCCAGACACGACTACGACGGTCATCAGGACTGAGTTCGAAGCGGGACTCATCACTGAAGACAGTTCTGCTCCAGTCAATGACATTCCAGGTCAAAGACGTGTCTGGAGGCGCCCCAGACAGTGGTGGATTACCCACCTCACTGTCGCCCGGCATACGGCCCGACAGCGAGGACTGATGGTTTGGGCTACCATTTCTTTTTATAACAAGGCCTATTTGGTGATCATTCGCGGCACCCTTACAGCACAGCGGTACGTCGATCATATTCTACGCACTGTTTTTTTACCCTTCACGGCAAGGCATCCTGGACTTACATTTCAGCAAGATAAGACTCTCCCGCATACGATGAGAGTTTTATTGGTTGTCTGCGTGGCTGCCAAATCCTACCTTGGCAGCAAAGTAGCCGGATCTCTTCCCGATTGAAAACATTTGGAGTATTATGGACAGGACCCTCCAATCAGCTTGGGATTTTCACGATCTAACGAGCCAATTGGACAGAATTTGCCACGATGTGGCTCAGGATGACACCCAACTACTGAATGCCAAGCGGAATAACTACTCGCATAAGGACCACAGATGAACCAACGCGTTATTCTTTTGTCTGTACCGATTTCGTCCCATTTGGATAATTCCTTTATGATCCTTTGCTGTTTTTGTCCAAGTATATCGAATTCAGATTAGAACTGCTATGACCGTACCAGGTTACTATAGCCCATACAGAATTGTAACAGAAATGCTCTGAGAGCTTAGATCAGAATCAATGAATGAAGTACAAGGTAGTTCTCGCGAAACCCTGAGCTTGTGTTAAGACCGTTCAAAGTAGGGGGGGGGGGGGGGGGGAGGAAGGGGGGCAGGGTAGGGGTACTTACGGGGCTGTGGTGGGACAACTGCTGTTTCTTATTTATGTAGTTGATATGCCTTCTAATAGGTCAGGAGATTCTAAAACATTTATGTCTACTATGACACTAGCTTGGTTGTGAAGGACGCTGAATGTAATTTAGGCACTGTGTAAAATAGTGCTGTTCATTACATAAGTTCATAGTCTGCAGAAAATAAATTGATGCCAAATCGCAGTAAGATTAATTTTTACAGTTTCTACATTCAGTTCAACTAAAGCTGGCTGACATTCTGACTAAACCGAATCGACATATGGTTAGTGAGTCTGAGAATCCAAATTCCTAGGTGTTCAGATAGGTGGAAAGCTGTCACGGAAAGCCCATGTCCACGATCTTATTCAAAAACTGATGCTGTTACATTTGCCATTAACATAGCATCGTAGTAAATTATAGTCCAACACGAAGGTTAGTCTACTTTGCTTACTTTCATTCGCGTATGACAAAAGGCGTTTTACTCTCGGTAAGTCTTCCCATTCGCAAAGGTTACTTTTGGCTCAGAATCGGGAAGTTCGAGCAATACGTGGTATAAGATCGGGAACGTCTTGTCGAACCCTGTAGAACGCCCCAGGGTATGCAACCAGAAGGATACGGGGTAAGTGAGAAAGGGCTGGGCCCGAATTAGATATCATCCATTCCTTCAACAACAAATGGTTCAAATGGCTCTGAGCACTATGCGACTTAACCTCTGAGGTCATCAGTCCCCTAGAACGTAGAACTACTTAAACCTAACTAACCTAAGGACATCACACACATCCATGCCCGAGGCAGGATTCGACCCTGCGACCGTAGCAGTCGCGCGGTTCCAGACTGAAGCGCCTAGAACCGCTCGGCCACTCCGGCCGGTCTTCAACAACAATAATTGCATTTACTATCAATTACTAGAATGTTAACAATCTGATACGACAACTTATCACACATGTCTGCAAGCATGCTTTAAGGTAAAGAAGCAACCTTTAAATAGTCAGTAAACATAATGAATAAAATTTGTTACAAGGCAGTACAGTTACACATGTAGAACATACAGAACAGGAAGATAGGACTAGCAAATAGATTTAAGGAAAGTTCTAGTTTAACAATAGTTTAAGTGCTGAATGCGGCAAGGAAAACGCCTTTAAAAAAATGTCGTGAACAACAAATGGGTAAGTCCCCAGGACAGCTACAGAGAAATTATTCAAACCCAATTTGTTTAAGGTCAAAAGAACAATTACTGACAATTACAGGAACTCGAGTGAATGATTCACTTTATCTTGACAATGAAATAATTGACAAGGAATCACAGTCAATTACAATAAGTCACCGGGTTAACGTGAGTGGAAATAGAAAAATAATTTACAATGTAAGTAAAAACGAACCTTTTAAAAACATAAGTATAAAACGTTATCCCTTAAAACCCAAGCTTGCTCTGATGGCAGTTACACAATTGCTCAGAGGAGAAGAGGCTCTCTGCGACCCCGAATTAACTGAAAAAAGGTTAACGGACAAAGGATCGTTACCCCAAAATAATTTAACACTCACCAATATAGGCTGGAACAGGGCCTGAAACTCAACTCAGACATCTCAGCGGAAAACTGGCCAGAACAGCCGCGCGGGATAGCCGCGCTGTCTGCGGCGTCTACTCAAGATCCGCGTGGCTCCCCCCGTCGGAGATTCGAGTCCTCCCTCCGGCGTGGGTGTGTGTGTTGCCCTTAGCGTAAGTTAGGTTAAGTAGTGTGTAAGCTTAGGGACCGATGACCTCGGCAGTTTGGTCTACATCTACATTTATACTCCGCAAGCCACCCAACGGTGTGTGACGGAGGGCACTTTACGTGCCACTGTCATTACCTCCCTTTCCTGTTCCAGTCGCGTATGGTTCGCAGGAAGAACGACTGTCTGAAAGCCTCCGAGCGCGCTCCAATCTCTCTAATTTTACATTCGTGATCTCCTCGGGAGGTATAAGTAGGGGGAAGCACTATATTCGATACCTCATCCAGAAACGCAGCCTCTCGAAACCTGGCGAGCAAGCTACACTTCGATGCAGAGCGCCTCTCATGCAGAGTCTGCCACTTGAGTTTGCTAAACATCTCCGTAACGCTATCACGGTTACCAAATAACCCTGTGACGCAACGCGCAGCTCTTCTTTGGATCTTCTCTATCTCCTCCGTCAACCCGATCTGGTACGGATCCCACACTGATGAGCAATACTCAAGTATAGGTCGAACGAGTGTTTTGTAAGCCACCTCCTTTGTTGATGGACTACATTTTCTAAGCACTCTCCCAATGAATCTCAACCTGGTACCCGCCTTACCAACAATTAATTTTATATGATCATTCCACTTCAAATCGTTCCGCACGCATACTCCCAGATATTTTACAGAAGTAACTGCTACCAGTGTTTGTTCCGCTATCATATAATCGTACAATAAAGGATCCTTCTTTCTATGTATTCGCAATACATTACATTTGTCTATGTTAAGGGTCAGTTGCCACTCCCTGCACCAAGTGCCTATCCGCTGCAGATCTTCCTGCATTTCGCTACAATTTTCTAATGCTGCAACTTCTCTGTATACTACAGCATCATCCGCGAAAAGCCGCATGGAACTTCCGACACTATCTACTAGGTCATTTATATATATTGTGAAAAGCAATGGTCCCATAACACTCCCCTGTGGCCCGCCAGAGGTTACTCTAACGTCTGTAGACGTCTCTCCATTGATAACAACATGTTGTGTTCTGTTTGCTAAAAACTCTTCAATCCAGCCACACAGCTGGTCTGATATTCCGTAGGCTCTTACTTTATCAGGCGACAGTGCGGAACTGTATCGAACGCCTTCCGGAAGTCAAAGAAAAAAGCATCTGCCTGGGAGCCTGTATCTAATATTTTCTGGGTCTCATGAACAAATAAAGAGAGCTGGGTCTCACACGATCGCTGTTTCCGGAATCCATGTTGATTCCTACAGAGTAGATTCTGGGTTTCCAAAAACGACATGATACGCGAGCAAAAAACATGTTCTAACATTCTACAACAGATCGACGTCGGAGATATAGGTCTATAGTTTTGCGCATATGCTCGACGACCCTTCTTGAAGACTGGGAGTACCTGTGCTCTTTTCCAATCATTTGGAACCTTCCGTTCGTCTAGAGACTTGCGGTACACGGCTGTTAGAAGGGGGGCAAGTTCTTTCTCGTACTCTGTGTAGAATCGAATTGGTATCCCGTCAGGACCAGTGGACTTTCCTCTATTGAGTGATTCCAGTTGCTTTTCTATTCCTTGGACACTTATTTCGATGTCAGCCATTTTTTCGTTTGTGCGAGGATTTAGAGAAGGAAGGGCACTGCGGTCTTCCTCTGTGAAACAGCTTTGGAAAAAGGTGTTTAGTATTTCAGCTTTACGCGTGTCATCCTCTATTTCAATGCCATCATCATCCCGGAGTGTCTGGATATGCTGTTTCGAGCCACTTACTGATTTAACGTAAGACCAGAACTTCCTAGGATTTTCTGTCAAGTCGGTACATAGAATTTTACTTTCGAATTCACTGAACGCTTCACGCATAGCCCTCCTTACGCTAACTTTGACATCGTTTAGCTTCTGTTTGTCTGAGAGGTTTTGGCTGCGTTTAAACTTGGAGTGAAGCTCTCTTTGCTTTCGCAGTAGTTTCCTAACTTTGTTGTTGAACCACGGTGGGTTTTTCCCGTCCCTCACAGTTTTACTCGGCACGTATCTGTCTAAAACGCATTTTACGATTGCCTTGAAATTTTTCCATAAACACTCAACATTGTCAGTGTCGGAACAGAAATTTTCGTTTTGATCTGTTAGGTAGTCTGAAATCTGCCTTCTATTACTCTTGCTAAACAGATAAACCTTCCTCCCTTTTTTATATTCCTATTAACTTCCATGTTCAGGGATGCTGCAACGGCCTTATGATCACTGATTCCCTGTTCTGCACATACAGAGTCGAAAAGTTCGGGTCTGTTTGTTATCAGTAGATCCAAGATGTTATCTCCACGAGTCGGTTCTCTGTTTAATTGCTCGAGGTAATTTTCGGATGGTGCACTCAGTATAATGTCACTCGATGCTCTGTCCTTACCACCAGTCCCGTGAGACCTTACCACAAATTTCCAAAAACTGGCCAGGACACAGGAAGGGATGCTGAAATCAGACCACCACACTGGCGACTATAATACGTATCGGAGCCATGCCGCAGCGAGCCAACACAGGGTGCACTTGACTACAGCTCGCTCCCGGCGCCCGCCTCTCACAAGTACACAACGGCCAGCACCGCCACTAGAGACAGCAGGCCACAATGAGTTCCGCCTGAAGAATACATGTAAATGTCAAAGGTACATAACTGAAATCACTTGACCCAAAAATATCGACATTCAATAACAGAAGGGTGCGACCCAAATAACCTTACGAAAGGCCCATGATTATTTCTCTCCAACCTCTAGTAGCGTCAGATTACCAGAACTTCAGTAGGGAAATAACAAGCAATACAATAAATAGCCAAAACGACATTAAATTCACATAAAGAATGCCTGAAAGTTGTTGTTGTGGTCTTCAGTCCTGAGACTGGTTTGATGCAGCTCTCCATGCAGCTCCCCATGCCTGAAAGTAGTGAACTCGAATATGACTACTTAAACACACAACTGAAAGGACAGCTGCGTGGGCAGAAAGTCCACACCGTCGAGCTTATCTTAAATAATGCAAGTACAGTAACCTTACTGACACCCGCGTCAGGCCATCCTGATTTAGGTTTTCCGTGATTTCCCTAAATCGCTCCAGGCAAATGCCGGGATGGTTCCTTTGAAAGGGCACGGCCGACTTCCTTAACCGTCCTTCCCTAATCCGATTAGACCGATGACCTCGCTGTCTGGTCTCCTCCCCCACAGCAACCCAACCAAACATGTTGACACGTGAACAAATGTGCATAGCTGGTGCGCACCAGGACATCTGAAGCATAGTAACATACTTGATTAAAAACAGGCAATGACTGTAATAAACACAGAATTTAAAGAATGGAACCTGTCATAACGTAAAAACATAGAGTATCTTAGAGAACAGTTTAAACTAATAAGGTACTTAAAACAATACGTAAGATGAGCAAGTCCTTCCAACACACCCTGAAAGCGTGGCTGCGCTCAAAAACCTTTTACAGATATCAACAACACATTAATGAGACGCCGGCGGCTGTGGCCGAGTGGTTCGAGGCGCTTCAGTCCGGAACCGCGCTGCTGCTACGGTCGCAGGTACGAATCCTGCCTCGGGCATGGATGTGTGTGATGTCCTTAGGTTAGTTAGGTTTAAGTAGTTCTAAGTCTAGGGGTCTGATGACCTCACATGTTAACACCCATAGTGCTTGGAGGCATTTGAATTTGATTAATGAGACACCAGCAGAATTACACAGTAACCCGCTAACAAGGCAGTCAGCCACCTCAGAGCAGTGGAGGCGTAGGCAGGCCCACAGAACCAACAGCCACAAGGTTTACTGACCGAAGTCCTGCATCTACGATGCAAGCAAGCCAGCAACAACAGGTCACGTAAGCAACTCGCGAATATCCCGGTAAAGGCACGCAGCAGATTAACCCACGAGTTGTCCCCAAACAGGAAACAGGAAACAGGAAACAGCACGCCAAGACACAGAACGCAACGCGTGCTGAACGGCAATCGCGCACCGCCACACTCCATCCCCGGAGTGGGTGGCTGCCCAACTTCCAGCTCAGCTCTCCCCCTGCCGCCACGGCAGCCCGTCAGGAGCCGAAGCGCCACCCACCTCGCAGAGTGGAAGCGCGAAAGGTCGCGACAGCAGATCGAAAGAGGTATCGGGACGAGCCAGCACGGCTCACCCTGTTCAGGAGTACTGTAATTCTGACACTGGCCTCTCAATATATACTTTCTTTAATGCTGTTTGTTGTTAACGATATTACCTTCTTCCCAAGAATTTGCAGCTTTCGCTCAGTTAATACTAGGCAGAAATCTAGTCTGCATTCGGATCTCACCTCCTTGATTCTTGTGCAGAAAGGCGTTCAGTATTCTGCTGCATCCATTTTCAATAAGCTACCAAAAGAATTTTAAAAAATCTTAGCAGCAATCTTCGCGCTTCTAAGTCTAAACTGAAGAATTTCCTCATGACTCAGTCTTTCTTTTCTGTCGAGAAGTTCCTGGGAAAAAATACGCAAATTCCTGTTTTATACGAGTATCGTTGATTATGCTAATATATACTCAGCAGCTTGTCGTCTGCATTAGATTCGTGTAAACTTTGTTTTATTGTCAAATTTCCTGATATCAAGTTCAGATAAATCTACATCCATGTCTATGCGACTACTCTGCAAAGCACAATTAAGTGCCTGGCAGAGCATTCATCGAATCACCTTCCAGTTATTTCTCCACTCTCGAACACCGTGCTCGAAAAACAAACACTGAAATCTTTCCGTTCGAGGCCTGATTTATCTTATTTTATTATAACAATAATTTCTCCCCATGTAGGTTGTTGTTGTTGTTGTGGTCTTCAGTCCTGAGACTGGTTTGATACAGCTCTCCATGCTACTCTATCCTGTGCAAGCCTCTTCATCTCCCAGTACCTACCGCAACCTACATCCTTCTGAATCTGCTTAGTGTATTCATCTCTTGGTCTCCCTCTACAATTTTTACCCTCCACGCTGCCCTCCAATGCTAAATTTGTGATCCCTTGACGCCTCAGAACATGTCCTACTAACTGGTCCCTTCTTTTTGTCGAGTTGTGCCACAAACTCCTCTTCTCTCAAATTCTAATCAATACTTCATCATTATTTATGTGATCTACCCATCTAATCTTCAGCATTCTTCTGTAGCACCACATTTCGAAAGCTTCTATTCTCTCCCCATGTAGGTAGGCGCCATCAAAATACCTTCACATTTGGAGGAGACAGTTGCCGATTGAAATTTCGAGAAAAGGTCTCGCCGTAACGAAAAATGCCTTTGTTTTAATGATTGTCACACCAACCCCCGTATTATATCCGTGGCACTCTCTCGCGTATTTCGCGATAATACAACCGAGCTGTCCTTCTTTGAACTTTTTTATGTTTTCCGTGAATTCTATATGACGCAGATCCCATACGGGACAGCAGTACTCCGGCAGAGGACGGACAAGCGGAATGTAGGCAGTCTTTTTAGCAGACCTACTGCATCTTCTAAGTGTTCTGCCAGTAAATCGTAGTCTGTGGTTCGCTTTCCCCACAACATTATCTATGTGATCATTCCAATTTAAGTTATTCACAATTGTAAGCCCTAGGTTTTTAATTGAATTCAAAGCCTTTAGATTTGTGTGATTTATCGTGTAACCGACATTCAGCGGATTCCTTCTGGTACTCATGTGGACGATTTCACAGTTTTTATTATTTGGGGTTAACTGCTACTTGTCGCACATGTAAATATCATGTCTAAATCTTTTGCATTTGGTTTTGATTATCTGATGATTTTATAAGGGTATAAATGACAGCCTCTCCTGCAAACAATTTAAAAGGGCTGCTCAGATTATTTCCTAAATTTTCATACAAATTAGGAAAGCAGAGGGCCTACAACACTTCCTTGGGAAACACCAGATGTCACTTCTGTTTTACTCGAGCACTTCCCGTCACTTACTATGATTTGTGGCCTTTTTGACAATAATTCGCAAATCCAGTCGGCAAACTCAGACGATATTCCGTAGGCACACAATTTCATTAGAAGCCGCCTGTAAGGAATAGTGTCAAAGGCCCTCTGGAAATCTAAAAATATTTTATCAATTTCAGATCTCCTATCTACAGAAGTGATTACTTCGTGAGAATAAAGAGGTAGTTGTTTCCCAAGAACGATATTTTCTGAATCCGAGTTGGATGTTTCTCAGTAAATCATTTTCTTTGAGGCAGTTCATAATGTTCGAACAGAGTATGTGTTCCAAATTCCTACTGCAAATCGACGTTAGCGATATGGGTCTGTAATTCAGCGGATTACTCTTATTTCCTTTCTTGGTTATTGATGTGACCTGTTTAACTTTCTGATCTTTAGGTAAGGATCATTCGACGAACGAGCGATTGTATATGATTGCTAAATATTGAGATATAGTATCAGCATACTCTGAAAATATGAAAAGCATCTCGCATTTGAGCCGGCGCTTAATTTCGCGCTTTAGTAATGGCTTCAAATGGCTCTGAGCACTATGGGACTTAACATCTGAGGTCATCAGTCCCCTAGAACTTAGAACTACTTAAACCTAACTATCCTAAGGACATCACACACATCCATGCCCGAGGCAGGATTCGAACCTGCGACCATAGCGGTCGCGCGGTTCCGGACTGGAGCTTTAGTAATGTACAGACTTGTTCCATGACCTAGGAGATTAGCTGCTAAGAAACAAGAAGTGCAAAATAAACAAAATAAACTACGTTGCCGCCTTAATATATCTCGCGTAGGCTTCATGAAAAAAATATGAGAGAGATTAGAGGACGTAGAGAAATGTATACACAGTATTTTTTTTTTTTTCACTAGTTCACTGCGCGAGTGGAATAGGGCAGAAAATCGATAATATTGTTACGACGTACCCTCCACCGAGGACTGTACACTGGCTTGCGGAGTGTGTACGTAAATGTAGAACTGGTGACGTCCATGAGCGACGCTGGAACGGTGGCTATAATTTCACTGCGAGAGAGGGGGCACAACAAAACTGTTCGTGATCTGAAACGCTCCATTTGTGATGGAGGGGGCGTTTTTTCAAAAACGGCAGCAGAGGCGCCGCCGCGTGAGGAGACAGTGGTCAGAGCGCTTTGCCGGCACTCTAGCAGCGCGCGGCGCGGGAGATGGGCCGGGCCAGCAAGTGGTGGTGACGAGTGACGCGGCTGTGGAGCCGGCGCGGCGCGGCGCGGGCTGCGGCGCTGAGCGCCCTCCACTGTAGAGACTCTCCTCTCGCCGGCAGAGGAGAACCTATCGCCGCTAAACGACCCACAGCGCTCGGCGGCTCGCCCGCCCTCTGGCCTCACGCGACCCACCTGTTCCCCTCCACGCCCTTCTCTGCAGGGCTCTCGCTCGCCGATCGGCGATCTGATTAACACACTGCACTAATACTACTGAGGTGAGGGCTTCATTTCCTCGACGACTCCTTACTTTCTCCGTGGGTGCGCTAAATCACTTTAGGGGACTGTCGGTACGGTTTCTTTCAAAACATCGATGGTCAGCTTCCTTCCTCGTCGTTGTGCGAAGGGATGACATTTTCTACTATTACATACTGCTCAAAAGAATTAGGGCAACTTGAATTTGGGTGTCTGCCATACTCCATTGAGCAATATTGATGACTGGGTATGTTACCAAATTATACCTTTATCTTCTACAAATTAAATACAAAACGTCATTACACCTTCGATCGTTTATATAAAAAGAAAAAGTGGATAGAATTACTCATTCCGTCATCCTAAGTGCTTTTCATTGGACTTTGAGCGCTCCCATAACATGTATGCTGTCCGTGAGCGTTCATCATTGCCTGACACCTATTTGGCATGCTCCGTACAAGTCTACAGATGTCTTCCCGTGGTATCCGTTCCCATTCTTCAATGAGAGCCCGTTAATATTCTTGTTGAGTCTGTGATGGAAGAGGATAATCACGTACACATCTATTAAGCATGTCCCACATTTGCAGGATGGGGTTTCGGTCGCGACTCACTAATGGACGATCCATTACTTCTGTGTCCAGGCTTCGCAAGACATCCCTGCTGAAGCCCGTCACATGGGTGTGGCGCTAGCACGAACTCAGGGCCACCACCGTATACACCAGCCACCACATAGTCCAATAGAACCTGTTCGACGTACTGCCTGGCGGCAAGGCGACTACGGACAACGATAAAGTACATATGTCTGTCAACACTGGAGCCTCCCCACAATGTCAAGAAGCTAGGAAATCTCTAGATTTCCAGGACATTTTCAGGTACCGCTGACCTCGAGTCTCAGCACACGGATACGGCCATCACCTTGCGTGAGTGACGACACGTTTCACTAGTGACGAAATTGCCAGTTGACATGGTAACGGCAGAACTGAAGGCGAAGTGCAAGATGTCGTGTCAACAGGGGTACCCGAACAGGGGGGTCCTTTCTCGTAAAGTGTTCATTACACTCTGATCGGCCACAGCAGCTCCTGTGGCCCTTCTCTGATCATCTTGCAGCGCTCTGGCCGTATCCTTGCGACTCCGCAACGCAGAGAAGGCTGAATATTGGTCTTCACGTGGGGATGTCCAACTCGTCTTGTGTACTGAGCTGTCTCCCTGTAGCTATGGATGACACACGGAGAAGCACTGCCATCTGCAGCAACACGAGCGGAAGTCCATCCTTTCTGGATCAAACAGACCACCCTTGCAACCTGCACTTCATTAACAAGTCGCACTGCAGTGCTTGATTGAACGCAACGTCCACAAATGACAAAAATGGTTCAAATGGCTCTGAGCGCTATGGGACTTAACTGCTGTGGTCATCAGTCCCCTAGAACTTAGAACAACTTAAACCTAACTAACCTAAGGACATCACACGCATCCATGTCCGAGGCAGGATTCGAACCTGCGATCGCAGCGGTCGCGCGTTTCCAGACTGTAGCGCCTAGAACGGCTCGGCCACTCCGGTCCACCACAAATGACAACTGTCATGTGCGTACATCACTAGAAAACACTGAGACACTCGTACTCACTTTCCTCTGAGGTTGTCACCTGACAGTGTAACGCAAATTATAGCCTACAGATGGAAATTTTTTAACTTAATTGAGAGCGCAGACCTCAAGCCGTGCGATAATACTAGTGGTACCGCCTGTATCAGAATATATTTAACATACCGGACGTTGGTACACGTGTTTCCTTTACTCTTTTCTACAGAGTTTTTAATAACATTTCGTAAGAAACACTCCCGCAACGGAAGTTACCGCTGTGCCCACGGCACTCTTTACTGGGACTGCAGTCCGTGTAAGGATTGCTGTTCGATTTTAACATCGGTAAAGATCCTGAAGTTCCGTTCATTATACTGACCTTGCATCTTCACTCCAAGCAGTTTTTCCCAGCACAGTGATGGGCGAGGAGTCGGTTCTTGATCACTTACCATTGGCTGAAATGGAGTGCTGCTATACAATCTCAGGACAAAAATACGCAGATACCGCTACATAATGCGGAACTGATCACTAGGTGTCACGAGAGACAGAACCGCCAATGTAAAAGAAGACAGAAAGTATTCGTTTTTCAATAGACATTAAAAGAGGTCTGACAGGAGAGCTCAGTGATTTCGAACGTGGACTGGTCATTCGATGTCACTTAATTAACAAACCCATCAGGGAAATTCGATCCTGCGAAAACTGTCCAAGTGGACCGTTGGTGATGTGACTGTGAAGAGAAAACCAGGACCAGGCAGGCCTCATGTACTTATGGACGGGCATAGTCGAGACTTACGGACGGGGACAGTCGAGAACTGCAGAAGGTGGTTATAAAAATAGCATTAAATCAGCAGAAGGAATCATTTGTGAGGTCCAAAGTGCTACTTGCAGCCCAGCTAACACAAAGAATACGTGTCGGGAGTTGAAAAGAACGGGGTACAAGCATCGACGTCTCCTTATAAGTCACTCATTTCTGTAGCCATTACTAAGGAGCGGCACCACTAGACAGTGCATGACTGGAAACGAGAGATTTGAAGTAATGAATCACTTTTCCGCTGGGGCAATCCAGTGGAATGCCTGGAGAACGCTACTTGCCTTGACGGGTAGTACCTACTGTGAAGTACAGAGAAGACAGTGTTACGTTTTTTTTAGGAGGGGGGGGGTCTCATGATTATGGTGTGGTTCTCTTATTGCGCTTGAGAAAATGATAAATTCGGAATGATATGAACAAGTTTCACAGCAATGTGTAAGTTACTGCATGCAGTAGACAAACAGTCTAAAGACGATGATTGTATCAGTATTATAACTCAGCCTGTCACAAAGCAGTGTATGTGAGATAATGGTTTGTGGGCGATAGCATTCCTGAAATGGTCTGCCCTGCCCAGAGCCCTGACCCGAAACCAGTGGAACACACTGGGATGAGTTACAACCTCCGTCGGCCGGTGTGACCGAGTGGTTCTAGGCGCTTCAGTCTGGGACCGTGCGACCGCAACGGTCGCAGGTTCGAATCCTGCCACGGGCATGGATGTGTGTGATGTCCTTAGGTTAGTTAGGTTTAAATAGTTCTAAGTTCTAGGGGACACATGACCTCGTATGTTAGGTCCCATAGTGCTCAGAGCCATTTGAACCATCTGAGTTACAGCCTCAGCTTTGCTTCAAACTCCAACATTCTAAGACATTACCTTCTCTGGTTTCGGTTCTTGAGAAAGAATAGACTACTGTTCCTCCACGTACATTGAGCCACCTCACTGGAAGTGTCCCCAGAAGAGCTCAAATTGTCATAAAGGCAAAGTGAGGATACGCTTCATATTAATGTCCACTAATACTTCTGATCAGACAGTCTATGTGATTGTTATTCAGGCTTACTATTAAGTTATGTAATCGAAATTTCAAGAGGGATCCAGTTATTTTATTCCCATTGGCGTTAGTCAAACCAACAAAACCAAAATCATGAAGTCATGTGATCAACGGCGTCGTGTGATCAACACTCTATAATCCACGTGCATTATAATTGTCGTACACAGTGAGCATTAAATAACTTTCCTAATGTGATAGTCTGTGAACATGAGGTGGGTGTAGCAACAATTATCACCAGAGTATAAAGAGTAGTTAAAACAAGTAGAAATATTGCTCGAGAAGTTGCACCATTACGGAATACGGGGAGTAGCTCACAATTGGTTCACATCTTACTTTAGCAACAGGCAGCTAAAGGCCATTATTCACAGTGTTGAGAATGGCTTTGATGTGGGTTCTGAGTGGGGTACGGTCAAGTGGGGGGTGCCCCAGGGATCAATGTTGGGGCCACTCCTGTTCCTTATTTATATAAATGACATGCCCTCTAGTATTATGGGTAACTCTAAAATATTTCTGTTTGCTGATGACACTAGCTTGGTAGTAAAGGATGCTGTGTGTAACATTGGCCTGGTTTCAAATAGTAAAGTTCATGGCATAAGTTCAAGGCTTGTGACATTTAATTGTAAGTATAGTGATCAAATATATATGTGACTGATTTCCTAGGATAATTCTGTCTAGGGGTGCATGGCGCGCCAGCAGTCATGTTTCCGACTAACGGTAGGAGCTGACTGAATGGAGAGGCCTGTTGGGATGCAGGAATGTAGCTGACTTAACGTGTCGTCTTCTAGAAGGCCGAATAGCTAACTAATACTTAATATATGTTGGACAGTTTTCATGACCGTGTGGAAATGTGAGAAAATTCCATATGGACATGTATTTGCACTGGACCATTATTTCCTCCCAGGTAAATTGCCCGACTGACTGCTTCTTGACTTTTCCCATCTTTATTTAGTTGAGAGAACATCGATTGTGGTGTGTGCTTCTAGCAGGTGAAAGATGGGTGCAAGACATTCTCTGGACATGAGGGACACCTTACTTGACTTTGTAAATTATACGGATGATTTGGAATCTGTTACATCACTGACATCGGTATTCGCAAGTGGAAACATCAGTATCCTCTATTTTTTTCGAGTTCACGTAAAGGTCTTTGCAGACAGGATAAGTTTCTAGTTACTCAGTGGCTTACAGCACACTCCATCTCGCTAAAGTTTCGGGTTTTTGGAGAAATAATTTCCAGTCTGTATCTTTGGAATTATGTTGCGCTAGTGATACTGCTATGCAAGTGATACTGCTACGTGCTTGATATCGAGAATTATCGCGTAAATGGCATAATATTCTAGCAAACCATGTGAAAATACATGTGTGCTTGCAAGCAAGCAAGCAGGTCAGGACCAGAAACAGTGACGCCTTTGTGCCGAGGGCAACTAACCCAGCCTTTGTACAACAGTCTTCTTGATAGATGTACGAGTGTCTCGCGAAAATGGCATGATATTTTGGCAAACCATGTGAAATTAGATACGTTCTTGTAATCCCAGAGTCTAGAGCTGGGTGTAGAAAGCAAGCAGGTCAGGGCAAGAAACAGTAACGCCTTTGTGCTGAGGGGAACCGACCCCAACTTGGTACAACAGTTCTCAGAATGACTTCAGTTGACTGAGGGTGCTCTGGTCATGCGCAAGGAGTAGATGACAGGTGACCATTGGCTGCAGTGGATGACCACCTGACCAAGCACTAAATATCTAGTTCAGCGAGGAGTATAGCTACGGTGCATGTGCTTATGCTGTCTGTCTTCACAGTATATGTAAAAGTGTCTGACGGTCGATAGCTATATTCATGATGCAAAAGGGGCTATTTTTTATGGCGTAGGATACGAATTGTATGTTTACTACATCAACATGATATGCGGTGACATATTGCCGGGTAGGAGATCGGTTTCACGCTCTAATATTCAAGCTTCCATTATCAGTGGCAGAGCAGCGTAATTGAAAGTGTCTTTCCGTATTTGATGATCTGTATTTGACGATCTGTAGGCCACTTTTGCAAGGTTTGACTGTCAGTGCAATATGGCAAACTATAAAAAATAGTATTGCGGCTGAAAGTCTTGCCTACAGAAATAAAGAAAAAGACAGGCAGTGCTTCCACACTGACAGCATCGTAATTTGGTTGGTAAATTCAGTAAGATCTGATAATAATGCTCCATTCATTCGCAAGACATCCTTTGTGCTGGGATGTAGGAGCCTCTACAGAGCAGCAAGAACATTTACTGTTTCTGAGAAGTATGTTGAAAGCAGGACGTCGCGATTTCCAGGAAGGGTAACATGTGATGGACAGGGTGCCTCGTAGGGTCATCAAGAAGAATGCAATCAGTGTTATTCTGGGCTATTTCTGTAAACAGCTCCTGTTCGGACAAGAATTTCCATACAGACAAACTGAAACATCACAAAAGCTCCTACAAAAGCGACCATTAACTATTTCTGCAGCACTTTACTATTTCCAAGAGGTAGACTTGGCTTTTATTTACATAGACATGTGATGTGACGTCAGTATAACATTGAGAATCTTTTAGCTGCCCCTGTGTGGGTGAGCCACTATGCAGACATTTCTCGCCTGATGCTGGACTTACAGGTAGACGTCAGTCACAGTAATCAAGTATGCAGCCAGAGGCATCTCGCATGTCCTATTAGGATTGCTAGGAACAATGCAGCCTATGCACTTCTGGGAAGCATTGCAACAGTTGTCTATAACGCGACCTGTGACGTCAGTATAGCAATGAGAACCTTTTAGTTTCATCTGCGAGGGCGAGTTGCTCAGTAATTAGGTCTTCTAGGTAGAGAGGCATCGCGCCAGCAATGATAAACAAGTGCACGTCTAGAGGGTGACTTGACTCTTATTTACATAGACATGTGACATCAATATGATACTCGAAGAATTCTAACTGTATAGCCGAAAATAGATGCGACTTTCACCTACTGGCTGTATATGGTAGCAGCCTGAGAGCAATAGTCGCGCCCCTACATTCGTCTGTCTGGTGGGGCTCATCCGCGAGTAAGAGCCTCTGATATGTTGCAGTGGATGATAGTTGGAAAGCGTTTTTTACAAGAAATGAGTGTTTTTGCATTTAATTATTTTCGGCCGTTTAACTGCTGTGAGTGTGTTTGCAGAGCATTTTACATGCATTATTTTTTGACGATTTATGCGTTGTTTGCATGTCTGTACATCAGTATACTCCATTATTTCGGTGATTTACGAGTAGTTTGCAGTTGTGTAGGTTATTTACTGCATTATTTCGACAGTTTACAATTAGCAAGCGAGTCTGCAGAGCATTTTACATTTATTATTTTGACAATTTTCAAGTTTTTTTCTTGTTTTTAGACTGTGCAATGCATTATTTCGACAGTGAGCGTGTCTGCAGAGAGTTTTGCATGCATTATTTCGGTTATCTACAAGTTGTTTGAATGTCTGTACATCAGTATACTGCATTATTTCGATAATTTACGAGTAGTTTTCAGGTCTGTAGGCTATGTAGCGTGACCCCAAGCACATTAGGGCAAGTATTTCGTATCAGTGTAATACATGAACTATGTGAAATCCAGCCCTAAATAAAGTGTTCCAAAATAAATAAAGTACACTCCTTCCTCTCTCCAGCAGCTCAGCACAGGCTGAGAGTCCTTTTCCCGTCATCCCTCCCCCCCCCCCCCAAGACAGCCTTCTTGGATTATGTCAAGGAGGTGATGACAGTGCCTTCTGGTGGCAGTACTTTGTACTAGGTCAGTTAGACTCCAGACCACATGGTGAACATACTGGATGGACCTACTGCCTCAAACTGTTTAAATAAACAATGCATGCAAAATAAAGATTTACGTCCATTCTATTCAGCAGCCCAGCACAGGCTGAGTCCTTTCCCCACCAATTCCTTGGAAGAGGTGGCGATCGGATGACAGGTTAGTCGAGGTAGCCCAAGTCACCTTTTTTCCTGCCGTTTTCTTAGGTTAGTGGAGATAGCCCAAGTGACCTTTTTCTGCCAATTTTTGAACTTCCCACCATTTTCTGGAGGAGGGGAGGAGGGAGGCGAGGGGGTGAGGTTAGTGGAGGTAGTCCAGTTGACCTATTTTCCCGCCAAAATTTGAACTTCCTACTGTGACATCATTGCGAAGTTACCATATCTACAGCCGCCATCTTGGATCCGCCACCTTGAATAAATTTGGCAACAATGCAGATTGGAGTGACACGAACGTTGTCCCACTACTGCCCCAGGTTTCTTGATCGAGGATCCATGGTTCTAATAGCCCAATCGATGCAGTCCCACAGATTCTCCATTGGGTTTAAATCTGGTAAGTCTGGTAGCCAAGGAAGTACAGTAAACACATCCTCGTCCTACTCAAACAACGCACATATACTGCAAGCTGGGCAACACGTTGCATTGTCCTGCTGGTAGATACCATCGTGCCAAGGGAAAACAATCTGCATGTAGGGGTAGACTTGATCTCCAAGGATAGACGCATACTTGTGTTGATTCATTGTGCCTTGCAGAACGACAAGATTATCCAGTTAGTGCCAACACAACATACTTCCATGGCGCTCTCTCCTCTGACCTGGATCCTTCAGACGATCAAATTGTCATCTGTGTGATGGAGCATAAAACACGATTCATCTGAAAAAGTCACCTGTCGCCACTCAGTAGACGTCCAGTTGCGGTATTGGCATGTAAATTCCAGCCATCGCCGCCGATGAGCAGCATTCAACATTGGTGTATTAAAACAGGTGCTTGCTGCAGAGGTCCATACGCAGAAATTTTCGGAGAACGTTGATTGAGGAGGCACCGTTGGTAGCCACTTGGTTCATCTAGGTACTCAGTTCCTCAACAGTTGCAGGTCATTTCGCCCGTATACATCTCCGGAGCCGTTGTTCACCCCTACCATCTACGGCCCACGGTGCACCATTATTGTCTTGCCGCAATTCGACAACTACTGCACTGTTTTCTGTGTCCCCCGACAAGTTTTATATGGCCTCCACTGCTTGTGCTGTCAGCTGGCCCCTGCGAATGATTATTGTACGTTGACGTCAAACGTAGCTGGTGGCTACATTAGTTCGGCTAGACTGTGTGTATTAAACTTCTATTACTGGGTTGGCTAGAAGCGAGAGTCTGAAAAGTGTTGCAACATACAACACCCTCCCCTATATAACTTCAGCTCATTAACGACAACTCATTAACTTCTCGAACCATTTCCTGAAAACTTGACAGAAAGACAAAGTCCTTTTCCATGTCATGACGGTTTTCACCTTTAGGAATATATAAAATCAATAATTGAAAAGTATTTAATCATAAAAGATTCGAGTCTTTCCTGGCTATTTGTTATTATTTTTGGGTTTTGATCACACATATATGCTATATATAGTGCTCATACTTCCCATTTTATATATGTTCCATCCTACGTTGCACACAGTCTAAATGATTTGATACCTAACGCCCATCTAGTGTAAACATTTTCTAATTCATACAAGTAAATACATATGGTCCCAGACTGTATCATACTGTGAATTTATAGTCTTATTTGTTTAAAGTGAGTCCTGTTTGAGTTCGTCATTATGTCGTAGATGTACCTGACAATGTTGCAAATGCCAAAACATATTGTTAGTTAGAATAAAGCTAAACAGTCTTTGCGGATATGATGTCCTTGAGGCTTTGATGCCCGACTGTAAGTGATGAACTACCAAAAGTTATACCTAAGCAAATATGTATTTTACGGTCTAGCATTTTTCATATTGTCAATCCCTAAATATTTAGTATAATTTTTTTTTCCATTCCTGTTGGATTTATTGCGCTCTTCCTGAAACTGAAAAGCGAGTGGAGCATTCAATACTAAAATTACCTGTTAATACTTGACTTTGTCTTTCCTTCAGCGGCATTACCAGCTTTGTTGGTATGTTTATGACTGTCAACATACCACGTTGCTCTATGAATTAAGTACGATCGTCAGCCAAAAGAACAACGTCAGCTGGTACTTTGCAAGAAGTTTTGCATTGGTTAGTATTAGGAAACCATAGAAAAACTCGTTCGGTATGGAAAGGAAACCTTTAACAAGTCCGTGGGAGGCAGCGGCAAGAACAACATTTCTAGAGAATGGGGAAGTTCTGACGTAAGTCGTGGGGGGGGGGGGGGGGGAGGGGGGTACAGAGGAGCGACTGAAGTGGTGTCAAGTACAAGAGGAATGGTGTAATTTGCTTTACTGCAATAAGAACCCTTCGCACAGAGAAAAAACCAGGAATTTAAAATGAAGCTTCATCTCTCCACCGTCGAGCAATAATTTCCTCCAGCAGCTAACGCGGCACCTCTTACGACGCTCATCTTCACATACCTCCCGAATAACTCCTTCATTTCAGTCAGTATAATTCACCAACGTAATTCTGGAAGAAAATTGGTATTACGACAGCGTAGCTAAACAGCCTCAGCTATGAATTATCGTGTATGCCGCGCGTTTATTTTTCACTTTCTTTCGGTTGACAACAGTTCGTAAAGTTTACCAAATGTAGGAAGAAAGACAGAGCACATCTGTTTTCGTCTTCCCACAGACTGTATTACAATAGATTTTTCGAAGAAAGGTACTTTGGTGCATGTATGGCAAAGACAGTCGCACAGGAACCTGAGCTCAGCTACAACAGAATATGAATTTATAGTCTTAAACATTGCACCAACTCGCTCGATTGAAAAGAGAACTAAAAACCACTTGACGATGTATTTCAGCATCTGACACTCAAAACTTCGACGACTTCATCCACATGTGAATCACACACGGATGTCGAGTTACAAGTGGTGTGACTGTTGAAGAATTTTTCTGAGGGAGTGCACCAGAATAGAGCTTTGCGTTCATGCGCCACTATCGGCTTTGTAGGTCCGTTGCTCAAGCAAATCGACAATGGCAGACGAAGGGCGTCATGCAAAGGATCTGTTTGTGATCTGCAGTACGCATCAACAAATCTTCGAAAAATTTGTGAAAAGTTCATTCATAATTTTAACATTCAATAGTCGAAATGGACCTCAATGCATCGCACCATATGACATTGCTAGGTGTTGAATCAACTATTTGGGAGGTTTGAAAGAAGTTATTTAAGTTTCTTCTACCAGTCACTCTTTATTTTATGCTTAATCTAACATAATGCAACGCGTTTCGAACATGTTTCGTTCATTTTCAAGCGTTTGTACATACATACATACATCGAAAAATGTTACTTAAAAATAAACAGTTTCAAACTAGATAAATCTAGAACAGTTTGCGTAGCTGCAGCTACAGTAAAAAACAAAGTGTTCTAGATTAATCTGGTTTAGAACTGTTTATTTTTAAGTACCATTTGTCGATGGATGTATGTATGTGCAAACGCTTGAAAATGAACAAAACTCGTTCGAAACGCGTTGCATTATGTTAGATTAAGCATAAAATAAAAATTGACTGGTAGCAGAAACTTGAAATAAATCATTTTCCCGCACAGTCACGGTTTACAAACATAGCCATTATGGCTGAAAATAATTGAAAGAAGTTTGTTCCTTATCTGTCACTTGCTTCAATCATGCATATAACTGTAGCTTCATACGCTGTCAGAAAAGGGACTCAAGGAGTGCGTTCATTGGCACCAGGACATGATATGTGCATACTGAGGGTTTGTAATGTTAGTGATTCATTTGCCACCGTCATCGACGATAATATGGCGCTCAGGAGGTCTGTGTGTGCGCCCTCTGTTCTGACTCTGCAGGCAGTAACTACGCTGAGTTTAGAAGTGAACAGAGTTTGCAACATTCATTCTAGGGTACAACCACGCCTCATCGACGAATACGTACTCGTGTTGAACAGCTTTAGCCTTTTGAATGCGGTCGCATTGTGGGCCTGCGGGAATCTGGATGGACGTATCGACGGATTGCCGCATATGTTGGGCACAATGTATCGGTGGTGCGACGCTGTTTTCAACAGTGGTCAGTGCAACATTCCCATCCCTGCAGAGCAAATTCTGGAGATCCGCTTAGTACAGACGCACGTCAAGATCGACACATTGCGCCAGCGGCGGTGGCTGACCATACATCACCTAGGCATCAAATCCAGGCGTATGTTGCACTTGTCTCTTCAGGGACCACTGGGAACCGTCTGCCTATACTAGGATTAAGATCACGTGTGTCCCTGGCCAGGCTACCGCTGACACCACGACACCGCCAAGAATGGCTGCTCTGGTCTCGTGAAAAAGTTGAATGGAGAGTGGAATGGCGATCAGTTGTCGTCAGTGATGAGAGTAGGTTCTGCCTCCATGCGAGTGATGGACGTAGATCCGTATGGCGTAGTCCTGGTGGGCTACCAGTTCGAGAGTTCATTCGCCCATTCTAGGCTTCATGGCCTAGGGGGGCCATCAGTTACCATTCGCGGTCGGATCTTGTGCTTCTGCAGGGAAAAGTATCCAGTACCCTGTACAATGCACAAGCTGCTATCCTCGTGCTACTGTCTTTCCTTCGACAGGTAGGTGATGTGCTTTTTCAGCACAACAGTACGCGTCTACATACGGCTGCCGCGACGTAACGTGCTCTTCATGGTGCACAATTACTGCTCTGGCCACAAATACCACTAGCTAATTGAAGCGTATGGGTCATGACGAAACGGGAACTTACTCGTTGTCTAAGGCTTGCGCAATGGACTGCCGAATCGCAAAAAATGCGTAATATGCTCGGAAAATCTGTCGCAGGAAGCCATTCGGCACCTTCGTGATCGTTTCCATGAGAGAAAAAATGCGTGCGTTGCTGCGTGACTGGAACACACTATTTACTGGAGTGGCTGTTTGGGCACCCTCTACTGTGATATGTGAGGTTATTTGATCTGAAATTGTTATACGCCTACAATGATGAACTGCCTATTTCGCTCGTCAATAACATGACCTTGTCCTTGAAGGTGTCGCATCTTTTTCCGGCAGTGTAAATTACTCCGAGCTTGTGGCAAGTAAACTGCTCGTCATTAAAACTGCAACATCTAGAGGTCTAGCAAATAGCGAAATTTTACGTAGTATGTGATACAATCTAGTAGGAAGAATACGAGTACACGAGTAAGGCTGCAAGTGGCCTGGAAGTATAAAGACTGTGAAATTTAGCCATCAGCTGCCGCACCTGGTAGAAACAGCGGCGCTCGCACAGATGCACAAGTCGAACTGAGCTTGGATAGCAGACTGCCGCCGTGCTTTGCAACCATTTACTATCCTTATAGCGTGACCCAGCTATCCAGTTTGTTGTTATCTGTAAAAATACGTTTGTTGGAAAATATTGTTAATCGTGACGACGACTTATAATTTCTTTTATATCATCAAAAAGACAAAATATTTTGCCTAATGAAGCTCTAGAAACAGTTAGTTTTATTTTTTGACAACTGAATGTTAACTCCGTAGGCTCTAATTCGATACAGACGTATATGTGTATCACTGTTACGCATGCGCATATGCACTATTCTTCAGAGGACACTAAAAAGGTCGAAGGCGCTCATGCGGCAGTAAACTCTGCACGTGCTTCCCTGCGCTCAGCGATGTGCACCAGCAATGTCCAGTTCACTCCATGATGCGATCACTATATGACGAAACACATCCAATGAAATACAAAGAAACAACCCCAAAAGCCGAGACAACTAAAAACGTCGAGAAGAAAAGAAAAACGAACTGGGAATCCGTCAACAGCAGGAAAAGTATAAATGCTGAGAATAAAGACTACTCAGGCGCTACGAAAGCCCACAGAAAGCGTGAATGAGTGAGTGATCAGTCTCCAGTGTAAAATTCACCTAAAGATCACTGAATGGTTCTCAGTGGAAATATTGTGGCAAGATGTCCAGCTGCAAACCAGAAACGTCATAATATACTTGTTACGTGGGTAGACTCCAGGCACCCCAGTATGTTTCTGTTGTGGCAGTGGTGCTTTCAGTCCAAAGATTTGATGTTTCGGTCCGGCTTATTCTATCCCCTGTAACGCTCATCTTTGCGTAACTGTTGCAGTCTGCATCCGGTTGAACTTGCCTATTATAGTCAGGCCTTGCTCTCCATCTACAATGTTAATCCTCACACTTTCCTCCATTACCATACTGACAATTCGTTGAGGTCCTATCCATCATATATATTTTAATTTACTATGTATCCCTCTCCTCCTCCCCAACTACAGCGCTACCCACATGCGAAAACGCAAATACAGTACAAGTATATATATATTTCAGGGCTCAAGAACAGTAACAGCACCACATAAAAAGCTAAACAGACCGCAAACATTTATGTTTCATGTTAATATGTTCTATCTAAACGTATGGTAATGTCAAGACAACAAATTAATTCTGCCCATTGTAATAGACTTAGTTTATCATCACAATATCAAATAAGATACAATGATAACCCCAGAACTGAAAATCTAACTTAGCTCGTAAAGTTTAAATACAAATTATTCCAGGAAACTAAACGTTTCTGTTAGCTGTAGCTGAATGTAATTCTGCTTGAGGAGAAAAGACACGTAATTTTTTTTTTGTGAGCTAAAATGTAAGTGATCCTTACTTCTTTCAGTACTATCTGCAATCTATATACAAATATTTTTTGTTTGCAGACTTTTCCGATAGGAAATTACAGTAATGTGCTTCACAAAATCGGGCAGACTTCTTGTGCTCTAACTCATCTACATTTGCCAATACCCCAAGTCGCTACCACTGCTCAATCTTCTTCACAAGGAAAGGCGAGCGGCAGTTTACTCAGTTGATGCTGTCATATGATTCAATCCAACGAGACCTCTAAACGTAAAAACAAAACAACTAGTGTTCAGTTATTGTTAGACTTCTATACCAAGTCCTGTTAGGTGTACTAAAAACTTAGAAACTGTTTCATGAACAGATGTGAAGTGCAACAAGTTATTTAGAGAGAAATCAGATGTTTAATGGAGGGAAATCACCAAAAGTCTCTTTAAAGAAACCATCCTGTCATTCAGCTGAAGAGTTTCGGGGAGACTAAAACATGACGGGTTGTGACGATGATTTTTCTACGTGCAGGATTCGTAGAAACAGGCAGGCAGTACACCTGACGAAACAGCGCAAATTCCCGCCCGCCATCAACAATGCAGGAGGGGATGTACAGGAGGGGACATACAAGTAGGTGGCTTGGATCCTCGCAGTCGCAAAAGGTGTCTGCGCTCTCTGGAAGGATTCTCCATTTCCTCACGTTGGTATTGCATCGGGGGACGCCCGCTCTTAGGCAGTTGAGGGACCTCCATACACCGTATTGTAGGTTTGCGCCAGGAGCTAGTTCTTCTTTTGGTGATACGTCTACGGGCAGTGAGCTCTTGCATGTTGCAAGACGAGTTGCCTCTGGTGCTCCCTCCAGTGGCGCAGTCCTAGCAAGAAAACTCTTGCGGGATTTAAGGCGGCATCTTGCTGCCTGATGACCATATAGAGGATGTCGGCGGTCATTCTCTTGCTGTGTTCTCTCATTGTCTACAGCAGTGATCCTCCGGATGTTGGGTGGAAATATTCCAACAATCGGATACAATTTCTGCACTGGTGTTGGCTTCAAGCATCCTGGGATGATCCTTGCAGTATCGTTGACCGCAATATCGACTTGCTTAGCATGAGCTGAAGCGTTAAACACAGGAGCAGCATACTCAGCGGCTGATACATAAAGCGCAAGTGCAGAAGTCCTTAGGAGGTGCGCGTAGGCTCCCCAGCTGCTGCCAATCAGCTTCTTAAGTATCCCATTGCGAGCAATGACTTGCTATTTCACGTTTAGACATTGCAGCCTGTACGTTAGAACCCTATCCACTGTGATACCTAGGTAGACTGGTGTTGGACAATGTTTTATTTGCCCTCCTCGCCAAGCAATGTCCAGCTTTTGCTGCGCTTCCCTGTTTCGTAAGTGGAAGGCGCTCTCTTGAGCTTTACTGGGATTGAGATTGGATGGATGGTTTGGGGGAAGAGATCAAACAGCGATGTTATCGGTCTCATCAAATTAGGGAAGGTCGGAGAAGGAAGTCAGCCGTGCCCTTTCAAAGGATCCATCCCGGCATTTGCCTAGAACGATTTAGGGAAATCACGGAAAACCTAAATCAGGATGTCCGGACGCAGGATTGAACCGTCGTCCTCCCAAATGCGAATCCAGTGTGCTAACCACTGCGCCATCTCGCTTGGTACTGGGATTGGGTTTCAGGTGGTTGTCATCATAGTACTTGGAGAGTTCATCCATTGCTAGAAACAGTATTCTCTCTACTTCTTTAAAGGTTGACCCCTGAACAGCTACTGCTGTGTCATCGGCATAGATGAAGAGCCTAGTACTTGTTGGTGTTGGCTGATCCCTGTGTGGATATTGTACAGTACTGGAGCAAGCACACTGCCCTGGGAGAGACCGTTCTTCTGCGTAGATTCACGATGACAACAGCATTATTTGCCAGCACGAAAGACAGGTCGAAACTTTTTTGGATCGTTTGGTTCCTCCCCAGGCTTGAGTACTGCAATGGCTCGAGACTTCCGGCACATTTTCGGGATGTGTAGCTTGGCGACACATCTGTTCATTAGGCTTAGTAGCTACTCCATCATTTTATAGCCGAAGTTCTAGATCTTTTCAACTCTAAGGTCATCGATACCTGCAGCCTTAGGCATCTCCAAACTGGACACGGCAGCTTCGAGTTCAGCGATGCTGAAGGGATCTCTAAGAAAATAACGCTCTGTTTCTGGATCGCGCTGAAGAGCTTCTTTAGGCGTCCTTCCTTTTATTTTTCGTTCTGCAGGAGCTGGATTGCTACTTTATCGGGAGTCACACTCGTAAAACTGTCTTGTGATTTTACAGGGTCGCCACTCAGGTTTTTAAGCCGTTTCCAGGCTTGTCCACTGTTCAGCTTCATGTCGAAGTTCTCTACCAGATTACACCACTTGGCCTTGCGAGTTGCTGAAATGGCTTGCAGCAATATTTCTGCAAATAGATCCTCTTTATAGAGGGTTTGGTATCTTTCTAACAACAGTTTGTCGTCACTGGACGTGCCCGGATCATACTGAGATGATATTATCCTCATTATCCAAAGCGGCCCTGATTTCGACAAGATGTGGTTCACGCAAGACGAGCTCGATCCAATCGAAGCAGGAGAGTGTTTGATGTCCTGAAGGAGTACTTAGGGGGCAGCTTTCTGGCTCTTGGGGTCCCGAGGCCAGGGGCCTCGATTGGCCGCCATATTCTCCGGATCTGAGCAAATGCGACTCCTTTTTTTGAGGCTATATTAAAGACAAGGTGTACAGTAATAATCCCAAAATCAGTGCTCAGGTAAAAACAACCATTCATCGACAGCATCGATGTTCTGACACTTCAGCGGGTCATGAAGGATTTCGCTATTCGTCTATGCCACATCATCACCAATGATGGCAGCTATATCGAACATGTCATGACCTAAATCAGAATATTTGTAGTGACGTTAACATGTTGAATAAAGTGTGTGCACGCCGTAGTTTGTAACAGATTTACAGTTTTTTTCGTATAGTTCAATAACTGTTACATTGTAAGTAAATCCAAAGAGGATATGTACAGTCGCGCTCAAAAGTATCCGAACGACCTGAATTGCATTTCGCCTGATTCGCATGCAACTCACATAACGCAGCTGACTAGCAGGTCCTCTAATCGCTCCTTGGTACTGTCGTTTGACTATTGAAAATGGTTCCAACAAGTCACCACTAGAAAACACTGCTCTGTACCACGATACTACGAGGGCAGTTCAATAAGTAATGCAACACATTTATTTTCTCGGCCAATTTTGGTTGAAAAAACCGGAAATTTCTTGTGGAATATTTTCAAACATTCCCGCTTCGTCTCGTATAGTTTCATTGACTTCCGACAGGTGACAGCGCTGTACGGAGCTGTTAAAATGGCGTCTGTAACGGATGTGCGTTGCAAACAATGGGCACTGATCGAGTTTCTTTTGGCGGAAAACCAGGGCATCTCAGATATTCATAGGCGCTTGCAGAATGTCTACGGTGATCTGGCAGTGGACAAAAGCACGGTGAGTCGTTGGGCAAAGCGTGTGTCATCATCGCCGCAAGGTCAAGCAAGACTGTCTGATCTCCCGCGTGCGGGCCGGCCGTGCACAGCTGTGACTCCTGCAATGGCGGAGCGTGCGAACACACTCGTTTGAGATGATCGACAGGTCACCATCAAACAACTCAGTGCTCAACTTGACATCTCTGTTGGTAGTGCTGTCACAATTGTTCACCAGTTGGGATATTCAAAGGTTTGTTCCCGCTGGGTCCCTCGTTGTCTAACCGAACACCATAAAGAGCAAAGGAGAACCATCTGTGCAGAATTTCTTGCTCGTCATGTGGCTGAGGGTGACAATTTCTTGTCAAAGATTGTTACAGGCGATGAAACATGGGTTCATCACTTCGAACCTGAAACAAAACGGCAATCAATGGAGTGGCGCCACACCCACTCCCCTACCAAGAAAAAGTTTAAAGCCATACCCTCAGCCGGTAAAGTCATGGTTACAGTCTTCTGGGACGCTGAAGGGGTTATTCTGTTCGATGTCCTTCCCCATGGTCAAACGATCAACTCTGAAGTGTATTGTGCTACTCTTCAGAAATTGAAGAAACGACTTCAGCGTGTTCGTAGGCACAAAAATCTGAACGAACTTCTCCTTCTTCATGACAGCGCAAGACCTCACACAAGTCTTCGCACCCGAGAGGAGCTCACAAAACTTCAGTGGACTGTTCTTCCTCATGCACCCTACAGCCCCGATCTCGCACCGTCGAATTTCCATATGTTTGGCCCAATGAAGGACGCAATCCGTGGGAGGCACTACGCGGATGATGAAGAAGTTATTGATGCAGTACAACGTTGGCTCCGACATCGACCAGTGGAACGGTACCGTGCAGGCATACAGGCCCTCATTTCAAGGTGGCGTAAGGCCGTAGCATTGAATGGAGATTACGTTGAAAAATAGTGTTGTGTAGCTAAAAGATTGGGGAATAACCTGGTGTATTTCAATGCTGAATAAAGCAACCCCTGTTTCAGAAAAAAAATGTGTTGCATTACTTATTCAACTGCCCTCGTACAAATATCAGGGAACATCTTATCACAGATAAGACTGTCCTTAAGGCTTGTAAGCTCACATTTATTACAATAAATGATATACCTGTAATGTTACCACTCTCATTATTACGTCAGATAGGTAATGCACGTAGCAAGTTCGTCGTAAGCTGAAGCCAGAGATAAATTCTGCTGAAATTTTTACAAAGGTACAGATGGTGTTTAGAAAGGATAGATTGCATGCAACCGGTGGTGGAGTGTTCGTCGCTGTTAGTAGTAGTTTATCCTGTAGTGAAGTAGAAGTGGATAGTTCCTGTGAATTATTATGGGTGGAGGCTACACTCAACAACAGAGCTAGGTTAATAATTGGCTCCTTTTACCGACCTCCCGACTCAGCAGCATTAGTGGCAGAACAACTGAGAGAAAATTTGGAATACAGTTCACATAAATTTTCTCAGCATGTTATAGTCTTTGGTGGAGATTTCAATTTACCAGATATAGACTGGGACACTCAGATGTTTAGGACGGGTGGTAGAGACGGAGCATCGAGTGACATTATACTGAGTGCACTATCCGAAAATTACCTCGAGCAATTAAACAGAGAACCGACTCGTGGAGATAACATCTTGGACCTACTGATAACAAACAGACCCGTACTTTTCGACTCTGTATGTGCAGAACAGGGAATCAGTGATCATAAGGCCGTTGCAGCATCCCTGAACATGGAAGTTAATAGGAATACAAAAAAAGGGAGGAAGGTTTATCTGTTTAGCAAGAGTAATAGGAGGCAGATTTCAGACTACCTAACAGATCAAAACGAAAATTTCTGTTCCGACACTGACAATGTTGAGTATTTATGGAAAAAGTTCAAGGCAATCGTAAAATGCGTTTTAGACAGGTACGTGCCGAGTAAAACTGTGAGGGACGGAAAAACCCACCGTGGTACAACAACAAAGTTAGGAAACTACTGCGAAAGCAAAGAGAGCTTCACTCCAAGTTTAAACGCAGCCAAAACCTCTCAGACAAACAGAAGCTAAACGATGTCAAAGTTAGCTTAAGGAGGGCTATGCGTGAAGCGTTCAGTGAATTCGAAAGTAAAATTCTATGTACCGACTTGACAGAAAATCCTAGGAAGTTCTGGTCTTACGTTAAATCAGTAAGTGGCTCGAAACAGCATATCCAGACACTCCGGGATGATGATGGCATTGAAACAGAGGATGACACGCGTAAAGCTGAAATACTAAATACCTTTTTCCAAAGCTGTTTCACAGAGGAAGACCGCAGTGCCCTTCCTTCTCTAAATCCTCGCACAAACGAAAAAATGGCTGACATCGAAATAAGTGTCCAAGGAATAGAAAAGCAACTGGAATCACTCAACAGAGGAAAGTCCACTGGACCTGACGGGATACCAATTCGATTCTACACAGAGTACGCGAAAGAACTTGCCCCCCTTCTAACAGTCGTGTACCGCAAGTCTCTAGAGGAACGGAGGGTTCCAAATGATTGGAAAAGAGCACAGGTACTCCCAGTCTTCAAGAAGGGTCGTCGAGCAGATGCGCAAAACTATAGACCTATATCTCCGACGTCGATCTGTTGTAGAATGTTAGAACATGTTTTTTGCTCGAGTATCATGTCGTTTTTGGAAACCCAGAATCTACTATGTAGGAATCAACATGGATTCCGGAAACAGCGATCGTGTGAGACCCAACTCGCTTTATTTGTACATGAGACCCAGAAAATATTAGATACAGGCTCCCAGGTAGATGCTATTTTTCTTGACTTCCGGAAGGCGTTCGATACAGTTCCGCACTGTCACCTGATAAACAAAGTAAGAGCCTACGGAATATCAGACCAGCTGTGTGGCTGGATTGAAGAGTTTTTAGCAAACAGAACACAGCATGTTGTTATCAATGGAGAGACGTCTACAGACGTTAAAGTAACCTCTGGCGCGCCACAGGGAAGTGTTATGGGACCATTGCTTTTCACAATATATATAAATGACCTAGTAGATAGTGTCGGAAGTTCCATGCGGCTTTTCGCGGATGATGCTGTAGTATACAGAGAAGTTGCAGCATTAGAAAATTGTAGCGAAATGCAGGAAGATCTGCAGCCGATACGCACTTGGTGCAGGGAGTGGCAACTGTCCCTTAACATAGACAAATGTAATGTATTGCGAATACATAGAAAGAAGGATCCTTTATTGTATGATTATATGATAGCGGAACAAACACTGGTAGCAGTTACTTCTGTAAAATATCTGGGAGTATGCGTGCGGAACGATTTGAAGTGGAATGATCATATAAAATTAATTGTTGGTAAGGCGGGTACCAGGTTGAGATTCATTGGGAGAATGCTTAGAAAATGTAGTCTATCAACAAAGGAGGTGGCTTACAAAACACTCGTTCGACCTATACTTGAGTATTGCTCATCAGTGTGGGATCCGTACCAGATCGGGTTGACGGAGGAGATAGAGAAGATCCAAAGAAGAGCTGCGCGTGTCGTCACAGGGTTATTTGGTAACCGTGATAGCGTTAAGGAGATGTTTAATAAACTCAATTGGCAGACTCTGCAAGAGAGGCGCTCTACATCGCGGTGTAGCTTGCTCGCCATGTTTCGAGAGGCTGCGTTTCTGGATGGGGTATCGAATATATTGCTTCCCCCTACTTATACCTCCCGAGGAGATCACGAATGTAAAATTAGAGAGATTAGAGCGCGCACGGAGGCTTTCAGACAGTCGTTCTTCCAGCGAACCATACGCGACTGGAACAGGAAAGGGAGGTAATGACAGTGGCACGTAAAGTGCCCTCCGCCACACACCGTTGGGTGGCTTGCGTAGTATAAATGTAGATGTAGATGTAATCATAATTTCCTCTTCAAAGTAACATACCGTACTTATTATTTAACACAAAATGAGATTAAAAATTTAAGTTATTCACGAGCAGCTAGTTGAGAATATGTATGAACTTCAAATGACACGACGAACCGTCTCTTTCTGCATATGGTTTCAAACCCAGGTCATGCAGACTAAGCAAAGATTTCGTGACTGACGGAAACTAACAGTCATTCCTGATTAGGCAAACAGAGAGTGATATACCGCGATTTTAGACAGTATCAGTTAGCAAATACCAACTTTAAATTACATAACACAAGTATTTTTAACGGACGCGAATTCCTACCCAGCACCTATTGTTCCTGTTAACGAACTACGAGAGATTTTAAATTTTGGTTCTTAACAACTAACTTACTTGAATTGCCGTGAGGTAAAGCTTTGTGTTGGACAGGGATTCGAATCCAGAACCAAATCGGATAGATATCGACGCACAATCAACTGTGACATTTCGGATTTTCTCGGCAGTAGCTAGATGTTTTATTAACTGAAATGACGAGACGAAACATTAACTTTTTTTCCTTCCCAGGACTCCAACCCGGCACCTATCGCTGTTATATTCTAGAGAAAACGAACGTTAAATATGGGTTTGTTGTACCAGCAGCGACATGTGAGCATGTTTGAATTAGAAATAATATGACGAAGAGTTCAGTGCTGACTGGGAATAGTGCTCCACACATATCGTTGTTGACTACACACAAAGAGACGTCAGCTATCGAATTTTTCTCCAGCTTGGACTAACATCAGTGATCTCGCAAATAGTTGTGTGTCTCAAACGTGTGTCAAAAACGGTAGATATCGTTAGTGTTGACAACGAATGAAAATACATTAAAAATCAAAATTATTATCCACCAGCGGATAGGTGTTCTCATGCTAGAGCTTGATAATACATAATGAAATCTTTCGTGCCGGGGCAGGATTCGGACCTATTCACGCGCAATATGTGGAGATGTTGAGGAATCTGCAGTTTTGAACAAAAAACAAATTGTAGCCGAGCTGTATTCTACATCTACATCTACATGACTACTCTGCAATTCACATTTAAGTGCTTGGCAGAGGGTTCGTCGAACCACAATCTCTCTACCATTTCACCCCCGAACAGCGCGCGGGAAAAACGAACACCTAAACCTTTCTGTTCGAGCTCTGATTTTTCTTATTTTATTTTGATTATCATTCCTACCTATGTAGGTTGGGCTCAACAAAATATTTTCGCATTCGGAAGAGAAAGTTGGTGACTGAAATTTCATAAATAGATCTCGCCGCGACTAAAAACTTCTTTGCGGTAATGACTTCCATCCCAATTCGCGTATCATATCTGCCACACTCTCTCCCCTACTACGTGATAATACAAAACGAGCTGCCCTTTTTTGCACCCTTTCGATGTCCTCCGTCAATCCCACCTGGTAAGGATCCCACACCGCGCAGCAATATTCTAACGGAGGACGAACGAGTGTAGTGAAAGCTGTCTCTTTAGTGGACTTGTTGCATCTTCTGAGTGTCCTGCCAATGAAACGCAACCTTTGGCTCGCCTTCCCCACAATATTATCTATGTGGTCTTTAGAACTGAAGTTGTTCGTATTGTCACGAAGGGATCAAATTCTGCGTTAACGACGGTCCGAGTTGCATTCCCAGTTCAGAACCAATTTTATCGAGATACAGAAGCTCAGGTAAAAAATGGAATTAGTGTCCTGTGAGCCTGCATAGCGTTTGTTTCGTCACTAGAAATAAATAACTAGTATAAGAAAGGTTAGTGGTGATAGGGTTTCTACATGTCGCCACTCCAGACTTTATTGTGGTTCAACCTAACGTCTACTTGGTAGAGAAGGAATATCATTTTTAATGTTAATTTCAAACCACAGTGCCATTACATCTTCTTCAATTGGTGTAGCCAGAAGAGAATGGAATCTGTCTCTCCCTATCTAAAATCATTATCAGAAGTTGGAATCGAACCCAGACCTTAGAAAAGAGCCACCGTGGTACAACTACCGAGTTAGAAAACTGCTGCGGAAGCAAAGGGAACTTCACAGCAAACATAAACATAGCCAAAGCCTCGCAGACAAACAAAAATTACGCGAAGCGAAATGTAGTGTGAGGAGGGCTATGCGAGAGGCGTTCAATGAATTCGAAAGTAAAGTTCTATGTACTGACTTGGCAGAAAATCCTAAGAAATTTTGGTCTTCTGTCAAAGCGGTAGGTGGATCAAAACAAAATGTCCAGACACTCTGTGACCAAAATGGTACTGAAACAGAGGATGACAGACTAAAGGCCGAAATACTAAATACGTCGATCAGTTGTAGAATTTTGGAACACGTATTATGTTCGAGTATAATGACTTTTCTGGAGACTAGAAATCTACTCTGTAGGAATCAGCATGGGTTTCGAAAAAGACGGTCGTGTGAAACCCAGCTCGCGCTATTCGTCCACGAAGACACGGGTTCACAGGTAGATGACGTGTTTCTTGACTTCCGCAAGGCGTTCGATACAGTTCCCCACAATCGTTTAATGAAAAAAGTAAAAGCATATGGACTATCAGACCAATTGTGTGATTGGATTGAGGAGTTCCTAGATAACAGAACGCTCCATGTTATTCTCAATGGAGAGAAGTCTTCCGAAGTAAGAGTGATTTCAGGTGTGCCGCAGGGGAGTGTCATAGGACCGTTGCTATTCACAATATACATAAATGACCTGGTGGATGACATCGGAAGTTCACTGAGGCTTTTTGCAGATGATGTTGTGGTGTATCGAGAGATTGTAACAATGGACAATTGTACTGAAATGCAGGAGGATCTGCAGCGAATTGACGCATGGTGCAGGGAATGCCAATTGAATCTCAATGTAGACAAGTGTAATGTACTGCGAATACATAGAAAGATAGATCCCTTATCATTTAGATACAAAATAGCAGGTCAGAAACTGGAAGCAGTTAATTCCATATATTATCTGGGAGTACGCATTAGGAATGATTTAAAATGGAATGATCACATAAAGTTGATCGTCGGTAAAGCAGATGCCAGACTGAGATTCATTGGAAGAATCCTAAGGAAATGCAATCCGAAAACAAAGGAAGTAGGTCACAGTACGCTTGTTCGCCCACTGCTTGAATACTGCTCAGCAGTGTGGGATCCGTACCAGACAGGGTTGATAGAAGAGATAGAGAAGATCCAACGGAGAGCAGCGCGCTTCGGTACAGGATCATTTAGTAATCGCGAAAGCGTTACAGAGATGATAGATAAACTCCAGTGGAAGACTCTGCAGGAGAGACGCTCAGTAGCTCGGTACGGGCTTTTGTTAAAGTTTCGAGAACATACCATCACCGAAGAGTCAAGCAGTATTGCTCCCTCCTACGTATATCTCGCGAAGAGACCATGAGGATAAAATCAGAGAGATTAGAGCCCACACAGAAGCATACCGACAATCCTTCTTTCCACGAACAATACGAGACTGAAATAGAAGGGAGAACCGATAGAGGTACTCAGGGTACCTTCGGCCACACAACGTCAGGTGGCATGCGAAGTATGGATGTAGATGTAGATGTAGATATACAAACAGACCAACAGACCACCAAACCCTCTTCTCTGTGGCTCATTTTTCTATCGTAACGCCGTTGCACCACACTGGATGAGAATTCTGACACACAGCCTCCCTGTAGTAATTTTCAGCATGTTCAGTAAATTCATTTACTTGGTTGACCGAGTCACCATGAACTAGCTGCCTCGGCTACCCAGTGAATACATTCGACTTTATTTTGTAATCACCGAAATAAAGTCACGTAACTGCCACCTACACGGAACTGCCAACATGGTAGGATGCAGAATTTTAAATAGGAAGTGTTTCTTTCCACTTGAGCTACTCTACTGCGCTATCTCTTTGTTGAAAACGTCGAGCAGTGCAAATGTGGCATTTCGTAAATAAAGTTTTGTATTCCTAGAAACCCAAAATTTGCTTGTCAGCGGCGGGAAGACGAGTTACCTGTTGTGCAGCATTGTAAGTTTTTCACCATTGCACTATGAGCCGAAAGTATTTTCTTGCGATTTCCTTATCGATGTTTGATCTGACTGCTTGTAGCTCTTTCACAGAAGGGATAAAAACGGTACAGCCAGTGAGACTGGAACTGCGAACCATAACAGACGCTTTTTCACAGGTCGGCACGTTACCACAGAGCTGGCGAAGAAGTACGTGTCTTAGCTTCCTCTTACGAGATGAAAATTGTCTAGAACTCGTAAACCGCTATTTAAAGGACGAGATTAGTTGCGATTCCACGTGCAACGACTTTCCTGGGCTGAAAACCGTAAATTTACAATCTTTTTTTACACCTCAACCGATAATAACTCAGATTATTAAATGGAAATGACAGGTAACATCAAGTGAACTTTGAGGCTTAATTCCGTGCACACCAGGAAGTAACTCGTCGATTACAGAGTTGCCAAACATACGTTGCCTTGTTGCCAAATCTCAGTTACAGTACCAGCAGGAAGAAGACGAACCGATGTGATCGTATAGCGGGCTGGGAAGTGACCATAGCTGGTGTCTCCAAGTCGCGGCTGCTACGGCCTGGAATACGTAATGCGTCTGATTCGCATTTCTGTACCTAGATTTAGGGACTGGAGCGTAGTTACGAATAATACTCAGAACTGACTGCAAACTAAGCATCATAAATCAGTAACTCTCATAGTTGTTTTTACATTTCTTTCGTAAGTGTATTCAAAACTAAGAAACTCATTCACAGATACTTTCGTGCCTCGCCGATAGTCGAGCACAACAAACAAATAAAAAAAAAGAATGAGTGTGTGTGTGTGGGTATGATAGAGAGAGAGAGAGATAAATATCAAAAAGAATGAGAGAGAGAGAGTAAAAAATTGTTGTAAAGAAATTGAATCATGGTATGTAAAGAAATCTTTCATTAAAATGACACGTTCCATAGCATTACGAAATATCGTATTCATGATCTATGAAACAAGAATTGATCTAATGTAGTCTAATTTAATCTAATCATATCATATTGATGACTAGCCATGAAATTTTTGCCAATACCAGTAACCAAATCTAAACTTGAAAGTAAAAGATGACAATTTTTGTAATAAACCGGGACTCCTATCAAGACCCTTTCGTCCCTGTTAACTAACCACGAAAGATGTCTGATATACCTCCATTCTGAAGTAACAAAGTGTGCATGCATTTAAAGATGAAGTGCATGATGTGAAGTTCTGTGACGGAGATACGAACCCATCACGTAATCGGATTGTTAACTAAGTAAAATCAAATGTTACGTATCGGTTTTTCTTACCAGCTGCTAGGTGTTTGAATCTAAAATAAGGATACAAACTTTTGTGCCTAAGCGACAATCGAACTGCACACCTACCGTGCATCCACGAATATAGCTTAAATAATAGTTGCTTACTCCCCAACGGTAAGATGTATGCGTGTTTGACCAGAAATAACGACACCTATTGCGATTGTTGGCAACACATGAACAGACATTAAAAATGCACCTTAATTTTCACTAGCAGAGTGGTGTGCACGTGATAGGGCTTGAAATGAAATTATGAATATTTTTGTATCGGATCAGGATTCGGACCCACATACTTACCTTTGGAGGAGACCTATAGAAGATTGCAGTCTTGGGAAAAGGAACGAAATGATTGAACTATACTGTTCCGAGAGATTCAGATTCTCGAAAGAGGAGATACGAATTCGAATCACAGTCCAGCACCAAATTTTTCAACGTCTCTAGTTCAATCAAGTACAAGTAAAATAAGAGCCCTGTTCCTTTAAATGGTTATCGGTTCATCAAATATAATAAAAGTTTCTATTGTAAGTAAGTTTACTGGCGACTGTATTTCTGTTTACCATGACTTCCGCTATGTCATTTCCCAACGTAAACCGGCTCTGCCCAGTTGGTAATGAAGGAACGTGATGTTTAATGCGGATTCTGGATTATAACGTCTTTCTCTTGAGGTTACCAGATGTAAAGTAAATCTGTTTGTGCCTCTTAAAAGTAAATGCCTGAACCCACACATGATAGTTCGTTCCACCAGACCATTGTGGCCACATTTACCAGCCCGAGGAGTGTGCTGTAACGGATGATGTGCTTAGCTTACAAAATTAGTCACAGTGGAAAAAACGCGAGTATATTAAATGGTTAAGTAGAAGCAAGCGTCTGACGCGGATATTATGCTATTCTCATGTCAGCAGGATGTAAAGACTCTTCTAGGCATCATATGCTCGATGTGAAGCCATTTTGAAATTTTCACAAGTTCAGCAAATTTCTTAGTTCGAGAAAATCCACTGGGAAGTGTGAAGTTACCGGATAATTCGATTATTACCGTCATTCTTACTAACATTTTCTTCATACCGCTGCTGGAACACTGTACTTGAAGATCAGTTGATGCCTTTTGGTCACTGTAGAAGTAGTTTCCCAAGAACAGGTTCTTTCCCTGTCTACGGAATTCTTTTCATGTTAATATCAAACATCAGCAATTACTCATACATTACATTAAAACTGAAGTAATTGATGAAGACGTTACTTCTGTATACAATGTGACTGACCTAAACGGGCCCTTTATCGTTACAGGCCCTGGGCAGCGCTACATCATACAGACAACAGTAATGTGCTTATACTAACAACCTGACTGTTCGTTTTACCTGAATTTGTAATCACTTAAATAAAACAACATGACCTTCCAGTGGGAGACATTTCGTCCCCCTTTCCCTTCTGTGAAATTTGTCAGTAATCTATTTGCCTTCCAACCAGCGAAATGCGACTATCGGCGAGGCTCGAAAATATCTGTGAATGAGTTTCTTAGTTTTGAATACAATTACGAAAGAAATATAAAAACAACTATGAGAGTTACTGATTTATGATGCTTAGTTTGCAGTCAGTTCTGAGTATTATTCGTAACTACGCTCCAGTCCCTAAATCTAGGTACAGAAATGCGAATCAGACGCATTACGTATTCCATGCCGTAGCAGCCGCGACTTGGAGACACTAGCTATGGTCACTTCCCAGCCCGCTGTACGATCACATCGGTTCGTCTTCTTCCTGCTGGTACTGTAACTGAGATTTGGCAACAAGGCAACGTATGTTTGGCAACTCTGTGATCGACGAGTTACTTCCTGATGTGCACGGAATTAAGCCTCAAAGTTCACTTGATGTTATCTGTCATTTCCATTTAATAATCTGAGTTATTATCGGTTGAGGTGTAAAAAAAGATTGTAAATTTACGGTTTTCAGCCCAGGAAAGTCGTTGCACGTGGAATCGCAACTAATCTAGTCCTTTAAATAGCGGTTTACGAGTTCTAGACAATTTTCATCTCGTAAGAGGAAGCTAAGACACGTACTTCTTCGCCAGCTCTGTGGTAACGTGCCGACCTGTGAAAAAGCGTCTGTTATGGTTCGCAGTTCCAGTCTCACTGGCTGTACCGTTTTTATCCCTTCTGTGAAAGAGCTACAAGCAGTCAGATCAAACATCGATAAGGAAATCGCAAGAAAATACTTTCGGCTCATAGTGCAATGGTGAAAAACTTACAAGCAAATTTTGGGTTTCTAGGAATACAAAACTTCATTTACGAAATGCCACATTTGTACTGCACGACGTTTTCATCAAAGAGATAGCGCAATAGAGTAGCTCAAGTGGAAAGAAACACTTCCTATTTAAATTTCTGCATCCTACACTGTTGGCAGTTCCGTATAGGTGGCAGTTACGTGATTTTATTTCGGTGATTACAAAATAAAGTCGAATGTATTCACTGGGTAGCCGAAGCAGCTAGTTCATGGAGACTCGGTCAACTAAGTAAATGAATTTACTGAACATGCTGAAAATTACTACAGGGAGGCTGTGTGTCAGAATTCTCATCCAGTGTGGTGCAACGGCGTTACGATAGAAAAATGAGCCACAGAGAAGAGGGTTTGGTGGTCTGTTTGTATATCTATGGTCTGGGTTCGATTCCAACTTCTGACAATGATTTTAGATAGGGAGAGACAGATTCCATTCTCTTCTGGCTACACCAATTGAAGAAGATATAATGGCATTGTGGTTTGAAATTAACATTAAAAATGATATTCCTTCTCTACCAAGTAGACGTTAGGTTGAACCACAATAAAGTCTGGAGTGGCGACATGTAGAAACCCTGTCACCACTAACCTTTCTTATACTAGTTATTTATTTCTAGTGACGAAACAAACGCTATGCAGGCTCACAGGACACTTATGCCATCTTCTATCTGAGCTTCTGAATGTCGATAAAATTGGTTCTGAACTGGGAATGCAACTCAGACCGTCGTTAACGCAGAATTTGATCCCTTCGTGACAATACAGCTCGGCTACAATTTGTTTTTTGTTCAAACCTGCAGATTCCTCAACATCTCCACATATTGGGCGTGATGGGTTCGAATCCTGGCCCGGCACTAAGGATTTCATTATGTGTTATCAAGCTCTAGCATGTGAACACCTATCCGATGGTGGATAATAATTTTGATTTTTAATGTATTTTCATTCGTTGTCAACACTAACGATATGTACGGTTTTTGACTCCCAGTGAGACACAGAACTATTTGCGAGATCACTGTAAGTTCAAGATGTTAGTCCGAGCTGGAGAAAAATTCGATAGCTGACGTCTCTTTGTGTGTAGTCAACAACGATATGTGTGGAGATCTATTCCCAGTCAGCACTGAACTCTTCGTCATATTATTTGTAGTTCAAACATGCTCACATGTCGCTGCTGGTGCAACAAACCCATATTTAACGTTCGTTTTCTCTAGAATATAACAGCGATAGGTGCCGGGTTGGAGTCCTGGGAAGGAAAAATATTACTGTTTCGTCTCGTCATTTCAGTTAAAACATCTAGCTACTGCCAAGAAAATCCGAAATGTCACAGTTGATTGTGCGTCGATATCTATCCGATTTGGTTCTGGGTTCGAATCCCTGTCCAACACAAAGCTTTACCTCACGGCAATTCAAGTAAGTTAGTTGTTAAGAAGCAATATTTAACATCTCTCGTAGTTCGTTGTTGGGTTGTTGTTGTTGTTGTTGTTTGGTTGTTTTTGGGGGAAGAGACCAAACTACGAGGTCATCGGTCTCATCGGATTAGGGAAGGACGGGGAAGGAATTCGGCCGTGCCTGGAGCGATTTAGGGAAATCACGGAAAACCTAAATCAGGATGGCCGGACGCGGGATTGAACCGTCGTCCTCCCGAATGCGAGTCCAGTGTGCTAACCACTGCTCCACCTCGCTCGGTCGTAGTTCGTTAAGAGGGACAATAGGTGCTGGGTAGGACTTCGCGTCCGTTAAAAATGCTTGTGTTATGTAATTTAAAGTTGGTATTTGCTAACTGATACTGTCTAAAATCAAGGTGTATCACTCTCTGTTTGCCTAATCAGGAATGACTGTTAGTTTCCGTCAGTCACGAAATCTTTGCTTAGTCTGCATGTCCTGGGTTTGAAACCATATGCAGAAGGAGACGGTTCGTCGTGTCATTTGAAGTTCATACAAAAAATGGTTCAAATGGCTCTGAGCACTATGGGACTCAACTGCTGAGGTCATTAGTCCCCTAGAACTTAGAACTAGTTAAACCTAACTAACCTAAGGACATCACAAACATCCATGCCCGAGGCAGGATTCGAACCTGCGACCGTAGCGGTCTTGCGGTTCCAGACTGCAGCGCCTTTAACCGCACGGCCACTTCGGCCGGCTGAGTTCATACATATTCTCAACTAGCTGCTCGTGAATAACTTAAATTTTTAATCTCATTTTGTGTTAAATAATAAGAACGGTATGTTACTTTGAAGACGAAATTATGATTACGGCGAACTTACTACGTGCATTACCTATCTGACGTAATAATGAGAGTGGTAACATTACAGGTATGTCATTTATTGTAATAAATGTGAGCTTACAAGCCTTAAGGACGGTCCTATCTGTGATAAAGTGTTCCCTGATATTTGTAGTATCGTGGTATTACTTTACATCTTGAGTTATTGTGATACAGAGCAGTGTTTTCTAGTGGTGGCTTGTTGGAACCATTTTCAATAGTCAAACGACACTACCAAGGAGCGATTAGAGGACCTGCTAGACAGCTGCGTTATGTGGATTGCATGCGAATCAGGCGAAATGCAATTCAGGTCGTTCGGATACTTTTGAGCGTGACTGTACATACGACGTGAACCAATAAAGTCATTGACAAAATTTCCAAAGTTGTTCAGGGATATTTTCTCAGCCTTCTGGGTGGATCCGTGGTCACCGGTGGCTCGTCACAGAGTAATTCCGTTTTGTTTCATTTCTTCTCTCTCTCACCCCCTACCCCACATTATCTTCGTACCGGTACCGCTGCGAAAATACCTGGACAACAGTGCAAATGTCGATGGTATGCACTCTGCGTCGTTTTCGGAAATAAACTTGTTCCATTAACTCGCGGGACTTGTTCCGTTAACTCACGGTACTCGTTGTCGAGGATAGTTGTGCCCACTTTACTTTTAGCCCTCAATCTTACATTCAGTTCTGTTCAGTTCTGTCTCGGGTTTGTTTTCTCGACATTGTTAGTTATATGTTAAGGATGACATGCAATAGGCTTACCGATGAAGATTCGGTCAATAGGACGGCGTGTGTGGCTTCATTGAATGCAATACAAGAGAGACATAGCGAAGGTAGGTTGATACGTCCCCTTAGAAAAATTATACATGACTGTGCTTAAACTGACACACAATATTTTTAGCGCAACGCAATCTGACTTTCAATAATCCCTACAAAAGAATGGCCCTGACTAACATTAACCCATACCTTTCACAAATCACTTACCTCACAAAAATCTTCGTTACTCGAATTACTCAATACAGCGAGCGCCACTACTGCCAGCTAAATAAAAGATTCAAACTACGGAAGGCACTAACTACTGATAGGCATAGTTAGCAAATGAAAGATTTTAATAGAGAACAAACAATGTATTTACCTTAATAGTCATAATATATATAGCAGTTCATGACGTCCAGTCTTACAAATTTCAAAACTCCGCCATCTCTCTCCCCACATCCACCACTGCTGGCGGCTCACCTCCAACTGCGCAACGCTACGCGCTGTTAACATCCAGCTGCCGCTGCGCCAACACTACAATGGCAGACAACAATGCAAACTAGCCACAGACTGCACACAGCACAGCCAGTGATTTTCATACAGAGCGCTACGTAAAGTTGCCAATAAGAAAACATAAACAGCCTACTTACATAGCCCTCGTGCTCCCCACAAAAAAATTTACAAATTGTTTTGGGCACTGGCCAATACAGATTTGAAAAAATTTTTCATAATTACAGTAAGAAAGATATCGCACACACTTATTAATACAATGTTGGTCAAAAGCTAAAATTTTCTCACAGTCCATAAAGACAGTCCTGATCATTCATCACAGTAAAATTGCAGTGTTTTTCTCAAAGTCTGAGCAGTAAAAGAAAATGCACACGGAAGTAATGGATTTCCATGCAGTCTTGAAGAAGTAGTGTTGTCCTTCCAACGGAAAGACAGTGCTGACTCTTGACATGCTGACAGGTAATGGGCCACTACAGAGCAAACCCACAGCAGAGTCATTCAACGTTTTGAAGAATATTGGTAGGTAGGTCATCGCAGAGCAGACCCACTGTAGTCCTGGTAGAGACTACGGTATTGGTGGGCCACCAGAGGTGCAGACCCACTGCAGTCCTTGTCGAAATAATGGTATTGGTGGGTCATCAAAGATGCAGACCCACTGTAGTCCTTGTAGAGATGGCCAGCAGCCATCTGTTGCGACTGAGCAGGTGCACAATTACTATCGAAGAGTCTTGTGGAGAGTATAGCAAGTCCATAAACCACCACTTGTGCACTCACAGAGTTTTTTTTTCTAATTGTCCTTAGAACCAGCAATGCTGTTAACCAGTCCCTTGCTGAATTATTAACACACGTCCAAACACTATCAGTCCCTACTTCTCACATATTGTCCATATACTATCACCAACAGAAACGTGTGCAGTGAAATGTAACTTACAAGTTACTTAATTTGATGAACTGGTGTCAATTACAATTTTATAACATAAGAATACAATAACAAAGGTACAAAATACATCATTAAAAACATAATAATACAGATAACATTTGTGGTAATACAGGCTTTACAAAAGAATCGAAATAACATATACATCAGTGTTACAGGAATTATGACATGAGTACATACATAAAAGACCAGAATAACTTTTGAAACATCAACTTCACACATGAACATTAAAACAAAACAGAATAAATAGTGTCTAAACATCTTTACAAAGTAAATAACATAGTATTAGAAAATATCTACAACATAACTCCCATCAGCTAAACACACAAAGACAGGAAAAAGACAAATACGCAAGGGTACATAAACACATAGCGGAATAACCCAATGGAAAGGACAGGGTTCGTTTTCAGTGTAACATTTGGTACTTCAGTCCAACCCAAAACTTCATTCCATAGATCTTTCGTCTTATTTCAACATTTGTTTTCACCAAAACATCCTATCCAAGCATGCTTTCTGTATTTATATGTTCACATATTTCTTACCTCATTATTTATTTTCCATTATCTTACATCATATATTTCCAAGAAAATCCTACCTAAACTTGTTTTCTCTAAACCCTACTTTTTTTTGTTCATATTCTCTTTCAAAATACTTTTTTTGGCCAAACCATATTCTTATAGCTTCTCAATGCATTTCTTCCAATTCATCACAACTCGTTCTCTTATATAGCCTACCCCATTTTAAGCTAACTTAAATCTACTGAGCTCAGATGCTAAACTAAGAAATGAGGCAATGCAGCAGCACAAAACAATTAACACAAACAGCAATGATAAAAAATACAAATGGCAAAGCAAGCAGCATAAATTAGCAAAGCAAATGCAATATTACAACTAATATAAGGCAATGCGCAGCAAACAAGAAAAAGAAATTCGTAGTAAAACTGGCTTAACAGAGTAATACAAAGTGAAATTTAGTAGCACTATGCCTGGCAAACAGCAGCAGCAAATGCAATAACTTATATCTAAACATGACAAAGCTCAAGCAGAAAAAATAGTACACTAAAGACAACAATGCAGATAAGGGAAATGTATATTCACATCTTAATATCTATGTCATTAAAATGGTGCACCACAACTTATTCTGCAAAATAAATTACCAAGTACTTGAAAAGAAAATTATGAATGCAGTTCCTGTGAAGGTAAATGTCTTTTTGTGCTCCCTCATTTTTTTGAAAAAAAAATTATTATTTACTCGATCTGTAGACAGAAAATATTTATATTAGTACATCTATAAAATTTTATTTTAACCAACACTGAAGTGCAGCTAGAAACTAGATATTAAACAAAATGAAGCAAGCCATATGGCATTTCTCTCAACTAGCAAGACAATAGCTGTGAAATGTTTCTCATCGTTTCATTAGGCATTTTAGTAAATATCATAAATTAAGAGCTCCACAGTATAATCATATGTTTTCAAGTTTGAGCGTGTCGTATTTGCGATGCTTTCTACAAAGGAATGTCAATAGCGAGGATAATGGCCTCCTTTTTTCTCCACCTGTGCCTCTGAAAGGCACACACTAATGGCTTTTTTTCCAGGCAACTGTCGCACGGCTGGGTGCTTACAGTGACCTACCTTCCTTACCGAAATATTTAAGACATCAGTTTCCGCTACAGTGACAGTTTGATAGAAATAAGATTTCACAGGTCGAAATATTTGCGTTCCAAATCTGTAGAAACAAAATCCTATAAATATAACAGTGTCCAAAAAATTTTCGCCGGCATTGTGATACATTCACGCATTTACACACATTTCATAACTCTTAAAGTACGATTCTTGGTTTCCAACATCCCTTTTCACAAGTCAGAGTCCCTAACCACTACTCATTATTCCTTACCTTATTACACATATACATATTCATCAACATGCCTTCAATATTTCATCATAATAAATACATAGCATAATCAGATTCCTCATACAGCATCATCTCATTGATCATAAACATACCTCAACGGCATAATACACATCGTCGTCGTAATAATAACATCATAACAGATCAATCACATCTCAAAATCGTCGTAGCTTTCTGAATATTTTAAAACCTAAAAAAAATTCTCTGCTCATTTCAAAAGTGTTATCTACCTCAAACATACTTTAAATATCATGACCCATACCAAATATATCATTCAAAGCCCTCATAGTATCACAATGGTTCCAAAAAAATATGAACAGTTCACAAAGTACAGACAAAATACAATTTCATAAGTGTGAAGTTATCCAACGGTGTAATTGCGTAAACATGTGTCACTGATGTAGTAAAAAAATTTTTGTTTCTTTGTTAAATAATCAGATACCTGTGTAATTCTGTGCTAGAGAAATATGGTAACGATGTGTAAAGTTGCATAAGCAAATACCATATTAGCTAGGGCTCCTTGTGCTTGCCAAACACATGGTACACAAAGTAGGCATGTACCCCCCTGAGGATTAACGTAATTATACCCTCAGGTGTTACAGATTACAGAAATGGAATGAAATGTATCACGGAAAACTTTCATTGTAATTCAAAAATCTTGAAAAATAAATGGTTTAAGTACAAAATTAATCACTCAAATGTGTCTCCTGTAGCACTGAATGTGCGTCTTGCTGTAAGATAATTCTGTGGAACTGTCGTAGTTATCGTCCTCTGTAAGCAAAGTTCTGCTGAAGTCAATGTACTTACCTCATGATAAACAAAAGTGAAATGCTTTGCGTATATGTACCTTACTTATTACGTTTATTGCCGTGATGAAGAAAGTTCTGTACTGTAACGTATTGTTGTGCTACGGAAAAGGCTGTCTCATTGTAGCTATACCACAAAAGTTACTACTAAAACATGTTTTACTTTCCTGAATAATTCAGAAAAACTGTGCAGATATAAAACAGATACACCGCAAATGCAACAATGTAAATTGTGTTACACATTAGTAGCGTCGTGATATAATTGTGTAGCTGTCAAAGAAACCAAATGCTAAGTCATCTTTAATCCTACAGAAAGTACTTCAAATAAAGAATGTCTTTTCAAGTAAACCAAAATGTTGCATTAAAATCTCATTAGCAGTACAAGTTCTAAGTATGTAAGCCTGATAGTCGTTACGTAATCGTGCAACTTGTTGCAAGAATGTACAACACTGTGTCGTCTGTTCACTATAACAATGCATTCGTAATTACTGTCTAAATAAGTTGCCCAGGTTCTTGACTGGATATTTAACTTCAAACATTGTTGCATGGTAACAGTTTCTTAATTCTGACAAAGCATACCAGAAATGTGAAGTGAAAAGTTTTATGGCAAAGACAAAGTTAAAAAGCAGATTATCTTTCAATAAACGGTTTTACATGTGAAATGTGGTGTAAACCTTTACTCTTCCTAGTACGCAGAGTTTCAACTTCAACGCAATTATCATGTGGTATACGTCAGATTCTGTAAGGTCCATTGTAAACTAGAAAGAATTTGTGACTCAAGTATTTCTTCTTATGTGACAATGAATGAGCTTTAATGAGAACTTTCTGACCAATATATAATTTCTTTGCATTTGCTTTACCGTATAGTTTTCTCCTTTTGTCTGCTGCAGATTTTATATTTTTAATAGCCAAATCAATTATGTCTTTGTGTCGAAGTTTAAGTGTATTCGGGAAAGGTACAAGCTCTCTGATTCTGTTCAGTGGTTCTTCATTCTTCAGTACAAGAGTAGGTGGTAAAGCAGTGGAGTCATGAGGCATTTCATTCAGCACATTTTGAAATAAGTGTAAATATCTGTCCCAATGCTGATGCTTTCTGTGACAAAGTCTGCAAAGCTTATTGATTTCTTTCATAATCCGTTCAGACAGGTTACAATGTGGTGAGTACAATGAAATAAAAACAGGTTTGATTTTATGGTTCCGAAGCACGCGTGACCAAACAGCAGATCTGAATTGCGGTCCGTTATCTGAAATGACTTTAGCAACGTGGCCAACTTCACGTAAGCAATTTTTAACAAAGGCGTTGGATACAGACCGTCCAGTGGCTTTACGTAACGGAGTGAAAGAAACAAATTTTGAAGTAAGTTCAACAGCGACTAGAACGTACGAAAATCCATTCGATGTTCTGACAAGGGGTCCCAAGAGATCAACAGCAGCAAATTCTTTTAATTTAGAAGGAATGATAGGAAACAACGGAGCACGATGTGAGATAGTAGATGGTTTCGCCTTTTGACAAAGTTTACAAATAGACAAGACTCTTCGAATTCTCTTTTCCATATTGTTAAAATAACAAGTCGTCCGAAGAATATGATAACATTTTTGTGGGCCAAAATGTGCATAGCTGAAATGAATGTATCATATGAGCTTATTAACAAAATCGTCAGGAAAGCAAAGTACCCATAGCTTGTCATCAACAGTGCAGCGTTTGAACAGTATGTTGTTTCTAACCAGATAATAATGTCGAATCTGTGTGTGTGTCTTTTCATGCCATTTGCTTTTGATGTCTTTCCAAATCGGATCTTTATCTTGTTCGTGAGCAATGTCCTTTAAAGATGTGGAGATGAAGTTTTCAAAGGCGACTTTCTGAATGTAAAGAATACTGAAATTTTTCTCGAGGTTGCCTTCTGTGTTACTTTTCTCAAGCCCAGCCGGTGCGCGTGACAGTGCGTCCGCAACAATGCTCTCCTTGCCAGGAATGTATTGTGAAGTGGAATTCTTGCAGAAACAATGCCCAACGTTTTAACCTGTCATGATTTAATTTTGAAGACATAAGAAATTGTAATGCACGATGATCACTGTATACTTTTATGTGCTTACCAGAAAGAAAGAAACGGAATTTGTTAAATGCCCAAACGACAACTAAAGCTTCTAATTCAGTAACGGAATAATTTTTTTCGGATTTTGTTAGCACTCGGCTAGCAAAAGCAATGGTTTTCTGAACAGTAGTGTTATTTTCTGTGGCTTCTTGAAATAAATGGGCACCAAGACCGACTTTAGAAGAATCCGTGCTAAGGCAGAAATCTTGTGACAGATCTGGATGAGCTAGTATTGGCGCGTTAAGTAACGCTTCTTTCAAAGAATTGAATTCCAACTGTGCTTGTTCGTCCCAGTTCCAAATAGTATTTTTTCCAGTGAGAGAACAAAGTTTTGGTGTAACTAGAATTTGCATATTCAGAAAACGACGGTAAAAATTTACGAGACCTTGTCTTTTTGTGGATGGAACTGGAATGGCTCTGATTGCTTCTAACTTTCCAGAATCCGGCTGAATGCCTTCAGAAGAAATAATATGTCCCAAAAACTTCACCTTTGTCCTACCGAATTCAGACTTTTCCAAGTTAACTGTAATTCCAGATTCTGCAAAAATACGTAACAAACTGTTGAGGATGCGATTATGTTGTTCCCATGAGGCTTCTGCTATCAGAATATCGTCAACATATAAGGTGATGTGACGTTTTAAGAACTCAGGTAATATAGAATTTAGCCCGCGAATGAATGCTGCCGAAGAAATGTTCAAACCAAAAGGAAGTTTCCGAAACTGATAACAAACGCCGAAACAAAGGAAAGCTGTGTATTTTCTACATTCTGGATGAAGTTCGATCTGATAAAAGCTGGATCTGAGATCAATGGAAGACAACACTTTTACACAATTAAAATTTTGAAGAAGTTCTTCCAACGTTTGCGGCCTGTCTGTTTCAGGAATGATGATAGTATTGATTTGTCTCGAATCTAAGACAAGTCTGATCGATCCATTTTTCTTCTCAACAACATGTAATGGATTGTTGTATGAGCTTATTGCAGGCTCAATAATGCCTTCGACAAGCATAGATTGTATTTCTGTTCTAACACGGTCCCTATAATGTGCCGGAATTACGTATGGTCTATCACAAAATTTAGTATGCTCACGAACACGAAATTGGTATTGAAATCCCTTGATTGTTCCTGTTTTGTGAGTAAAAACTGTGGTATGTGCTTGTAAAATCTCAAAAAGGTCCTGCCTATCACTGTCATTACAATTGTCAATTGTTTGAATTTTATTCTGAATTAACTCATTAGTTTCAAATATGCCGTCGATATCATCCCTGTCAGTACTTGCAGAGTGATTGTTAGTGTCTAGTTCCGTAGAAAATTCCGAACTGTTGTCTAACAGAAGGTAAAGCCGATTAATTTCCTCGTCATGGTTTGAGAGCCAATCTTCAAATTTCAAAGCTATTGACTTACCTTCTTTCTCTAAACTTATTTCAGCATCGTGAACATTTTGCTTTGTATTCATTCAAAAAGTCTACTCCCAGTATAATTTCCGTCGACAATAATGGAACAATAAGAAAGTCCATAGAGAAGCTGTGGCTTTGACAAAAGAATTTAAAGTTGGTTTGTTGGCGTACATCTACACTTTTTCCAAAGATTGCACCTTGTAATTTAATCTTACGTAACGGAAGTGTGGGGCAATCGTTCGATTTGTTGCATTTGCTAAAAGCTGTTTCACTAGTTACTGAAATGGGACTACCAGAGTCAAGTACTGCCGTAAATTTTACATCATTTACTGTAATGTGAATCACAGGATATGCAATGTTGTTATGTTTCACGTCGTGTTCCTGGAGTAAGATGTCCCTAATGTCTTCCATTTTTACGTCATTACTAGCTACGGCAGCTGCGTCGTCAGTTTCATACGTACGTTTTGTGGCTGCCTGCGGCATGAGTCAGTGCCTATTGTCTCTTTGTTGGTGCGCGTCGTTATTGGGATTTGGAGACCTAACTTCTACAAATTCACCTTGTCGAGAGGGCCCTGCTCTGTTTGAATCCCGCCAGTTCTGATGCAATTCAGGTCTGTCGTTATGATCATATCGTCTGTCGTCATGTCGGTAGATTCATAGTTTCTTGCTTGTCGGTCACGTGGTGGAGAATTTCTCCCTGAATCGTAACTACGCGCTGGACCGTTGCGTCTAAAGTTATTCTGTCTCCCCTGATAATATTTATTTTGGTTCCCATATTGTCTATTCCTCTGATTGTCTCTGTGATAGTCATTACCGCGGAGAGGCGATCTTTCCCTGTAATTATTACTACTCTGCCAACGGTTGTCATACGGGTGGTGTCTGTATTGGTCACGATTTGTGTTGTGATAATAGCCTTGTCGTGTCCAGTTATTATTTCTTTCATCGCGGAATTGCGACGGATGTGACCTGTAATTGTTGTGTTCCTGTTTTCGCGTTCCGCGATTGTCAGTGTCAATTTCTAATTCTTGTAAGAGTCCCTGAAAAGCTTCAATGTCGTCTTTGCAACGTCCTGCCAAAATAATATGCCGTAAATGTTCAGGTAATTTGATTAAGCAAATGCGGATGAGTTCTGAGGGGCTGTATGGGTTTGACAGGTACTGATTCTTGTGCAACATATCTTCAAAATATTTCACAAGACTGGAAAATTCAGACTGTTCGAAATGTTTCATCATTATGATGCCATGTTTTACTCGGTCTTGTGTGGCTTGAGACCAATATGCTGAGAGGAAGGCATGGTAAAATTCTCCTTCACTGTGGCAATCGTGAATGACCGATCGCATTCTTACAGCTGGTTCATACTCTAAGTAGCCACACATAAATTCTAATCTGTGTTCTAATGACCAGTTGGGCGGAAAACAATGAGAGAATTGATGAAGCCACGCTTGTGGCTGAATGTCGTTGCCAGAATTCTTAAATGTTTTGAATTTACGTGTAGTAATGAACAGTTATAGTCAAAATCATCATGTCGGCGAGTCGCATGTCGGTCATTGTTACGTCGTTTCGGCGGTTCCATCTCAAAATTCGGTGTACCTTGCCAATTTCTTTCATAATTTCCGAAGTGCCCTGTGTTATTATTTTGTGACTGTTCCGTATTTCTATGTCCCTCTTCCCCTATTGGAGCGCGAGTGTCCTCTAAAATATGTAATTCCTGTATTACCTGTGTCAACTGATCTTGTACTTCCCGGATTTCTCTTTGGTGTTGCGTATTAATTTGATTCTGATTTTGTTTGAATTTCCTAATTTGTTCACACTCGTCTGTGTCATTAAAGACTAACGGTTTTGTGTCATTCAGATTATCATCTACCTTCGTAGATAAATTATTTAGCTGATCCGAAAGTTCAACTACTTTCTCTGATAATGAACTAATTTCCTCCATGTGTCTTTCTAAACCAATTTTCAGAGTATCTACTGTGTCCTTTAAGTTTTCCTGAGTTTTTGCAAGTTGCGTAACCGAATCGGTAGATGCAACTGAGTCAGTTTTAGCTTGCAAGGTGTCGTGATTTTCATGAACTATAGTCTGCAGTTCCTTTATGGCTGCTTCGTGATTCTGTAATGCATTTTCATGACGCGAAAAAATAGGTTGGAAATGCTCACAAATTTGTGTTTTTACGTCATTACAGACTTTTCGACATTTCGATTCGATTTTATGTAACTCAGTAGTTAAATCTTCACGTGTTTGTTCAAGTGTGGTGTCTAACTTTTGAAGATTTTGTTCCATTGTGTCTAACTTTTGTAGCCTTTGTCCCATTTGTTGCATTAACTGTAATAACAATGCACTGGTATCTGAAACATGTTCCTCAGTGCTTTTCGGCAGTGAAGTTGCACCGGCAACATTCACATTTTGACAAGCAGAAAATGTGTCTTGACTTATTTGAGAAAATGGTGAGGACCCAAAACCTGAATCTGCAGTAGTTGCAAAATTGTGTCCTGTCATTCCCGATTCCTGAGGTGAGCTGTTGCCGACCGATCGATCGATAATGCTTCCCTGTTCACTAATTGTTTCACTGTCTACACCATTGTTTGCCGCCGGCTCCATTTCCCTATGCACAATTACCAAATTACTACTTTGAACATTAGTTAATTCATTACACAGTGGCGCTAACACACTGCTTTCGTCTTCACTGTCATTTCTCAGTTTACTTTGGTGCCTAGTATTACGTTTTTCACACGCCATTATTGTCACAATATTTCACACGACAACACATAAAAACACAATTTGAAGAGCAAAAATAAGAGAACACATTAACATAGCACTGAAAATGATGTCTAGTTAATTGCAAGCGCAGCTGCGAAATACTTGGTGCAAATTTACATGCATGCCACACCTGTTTTACTGTACAACAATGAAAGACTGCAACTACAAAGGAGATTCTGTCTACAATTACGCGCTAGCAATAAACAAAATCTACACTAATTACACAAACTACAAGAAAAAATCAGAAGATTCCAGTGAGGTATCCTCGGCTAAGGGTCGACATATGAAACGTCCCCTTAAAAAAATTATACATGACTGTGCTTAAACTGACACACAATATTTTTTAGCGCAACGCAATCTGACTTTCAATAATCCCTACAAAAGAATGGCCCTGACTAACATTAACCTATACCTTTCACAAATCACGTACCTCACAAAAATCTTCGTTACTCGAACTACTGCAATACAGCGAGCGCCACTACTGCCAGCTAAATAAAAGATTCAAACTACGGAAGGCGCTAACTACTGATAGGCATAGTTAGCAAATGAAAGATTTTAATAGAGAACAAACAATGTATTTACCTTAATAGTCATAATATATATAGCAGTTCATAACATCCAGTCTTACAAATTTCAAAACTCCGCCATTTCTCTCCCCACATCCACCACTGCTGGCGGCTCACCTCCAACTGCGCAACGCTACGCGCTGTTAACATCCAGCTGCCGCTGCCCAACACTACAATGGCAGACAACAATGCAAACTAGCCACAGACTGCACACAGCACAGCCAGTGATTTTCATACAGAGCGCTACGTAAAGTTGCCAATAAGAAAACATAAACAGCCTACTTACAAGGTTGAGTTCCTCCCTGTCCCTGAGCGATAGCGATCACATCACAGTGTAAGTGTTTCGTTTGATGGTTGTTGTATTTATCTGTATTTTGTGAGTACGTTTTGGTTAACTAGTTTTTTTTTTTTTCATTTTCCGACACATTCACAATTATCTATTCAGATCTGATAATATTTCAATTATTTTAGCAATCAAGATCTTCTCCAGACGATGTCTAAAAGTAATATCGTACTTCGTAGTACATTTTGGTGACACTACATAACACTGTGAATGATTTAGTGAGCCTTAACCACCATTTAGGTGTTTTTTTTTTCAGAAAAGTCCTTCAGTTTGTCTGAGCGCGACATACGTCGTAAAACTGCCAACATTTCAGCTGTTACTGTAGACACACTTCATCAGCGTGGTATAGGCTGCCTCTGACTGCAGCAGAAACGTTTGTTGCTTCCACACATATTGCAATGTATCAGTTCGTGACTGTGCCTCTGTGCCGTTCTGGGAGAAGGAGGCTTTCTTCACTACGGAGTTGATGGACCAGCCTTCTCCCACTCCTCCCAAATGGCCTGTGGGGGAACTTAAAAGGCTGGTTAAACAGTAAGCGAGTTTTGCAAGCTGCTAGATATTTCCAAGCACCTGCTGGGAAATATACGCTTTAAAAGCCCTGACAGCAGGCAGTATTTTGCAGCGGAATGATTAGTATGAGTGGGGCGTCACCAGTGAAATTGGCTGCTTTCTGCCATTGAGTCTGATTGACTAAAGGTCTTAAATTTTAAATAATTTCGTGGAGTGGCTTAGAGCCCTCAAAATCGTGGAGACGGCCAGTAATGCTGGGATTGTAGAAGTCAGGAGCCCTTTGGATCGGGGTTACACAGTGTGTGAGAATTCGATTCTGTTATGTCGGGACGTTCGCCCTCGCACATAGCAACTAGTCAGACATCAGCGTCAAGCAGGTGGCATACACAGCGAAGCAGCATGAGCCACTCGAGCTGTTGACAGCCAGAAGGTTTCGCGTGTCTACTGGGCCAGCAGATGGCAGCGTGATCGTCACAAGAAACCTTTAGCCCAGCGGACCAGCTTGCCTCCGTGGGGTCATGTGGTTGCGGACAGATCTGGTTGTATCCGGGCGCCGTCACTAGGCCGATGCACAGGCTGTGCTGTAGAGTTCATTCGTAAGGAGCTCTGTGAGTCAGGTGCCAAATGCAGTAGTGATTCTTCAATCAGTCTCCCTAAGGATAAGGAACCAGCAGGATCTTCGATGCCGTATTCTAACTAGCAAAATCCTGTGAGTGCAGTAGTAGCCCGTGCCATCACCACCGCGCGGCGTAGCCGAGCGATCTTGGGCGCCTTGTCACGGTCCGCACGGCTCCCCCCGTCGAGGTTCGAGACCTCCCTCAGGCATATGTGTGTGTGTGTGCGTGCGTGTGTGTGTGTGTGTTGTCCTTAGCGTAAGTTAGTTTAAGTAGTGTGTAAGCTTATGGACCGATGTCCTCAGCAGTTTGGTCCCGTAAGATCTTACCACTACTTACCGTGCCATCACCAGACTTTGCCAAGACGTGGCCTCTGCTCTGGAGTATGGACTTTGGTATTGGCCATCGAAGTGCCCTGCGTTATTGACTTTTTAAATCGTTTGTATTGGCCGTCATAGTGCTTTCCGTTATTGATTTTTTTCATTCCACAGTGAACTCAGCAGTTAACTTTGATGTTTCTTGGGAGGCCAGCCCAGCAAATTGTTATTGTGCCCGTCAAGTGTACCTCTCACTTAACCACAGACTGTCAAGGTAATAACGTACTCCAAGAGGATTTGAGACCACACGTTTACTAATGAAATTGTTTTGTGTCGTTTACCTGGGCTGTATTTTTGTTGCGCCTCTAGCGGCGCGGTAGATGTCAGTTCCTTCGTACCCAACAGAGCTATTTCTTGCAGTATGGCAAATTAAGAGATTGCGAAAGTGCGTTCACGTGCACCGTTGTGGATTTCGGGTTGAACCATTTTTGTTTTCTAGGCGAGTGTTCGCGTTTAGCGATTGTGCAGACGCCCAGTCTGCAGAGAATTGAAGTTAGGTTCGACAACCGAGTAACTGGCTAGAAGGTGATGTTTAGTGAACGAGAGGGACTTGGCGAGTTTCTCACTGAAGCCAATAAATTTCGTTTGTTTCAGTATAATGGTGCTTTTGTACTAATTTTCCCTGTTTTCGTTGAACTGTACCTTGTTTCTGTTTTGTTGTGTTGAAAATTAATGGCGGAAACTTCAGATGTCTGAATTTTCCTGAGGGTAGCTAGATAGCTACAGGGTATTCAGATTGTTCAAATGGCTCTAAGCACTATGGGACTTAACATCTGAGGTCATCAGTCCCCTAGACTTAGAACTACTGAAAACCTAACTAACCTAAGGACATCACACGCATCCATGCCCGCGGCAGGATTCGAACCTGCGACTGTAGCAGCAGCGCGGTTCCGGACTGAAGCACCTAGAACTGCTCGGCCACAGCGGCCGGCTACAGGGTATTTAATTATTGATTTTTAGTAGTGAGAAGTTTTACTCTCGCTTGCAGGTCAAAGTCATGTTGGCGACCATTATTTGACGAGATTTCATAAGAGTAGAAGTGCAGAGAACTAGTCCGGCAATAAACTTTTCCGATTAAATCGCGTAATTTTTCTCACGCGCTCACATCATCCAGAGTGCATGGATTCTGGTCGAGGATGGCCGAAAGGAACGTTTCATTATGACGCGGTTACATACAGTGAGGAATTTTATTTATATGGACTACACAGCTAGGGCCGACGCTCGTATTTTGGTGAATATCACATTTTCTTGAGACCAAGTGCTATACGATATTACCGTTACAGTGCATTCAGTGAGCCATCGCCTTTTTACCGACTGACCTGCCGAGCTGCAGGCAGCAACGGTTGCAATGACAAAATACGACCTAATGCAATGCGTCGAGTGAGCGGACTACAATAGGCTGATACTGTATCGCCGCTTCTACACCGCGGAATACAATTGCGAGGTTAATGTACCTGCCGAGGTGGAAGGCGAGGTGGCGGACGGCCAGTAGCTGGTCCCGCTCCGGCTCCATTAATTGGACGGCCGTGGGACGATAAAGATCGACTTGGTCGGCAGTCGATTCCCACGGCGCGGCCGCAGATGTCGATCATTAGCAGCGGCCCGCGGGGGGCCATTGTCCGCCACAATGCGCGGCTCGCTACAGCGTCGCCTTCCGGCACGCTGCCCGCGCCTAGGTGGCCCGCGCGCCGTTCTTGACTCCGCTGAAAGAAACGGCGCCCATTCCCCTCCGGCTGGTCCATTATTTCCTCGAGAGCTGCCATTTCTAGGTGGCTGCACCGCGCCCCGGCCGAATCGTCTCATTTGGGAACGGCCGACGAGATTCCTCGATAACGCATATCTGTACCCCCCCCCCCCCCCCCCGCAGGTGAAAGTTCGGCCACGAATGCCTCAGTGTACGCCGTTGTCAGTGTTCAACGATGAAACGACATTACCCGAAGAGACATGTATTGGTAACGGCTAACCCGGTTCATAGCGCACGATCTCGGCTGCAGATTCCCTATTCATGTATTCCATGGTCAAACAAAACTTAATTTTTAGTATTTCATATAATTAATAGTGGGAAAATGCTCTCAACGTAGCACAAAGAAGGCGAATTTGCTACTGTTTAAATTGCGACTGAAAAGTGGGCAACGAACATATTCGCGCTCTTTTTAACGTGAAACTCACCTCAAACTTCCCTAACTGTAACTACTCATACCCACTAGTCCACCGCTGTTAAGTCGCTCGTTCCCATCCACTCGCATTTGCCCATTCTCACTCACCCACTCAGCCCAGCTCATTGTCATTATCTCTTTGTGTCTCACTAATTGTCACTGTCTACTATCTCACACCCATATTCTCCTTCCTTCTATCCTCCTAGTACTGTCTCCCCTCTCTGTCACTGTCTCCCACTGGCTCTCTATTATTGCTACTACTTAACTGATTCCTTCCCACTGCTGCTGCCTCTTCTCACTGTCAGTATCTGTCTCCTCCTCGTTGTCATCGCCATGGAGTCTGTCTCTCACTATCTCTGGCTCTTACCCACTTCCACTTTCTCATTCCATTTATTCCTCTCCCACTGGCACGTCTCCTTCGCTCTTTTCCCAGCACTTGTCTGTCACTATAAAAACAAATGGTTCAAATGGCTCTGAGCACTATGGGACTTAACATCTATGGTCATCAGCCCATAGAACTTAGAACTACTTAAACCTAACTAAGCTAAGGACATCACACAACACCCAGTCTTCACGAGGCAGAGAAAATCCCTGACCCCGCCGGGAATCGATCCCGGGAACCCGGGCGCGGGAAGTGAGAACGCTTGTCACTATCAACTATGAAGAAGGAGTTGTGTGACATACACGGAAGTTGCTGGCCGTGTTTCTACATCTGAAACGCGATGTCTACTCATATTTTGTGCCATTCGCATAAGAGTGGCGCTAGTAGCGCCATAATGAGGATGCAAATTAGATTTTCTTTAAATACATGCGGTAACGATCGTGATCGTTAGTTACATTAATTAAATCTTCGGGCTAAGAGGCCGTGGTCGAACAGCTCTTCCTCCTGACGTTTCGCTGCCAAGTGCGGGAAACATCTTCCGAGGTGAGTGAACGAAATGTCAGGAGGAAGAATTTCTACTGTTCGACTACGACCTCTTAGCCCGGAAGTTTTAATTAACGAAGACACCGGCCTTGAAAGCCTACACGCTGTTATTACGGTTGCTTACCTTTGAGATTGGACGTGATGAGTTGATGTTAGTCAAGAATACCTTTAAGACGAGAAATACGCCATTATCAACACCTCACTGACTTTGAACGAGGTCATGTAATAGGGCTACGAGAGGTTGGATGTTCCGTCTCTGATACTGCAGAAAGACTTGGCGGGAATGTAGCCAGCGTACATGCTTGCTGGCAGGGGTACGAGAATGTACAGTCGCAAGAGGACCGGACTCCGGACGGCCACGTGGCGCTACCGAGAGGGGAGACCATCGTGTTCGGCGTATGACTCTGGCGCATCGTACTCCATCTGAAGCAGCAATTTGAGCAGCAGTTGGCACCTCAGTGACACAACTAACTGTTTGAAATCGGTTGCTTCAAGGATAGCTCCATGCCAGACGCCATGTAGCGTTAATTCCGATGACCCCAAACCAGCACCATTTGCGCCTTCAGTAGTGTCAAGCGAGAGATCATTGTAGGGTAGGATGGATGTCTGTTGTTTTTCTGATGAACTTTGAATCTGTCTTGGTGCCCCCAGTGATAGCCATGTTTTCGTTAGAAGGAATCCAGTTCAGGGCCTGCAACCAACCTTTCTGTGTATACACACATTGGTGCTACGCCTGGAGTTTCAGCTTGCTCAGTCTATGAGGCCACGCGGGGTAGCCGCGCGGTCTAAGGCGTCTCCTCATGGTCCACGGGGCTCCCCCCTTCGAAGGTTCGAGTCCTCCCTCGGGCACGGGTGTGTGTGTCGTCATTAGCGTAAGAAACCAGTTAGACTAAATAGTGTGTTAGCTTAGGGACCGATGACAGCAGTTTGGTCCCATAAGACTATACCATAAATTTCATAGTTTTTTTCAGTCTATTGGGCACAGGACTTATTGTATGACTATGTGCCATACAATGATATAATTTTGCAGGTACGTACCCCATGTTGTAGTACTGAAGCACACGCAAAACTTTTGTGCATGCAAAATACGATCTCAGAGGTAACATTAGTTTTGGGGTATTTCAAATTACCACAAGTAAAGTATCAAAATTTTACTGACCCATAAAGTTCTTTACATATGATTGACATATCCTGTTGTGGCAGAGAAAAGAAGGGAACCAGCGGAAAGATGTGCCTGTCGGTGCACAAAACAGGCGAATATGCTCGTGTTTGAAAGACTCTGACTGAAAAGTGAGATACCAGCTTCTTCATTCTACCTTCCTGACAACCTTTAAAAATTGTCCCAAAAATTTTGGCGTGGGAACATAACCGCTCTTTTTTATGCTGAAAGAGAAGGAGACAGTAGCAGTGGGAAAGAGACGGAAGACTAATAAATTCTGGAAGACGGTAGACACTGGCTGTGGTGTAGAAAGAGTGAAGGAGATATTGGCAGTGTGAGAGAAAGAGAGGGAGATAATGGCAGCAAAGTTGTCAATGACAGAACAGCGCTGGGAATGAGGCAGTGCCAGTGAAAGAGGAATAAAGAGAAGGAGACAGTGGAAGTGGGTGAGAGCCCGAGATGAGAGACAGAGTCTGTGACAATGGCAGTGAGGAAGAGAGAGATAACGACAGTGAAAAGAGACAGCAGCAATCAGAAGGAATGAACACGTAGTAGCAGTAAGAGAGAGCAAGAGGGAGAAACAATGAGAGGAGATAGTAGTAGTGTTGTGACTAGAAGAAACTACATTTCGTCCAGCCATAAGTGTAGGATCTTTGATTGCTCTGGGAGAAGACCCATCTGAAATATAGTTCAGTTTACTACATAAATGAATAAAAGATTTACTTAAGTTTAACACACTTCTTTGTCACAGGATTGCTTGATCATTTACAACTATCATTGCTTATAAAAACATCTCTTGATGCACAGATTAACTAACTCTTATCTTGCAGTACAAAATTACACATTTACGAAAATACATTTCATCAGAAACTTCAAGTGCCACTTTCCTACGCGATGATGTTGACTGCTAATCTGAGGTCACAAAGTGGTCAGAGCTTTCCCATGCTCAGCTATATTGACCTCAGTGTGATGCTTCTGCGGTGCTGGGGCAAAGGAGTTGTCTCCATGAGTGCCTTCCATATGAGAATAGAAGCTTTTGAATTGTGGTGCTACAAAGAATGTTGAAGATTAGATGGGTAGATCACATAACTAACGAGGAGGTATTGAAAAGAATTGGGGAGAAGAGGATTTTGTGGCACAACTTGACTAGAAGAAGGGATCGGTTGGTAGGACATGTTCTGAGGCATCAAGGGATCACCAATTTAGTACTGGAGGGCAGCGTGGAGGGTAAAAATCGGATAGGGAGACCAAGAGATGAGTACTCTAAGCAGATTCAGAACGATGTAGGTTGTGGTGGGTACTGGGAGATGAAGAAGCTTGCACAGGATAGAGTAGCATGGAGAGCTGCATCAAACCAGTCTCAGGACTGAAGACCACAACAACAACAACAACAACATTTATATAACATATTTTGAAACTTGTAAAGTCATTCGTCAAAACCTATAGGACCTGTTGGCCAAGAATAATGAAATTCTGCAAGACGCAAGGTTTCACAGTACAAGTAAAGTAAAAATATCTGAAAATTGTTAAATTGAAATTATGTCACATAAAATACACTGAAGAGGCAAATAAACTGGTACACCTGCCTAATATCGTGTAGCCCCCGTCTGAAGTAGTGCTGGAGAGAATTGACATCATGAATCCTGCAAGGCTGTCCTTATACGTAGGAGTATTAAGGGGTGGAGATCTCTTCTGAATATCACCTTGCAAGACACCCCAGATATGCTGAATAATGTTCATGTCTGGAAGTTTGGTGGCCGTCGGAAGTGTTTAAACTCAGAAGAGTGTTCCTGGAGCCACTCTGCAGCAATTCTGGACGTGTGGAGTGTAGCATTGTCCCGCTGGAATGCAGAATGGACATGAATGGACGCAGGTGATCAGACAGGGTGCTTACATACGTGACACATGTCAGAGTCGTATGTACATGTATCAGGGATCCCATATTACTCCAACTGCACACGCTCCCCACACCATCACAGAGTCTCCACCAGCTTGAACAGCCCCTACTGACGTCCATGATCCTTGGATTCATGAGGTTGTCTCCATACCCGTACACGTCCATCCGCTCGATACAATTGGAAACAAGACTCGTCCGATCAGGCAACACGTTTTCAGTCATCAACAGTCCAATGTCGGTGTTGACGGGCGCAGGCGAGGCGTAGAGCTTTGTGTCGTGCAGTCATCAAGGGCACACAAGTGGGTCTTCGGGTCCAAAAGCCCATATCGATGATGTTTCGTTGAATGGTTCGCAATCTGACACTTGTTGATGGCCCAGCATTGAAATCTGCAGCAATTTGCGGAAGGGTTTCACTTCCCGCACGTTAAACGATACTCTTCCAGTCGTCCTTGGTCCCGTTCTTGCAGGATCTTTTTCCGGCCGCAGCGATGTCAGAGATTTGATGTTTTACCGAATTCCTGATATTCACGATACACTCGTGAAATGATCGTACGGGAAAATCCCCACTTCATCGCAACCTCGGAGATGCTGTGTCCCAACGCTTGTGCGCCGACTATAACACCATGTTCAAACTCAAGTAAACCTTGACAACTTTCCATTGTAGCAGCAGTAACCGATGTAACAACTGCGCCAGACATTTGTTATCTTATATAAGCGTTGGAGAGCGCAGCGTTGCATTCTGTCTGTTTAAATATCTCTGTATTTGAATACGCATGCCTATACCAGTTTCTTTGGCGCTTCAGTGTTTATTTTTGCCATCAGAACAAGCATGCATTCGTCATCCGTTAGAACCAAAATAAAAGAACACTACTGCATGCAAACATAAAAAGTAAGTTGTAGTCATGTTTTAGTAAGTAAAATATATTTTTTTTACTCTTCTCTCTATACATACATAAACTGAACTCCCCTGTTCGCTTATTTTTGTGTGTCCTGATTACTGCAGAGGTTTTGATACGGCCTTGGAATTCCCGAGCCAGATATCTTGCCAGTATCGATATCGTTAAGAGACAAAAATCGTTGACATTCTCGATTCCCAGAATGGATGAACTACAAGTATACATAATTAAGTTTGTACGGAACCCTCAGTGCGCCAGTCCTATCCGCACTTGCCAAGTTTTATCGATAACGATGAGCGATCGCATCGAACAGTGCATGTGGAGTAGCTCTTGTGAGGAGAGGATATTCGGCGGATGGGTTGGCCTGCCCGTTCCCCAGACTTAAATACCACCGAGCACGTGCGGGGTGCGTTCGGGAAACGTATTGCAACACGTGCATATGCACCAACCGACTATCAGTCAGTCGTCAACCGCACTGAAGAGGAATGGAACGCCCTACCACGAAAACTGCTTACCAACCTTGTGGCCAACACGAGAGCACGTTGCAGAGAAAGCTTTGCCATCGGTGGTGATCATACATCGTATTAAGAACCATTTCCCACCTTTTGTATTGTCTAGAGGAGCATCACTGTAATTATTGTCTTTGAACAAAAGTGTCACTTCAGTTCGTCTCATCGTGCATTTCTTTCAGTGACGTTTTGCACTACTATACTTTTGCAGTTTTTCTATCTATGGTCCAAGTTTCCTCGATCTATGTTCCTTGGCAGTGATACATAATGGGAAAGTCACTTCTGTCCTTAAAATTTGCTCATCAGTGTATTTTAACCGTTTGTGTATCGTATTTTCTAAGGCAGAGGTTCGTCACCAGCTCATCATTTGCCTAAACGAACGAGGGAAACCACATAAAAACCACAGTGAAGCTGGTCGGTGTACCAGCATTGTACTCATCAATCCACTGCTCGCATTCGTATGATTCCACACCGCGTCTCGCAAGCCAATGTGCTGTGCGTTTAGCTGTACGAAAAGGCTGCTTTATTTCCACATATTATCATGATATGTGACACGTTTTTTGGAGTTCATTATTCTTAAATTAGTACACTTTTCTTTTTTTACGTAAACTTTCCAACCGTTTCCAATAATTATGTTTTAAATGTATGGAATACTCCATCCCTTCAAAAAGCTCCGAAGATGATTTTATACCTGGTGTATAAGCGAAGTCACCACAGTAACTAGGGTGGAAGCTTGAACTAATATTTGTAAACAATAGATGTGCGTTAGATCAGTCAGACGTGAGTGGCAGTCTTAAGCACTGGACGCGCGACCGTAGTGTCTCAATGTTGTGTACGAATTGCATTAGAGCAACATCTCCAAAGTGTTAAAGAAATTCTCCAGAATGTTCTGAAGAAGACAAAAGTGTGCTCAGTGTTTGTGCTGCAGACCCTGACTCTCGAGCAAAAAACGACGCTCGAACGCCTGCCGCTACTCGATTCAAAAGAAAATCTCTGACAATTCTTTTCTGGAGAAAATCATACGCACCTACCACAAAACGACAAAGTGTATAATGGGTTTCTGATGGTTCGCTAAGACCAAAGAAGGTGCAATCGAGGCGGATTCTTTATAATCATTTTCTGACAGTTCTGTACGTTGCACTGTAGTTGGGAGGGGAGAAGTGGGGGAGGGAGAGAGACTACGTAGAACACCTCAAGCTTTAAAACATCTTAAATTTCTCTTTTTTTTTTTTTTTTTAGTAATCCAGTCTCGAAACATTTTGGACTGACGCGGTATGTAGGCAGAGATCTATATAGGCAGAAATTAAGATACTACCAAATAATTTACAGCTATAAGATTCGCATTTTGCCTACTTCAGACGGGTAACAATGAGTCTCATTCAATGGACAACAGTTTTGCAAGATTTCTGCTACTTACGCTATAATGACCACTCCACAAGTGCGCTAAAACCGGTCTGAACCGACAGCATAAGTTTGTGTACAAAAAGGGAGCACTTTTTACGACGCTTTAGAATTCCACAAGTACACCATACATGCGTATGAAGGTTTAATATGTGTTAGTCCACAGAAGTCGTGGCAGCAAGTAACTATTTCGATATCTGTTTTGCCTGAGACATTGCTATTACCTTCCTGTAGCATTCTTTTGTGAACAATAGAGGCATGATTCGCTTTTTATCTTTTGTCACATCTCTTCCCATTCTGTCTCTTGCAGCGGCTTTGCGCGTAAGCACCCTTGTAATTACGCCTAACAGGTTTTGTCCATGTTTCACTTGTGGATCGCTGTTGTTACCTTTTGTGACTGATGATACAGAAAGCTTGAAGTTGGAAGATGATCAGTTTGGTGGCGTGTCGATTAGCACTCCAACCACGCGCAGATTTGCACACTACGCAAAAGTCGAACCTTTTGTAATATAAATTTATTATGCCAAGTCGGATTTATATTATGCAGCGTAATGCAATATCATTTGTTGCATTGTCTTTAATACACACACGGTCCGCTGTCACCAAATTTACTTACTCACCAACAACGATTCGGAGCCTGACGACCCGCAAAGCAGGCACATTCGCGATAGAAGTTGTAATATTACTTGGTTCAGTTATGATTTTCACATTTAATTCCTGCGGCGGTCACTGTTACTCATCCCGACTTCCGAATAGTTAAGGTTCGGAAGAATGCTACACCAGCAATCTTCTCAGATCTTAAAAAAATTTAAAAACATTTTAGCTTCTCTATTTCTCTCTTCTTTTTTATCTGGTGAGTTACATGATGAAAACAGTAGCGCACCCTAAAAGGAAACCCCAACGAATGCTACAGAAACACGCTTCCGAAGATCCAGCAGCAGAGTTTGCTGAGTCTTCAACGCAGCGTATTATGTGCGTTAGCGAGAAACAATTATTGTCAAAATGAGACGTGTTTTTAGAAGTAACGAAAAGTTCCGCAGTTTTGAGACAATAGAAACTTCACTAATTAATGTCTCAAAAGAACTTTGTTTTGCTCAGCAGTGAATCGAGAAAGAAAAGTAACAGCAGTCTGAGTTAATGCTCCAGAATGAAAAGAACACTACTAGACAGTAATGAAGGTACAGCCTTTCTCCTGCGCAGTGACTAGCCGGTTTTTTTTTGTTTTTTTTTTTTGTTTTTTTTTTTTTTGCTATGTCCAACTTTTGCACAATTTGACTTTATCTTAACATATTATCCATTTATGGACTGGAAAACGAAGTGGATTTTCTGGGAAGCCATTGTTATATCAAGGTACATCATACTGTACTCAATTTAGCAAATTTCCATTGTCATCCTTAATAATGTACTCGTCACACTCATTATTAAGTGCGTAGTGCCACAAATTTCTCTCCTTAGACACAACTACAAGTTTTGAAAAATTACATTCACGATCTCCACAATGTTGAAGCTTGCAGCGACTCGTATACAGTTAACATTTTTACTGCTCCAAATTGCATAAACAGTTCAGTCAGTGGTTCTCCTTACCAGTAGAAACTTTGCGCTCACATCGTTTAAGGTTATGAATGAGCGATACAAAAATGTGTTCTGTTGAGATGTGTTATTTGTTTTACAACCGTTAGTGAAGGCCTCATAATTCGGTCACCAGTTGATTGCATTTATAACTAGTGACATTCGTAGTGATTGAATCCAATGTTTCTTTTCTTGGTTCACTGTACGAATCCACGATGTTATTCTCTCAAGTTCTAAGGTAGTAAGCACATACTGTATTTCTTTTAAATACGATTGAAGGATAAAATGCAACTATGGAATCTTGATGAACAACATTTATGTCAGAGTATTTTGTTTTCTTAGCGCAGAAGATATTCAACAAACGACTGAAGGGGGGTGGGAGTGACAACCAATTACTGTTAGCCTAAAGTAATGTACAATCCAAAGCTGAAAGGAATGCAGTGAATATGAACAATAACGTTATTCAGCCAACAGACGGATCATGTATGTGGGGGCTAACGGCAAACGACGAGCGGACATACGTTTTTTGATATATGCATGACGATAAAAAAATGACTTGAAGTTTATTTAAAAGACTGGATGCCTTATTCAAAAGAAAACTTTCAGTGTGGCTGGTAATGGAAGTATATAATCAGCTAGTACCAATCCTATTACCAGTCCTGTTCTATAGCAGTAAAATATGGGATTTAAATATGCAAAATTATACGATACTTCCTTTGTCCAACGACCAATACAAAAGAACATGTCGACAATAACGAAAAGTGACAGTAATTGAAAAACAGACGAGAAAGGCAAGACGAGCACGACATGGCGACTATCATAATACTAAAATGTAGATGGCTGGGGCATACAGATAGATTGGTACTGAAGATCTACGAAACCTGTTGCTGGATTTCTTGGGGAAAAGCAAATGGAGAGTGGATAAATCTCAGATAAGAGGAAGAACATGTGTGGACGCATAAACATCAATCTCGTAGTACATGAGTTGAGTGAAGAACGACTAATAATGATGATTACGAGTTGAGAGTGCGTGTCTACGTGTACTGAAGCGCGAAAACATCATGCCCACTTCCCACCGCAAGACAGAATATCGCATGATGGCGTTGTAAGCACGTGACGCGGTAAGAAAATCATATTTACATCTACGTGATCTACGTGATTACTCAGCTATTCACAATAAAGTGCCTGGCAGAGGGTTCAATCAACCACCTTCAAGATGTCTCTCTACCGTTCCACTCTCGAACGGCGTGCGGGAAAAACGAGCACTTAAATTTTTCTGTGCGAGCCCTGATTTTTCTTAATTTATCGTGATGATCATTTCTCCCTATGTAGGTGGGTGCCAACAGAATATTTTCGCGATCGGAGGAGAAAACTAGTGACTGAAATTTCATGAGAAGATCCCGTTGCAACGAATAATGCCTTTGTTTTAATGATTGCCACTCCAATTCACGTATCGTGTCTGTAGCACTAACTCCCCTATTTCACGATAATACAAAAAGAGCCGCCTTACTTTGAACTTTTTCGATGTCATCTGTCAGTCCCACCTGATGCAGATCCCACACCGCACAGCAATACTCCAGAATAGGGCGGACAAGCGTGGTGTATGCAGTCTCTTTAGAAGATCTGTTGCACCTTCTAAGTGTTCTGCTAATGAATCGTAGTCTTTAGTTTGCTCTACTCACAATATTATGTATGTGATCGTTCCAATTTATGTTATTTGTAATTGTAATCCCTCAGTATTCAGTTGAATTTACAGCATTAAGATTTGCCTGACTTATCACGTAATCGAAATTTAGCGGATTTCTTTTAGTACTCGTGTGAATAACTTCGCACTTTTCTTTATTCAGGGTCAATTGACACTTTTCGCACCATACAGATATCTTATCTAAACCATTTTTCAATTCGTTTTGGTCATCTGATGACTTCACAAGACGGTAAATGACAGCATCATCTGCAAACAACCTAAGACGCTTGCTCAGATTGTCTCCTATGTCGTTGATATACATCAGGAACAATAGAGGGTCTATAACACCTCCTTGGGGAACAGATGTACTTTGCGTTTCTTTTTGATGGTTCCATGGGTGTTAGGGTATTCAACCTCGCAGCAATTGCCTTGTGGTCGCTAAACCCTGTATTCGTCACGATACTCCCTATTAGTCCAGGATTATTTGTTGCTAAAAGGTCAAGTATGCTTTCGCAACCATTTACGCTTCGAGAGGGCTCATGAACTAATTGTTCAAAATAATTTTCTGAGAAAGCATTCAGTATAATTACGAATGACGTTTTATGCCTGCTGCTGGCTTTAAACGTATAATTTTTCCAGCATATCGAGGGTAGATTGAAGTCACCACCGACTATAATTGTATGAATGGGGTACCTATCTGAAATTATACTCAGATTTTCTTTGTACTGTTCAGCAACTATGTCTTCTGAGTCGGGGGTTCGGCAAAACGGTCCAATTAATTGGTTAATCCGATTGTCAGGTACAACCTCTACCCATACTATTTCACAGAAACTCTCTACTTCAATTTCACAACAAGGTAAACTACTTCTGATAGCAATGAGTACTCCACCACCAACTGTATTCAGTCGGTCCTTTCTGAACATTGTTAGGCCGTTTGAAAATGTGCGGCTGAACTTATATCCGGCTCTAGCCAGCTTTCCGTACCTATGACTATTTGAGCTTCGGTGCTTTCTATTAGCGCTTGGAACTCTGGTTCTTTCCCAACACAGCTACGATAATTTACAACTAGAATACCGATAGTTTATACAACTACCTTACTGCATTTGCCTGCCTCCTTTTAGAAGGACACCCTTTGTGTGGTTTCCTTAGACCCTCGAAGCTAAAAAGCCGCCCAGTCCCTTCCACATAGCCCCCGCTACCCGTGTAGCCGCTTCCTGTGTGTAGTGGACTCCTGACCTATTAAGCTGAGCGCGGAAACCCACCACTCGATGGCGAAAGTCAAGGAATCTGCAGCCTACATGGTCACAGAGCCGCCTGAGCCTCTTATTCAGACCCTCCACTCGGCTCTGCATCAAACGACCACAGTCGGTTCTGTCGACGATTTTGGAGATAGTGAGCTCCGTCTTAATCTCGCAAGCAAGACTGGCAGTATTTACCATTAGCCGCCTGAAACCAGAGAGAATCTCTTCCGATACAAAGCGACACACGTCACTGGTACCGACATGGGCCACCACCTGCAGTTGGCTGCATCCTGTACTCTTCGTGGCATCCGAAAGCACCCTTTCCACACCTGGAATGACTCCCTCCGGTATATACATGGAGTGCACACTGACTTCATTCCACTCCTTGGTAGCCTTGTTCCTAAGGGACCCCATTACGCACCTAACGTTGGAGCTCATACTACAAGCGGAACAGAGACCAGTAGGGAATCATTCTAGCAGCGGCATGGTCCGTAAATGTGGAAATGCACTGCCATAAGGGACTTTATTACATACCGGCGCTTGAGAACGAATATTTCTGAAATGGGAATATGGTTGTTCGTGTGCTATCGTCGTGAGCATCTATGGAAAGTTAAAACCACGAGCAGGCGGCAAGTTGTTCGACGTTCACGCGTCATCACACGACATGATGGTCGGGAGCTTGCGCTCTCTGTAAAGTAGGATACGTGGCGCTATGTGCCAGAACTGACGACCGAGTCCCGTGCTGGTGTAGGCACCAACTGTTTCGGAGCACACCATCCAGCGCACGTTGCAGAACTTAGGGTCCAGCAGCAGGGACACATGGTCCTACGTGTTCCAATGTTCATCCAACGACAGCATCAAATACGATTGCAGTGAGCACGAGGTCACTGAAATTGGACAGTGAATCCATGGAGACGTGTCACCTGGTCGGATGAATCACAGTTATTGTTACACTAGGATGAAGGTCCTGTGCTGATATGCTGTTATCTAGGCGAACGGCTGCTTGAATTCACGCACAGCGCCATGGACGCAGGCTCGTGAGGGAGGTACTCTTCTACGGGAAACGTTCACCAGGGCTCCCGTGGGTCCTGTGGTTGCATTCAAAGGGGTCGTGACAGCTGTGGGTTTCGTGAACACTACTGCGCCGCAGCGACTGCATCATGGACAACTGTCCTTGTGTCGAAGCCAGAATCGTGCTACAGTCGTTTCAGGAGCGTGATAAAGAACTCACGTTGATGCCTTGACCACCAAATTCGCCTATTCTGAATCCGATGGAACACATCTCGGACGCGCAGCAAACAATCGGCCCGTAATTTAGGGGAATGGACTGATCTATGCGTAGACATGGAGAAATTTTGTGTCATATACCTCCAACAACGTATTAAAGACCTGTCGAATCCATGCTACGCAGAATCGGTGCTGTATAGCGTTGCAGAGGTGGATAACTGTAACATTTCTGGCTTTGGAGTCGTCATATTCAGCTACTGGAAGCTCTTCTTAGAGCAGTAGAGGACGAACCGGTGAGAAGATGACTTAATGTGGTGTCAGGTATGGATGACAGATGGTTTGTTCGGTATGGGTATCGCGAGAAAGACCGCCTAAATTTTGGTCCTCCTCTGCGATTGGCTGCTGCGTTCGGACGTAGCGCGTCAGATCTCTGAACAGCAGGCTATGACCCTCTTATTTCACAAATATTAATAACCAGCAGAATAATAAGCAACTGCTAAACGAAAAGGCTAACGAAGCACTTTGGTGATCTTCGGATCGCGCTTAACTTGGATTGCGGGCGAAGTGGTTCGGCTGTAAGATCAGAGCTTGTTCGGCAGTCTCGGAGGACAGACATGTTATCTGTCTTAGTCAGTCTCGGAGGACAGACATGTTGTCTGTCTTAGTCAGTCTCGGAGGACAGACATGTTGTCTGTCTTAGTCGGTATTGGTTAAGAACTTTCTCAGCAATCTCTGGTTGTTTGGATGTGTAATTGAGAACAGTTAGATTGTAGTTACAAAAATGTGCAGTTCAGTGTTGTGGTTATTTTTTATGAAGGTGTGAAGATGGGAAATGTTTCATGATTCATAAAGTCCGATATAATTGTGCAGTTTCTAGTATTCTTCTAATAAAAAGCGTTATCCCGTGTAAATAAACTGATTGGAGATTTCATTATTTATATAATATCAGTTCGTCGCTAAGAGTTTATTACAGCATCAAGATAACGGATACACGACTTACGAGCTGTTTTCTGCGCAGGGGACATGAACTATAGAAGACTGCAGATTGGTGAACATTAATTAAAGCTTACGCATTTCATTCAGAGCGGTGGAAGCAAATAGGCAACTCGCGAGTACTGCAGTCTTAGTACAAATGAGACCAGTGACACATTATATGTAGTAACACAGAGGAAGTACGAAGCAGAGAAATTTTCGAGGGAAGGCGTCTATCATACTCACGCATGTACTTCCCTCTCTCTCGTTCTCCCTCTCTTTTTCCCTACAAGATGCTATTAATGTTTTGGTTCATCCGTGTAGTTCAGTCTGCGCCATTTAATAAAGAAATTATGATCTCTTCTGCGATACTTTCGGCACAGTAATGGTATTTCATCTGTTTCTAGACTGGGTCTAGGAGCTGATCCTATGCTTCATTCCGGCGCTATACCCGTAAGTTTTATTTTTTATTTTTATTTTTGTTCTTTTTTTATGTATCGGCTATGGGGACGTGCCGACACAGCCATCTCTATAGAGGAATGACGATACGAACGCAAGGATAACACGACACAGCCCCCGTTAGCTGAGAGTTTGTTTCCGTTTCGTCGTTGTCTCTCTTCCCCACCTCCCGTGGCTGAGGTTCATCTTGCGGCTCCCTTCGTTCACCGTAATTCAGAGAGACTGATGGACAGGTAAACGACGCTTGGTTGTGACACGCAGCACCGTGAGCCGTCAGTCAGCCGACAGCAGACTGCAGTGCGCAGGTAGCACGCGGTTCCCAGGGCAGGGACCGCTATGTCGCAGACAGCATCCGGCTGCACTCGAGAGCGTTTTGCGGCGACACCTTAACGGATTCTGCGTCACAGACCCGCTACCTGTTCTCTGCAAACACAGCCATGCGAACCTGTCTGCCCGTCGTTTCGCAGGCGCTCCAGTCCTCGTACTAGACTCTCGAGTTCACGACAGGTCGTCAATAGAAATCAGGGGAAGGTCTCCAAACACATCTCCAAGTGTAGTCGTCATTATTAGGATCACACCTTTTGTGTCTGCTTTCTTGCGCTTCATATCAAACAATAAAAACACTGAAGCTGTTACGATTTTGTCAGTAATGAAAGCAGCATTTAAGAGCAGACATTGTATAAGACGCTTTTCTTCTTTCTACTCGAAATGCGAAAATGTTTTGTTGAGTTTGACCTGCATACTGACGAATGACGATCGCAATATAACGGTCTTGACATAGTCTTAAAGTGAAACTCTGAACCCTCTGCCAGGCACACTCGCATAAAAAAAAATGGTTCAAACGGCTCTGAGCACTATGGGACTCAACATCTAAGGTCATCAGTCAGAACTTAGAACTACTTAAACCTAACTAACCTAAGGACATCACACACATCCATGCCCGAGGCAGGATTCGAACCTGCTACCGTAGCAGTCACACGGTTCCGGACTGAAGTGCCTAGAACCGCAAGGCCACCGCGGCCGGCACAATCGCATAAATTACAGGGTAGTCATATAGATTACATCCATGCTCGAAGAGGTGTGTGACATGATTTAATCGGTAGTTATTTTGTCTGTTTCTTAACAACTGGTTGAGCAGGGATAATCTATGTTTTTTCTTTCAGTTTCCACTTTAATTGGACACTAAATAAGCGAAAATCGATTTATTTATTGAAAAAAGCTGTACCGTAGTAATCGATCTTTCAGCTTTTTGCCAGATTTGCTATGAAAAAAGCCATCCATCGAATTAACGCACTTTCTGTGTGATCTAAGAAAGCGCATTATAGAAAGAGTACACTCCATTATCAAATGACGAATTATTGATTCAGTGTGAGAAATTTAAAGTTTGGTCTATGTATTTTTATCACAAAAGTAGTTTTAAAATGTCACCTCTTTTTACTTAATATATTTTTGATGTAGGGAGAGCAGAAACTATTTTCCATCAGTTATTACAATTTGGAACCATTAAATTGATTTAAGGGGATGACATTGCGCATTGATATGATCGTCTGCAGCTTTACGTTACATGCGACGTACCCCACACATTCTAAACCTGTTCCTTCAAGTAATTAACTTCGAACTGTGTCTTGAAAGTGTACACATTTTTTGTTGTTTTTTACCCGAAACGTTATCACGTTTGGACAACTAAAGTGTCAAACTGTTTTAGTCACATCACCATCATCCCCTCTAATACATTTTCGCTTCACGCCAGATATTGACAAGCAAAGTCGATGCCCCAGTACTTTCCTACAGGTTGCAGCCGGGCTCCACCGACAAAAATTCGGAGGTTGTGCACAGCTATTTTTTATTCTAGTACAATAAACCGTTGGACTCTAATGGCTCGTTACAGGCTAATAACTGAATGACGACTTATTCGGTTTGTTACCCCAGTTACCTTTGCTCCCCAGCAAATTATTTCACAGCAGAGAAGCAGCCCGTAAAATCCAATCACGAAAGCGTACAGCACAAAACACACAGTAATGTTACAATCTCAGACGAAACAAGTACGTTTTTGTCTAGAATGTTTACCATGGGGTATCAACAACTGTGGTAATTAACTGGAAACAAATTACGAGTTGCTGTTTTATTGTCTAACACCACGACTAGTTTCAGCCACCAGACCATTTTATTAGCCTAAGGACGCGGTGGCTCACAGATCCAGACAAGTGTTAGAAAATTAAGTTACATCTGGTGTGTTAATCTGTTTCCGGCTTGAAACACGCACTCGTTTACCATAGTTTGTTCGATTTATTCTTTCTCAGTACAGCATATTACGTAACAAATATATAACTATTTCCTTACAGATGTCCAAAATGTCGACCGCCATGATCACGGCAGGGTGTGAACGACGCACGGTCGACAGTCTTGCACGTTCAAGAATCCCAGGAGACCGGCGAACTACTCTGGCGGCTGCAAGAATCCTCACATCCAGGTCCATGTGGGTATCGAACAGGAGTGTTGCCAGTTAAGTCCTCTACACGCTCCAGACGAAGAAGTCGCTAAAGGTAAAGGTGAACGAAATCGTAAATTTGAAATTAGCATTAACTGTGAAAAACATTACTTGAGGTGAGGCCGCGTATAAGTTACGTCGCAGTTGGTCGGAGAGGAGGGAGTGAAACTGCTAATTTGATGCATTGACGAAAGGGGAGGAGGGGCTTCGTTAAAACGTGACGTTATCAAATGTTCATGAAGATATGTTATTGTATCTAACGCTCCACGTTTCAAATAACAATCCGCGTCTCTTCTATTTAAAGTATAATAAGCGAAATAATAAATCTTTTCAACCGACTATTTTCCTTTAAATCGCATAAGAAAGACTGTCTGGCAAAGAAGACACGCTATTCCTAAAGCGGTATTTATTTTTATACAAATGTAATACTGAAAATGTAACTTCAAAAATCAATGAAGCTTTGCTACATTTACATAAAACTCATCGTGACTACAGACATCGGAGATGAAGTTCTTGGTTCACGATACGTAAAAAACACAAATATTAAGAAAGAGAGAGAAATGTCTAGGATTAAAATAGCGCTAATAGAGCAAGGCAGAGCGTTTGGACTCAAATGGTTTGCGCACACGTTAAGGATTGAACCAAAGAGGACAGCTGGAGTAAATCTGGAGAGAAATGTTGAAGGTACTCGACGGATAGGAAGACGAAGACCACGCTGAATGGGGATTGTAAAGATGAGAATTACAGTAAGAGAAGAAACATTCGACGATATCATCAACAATAGGACTTATCTTGAAAGGAAGATACGGAGGAAGCTTGTCTACAGCACCTGAGAAACTGAAGCTGTTATGATGATGACCAAAATTTCGTTTTTTTTTCTGGATACTAAATTAAATGATAACTTTGTATCTGGCTAATTCTAAATATTATTACTTTATTTTCCAAAAAAATGTAGTGACACAGGTTTGTCGCAAAATGTTCTCTGAAAAAGTCTGTCATTCAAACTTTTTAGTAATTCTGCAGACAATCTTTACGCTTCAGACGGCGGGTGTCGAGAATAATGTAATACATTCTCGTTGCTCTGTGAGTTGTATTTCTTTATACCAGTGCAAAGATGGCACGATTCAGATTCCGAGTTTTTTAAAGGAAGTAACCTCCATAAAGGTAGATAAGTAACAGAATAATGATAGTTTCTTGTGATAATACTATTAGCAGTGGTGAGGATGTGTGTGAGGAAACATCAAGTCTGACACCCAGAGCAGAGAAACTTCATGGATCTAAGGACCAGTATTCCGATTCAAATCAGTTTCTTCACACTCTCGCTGTGATCGTGTATACTAGCATGAAGACATTTCTTCAATAACTAACGTTCAGTAAACTGACTTTATAACGCCCCTGACAGCTCATGATAGACTGTAGTTATCTGTTGATCCTTGATGCATATAGTTTTTGCACGTATCCGTCCCACTGGATACTGTATATATTAGGGTGCCAGATTTGTAGACAAGAGTATATTGTACTGTTTTTGTTATGCATGACATGATTTTTCATATTAGGTTAGAGAGTAGGTCATAATAATAAATGACAACTGAAAAGTTACAACGACTAAGTATGACCAGTGCAATATGTGGGCATATCGCAGAACGTTACGTCATCCATTGGTGGCACTCTTACTGGTCTTCCAGCAGCAGGATGTTCACGTTGCTGGTCATTTGCATTGCGACGTCGACGTGGTTCTTAGTGGGCAGCACAGCATCTCAGTGAGGACGTAAGGGCCGTTTCCAACGGACGAGGACTCTCAGGGGTTAGGTAGGTGGTGTGCACGTGGTTTCCAGAAATACTGGGCCCAAATTTCACAATTTTTAGATGTCCCACAGAATAGGACCTCTGCATATCTCACTATAATGCTCTTCAAAGGATCCCCTTAGATGATGATGATGATGATGATGGCGCCGCCGAGTGAGACGGCTCCGTCCAGTCGTATGAATTTCTCAGAGACAGGAGCCCTGTAGCGAAACTGTAGCCCTGGAAGAGGAGGAGTCTGGGAGGCAGGAAGTGAGGTGTGTGGCCGGTGGCCGGACACGGCGGGCCATTGTGGCAGGCAGTAACGAGCAGGGCGCAGGACAGAGGGCGCAAACGACGCCCTGGAGGGCCCGCCGCCGACTTCGATTGGGCGGTCCTCGGGGCGCGCCGCCCGTAGTAAACGCGCCGCAGCATCGACGCTTCCGACACGCGCCGATAGCCGCACGCGTCGGCGCTTCTCCACTTGCTAACCCCATTCATCATCACTGTACACGCGTCTTTTATTAGCTGCGACCCTTGTTGAGGGACTGTAAGTTGGAGCGGGGTACTCCTACATTATTAAGGCTCGTAAAACTGTTCATTGTCTGAACAAAAGCATCCAGACGCTGATAAGGTGTGTGGCCACACTTCGCCTTTATTACACCTTGAACTCTGCTTGGGACATTTTCAATGAGGTGTTCGAATGTCTGTGGAGGAATCACAGACCTTTATTCGGCGCTTCTCCACTTGCTAACCCCATACATCATCACTGTACACGCGTCTTTTATTAGCTGCGACCCTTGTTGAGGGACTGTAAGTTGGAGCGAGGTACTCCTACATTATTAAGGCTCGTAAAACTGTTCATTGTCTGAACAAAAGCATCCAGACGCTGATAAGGTGTGTGGCCACACTTCGCCTTTATTACACCTTGAACTCTGCTTGGGACATTTTCAATGAGGTGTTCGAATGTCTGTGGAGGAATCACAGACCTTTATTCCTCAAAAACTGAAACGAGATAAGTCAGCAAAGCCAAGCCAAGTCTAGGCTGGAGCCAGTTCTACGTTGTAACTCATCTGAAAGATGCTCCACTGGGTTCACGTCGTAACTCTGATAACGCCTGTAGACGTACCGTTGCCTCGCAGATGCTGTTTACGAAAGGGCGTATTGCCGCGCTGATACAGCCCCCGTCTCCAAAGCGTGCCTATACTGTATGCAGTGTACTATGCTGCAAAATGTGCTCACACCATTCTGCTTTTAGCGTTTTCTTAAGTACAATAAGGGGAGAACAAACTAACCACGAAGAATACCCCCGTGCGTTTCCACTTAACAATCGCATCACCAACAGTCGAATTGGGCAGCTCAGAAGGGCTGAAACGTCGCTGATGGATTTGTTACTCATCTGACACCCAGTGAGCATGAAACTTCCTGGCAGATTAAAACGGTGTGCCGGACCGAGACTCGAACTCGGGACCTTTGCAATATCCTTTCTTCCAGGGGTGCTAGTTCTGCAAGTTTAGCAGAAGAGCTTCTGTGAAGTTTGGAAAGTAGGAGACGAGGTGCTGGCGGAAGTAAAGCTGTGAGGACGGGGCGTGAGTCGTGCTTGGGTAGCTCAGATGGTAGAGCACTTGCCCGCGAAAGGCAAAGCTCCCGAGTTCGAGTCTCGGTCCGGCACACAGTTTTAATCTGCCATATCAGCGCACACCCCGCTGCAGAGTGACAATCTCATTCTGGACCCAATGAGCAGTCCACTTTGGAAGTCAACGAGCTGTCCTGACCCACCCATTGTGCTGTTGCTGCTTCTTTGCTGACCACGCGATACTCCCCCCTCCATTTATACTGACGGTTCAGCCACTCGTGATATCTAGTGGCCAATTCCACATTACATAGAGGTCTCAGTGTACACTTTTGATCAGATAGAGTATAAATTAATTCGTCTCCTTATTTAATCATTACGCTGACTTCCCGAAGGCGTTGGATACAGTTACTCACTGTCGCTGAATGAACAAAATACGTGCCTAAGGAATAACAGACAAGCTTGTGGTTGGGTTATTTCTAATTTCTAGCAAATACAAGGACATCTTTCGTAACGGTGAGAAGTATTCATGCGTAAAAGAAATTTCGGACGTAACCCAAGAGAGTGTTGGAGGACTATCAATATTCTACATCTACATCTACATCTACATCCATACTCCGCAAGCCACCTGACGGTGTGTGGCCGAGTGTACCCTGAGTACCTCTATCGGTTCTCCCTTCTATTCCAGTCTCGTATTGTTCGTGGAAAGAAGGATTGTCGGTATGCTTCTGTGTGGGCTCTAATATCTCTGATTTTATCCTCATGGTCTCTTCGCGAGATATACGTAGGAGGGAGCAATATACTGCTTGACTCTTCGGTGAAGGTATGTTCTCGAAACTTTAACAAAAGCCCGTACCGAGCTACTGAGCATCTCTCCTGCAGAGTCTTCCACTGGAGTTTATCTATCATCTCCGTAACGCTTTCGCGATTACTAAATGATCCTGTAACGAAGCGCGCTGCTCTCCGTTGGATCTTCTCTATCTCTTCTATCAATCCTATCTGGTACGGATCCCACACTGTTGAGCAGTATTCAAGCAGTGGGCGAACAAGCGTACTGTAACCTACTTCCTTTGTTTTCGGATTGCATTTCCTTAGGATTCTTCCAATGAATCTCAGTCTGGCATCCGCTTTACCGACGATCAACTTTATATGATCATTCCATTTTAAATCACTCCTAATGCGTACTCCCAGATAATTTATGGAATTAACTGCTTCCAGTTGCTGACCTGCTATTTTGTAGCTAATTGATAAGGGATCTATCTTTCTATGTATTCGCAGCACATTACACTTGTCTACATTGAGATTCAATTGCCATTCCCTGCACCATGCGTCAATTCGCTGCAGATCCTCCTGCATTTCAGTACAATTGTCCATTGTTACAACCTCTCGATACACCACAGCATCATCTGCAAAAAGCCTCAGTGTACTTCCTATGTCATCCACCAGGTCATTTATGTATATTGTGAATAGCAACGGTCCTATGACACTCCCCTGCGGCACACCTGAAATCACTCTTACTTCGGAAGACTTCTCTCCATTGAGAATGACATGCTGCGTTCTGTTATCTAGGAACTCCTCAATCCAATCACACAATTGGTCTGATAGTCCATATGCTCTTACTTTGTTCATTAAACGACTGTGGGGAACTGTATCGAACGCCTTGCGGAAGTCAAGAAACACGTCATCTACCTGTGAACCCGTGTCTATGGCCCTCTGAGTCTCGTGGACGAATAGCGCGAGCTGGGTTTCACACGACCGTCTTTTTCGAAACCCATGCTGATTCCTACAGAGTAGATTTCTAGTCTCCAGAAAAGTCATTATACTCGAACATAATACGTGTTCCAAAATTCTACAACTGATCGACGTTAGAGATATAGGTCTATAGTTCTGCACATCTGTTCGACGTCCCTTCTTGAAAACGGGGATGACCTGTGCCCTTTTCCAATCCTTTGGAACGCTACGCTCTTCTAGAGATCTACGGTACACCGCTGCAAGAAGGGGCGCAAGTTCCTTCGCGTACTCTGTGTAAAATCGAACTGGTATCCCATCAGGTCCAGCGGCCTTTCCTCTTTTGAGCGATTTTAATTGTTTCTCTATCCCTCTGTCGTCTATTTCGATTCCTACCATTTTGTCATCTGTGCGACAATCTAGAGTAGGAACTACAGTGCAGTCTTCCTCTGTGGAACAGCTTTGGAAAAAGACATTTAGTATTTCGGCCTTTAGTCTGTCATCCTCTGTTTCAGTACCTTTTTTGTCACAGAGTGTCTGGACATTTTGTTTTGTGCCACCTACCGCTTTGACATAAGACCAAAATTTCTTAGGATTTTCTGCCAAGTCAGTACATAGAACTTTACTTTCGAATTCATTGAACGCCTCTCGCATAGCCCTCCTCACACTACATTTCGATTCGCGTAATTTTTGTTTGTCTGCAAGGCTTTGGCTATGTTTATGTTTGCTGTGAAGTTCCCTTTGCTTCCACAGCAGTTTCCTAACTCGGTTGTTGTACCACGGTGGCTCTTTTCCATCTCTTACGATCTTGCTTGGCACATACTCATCTAACGCATATTGTACGATGCTTTTGAACTTTGTCCACTGATCCTCAACACTATCTGTACTTGAGACAAAACTTTTGTGTTGAGCCGTCAGGTACTCTGTAATCTGCCTTTTGTCACTTTTGCTAAACAGAAAAATCTTCCTACCTTTTTTAATATTTCTATTTACGGCTGAAATCATCGATGCAGTAACCGATTTATGATCGCTGATTCCCTGTTCTGCGTTAAGTGTTTCAAATAGTTCGGGTCTGTTTGTCACCAGAAGGTCTAATATGTTATCGCCTCGAGTCAGTTCTCTGTTTAACTGCTCAAGGTAGTTTTGAGATAAAGCACTTGAAAAAATTTCACTGGATTCTTTGTCCCTGCCACCCGTTATGAACGTTTGAGTCTCCCAGTCTATATCTGGCAAATTAACTACATGTATATAAACTATATAACTACATGTATATAAAAATGAGACAATACAATAGTGATGAAACCAGTGTTTTGGTGGGGTTGAAACACTCACTTTGAACGGAAAAAGAGTGACATTAAAGCAATCAAAAAGAGAGAACGAAAAGTAATTACGAAAATTTTAGATCCTAATGATACTAAAGAAGAAACATACGGTACCGACTGTGAACAAACAAAGAGATGTCCGCCCCAATAGCTGAATGGTCAGCGCGTTGGAATGCCACGCCCGGGTTCGATTTCCGGCTGGGGTGGGAGATTTTCTCCCTTCAGGGACTGGGTGTTGTGCTGTCCTCGTCATCATTCCATCCCCACTGTCGACGCGCAAGTCGCCCTGTGTGGCGTCGCACTCAATAAGACTTGCACTTGGCGGCCGAACTTCCCGACTGCGAACTCCCGGCCACTGACTCCACACGCTAATATACTACGAGAGCATTAAAAGACTGGAACCAGCCAGACAGTTTGAGACATACTACGGAACTCGCTCTGAAACTAAAATTGATACAATGAAATCGTGCAGTAAAAGAAGACCTGAAAGCTCCAAGAATAACACAACTTAGTATACCAGGCAGAAAAACATTTGGACAGAAAATTCACCACCGGACAGTTGGTTTGGCAGGGGAAAAAAAAAACAAGAAGATCCAGAAAAAGCAGGTTTGACGAACAGGAAAGGACCCATTCTGTGCGAATCAAAATAATTGGGCAAAAAGGAAACACAAAATAGAATTCTGAAAATGCCCTTTGTTGTAGACCTATATCGCGTGGACCAGTAGTTCCCAAACTTGAACTATGTACATTGCTCTGCGAAACCTAAGGACAAGCTAGGTAAAGTAACATTACACGCTAACAGTTTGGCGAAAATGAATGAAAGTGTGGGCTTACGTTGCCAGAAGTTCAGATGGCTCTAGGCACTATGGGATTTAACATCTGAGGTCATCAGTCCCCTTGATGTAGAACTACGTAAACCTAACTAACCTAAGGACGTCACACACATCCATGCCTAAGGCAGGATTCGAACCTGCGACCGTAGCGGCCCAGTGTTGCCAGAGGTCTCGCAGTCCTGCACAGAAAGCTGTAATTCACATGGCGTGAGGTCAGTGTGACTATAGCGCAAAACAGGACTGGCCCCACAACACAAAGTAGTTGAAGGAACGGTAAAATACAGTGTGTTTCCATCAGGAAGCAGTTATCGTCCACTGTGGAGATGTTCTTCATTACTACATGGCCCGTACACAACATTTCGATGACTTCGTACGGGGAAGAATCATCGGAGAAACTGGAAGAGGGGCGATGTGTGATGAGAGTAGCCTAGCAGTTTGGTACTGCTCACAGCGTTGTTTTATGTGGACGAAGAGCATTCCAAACAACAGGCACTGCTGCCCGAAAGAGAGGAGGTGGTCGGTCACTATCTACTACGACAGCAGATCACCGCTGCAGTGTGCAACAGTCAAGAAGGGATCCATGTCAAATAGCGGGTGCAGCTGCAGTCACATATAACAGGACTGCAACGCACACAATCTGACGATCCACAGTGGCACGGCGACTGCATGGCAGTGGTTTCTTTGCTCGTCGACCAGTACTTTGCGTTTCATTGATACCCGCATATCGGCGGCACCGCCAAGAGCATAGGGACTGGAGCAACGAGCAGTTGGGTCGCACGCATTCATTCTGAGTAGTGATTCTGGACGGACTCTCATATGGCGAAGGGTGAGAACATGTAATGTACCCAAGAACACTGTCGGGCATGATAGTTTTGGTAAACCAGTATGAGGAGGAATAATGTTGCATAGGCGTACTGAGCTGCTTTTCAGGGGTGCATTCAGCCCTGTCTTCATTTTTAAGGATGACAACGCGCGACCTCATCGAACAGAGCGGAGCTCTTGAAACGAGAGGATATTTGGTGACTGGACTGGATTGCCCATTCCCCCGACTTAAATCCCATCGAGCACGAGTGGGTGCGTTGGGAAGACGTATTTCAGCACGTCCAGCTGTTGACAGCATCACTGATGGAGAAATGGAACGCCCTACCACAAAAATCCTTACCAATCTTGTGGCCAGCATGGGGGCACGTTGATAGCATGCACTGCTGTCCGTGGTGATCATATACCCTATTAAGGACCATGTCCCGTGTTTTGTAATGTCTGCGCTGAAGACCTTGCTGTCGTGCGCCCACAAAACCCCTCTACTACTCTACTACTTTGTAATGTCTAGGGGACCATCGTAAATCGTGGAGACTTCAGTGTAATTATTGTCCTCCAATAGAGAAATTAAAGAATAACAAGGCTTGTGACGAAGACCAGATATACGCTGAGTTATTAAGAATGGAGGCTCACAACTAGAATTAGAAATACAGGTGTTAATAGAAACAATTCTTGCAGATTGGAAAACTGCAATTGTGTGCCCTATATTTAAGAATGATCCACTTGTTTGTGATTACAGAGGAATTCCCTTACTGGATGTCACCTATAAAATCTTATCGAGCCGCCTATTTAACAGGCTGATACCAATAACAGAAGAACTGGTTGGGGACTACCAATGCGGTTTCCGCAGAAACAGATCCACACTGTATCACTTATTCACCCTAAGACAAGTAACCGAGAAGCCGTGGGAATTCCACATATTATTCGTAGATTTTAAAAAGGCCTATGATAAGCATACACCGACAATCACTCCTAAATATAATGAAGGAATTTAAAATACCATCAGTTTAGTTAAATGTGTACATACGAATTTTTATGTCGCATAAAGACACCGGTAGGAGAAACTGAAGATTTTAAGGTGTACACTGGACTGAGGCAAGAGAATGCCATTTCACTTATTTTATTTAAACTTGTCCTGGAGAAGATCGATAGAAAATTTTCTAAAACCAGTCCACAAGGGATCCAGCTACACGATGTGAACATTACAAGAAATGCCTATGCAGATGATGTAGCACTAAAGAGTAGCTCCAAAACAGAATAAATCAGAACGCTGAAAAATTACTACAAAGTTGCTGAGAAAACGGGATTACATGTTAATGAAGAAAAGACAGAATACCTGCCCATAAGTAAGAAAACCAGAAAAGATACACCTTTGACTGTAGATGGATTCAATTTCAAGACTGTTGACCACTTCAAGTACCTAGGAAGTCTTTTTAGTAATAACAACAGAACCGATATAGAAATAGATGCTCCTTTAGCAACAGAAAACAAGACACTTTTTAGTTTCACCGAATTTCTAAGAAAAAGATCACTTAGCAGTAACTTCAAAATCCGCTTATATCAATCGACCATTATACCTGCGATGTTATATGGATGTGAAACATTAATATTTAGAAAGAAAGATGAAGAAAAACTGTTAATATTCGAAAGAAAAGTTCTAAGGAAAAATTCTGGACCTGTATACGACGAAAATATCATAGAATGGAGAATAAGAAGAAATGAAGAATTAAGAGGGCTGTACAAACACCGTAACATCGTCGAAGTGCTCAAGAGAAGAAGGCTCAATTGGGCACGCCATATAGCAAGAATTACAGAGAATAGACTACCTAGACTGGCATTCAGCAGAACAATAGATGGAACGAGAGGAAGAGGGAGACCCAGAATCAGATGGCGGGATAACATTCGGGAGGACACAACTAGGATGAACAGCAACAGCAACTGGATAAACAGCGTATTGGACAGGCAGAAGTGGAGGAGGCGTATGGTCGATAAGGCCCTTCTCACATGTAAAAAGTAAAGTAATAAAATTGTCGTTTCTGTTCGTCTCACTGCGTATTTCCTCCAGTTACCTTCTGTACTGTACCGTAGCAGTTCTTTCTGTGTGATCCAAGTTCCGCAGAGCTGCTACTTGGCAGTGACACGTGATTGAAAGATACTTTAAATTTTGCGCACCAGTGTATATGAGTGGACAAACTCAAACTGACGCGGAAAATATTTATGATAAGATTGACGCGGGATTGACTCTTACCAGTGAACATCATAAAAGATGCTGGAAGTACCCCCTTCGATATCGATGCAACGCTAAGATCGATTTATCGAACCGTAGCGACTTTGCTTGAGGGATAGTTGCAATAGCGTTTTCTGTGTTCTGCTGCAACTGTTCCAGTGTGTGAGGATTACCACAGGTAAACCACATGGAGAGAGATCAGGCGATCGAGGTGGCCAGGAGACTGGGCTGCCTCTGCTGATTGTCCTCTTCTCACCGAAAGCCTCACGCAGTTGTGACAAGTTCATCAAGGCGGTTTGGCTGTTACTACGGTTTGCTGTAAATAACCAGACAATCGTTCAACTTCTGGGCATACCGGTTAGCTTTAACAGTTTGGTGAGTGAATCGTGTTACAATGAGGTCACCAGACATTACGCACCAGCGCTGAGATTATACAACGTGTCTTCAAAGTCAAAGTACTGATGGGAACTCCATGATTCATAATGAAGCATGTTCTGCGAGTGTACATTCCTTGAAAGGCTGAACCAAGCGTCTTCTCAAGAAACCAGAAAATGTGGCTCGAAATGTCGTGATTCCACTTCACTCGGAAACCAATGGCAGAGCTCAACACGCGAGACTTCGTCTGGACGTCTTAATCAACGCACAACAGTAACTTTGTAAGGATACAGATCCAGGATCTTTATGCTAAAGTTTCGAACTGTAGAAGAAGGTAGAAGCATTAAAATGCCTTTTTTTAATCTCTCGTACATTCTCGAGGATTACAGAAGTTTGCAATTTTCTCGTCCAAACGTAGAAGACTTTCAAGATGAAATGTATTATACTGTACGAGGAACGAAATTATTTTGCCTGTGTAACGAAAACTGTAGTCTCACATGAATTTGTGTTCTGTTGCAGCTCTATGAAATTTCCAGCGGCGAAATTGTTAAGAAAATAACTAAATTAATTTAAGTAACATATATACGTCGTTATTTTTACGTGCCACATGGGAACGCAATTATACGCGCACGAACTCTCCAATGTAAGAGTACGTGACTCCCGTAAGAGGAGAGAGATAATCCTTAAGTTTTAGAAAATACTGTATTTGTTGCTGTTACAGATTGCAAGCATTTGCGTTTCTGCGTCCCAGAGTAAACTACACTTTTGCGTCTCTGCGCCGTGATATTACTTGTTTTATCTGCCTGTCTCTATTTTTTTTCTCTTTTCTTATTCTTTAATCACAGAATTCCAACCTTGTTACATTTCTCCCGAGTGTTTTCTATCTATAATATGTTTACCTGTTCCTATCAGCTGTCTTTATTTTAGCTGTCTGTACTCGTATATATAATATCGTTCTCAGAATTACATAACTCCATTTACAGACAATCGATTATGGAATATACCGAGCTAATCAAATAGCGTACACAGAGAATCTATTCCGCCGGCCCACTTAACTTGGGTATTGGTGAATAAGACATTACCAACAAATCTAACCATAGACCTTTCTGATAAACTGACAGAGCTATGAGGCACGTTGGGAAGAGGTCACGACCAAAAGTTGTACTAACTTCCAGATACGTACGACAGTTTGACATAAACTTTCCATTCACTATAACACCACTCTATTTCCTCCGCATTAGAAGGGCACGCTAGGAAATCGGAAAGTATTTCGATTCTCATGATTTGATTTGGCAGATTCGCTAGATTTTTTCTGATTAACTCAAGCATTTTGTACTTGAGTTATTATTAATTTAAGGAGCTTACAGAAGAAATGAAGTGGTTATATTCTGCCTCTTCTGAAGAACCATTTCAGGCACTTTCAGAATTCATTGATATGTTATCTTTAAGGGAGCCATGTCACTCAGCGGTAGTTGTTATCTAATAACAATATTAACTTTTTAAGTGGATTAAGTAGCAGTGGCAATGATCTGTTAAAATGGTAGTGAAAACATGCATTTAAAATTGATTTTACTCGTGAATTGTTGGTTATTATGGGTTCAAATTTAGTCAGTAGGCTACCGTCCAGGCATCACATAGTTGTTATACTGAAACGTCAGAGCAGTGGTGAGGTTCGCTTACAGAGGCATTTTAATCTTCACCTCGAAAACATAAAGTGAAGCAACTGATTTTTTGCGTGCTCGCAGATACATGTATGCAGTCCTGATACGCATTGCCCCATCCGTACTGTAGTAAGCCGCTTGGGGAGCCAAACCAACGTGTCGCAATCCATCTCTATATTATTAATAGACAGCGCCGTTTCACATTGGCTGTCTAGCAACAGTTTGATTCGCTCTAGCCTCTTTCGTCGTTGCTGCTCAAGACGTTCGCACCACTGAAGCGAATGCGAATCATCCGAGGAATATGCAGTAAAGTCGCACAAGTCTTAAGTACGTTCAGTCCTTGGATGGGCATCTCAGAAGCGCATTTTCGGCGATCTGCCACTTTAGTAAAGGTTTCTCGTATGGAAGATAAACAATGAGAGTCTGCCTGCGGGCTTTTTTCACTGGCATGTCGTAACATTTACTTTACGCTACCGTCTCTCACTTCCCCAGACCGTGATTGTAGGTACGGGTCTGCTTCTGTGGATCGGTATTGTATACTAATCGGTTCTGCACACAAATACTTATCGTACAGGGTGGCTATGATTAAACTTTCGGTACTTGAGCCAGTGTAGACGGAAAACTACATATTGTGTAGTTTCCCAGCTTTAGTAATGTCCAGACTAAGCGCTGCAGGGTTTGAGTTCTTAGTAATGTTAACGTTATGACTTGCCGTTAGGCGCCGGTAGTGTACGGCAACGCAGGATTGAAACAGAAACATCCGTGTACATTATAGTTGCAGACAGCGAACATGAGGTTGGACAAGATGAGCAGGGCGTCACTCGTAAAGCTGTTTTATCACAACGACAGCAATAGTGCTGCTGCTCCTCGCGAGTATCGACGCATTAAAGAAATACGGCGAGATCCTCTTTACGCACTGGGATTGAAGGACATAATGGGGAAATTAGAATCAGCTGGTGATTTGGGAACTGCGTGGCCACCAAGATCACCAGATTTCAACCCGTGTGATTTCCGGCTGTGGATTTACATAAAAAAATGTTGTTTCGAGCAGCACTAGAGAACGGTTCCAGATGCAGATGGTCATCACATTGAGTAACGTTTGTAACCTGGAACGTAAGCATGGTACGCAATTCCTACATGTTATCCTCTCATGTGGAAATTAAAGAGAGTGTTCTTTCAATGGTTTATTTTCTTCTGCTCGTCCTTATTAACGTTTCCACAAAGTTTCACTGTCCTACGACAACTCGTTTTTCACGGGAGCGCTATCAAATAGCGACAATGGTTCAAATGGCTCTGAGCACTATGGGACTTAACATCTGTCGTCATCAGTCCGCTAGAACTTAGAACTACTTAAACCTAACTAACCTAAGGACATCACACACATCCATGCCCGAGGTAGGTCGCGCGGTTCCAGACTATAGCGCCTAGAACCGCTCGGCCACTCTGGCCGGCTGGTTTTAGAGATATACTTTTAAAAAATCTAATGAAAATTGTTTCACACTATCTCAGTAAGGAACACAAGTATCGAGTTGGAAAGATCACCTTCACATGGAGGGCTGGAAATATCCAGCTGAAAATGTAGGAACAATCATTCGAAGTCCTACCATTCTGTCTGTGTAAACTGTTTCTGCACATACAGAAGCAGGAAGCAGGAAAAATTATTGGCCTTGGTTAAATATTATATATATCATAGTAACAATTTCTTTTGGTACTACATTTCTGAATATTATGTGTCGATAGAGATGCGAATAACGATGGGAAAACGATTTTTTTCATCTACGACAAGAAAATTCGCAGTGCTACTGCGAACTGAATGCTTGTATATCCTATCAGCCTCATTACAAGCTCAAAGTTATGGAACAGTGATGCCTAAAGCTACTCAAATGCTGCAGCTGTCTTTCTTCAACAGAATCTATCGTTAACGGCTACGTCAGCGCACGTAACGTGCGGTAACGACGACTCAGCGGGAGACCCTGGTGTCCTGCTACTGTTTACATACTTCGTCGCCAGCTGGCAGCACGAACGCGGCTAGGTGCGTGCGCACGCATGGCATTGTTCCCCCACCACCGTAGCATGCGCCCAATGGATGGGCGCCGCTGAGGGAAAGGACGGGCCAATGGGAGAGCGCGAAAGACGTCGGCACAATTAGCAGAGCGGCGGACATGTCTTGGCAGGAGCAATTAAACAGGCGTCCGCGCAGCAGCTGGCCAAAAACAGCCAACTGCTGCACGCGCAGAGTATTTGGACAGTGCCTGCTGGCGTTTACACGCCGACCAACGCTCCTGATGCTGCTCGTCGTCAGCGCCTTCTTCATTCACAGCTCAAAGTAATGCGGTTCCCAGTTTCATGATTTTTTAAAATGTTTATTAGGCTGCTCGTATCTCGAGAACGAGGTTCTAGCTTTTATTATCCGACATACAGTAATCAGATGTTCAATATACCAATGTAACAGCACATGTAAGTGCTACAGATTTTCATAGACCACTAGTAACATGCGGAAGATCTACCGATATGACTGTAGCTCCAGTGGCCCACTACTTAAATCCAAAAACGATGCACAGAACGTATATTGAGATGAAGCCTCTTTCGACGAAGTAGCTAATAACAAGCTGACTTCGATTAACAAAATTTGGGAGACGATACAATAAACATGGTTTCCTGTTGAAATAAAATTCATATTTCTCTCCGTAACACAACAGTGCTATATGATCACGTTTTGTAAAAGAAATTGCGAAAAATAGTGCATGATTTGTAGTCATAACAACGTCAATACAATGAAAACCGTGTAATATACGTGATGCGGTTTTTTTTTGTTTTTTTTTTTTTTTGCATTTGTTGAAAACTTGGATACGGGCACCAACTGGAAAGAGATAACCTCTCAGTGCCATCTCAAACGCGGCTTTAGTACCAGCTGCCTCCACTTCATTGTGCTCTATAGCCACAGAAGCAAAGGCCAGCCTTATGGAGATTGACGGATGGTACATCGAGTAACATACTTCGAGAACCACAACCATTTTCTCCCATCTTCGACCATTTTGCGAGATATGCAAGCTGTACTAAGCCCCTCGGGTTGATGGAGGATCCTAAAGTAATGTATTGAGAAAAGGAACTATTAATCGTAAATGAAGATTTAATTTTTTCTCACAATAAAGTAAACAAAGCAACCAGGCAATATTAACAACGCTATACCGTAACACCGCAACGCAGTGGATACACCGGTTCCCGTGAGATCACCTAAGTTAAGCGCTGTCGGGCGTGGTCGGCACTTGGATGGGTGACCATCCAGGCCGCCATGCGCTGCTGCCATTTTCGGGGTGTACTCACGCTCGTGATGCCAACTGAGGAGCTACTCGACCGAATAGTAGCGGCTCCGGTCAACGAAAACCATCATAACGACCGGGAGAGTGGTGTGCTGACCCCACGCCCCTCCTATCCGTATCCTCCACTGAGGATGACACGGAATTCGGATGGTCCCGGTAGGCCACTCGTGGCCTGAAGACGGAGTGCTTTTTTTTATGTATACCGTAACACCATTACCTCTATCAAACCGACTGGTCCACCATCAGACAGCTGTTCACATTTAAAATTACGTACAATTTATGCTGTATAGGTGCTGTTCCTTGGGATGGCGGTGCCCTACAGCAAAATAGAATGTAACATAAATGGACTGTTTTACTGTAACTGGACCTAGGAAACAACTTTACAAGGTAAGAAATGAATTACTTCTGTGTTAGATAACAGCGTCACTTGTTCTTAATGAAAAGCATTATTAACAACGGTTGGTTGCTGTTTTCACTTTATTGTAAAAATGAACTTGAATTTTCTCACAATCACGGTCTCGCCATTTCAATTTCGACAAAATAGCATTTAGTTTTTCAGTAAAAAAAGAACTTAGCCCTTACGTCAATAACTTAACGCTCATAGCATCTGTTCAGAGCGTCGGTCGGCAGTCTCAATAAATGCGTTAAACGAAGCATAAAATTTTGTCACACTCATAAACACCGCTGTTGCCTGTTGCACAATGTCCTGCTTACATCGTACCATCCAGTTTCTTACACCAACAACATCACGTACCTTAGGCAAAAATCCCCCGTGGACACATCACAGACGATTAAGCATTATTTTTCAAGGCAGACGAATCAAAATCGATGCAGAAATATTAGCAGTTTACATACACATGCCTCACACACATTACTTATTCCAAATTCGTACCGCCTGAAATATTCATTTCTGATCACTGGTTTCCCGACCAAGGATTCTCAGTTTAGGATTCTCTTCCCTCTAATTTCGAGTCAAAAGGTTTAGAATACCCCGCATTCTGCAATCTTTTAGAGAAAGCATCAGTAACAATTACCGCAAATTTCGCCCTGCTTATAGAAATTACTTTCTTAAGTAGGTAGCGCAATTGTCTTAACTGAAGAATCCATGCTTAATCACTAAGGTTAAATTCATTTTATGTGTTGTAACGCTATTTTCAAATTAATGCATTTTAACTTCTGATGAGAATTTCATTTCTAGAAGATCGTCTACTGTAGTTTCTAGAGAACTGTTTAAGTTTATTAAAATCTGACTGAACATTTCTGGCGTACATTTCTAACGACTGACTTCAATTTATATTAAACTACTTGTCAAAAGATTTCGGAAATCAGCGATACACTTTAACTTTTAAATGATGTAGTGCTTGACCTCTGTCACGACAACACTTTTACTGGAGACATTTTCTTTGGGGGTGGGGGGGAGGAGGAAGTATGCGATGCAAATCAAGATGACACAGGTAAGTCCGTGTCAGATCGTCTAGCGCAGTTATTATAAGCTGTTCACTGTTGACCTGCTAAGATTCGTGGAGTCATTTTAAACTCAGTAAGTAACGCAAACTGAAACTATGTCGCAAAAAAGTCTTAACTGTTTGGAACTCTAAACTATTTTACAAGTCTTAGCTAAATCTCCTCTGTTAGAAACGTTAAATGTAGGGACACAACTCTCCTCCTTTAGGTCATATAATTTCAGATTATCCTTCTAGTAAGACATAAAATTTAGAATTAACTTCCAAAATTCTGAAGAAATTATTACCGGTGACGAAAAATAAATGAGAAACAAATAAAATATATCGTCGGTACAAGTACTTGTGTTTATGAACCCTGGCTTCTCTAGCAGTTGCTCAACACCGAGAACAAAAAGGGCACCAAGAAAGATAGTATTTGTCATTGGTCACCCGTAACCTACTTCAAAGGCAGATGAGAACATCTGGCAAACAATTGTTTATTGACGAGAAAGACCTACTTTGGTTTAGTGGTAGCACTCGGAGAATGTTGTGAAAGCGGAGATTACTAAACTCTCGCTACAAAAGAAGCGACAGGGAAACTTATAAGAGAAAGCTTAATAGCAACTCGTGCATCCAAAAGAACGGTTGTAAGTGAGGGCTATAACAATTTGCACGGACAGATCTAGCAGAAAATTATGGGAAGTTCTGATGATGAGAGCATTTAGTCAATGAACAGATCCAAGCCTACCAGTGAATCTCTGGCGGATCCATCTCGTGTTGAAACCGAAGACAGAAAACAGAAAACTGAAGTTGTTAAATTCGGCATTTAGAAATATATTTACGTATGAGAATATTACCGTACCTATCTCTGACCGCCGACCAGACTCACAAATGAGAGACGTCAACATAAGCACCCTAGTGCTGAAAAGCAATTAAGACTCAAAGCGAACAAGGTACCAAGCCGTGCAGAAAACAAAACGGACTTTAGATGTTTACACTGAACACGCTGTAGAATTTTTCCCTTTCTTTGCTCAAATTTATAAAAAATCTGCTGTGAACCGAATAGAACCACGTGACTGATGAAGAGCGCACGTCACTCCTCTTTACAAAACTGGTAAAGGAACGGACGCAGATAATCATAGTTTAAAATCTTTGACGTCCATCTGTAGCAGGATCCTACAGCATACTCCATAAATTACGATGTTCCTAAACGAACACTTCCCTCACAGAAACGGTACGGATGTAGGGTGAATCTCTTGTGTGAAACACTGCTTGTTATTTGTATACAGTATCTTGTAAACAATAGACGCAAGCGAACTGGAAGATTATGTAGTTATGTACACTCCTGGAAATGGAAAAAAGAACACATTGACACCGGTGTGTCAGATCCACCATACTTGCTCCGGACACTGCGAGAGGACTGTACAAGCAATGATCACACGCACGGCACAGCGGACACACCAGGAACCGCGGTGTTGGCCGTCGAATGGCGCTAGCTGCGCAGCATTTGTGCACCGCCGCCGTCAGTGTCAGCCAGTTTGCCGTGGCATACGGAGCTCCATCGCAGTCTTTAACACTGGTAGCATGCCGCGACAGCGTGGACGTGAACCGTATGTGCAGTTGACGGACTTTGAGCGAGGGCGTATAGTGGGCATGCGGGAGGCCGGGTGGACGTACCGCCGAATTGCTCAACACGTGGGGCGTGAGGTCTCCACAGTACATCGATGTTGTCGCCAGTGGTCGGCGGAAGGTGCACGTGCCCGTCGACCTGGGACCGGACCGCAGCGACGCACGGATGCACGCCAAGACCGTAGGATCCTACGCAGTGCCGTAGGGGACCGCACCGCCACTTCCCAGCAAATTAGGGACACTGTTGCTCCTGGGGTATCGGCGAGGACCATTCGCAACCGTCTCCATGAAGCTGGGCTACGGTCCCGCACACCGTTAGGCCGTCTTCCGCTCACGCCCCAACATCGTGCAGCCCGCCTCCAGTGGTGTCGCGACAGGCGTGAATGGAGGGACGAATGGAGACGTGTCGCCTTCAGCGATGAGAGTCGCTTCTGCCTTGGTGCCAATGATGGTCGTATGCGTGTTTGGCGCCGTGCAGGTGAGCGCCACAATCAGGACTGCATACGACCGAGGCACACAGGGCCAACACCCGGCATCATGGTGTGGGGAGCGATCTCCTACACTGGCCGTACACCACTGGTGATCATCGAGGGGACACTGAATAGTGCACGGTACATCCAAACCGTCATCGAACCCATCGTTCTACCATTCCTAGACCGGCAAGGGAACTTGCTGTTCCAACAGGACAATGCACGTCCGCATGTATCCCGTGCCACCCAACGTGCTCTAGAAGGTGTAAGTCAACTACCCTGGCCAGCAAGATCTCCGGATCTGTCCCCCATTGAGCATGTTTGGGACTGGATGAAGCGTCGTCTCACGCGGTCTGCACGTCCAGCACGAACGCTGGTCCAACTGAGGCGCCAGGTGGAAATGGCATGGCAAGCCGTTCCACAGGACTACATCCAGCATCTCTACGACCGTCTCCATGGGAGAATAGCAGCCTGCATTGCTGCGAAAGGTGGATATACACTGTACTAGTGCCGACATTGTGCATGCTCTGTTGCCTGTGTCTATGTGCCTGTGGTTCTGTCGGTGTGATCATGTGATGCATCTGACCCCAGGAATGTATCAATAAAGTTTCCCCTTCCTGGGACAATGAATTCACGGTTTCAATTTCCAGGAGTGTATTTTCGAAAGAGAATTGCACTGTATCACATAGTCGACAAATAATCAAGATACCATCAGACAGAGTATCTTCAAAAATACGCGTTTATTTCCATGTTTTATTACCAAATAGAATCCAGTAGTTGAGTGGACGATGGGTGTTCAACAGAAACGAAAGAAACTACGTGAACAATAACCAGCCAGCCAATGCTCCTACAGGTTACTTGAATTCTTCTGCTCCAGGATGTTCACTATCCGGGTTAGGAGTATTTAGATCTAGACAGAAATGAATTAAAGACATTAGCTGCCAGTTAACATTGATGTAAATCAATGAGAAAATTTGAGCCAGACCGGGATTCGAACTCAGGTCTCCTGCTTACTAGGCAGAGGGTGACCACTGCACCATCCGGACACAGTAGCCATCACAGCTGATCAAACTACCCTAGCACGCCTCCCGCCAGTCCCAAATTCTCAGCTAATCCGCACAGTGCCTTACGACATTTCGCCGATTTCTGTAAGAGTTCGAGCTTGGTATACATATGCTCTGAAGGGATGATTGACCCGTCCTCTCCTTAATCATGTATGTATATGTCGTGTCTGTTCTTTCAGACATGTCCAAAAGAACAGACACCATTTTGAACCTGCAGTCACTGTGACACAAGACACAGAGGAATTAAAGACATTACCGGCCAATGGGCACTGATTTAAATCAACGGGGAAAGCTGAAAATTTATGCCGGACAGGGCTCCAAACCCGGGTCTCCTGTTTAGTAGCTGACTATAGGCTACAGTCACGACGCTCCGCCTCGTTTTTGTTACCCCCAGCGATAGCAGCGTCCAAGCGGCCAGCAAGTGACACTTCTGATTAAGATATCGGATGTGTGAAAATACTAACCGTTATATTGATTTGTAACATTGTTTTTACAATAGGTTGTATATGTAGTGCCATAAAAATCGACAATAACTGAAAAATTACACAGTATTTGGGATTATTTAGTTGTCTAATGACTTTGGGAGATACGAAACGGTACATTACAGAAAGTTTATATATGGTTCTCTTGTAACGTACTGACGTTTACAGAATAATGTACACTACTGGCCATTAAAATGGCTACACCACGAAGATGACGTGCTACAGACACGAAATTTAACCGACACGAAGAAGATGCTGTGATATGCAAATGATTAGCTTTTCAGAGCATTCACACAAGGTTGGCGCCGGTGGCGACACCTACAACGTGCTGACATGAGGAAATTTTCCAACCGATTTCTCATACACAAACAGTAGCTGACCGGCGTTGCCTGGTGAAACGTCGTTGTGGTGCCTCGTGTAAGGAGGAGAAATGCGTACCATGACGTTTCCGACTTTGATAAAGGTCGGATTGTAGCCTACCGCGATTGCGGTTTATCGTATCGCGACATTGCCGCTCGCGTTGGTCGAGATCCAATGACTGTTAGCAGAATATGAAATCGGTGGGTTCAGGAGGGTAATACGGAACGCCGTGCTGGATCCCAACGGCCTCGTATCACTAGCAGTCGCGATGACAGGCATCTTATCCGCATGGCTGTAACAGATCGTGCAGCCACGTCTCGATCCCTGAGTCAACAGATGGGGACGTTTGCAAGACAACAGCCATCTGCACGAATGGTTCGACGACGTTTGCAGCATCATGGACTATCAGCTCGGAGACCATGGCTGCGGTTACCCTTTGACGCTGCATCACAAGCAGGAGCGCCTGCGATGGTGTACTCAACGGCGAACCTGGGTGCACGAATGGCAAAACGTCATTTTTTTTCGGATCAATCCAGATTCTGTTTAAAGCATCATGATGGTCACATCGTGTTTGGCGACATCGCGGTGAACGCACATTGGAAGCGTGTATTCGTCATCGCCATACTGGCGTATCACCCGGCTTGATGGTATGGGGTGCTATTGGTTACACGTCTCGGTCACCTCTTGTTCGCATTGACGGCACTTTGAACAGTGGACGTTACATTTCACATTTCAGACGACCCGTGGCTCTACCCTTTATTCGATCCCTGCGAAACCCTACATTTCAGCAGAATAATGCACGACCGCATGTTGCAGGTCCTGTACTGGCCTTTCTGGATACAGAAAATGTTGGACTGCTGTCCTGGCCAGCACATTCTCCAGATCTCTCACCAATTAAAAAATTCTGGTCAATGGTGGCCGAGCAACTGGCTCGTCACAATACGCCAGTCACTACTCTTGATGAACTGTGGTATCGTGTTGAAGCTGTATGGGCAGCTGTACCTGTATACACCATCCAAGCTCTGTTTGACTCAATGCCCAGGCGTATCAAGGCCGTTATTACGGCCAGAGGTGGTTGTTCTGGGTACTGATTTCTCAGGATGTATGCACCCAAATTGAGTGAAAATGTAATCACATGTCAGTTGTAGTATAATATATTTGCCCAATGAATACCCGTTTATCATCTGCATTTCTTCTTGGTGCAGAAATTTTAATGGCCAGTAGTGTATATACATGCCAGATAGCGTCACAATTTCATTGTGGATACACGCCCCACCCCACTCCCAGTATCTGATACCTTGTGGTGAATACAGTTAGGTTGCGAGCAAGTGGATTAGTGGATATAGAGCACTACTCTGTACGTGCGGCATATGAATATTTGTGTCAGATCTGAGACGTGCTCGGTTAGCCGAATGGTTACGTTGGGTTGGGTTGTTTGGGGGAAGAGACCAAACAGCGAGGTCATCGGTCTCATCGCATTAGGGAAGGACAGGAAAAGAAATCGGCCGTGCCCTTTCAAAGGAACCATCCCGGCATTCTCATGGAACGATTTAGGGAAATCACTGATACCTAAATCAGGATGGCCGGACGCGGGATTGAACCGTCGTCCTCCCGAATGCGAGTCCAGTGTAACTGGTTAGGGCAACCGCTCACATACAGCAGGAATTTTCATCTGTCGCTGCCGAGTTCACTCAGTGGTTCACTGCAGCTAAATCTCGGCTGTTTCTTTCGTCATGTCAACAACGTTCATAGGACGACACATAGAGCCTTTTTACCTTATCCTATGTGTTTTTATTTCTGTGTAAATTCCAAATGATGTCCAAAACAACTGATTTTTTTCTCCTTCAATAGAGCTGACTTTTTCATTTAGTGAAAATCGATTCATTAATGTATAATGTAGGCTTTTGCTTTTTGTGGGCAAGGTAAAATCTAAGTCATTTTGTGTTTTCAGATGTCTGTTATCTTTTATGGAAGATAACTCTTTGAGAAACAAGAATGCGCGTCGTCACAGAAAATTTGCAAAATTATCGCGAAAACAAAGTAAATCACAAAATAGATGCCAAGAAGATACAAAAGCAGAACGTGACTGAGCATGGCGAGAGTAGGTTAAAATTTCGATGCTAGGAGACAACGCCCTCTGCCCCCCCCCCCCCCCCCCTTCCTCTGCACCCACCTATCAGAGTCACGAAATCCATTGTGGACTATTTGACGTTCCGTTCCGTCAAGCGCGATTCCATTCCTAGACTCAGTCTCACATGACACAGACGGTGCAAAAGAAGTTTTCAGTGCATAACGTGGGGCAAGGACCTAAATGTAAGGGACATCTTTTTTCCTAGCATGTTTTAATGGGAAGATGACTGGCCTTGTTGAATTACACATCTCTCCATTTGCCCGCTCAGCTAACAGATACGACACAACCCTGAAAAACAACCCAAGACTGATTGGGAAATATGAAACCTGTGCCTTTTACTTTCCTAGTTTCTATGAGCGATGGAATAAAATCTTCATTCGTCATTCTACACCCTGTTCTCTTCCACACTTTTTTAGACGTTTCTGGAATATATTTCCCGCACATCCTCAGTTCAGATATCCTGAAAATATAACGTTTATCTCCATCAGAAAAAAAGCCTAATGTAAATGAACATAAAACAACGGCGGTTACTTCGTGGGTGAGCAAGCATTTCATTTTCTGCTTCGTATCTTGGCTTGTGATTGGGATCTTCACAGGGACCAAGTGGATGGTTTCTGGAGTTGCTGCAAGCACCATAGATTTTACACTGCATGGATGCGCTCCATAAAGCTAATGACCTGTTCATTTTACAGTATATTATTGCTTCTGTATAGAACAGTAAACTTTTTCTTATTTAGAGCCAGCAGCGTAATATAGTCAAATAATGGCATCATTATTAGAAAGAAGCACCAGAATAACTGCTTATAACAACTAATATTCGTTAACGACAGGCTGTTTCAGTACTTATCGTCATTGTCAAGAACGTCTAGAATGATGTGGCTTCCACACTACGCCGTTAATGAACTGTCTTGTAAACATGACTGTTTTGATTAGATGGTAAATGACCTAACTACGATTTGACAGTAGTTTGGCATATAACGTCGTAAGAGCAGAACTGTCAAACTAAGATCAAACCAATGTATTAATGTATTATTTTCAACATATAAACGTCATTTACCCTCTATTAAAAACAGTGACAGTTATAAGACACTTCACTAACGACGTAATATGGACGTCACATCATTCTAGACATAATTGACAAAGGCGATAAATTCCGAAACAGGGTGTCGCTAATAAAGATAAGTTGCTATAAGCAATTATTCTGGTGAATCTTTGTAGTAATGAACAGTAATAGACAGATTTGATCAACGAAGTTTCGGAAATGCAGCCAAAACCAGTTCCTTTCTTTTCTTAACACTCCGGCTGCGAAATGTTTCGTAGTTGATATACCATCTGAAGAAAGGACTGATTGCTGACTATCTTCCTTTAACTTCACTAATTCATTACAATGAATAATATATATTACCCCAGTAATCTAGTGGATGCACAACACAGAAGTTTAATTCCATTAAAAATAGTATCTTATGCAGGATACTAGCATTTCTGTGATTTCTTATTGTATAAAACAAAAATGAACTAGATTAAATTTAGTGGCAGATCGGCAGCTGCTTTTTCTTCTGCAAGCGTCACTCGATAGGTCCACTTGAGGAGCAGGTGGCTAGCATACTGCTCTCATGGTCGTCATCCTGTCAAAGAAATTAATCCTTGGTCCAGCCGATGTATGACACAGATGGCTGACGTTGGATGGAACAGCTATTTTCCTGTCAATCTGAAACAACTGTCGTCTGAGTCAGGTGTATTCATTTTTTCACTTCATGGGACAGTTAAATATTAGTTCTAAAACTATCCGATATTATCCTGTAGAATCACTGTAAAACATGTTTTCGTGGTGCTGTTGGCAAAAGAGGCAAGGAAGACGATGAACGATACGTTGAAAGTTTCTTAGTCTTCTAAGTTCTACTAAGGTCGTGATACATAAGCCAAGCGTGTGTAATAATCATCTCTTTCTCAAAATAAGAGATTAGTTGTCCTTGTACTTGACCGCTGCACGCAAGGACAACGTCGACACAGCAATGCACAACCTTCTAGTAAAACCGCTTCTATTTATTTATTAATGGTTCACTTAACAAAGTTGCAGGACAACTTCAGGATCTAGAAATAGAAGTTAAGTCCGCCTTTAAAAGAATTTAATTTACTTTTAACCTTCAGAAGGGTTAATCAAACACTATCTAGAAAACATGATTAACTGAACTATGAATTACGTTGACAAGAAGTGATGCTAAGTCTACGACAGGTTCCAAATGAAGGGGATGCCGTGTTGAGTTTGAAGCTCCAAGATATCCTCATTCTGCAGTTTCTGGGTGCGAGATTATCGAAACGAAATACAAATTCCTATTAAATCAGCGACACAAGCTGCATACCAGAAATTTAAGAGAAGTGATCTGCTTAGATAACATATCGCGCTACCGCGGATAGAGAAAACTTACAACTCCTCGGAAAAGTGTGCGAAGCAGCCACAAATGACTGTCAGCTCCCACCTCCTCCGACGCTCCATCCCCAAATCTCTCCCCAACTCATCGGCCGTTCCTCCCTGAATCTCTCCCTGACTCCTCGGCGATGTTCGTCCCCGAATCTCTCTTGTCTCCTCCGGCATTCGTCACCGAATCCCCAAGGGGTTCCTCCCTCCCGCCCAAATTCCAACCTTTCAAAGACTCAACATAGAGGGCTCGACTCCAAGCTACTGCCAATGTGATGGGCGAGAAATGTAACAAAATTTACGAAAAAATTCAGGAAAGAACAGCAAAATCCCACATTTTGCTTGTAAGACTCCATTTTACTGTTGCAAGATTGGCACTGGACTGAAACAGAGTCACTTTGATTGGTCGGCTCGTGTGTACCATGTACTCAGCGACACAATGCAATCTTATGGGATACATAAAATTTTTTGAACAAAATGCAAACGATGCCCTCATGATAATCGAGCGTCACCCTGGTTAGCACATAAAAGCTAAAATATCGTGCTCATTTTATCTCTAAGAGCCGGCCGCTGTGGCCGAGCTTTTCTAGGCGCTTCAGTCCGGAACCGCGCTGCTGCTACGGTCGCAGATTCGATCCTGCCTCGGGTATGGATGTGTGTGATGTCCTTAGGTTAGTCAGGTTTAAGCAGTTCTAAGTCAAGGGGACTGACGACCTCAGCTGTTGAGTCCCATAGTGCTTAGAGCAATTTGAACCATTTTATCTCTAAGAGATGGAAAGGTAAGCGCAGGAATCACTGTCCAGCTCGTAGACCGGCATTGGCCGAGTTCACAGAATGGCAGCGGAGCGAGCCACCGACTGGCTTCCACAGAAGTCTCTCAGTACACTAGGGAGGGGATGTTGACGTAATGAGATTCACAGACTGCCCTCTGCCAACAAAGCAGACCCGAGACAGTACCAGGGCCTTCCTGAACCACTAGGAAGGTGCGTGGCTTCCTCTTCAAGTACACATTTCAAGTGGCCGCAAACTGTGACTGAAAAATAGTGTCGAAGAAATAATTGATATCGCGTAGTGGTACGTGACAGTAATGTCACAATGTAAAACACAATTATTCTTGAAGAGTCCCTCCATCTCCTCCTCATTGGTACAGTGACCTCACACGATTTCTCACACACAGCCACGGCCAGAGTCCATGTACTATTAACGACGGACAGCGTGCAACACACATTATGTGTCGTATTGCACAGCTAATTAATAAGGAAACATTTATAAGCGAATTTTATACCCGTAGAATTCCGCCTATAAATGCTTCCAGAGCAATACACTATGCACTGCGCATCCCAAATATTTTCAGCATCTGTACCCAACTAATATGATTTCGAGCTGTTCTTTGCCATATAGACTGAAGAGCCAAGGAAACTGATACACCTGCCTAATTTCGTGTAGAGCCATGACGAGCACACAGAAGTGCCGCACGACGACGTGTGCCGGCCGCGGTGGTCTAGCAGTTCTGGCGCTGCAGTCCGGAACCGCGGGACTGCTACGGTCGCAGGTTCGAATCCTGCCTCGGGCATGGGTGTGTGTGATGTCCTTAGGATAGTTAGGTTTAAGTACTTCTAAGTTCTAGGGGACTTATGACCTAAGATGTTGAGTCCCATAGTGCTCAGAGCCATTTGAACCACGACGACGTGGCATGGACTTGACTAATGTCTGAAGTAGTGCTGAAGGGAATCGACACCAAGAATCCTGCAGGGCTGTCCATAAATCCATACGAGTACAAAGAGGTGGGGACCAGAACAGCACGTTGCAAGCCATCTCAGATATGCTCAATAATGTTCATGTCTGCGGAGTTTGGTGGCCAGCGGAAGTGGTTAAACTCAGGAGAGTGTTCCTGGAGCCACTCTGTAGCAATGCTGGAGATGTGGGATGTAGCATAGTCCTGCTGGAATTGACCAAGTCTGTCGGAATGCACAATGGACATGAATGGATTCAGGTGATCAGACAGGATGCTTACGTACGTGTGACATGTCACAGTCGTATCTAGAAATATCAGGGTCCCGTATCACTCCAGCTTCACACGCCCGATACCCTTACAGAGCCTCCATCAGCTTGAACAGTCCCCTGCTGACATGATGGGTCCATGGTTTCATGAGGTTGTCTCCATTCCCGTACACGTCCATCTACTCGATGCAATTTGAAGCGAGACTGGTCCGACCAGGCAACATGTTTCCAGTCATCAACAGTCCATTGTCGGTGTTGACGGGCCTAGGCGAGGGGTAAAGCCTTGTGGCATGCAGTCATCAGGGGTACACGAGTGGGCCTTCGGCTCCGAAAGCCCATATCGGTGGTGATTCTTTGAATGGTTCGCATGCTGACACTTGTTGGTGGCCCAGCATTGAAATATGCAGCAATTTGCGGAAGTGTTGTACTTCTGTCACGTTGAACGATTCTCTTCAGTCGTCGTTGGTCCGTTCTTGCAGGATCTTTTTCCGCCCACGGCGTTGTCGGAGATTTGATATTTTACCGGATTCCTGATATTCACGGTACACTCGCGAAACAATCGTAAAGGAAAATCTGCACTTCATCGCTCACGCACTTATAAAACTGCTTTCAAACTCACTTAAGTCTTGATAACCTGTCATTGTAGCAACAGTAATAGATCTAACAACTGCGCCAGACGCTTGTTGCCTTATATAGGCGTTGCCGACCGCAGAGCTGTGTTCAGCATGTTTACATATGCATGCCTATACCAGTTTCTTTGGCGCTTCACTGCATATACTACCTGATCTCAAGTATCTGGGCACGCCTATGTAATCCTTAATTGACATACAGAGCTCACGAGAGGCAGACCCACCAGTTTAAAAGGAGGCGAGGGGCATTGTGCTGCCAGTAGACAAACGGTAACAGCATAATAGGTCGGTGAGAAGGCCTCAGTGATCTCGAACGTGGACTAGTCACCGGATGTTTTCACAGTAACAAATCCATCAGTAACGTTTCTACCGTTCTAAAGGTAGTCCACTGTTGGCGAAGTGATTGTCAAGTGGGAACGTGAAGAACGACCTCATTTAAACCAAGTACAGCCTGAACGTATGTACTTTTGCAAGGGACCATCGAGCATTCCAGAGGGTGGCTGTAAAAGATCGCATGAAATTAGCGGAAGGAAACACTCGTGAATTCCAAAACGGTCCAGCTAGCAGAATGGCTGTGCACAGGAAGTTAAGGGCCACAATGGTCGAGCAGCTCCTCGTAAGCCACACATAACTATAGTTAATTCTAAGCGACGGTTGAGGTGCTGTGGAGAGCCACGCCGCTGAACTGTGGATTCTAGAAAAGAGTGATGGGGAGTGATGCGTCACGCTATACCCTGTAGCCATTTGACTGTAAATTACTATTCATTAATTTCTCACAAAATAAATTAATAGTAATTTACAAAGGGCGAAAATTTCTTTCAAAAAATTTTACATGACTGTGGTTCATCACGAAGGAAAAATCGTTGGAACGGTTTGGGTGTGGAAGAGGGCTGGAGAACGTTACCAGCCGTCGTGTGCGATGGCAACAGTGAAGTGCGGAGAAGATGGTGTACAGTATAGGGCATCTTTTTGTGGTTAGGGTATGGTTTTGTTATTCAGCTTAAGGAAATGTTAAGTGTGGAAGGGTGTGAACACATTTTACTTTATTTTTACTACATATAGTAGTGGAACAGTTATCAGAAGATGACCGTACCAGCACGACAATGTACCCTCTCATAAAGAAACATCTGAGCGGCAGTGGTCTGTGGACAGAAACATTCCTTTTATGGACTGGTGTAACACCTACAACGTCTCTCGGTGTTAATAAACCAAAATAGCTCCCAAATTAGCTCCCATGCCCTCGAAATATAAATTCAGAAAATGTCCCAAGCCCCTCCACAAGTAGTAATTTACGAAATAGAAATATGAGACAAAGAGAGGGAATCTATAGTAGGAAAATAATAGAAAAAGAAAAGAATTTTAACCATAAATTTTGGAAGCATGGGGGGGGGGGGGGGGTAGGAAACGATAGAAATGGTTAAATTATTAGTTATTCTTATATATGAGAAAATCAATATTATAGTCACAGAACGTAGGTCTTGAACACCAAAGATAGCGTTTACTAAAGTATAAATAGACATACAATGCAATTATGATACTCCAGTCTCTAGTCTGTTCGAAGTCAATTAGGACGTACAGCTTTAGGAAGCAATAGGAGCTTTATTAAACCAGGGCGCAAGAATAAATCGCAACGAGATTGTTTTTTGGGAAGCATTAATTTCAGATCAGAATTAGAACTTTTGTCATATTAGAGGAACTGGGAGGTGATCAATATGAAACTTCCCCTTTGAACAATTTTACACGACTGTGCTTAACCTGACACACAATATTTTTTTAGCGCAACGCGATCTGACTTTCAACACACAATATTTTGTTAGCGCAACGCAATCTGACTTTCAATAATCTCTACAAGAGAATGGCCCTGACTAACATTAAACTATACCTTTCGCAAATCACTTACCTCACAAAAATCTTCGCTGCTCAAGCTACTGCAATACAGCGAGCGCCACTACTGCCAGCTAAATAAAAAATTCAAACTATGGAAGGCACTAACTACTGATAGGGATAGTTAGCAAATGAAAGATATTAATAGAGAACAAAGAATGTATTTACCTTTATATCATCATATATATATATATATATATATATATATATATATATATATATATATATATATATATATATATATATATATATATAGAGCATTTCATGACAACTTCCAAAACTCCGCCATCTCTCTCCCCACATCCACCACTGCTGGCGGCTCACCTCCAACTGCCCAACGCTACGCGCTGTTCACAGCCAGCTGCCTAACACTACAATGGTTGAGTATTACAACAATGCAAAGCAGCCACAGACTGCACACGGCACAGCCGGTGATTTTCATACAGAGGTGGCGTTACTAATAAAAAAACCTAAACAGCCTACTTACATAGCCCCCATGCTCCCCACAAAAAATTTTACAAATTTTGTTGGGCACTGGCCAATACATATTTGTTAAAATTTTTTTTCACAATTACAATAACAAAGAAATCAAATGCACACACTTATTGATACAATGTTGGTCAAAAGCTAAAATTTTCTCACAGTCCATAAAGACAGTCCTGATCATTCATCACATTGCAGTGTTTTTCTCAAAGTCTGAGCAGTAAAAGAAAATGCACACGGAAGTAGTGGATTTCCATGCAGTCTTGAAGAAGTATCGTTGTCCTTCCAACGGAAAGACAGTGCTGACTCTCGACATGCTGACAGGTAATGGGCCACAAGAGAGCAAACCCACAGCGGAGTCAGTCGAAGTTTTGAAGAGTATTGGTGGGTAGGTCATCACAGAGCAGACCCACTGTAGTCCTGGTAGAGATTACGGTATTGGTGGGCCACCAGAGGTGCAGACCCACTGCAGTCCTTGTAGAAATAATGGTATTGGTGAGTCATCAAAGGTGCAGACCCACTGCAGTCCTTGTAGAGATAATGGTACTGGTGAGTCAGCAAAGACGCAGACCCACTGTAGTCCTTGTAGAGACGGCCAGCAGCCATCTGTTGCGACTGTGCAGGTGCACAATCACCATCGAAGAGTCTTGCGGATAATGTAGCAAGTCCATAACCACCACTTGTGCACTCACAAAGTTTTTGGAATTGTCCTCAGAACCAGCAATGCTGTTATCCAGTCCCTTGCTGAATTATTAACACACGTGCAAACACTAACAGTCCCTACTTCTCACATATTGTCCATATACTATGACCAATAGAAACGTGTGCAGTGAAATGTAACTTACAAGTTACTTAATTTGATGACCTGGTGTCAATTACAATTTTATAACATAAGAACACAATAACAAAGGTACAAAACACATCATTCAAGAACATAACAATACAAATAACAGTTGCGGTAATAGGGGATTTACAAAAGAATAGAAATAAACATATACATCAGTGTTACAGGAATTATGACATAATTTCATACATAAAAGATCAGAATAACTTTTGAAACATCAACTTCACACCTAAGCATTAACACAGAACAGATAAATGTCTAATCATCTTTACAAAGTAAATAACATATTATCAATGCAAATTATATTTGAGGATCACAGTATTCCTCATCATAGTGAATGTAGCTTAGTATTAGAAGAAGAAAAAATTCTATGAAACTACACAAAGACAGGAAGAAAACAAATACACAAGGGTACACAAACACATAGTGGGATAACACAATGGAAAGGACAGGGTTCGTTTTCAGTGTAACTTTTGGTACTGCAGTATTTTGTGAACAAAACCTTTTTTGTTCTTGGAGATCTCTCTTCGTTCATCATTATTCCCAAATGGTCCTATCTGTACCTCTTTTCTGTATTCTAACCATATTTCTTTCAAAATAATTATTTCTCATTGTACAATACTCATTTTGGCCCTATCTGTTTCTTGTGGCTTCTCAATGCATTTCTTCCAATTCATCATAGTTAGTTTCTTATATAGTCTACCCCCTCTTAAGCTAACTTAAATCTACTGAGCTCAGATGCTAAACTAAGGGACGAGGCAATGCAGCAGCACATAACAAATTAACACAAACAGCAATGACAAAAAAAAAAACGCAGATTTGCGAAGCAAGCAGCATTAAGAAATTAGCAAAGCAATTGTAATATTACAACTAATCTAAGGCAATGTGCAACAAATAATAACAAGAAATCATTAGTAAAACTGGCTTAACAGAATAATACAAAGTCAAATTCAATAACACTATGCCTGGCAAACAGCAGAAGCAAAAGCAATAAATTATATCTAAACATGACAACGCTCAAGCAGAAAAAATATTACAGTAAAGACAACAATGCAGACAAGGGAAATGTATATTCACATCTTAATGACTATGTAATTAAAGTGGTGCACCACAACAACTTATTGTAAAAAAAATATTACCATATACTTGAGAAGAAAATTATGTGTGCAGTTACTGTTACTAGTCCCTTCTTATTGTCCTTTCCTTTCCAAGTGCTCCCCTTTTTTTTTTTTAAGAATGTGGATTACAAAATTATTATTTAATAGATCTGTAGACAGAAAATATTTATATTACTACATCTATAAAATTTTATTTTAACCAGTGCTGCAGTGCAGCTAGAAACTAGATATTAAACAAAATGGGCAAAGCAAGGCGTGAAACGTCGTTCACTAGCCATATGGCATTTCTCTCAATTAGCACGACAATAGCCGTGAAATGTTTCTCATCGTTTTCAAGTTCGACCCTGTCGTTTTTGCAATGCTTTCTACAAAGGAACGTCAATAGCGAGGATAATGGCCTCCCCTTTTTTTTTTCTACCTGTGCCGCTGGAAGGCTAATGGCTTTTTTTTTTTTTTTTTTCGGGCGGCTGTCGCCCAGGTGGGTGCCCGCGACGCATTACGTGCAGGTGGTCACTTAACTTTCGTACGGAAATATTTACGACAACAGTTTTCGCTACAATGGCAGTGTTACATAAAAATATTTCACAGGTCAAGAATTTGGATTACAAATCTGTAAAAACAAAATCCTATGAATATAACAGTGTCCAAAAAATTTTCGTCGGCATTGTGATACATTCACGCATTTACACACATTTCATAATTCTAAAAGTACGATTCTCGGTGTCCAACATACGTCTTCACAAGGCAGAGTTCCTAACCGCTACTCATTACTCCTTACCTTATTACACATATACAAATTCGTCGACGCTTCTTCAATACTTCATCATTAGATACATAGCATAATCAAATTCTTCATATAACATTAGCTTATTAATCATAAACATACCTCAACAACATAATACACATCGTCGTCGTAAATATAACATCATAACACCTCAGTCAACTCTCAAAAACGTCGTAGCTTTCTGCAATAATTTCAAATCCTAAAAAAAATTCTCTGCTCATTTCAATAGTGTCATCTACCTCAAACGTACCTTAAAAATCATGATCTCATACCAAATACATCATTCAAAGCTCTCATAGTATCACAATGGTTCCGAAAAAATATGAACAGTTTACAAAGTACAGACAAAATACAGTTTCATAAGTGTGAAGTTATCCAACTGTGTAATTACGTAAACATCTGTCACTGATGTAGTAAAATAAATGTTTGTCTCTCTTAGGTAAATAATCAGATAGCTGTGTAATTCTGTGTTGGAGAAATATGGTACCGATGTGTAAAGTTGTATAAGCAAATACCATATTAGCTAGGGCTCCTTGTGCGTGCCAAACACATGGTACACAAAGTAAGCGTGTACCCCCCTGAGGATTAATGTATAATACCCTCAGGTGATACTGATTACAGCAATGGAATGAAATGTATGACGGAAAACTTTCTTTGTAATTCAAAAATCTTGAAAAATAAATGGCATAAGTACAAAATTAATCTCTCAAATGCGTGTCCTGTAGCGCTAAATGCGCGTCTTGCTGTAAGATAATTCTGTGGAACTGTCGTAGTTATCGTCCTCTGTAAGCAAAGTTCTGCTGAAGTCAATGTACTTACCTCATGATACACAAAAGTGAAATGCTTTGCGTATAGATATCGTAGTTATTACGCTTATTGTTGTGATGAAGGAAGTACTGTACTGTAACGTATTGTTGTGCTACGGATAAGGCTGTCTCATTGTAGCTATACCACAAAAGTTACTGCTAAAACATGTTTTACTTTCCAGAATAAAACAGAAAACTGTGCAGATATAAAACAGAAACACCGCAAAAGCAACATTGTAAACTGTCACTCATTAGTAGCGTCGTGATAAAATCGTGTAGCTGTCACATAAACTAACCACTGTATCATCTGGTATCTCACAGAAAGTACTTTAAAGCCAGAATGTATTTTCAAGTAAACCAAAATGTTGCATTAAAATCTCAAGTTAAAAAAGCACATTATCTCTCAATAAACGGTTTTATGTGTGAAATGTGGTGTAAACCTTTGCTCTTCCTAGTACGCAGAGTTTCAACTTTAACGCAATTATCAAGTGGTATACGTCAGTAAAGAATACAGGAATTTTTCTCAAGGTTAGCGTCTATGTTATTTTTCCCTGAGCCAGCGGCCGCACGCAGCTGCCTGCTGTGCGAGTCATTGCCCGTCTCTTTGTTGGCGCGCGCCGTTATTGGGATTTAGAGACCTAACTTCTACAAATTCACTTTGACGGGAAGGCCTTGCCCTGTTTAAATCCCGCCAGTTTTGATGCAATTCAGGTCTGTCGTTTTGTCGGTAGTTTACATAGTTTCTTGTTTGTCGGTCATGTGGTGGAGAATTTCTCCCTGAATCGTAACTGCGCGCTGAACTGTTGCGTCTGAAAGTATTCTGTCTCCCTTGATAATAATACCTGTAGTTCTGGTTACCATATTGTCTGTTTCTATGATTGTCTCTGTCATATTCATTACTACGGAAATGCGATCTTTCCCTGTAATTATTATTACTCTGCCAATGGTTGTCATATGGGTGGTGTCTGTTTCGGTCACGATTTATGTTATAAGAATAGCCTTGTCGTGTATTATTTCTGTCATCGCGGAATTGTGACAGATGTGACCTGTAGTAATTGTTTTCCTGTTTTCGCATCCCGCGACTCTCTGTGTCAATTTCTAGTTCTTGTAACAGTCCCTGAAAAGCTTCAATGTCGTCTTTGCAACGTCCTGCTAAAATAATATGTCGTAAATGTTCAGGCAATTTGAGTAAGCAAATGCGGATGAGTTCTGAGGGGCTGTATGGGTTTAAAAGATACTGATTCTTATGCAACATGTCTTCAAAATATTTGACAAGACTGAAAAATTCTGATTGTTCAAAGTGTTTCATCATCATGATGCTATGTTTTACTCGGTCTTGTGTGGCTTGAGACCAATATGCTGAGAGGAAGGCATGATAAAATTCTCCTTCACTGTGGCAATCGTGAATGACCGATCGCATTCTTACAGCTGGTTCATTCTCTAAGTAGCCACACATAAATTCTAATCTGTGTTCTAACGACCAGTTGGGAGGAAAACAATGAGAGAATTGATGGAGCCATGCTTGTGGATGAATGTCGTTGGCGGAATTCTTAAACGTTTTGAATTTACGTGTAGTAATGAACAGCTTATAGTCAAAGTCATCATGTCGGCGAGTCGCATATCGGTCATTCTTACGTCGTTTCGGCGGTCCCATTTCAAAATTCGGTGCACCTTGCCAATTTCTTTCATAATTTCCGAAATGCGCTGTGTTATTTTTTGTGGCTGTTCCGTATTTCTATGTCCCTCTTCCTGTATTGGGGCGCGAGTGTCCTCTGAAATACGTAATTCTTGTATTACCTGTGTCAGCTGATCTTGTACTTCCCGGATTTCTCTTTGGTGTTGCGTATTAATTTGATTCTGATTTTGTTTGAATTTCCTAATTTGTTCGCACTCTTCTGTGTCATTCAGATTATCATCTACCTTCGTAGATAAATTATTGAACTGATCCGAAAGTTCGGCTACTTTCTCCGATAGTGTACTTATTTCCTCAGTGTGTTTTTCTGAACCAAGTTTCAGAGTATCTACTGTGTCCTCTAAGTTTTCCTGAGTTTTTGCAAGTTGCGTAACCGAATCGGTAGATGCAACTGAGTCAAATTTAGCTTGCAAGGTCTCATGATTTTCATGAACAATAGTTTGCAGTTCTTTTATGGCTGCTTCGTGATTCTGTAATGCATTTTCATGCCGCGAAAAAATAGGTTGAAAATGCTCACAAATTTGAGTTTTTACGTCATTACAGACCTTTTGACATTTCGATTCAATGTTATGTAGCTCAGTAGTTAAATCTTCACGTGTTTGCTCAAGAGTTTGTTCCAATGAGTCTAACTTTTTAAGATTTTGTTCCATTGTGTCTAATTTTTTAAGATTTTGTTCCATTGTGTCTAACTTTTGAAGCTTTTGCTGTGTTTGTCTCTGGTGTTGTTCCATTGTGTCTAACTTTTGTAGCTTTTGCTGTGTTTGACTCTGATTTTGTTCCATTTGTTTCTGATTTTGTTCAATCGTTGTGTCTAACTTTTGTAGCGTTTGTCCCATTTGTTGCATTAACTGTAATAACAATGCACTGGTGTCTGAAACACGTTCCTCAGTGCTTTTCGGCAGTGAAGTTGCACCGGCAACATTCACATTTTGACAAGCAGAAAATGTGTCTTGACTTATTTGAGAAAACGGTGAGGACCCAAATCCTGAATCCACAGCATTTGCGAGATTGTTTCCTGTCATTTCGGATTCCTGAGGCGAGCTGTCGCCGACCGATCGATCGATAATGCTTCCCTGTTCTCTAATTGTTTCACTGTCTACGCCATTATTTGACGCCCGCTCCATTTCCCTATGCACAGTTACCAAATTACTACTTTGAATGTCTGTTAATTCATTACTCGGTGGCGCTAACACACTGCTTTCGTCTTTACTGTCATTTCTCAGTTTACTTTGGAGCCTAGTATTACGTTTTTCACACGCCATTATTGTCACAGTATTTCACACGACAACACAGAAAAACACAATTTGAAGAGCAAAAATAAGAGAACGCATTAACATAACACTGAAAATAATATCTAGTTAATTGCAGCTGCGAAATACTTGGTGCAAATCTACATGCATGCCACAACTATTTTACTATACAACAATGAAAAACTGCAACTACAAAGGAAATTCTCTCTATAATTACGCGCTAGCAATAAACAAAATCTACACTAATTACACAAACTACAAGAAAAAATCAGAAGATTCCAGTGAGGTATCCTCGGCTAAGGGTCGACATATGAAACTTCCCCTTTGAACAATTTTACACGACTGTGCTTAACCTGACACACAATATTTTTTTAGCGCAACGCGATCTGACTTTCAACACACAATATTTTGTTAGCGCAACGCAATCTGACTTTCAATAATCTCTACAAGAGAATGGCCCTGACTAACATTAAACTATACCTTTCGCAAATCACTTACCTCACAAAAATCTTCGCTGCTCAAGCTACTGCAATACAGCGAGCGCCACTACTGCCAGCTAAATAAAAAATTCAAACTATGGAAGGCACTAACTACTGATAGGGATAGTTAGCAAATGAAAGATATTAATAGAGAACAAAGAATGTATTTACCTTTATATCATCATATATATATATATATATATATATATATATAGAGCATTTCATGACAACTTCCAAAACTCCGCCATCTCTCTCCCCACATCCACCACTGCTGGCGGCTCACCTCCAACTGCCCAACGCTACGCGCTGTTCACAGCCAGCTGCCTAACACTACAATGGTTGAGTATTACAACAATGCAAAGCAGCCACAGACTGCACACGGCACAGCCGGTGATTTTCATACAGAGGTGGCGTTACTAATAAAAAAACCTAAACAGCCTACTTACAAATAATCTCTCTGACTTTAACGTCACTTCGTGTGAAGATTTAAGTATTTTACGGATTTAACGATTTTTGGACAGATTCGGACGTTGTATTGTGATAGTGGAAAAGCTTTACTTCACGCGATTAGTAATCATAGTTCGTGACAGTTTATGGATATTAAATGGGAACAATCTTTTTATCGAAAGTGACAGAACATTGTTAAGTATCTCTGATATTGACGGGATTCCAGATTAGATACTTATTCAAAGTACCCCTTCGAATGCGATCGTGTGAATGAACTGATTTATTAATAATTATTGTTAAATAAAATAACGTGTTAATTTGAAACTGACTATTCGTCGTGAACTTTACTTCGATTTAGGTTCATAAATAATTAGGTTACGTGATTTTCACCAAGAATAAACTGCAGACTAGTAACTGAAACAAGTGAACGAGAATCTATTGAAAACACTAGTATTAATTTACGTATGGCTTTTTCCTTCAGAACTGGGAAGACAATACGTGTGGTGACTCACTGGGGTTAATTTAACAACTAGCCGGGATAAAACAAAACCCCTCAATACCAGTCAATGTATAGATAAATTAACATTCCAACTTTCATGCAAGATAGGGAAGTCGGGATAGAAAAAATGGTCGCTACACTGGCCTTCCCTGTTTCCCGACTGAACACCTATGGATGAGTAAGAACAAAGATTTTGCTCCAGAGCCCTGCGCCCAATATCACTACCTGCTCTGGTTTCAACCCCTGGAGAAGGATGGACTGCCATTCCTTCACAGACATTTAGACAAATGGGTCAAATGGCCCTAAACACTATGGGACTTAACATCTGAAGTCACCAGTCCCCTAGACTTAAACCTAACTAACCTAAGGACATCACACACAGCATTGCCCAAGCCAGGATTCGAACCTGCGGCTGTAGCAGCAGCGCGGTTCCGGACTGAAGCGCCTAGAGCCGCTCGGCCACATCGACCGGCACATTTAGACACCTTAATGAAAAAGACCCCCAACAGAATTCAAGCCATCATAAAAGCGAATGGTGGACACAACCCATATTAATGTCCACTAATAGGTTTTCGGATACTTTCGATCCGATTGTGCATGAATTTATGAGGCTCTGCACTAAAATGGTCCTAACTTCTTCTTAGTACTGCTGATCGGTTAAGTCTATTCATGAAAAATTGTAGGCACTGCCACTAGGCTGCGTGTTGTACATTCACATCCAAAGCGTCCTACAAGTAAATAGGCAGCTGATACTTTCCTCCAACATGTCACTCAACTTGTAACATTTGGAAGTGCCTTATTGCACGACACGTAAATGTTCTGTAGCAAGACGTCCACGAAACACCTCATGAATTGTTGAGACTAAAACGTTACACACCTATCGATTTAATCCAACTCCTAAACAGACTACTTGTATCCTGAACTAACATGTCTAATCATCTTCTAGATAATATCTGCCTCTAAGATTGATTGACCGAGATCACAGATATGGATGACAAGAACACTTAAATCACATACAAAATAAATACATATAAGCGATACATATAAACAGATAAAATACTATTTAGCAAGAGCTACTGCAGCAGTAAATAATTCTGGAAGTGTGAGTAGGCAATGCAAATTTGTTATATGGAAAATCCTTTCACCATGATAGTTAATTTGATGCGTATTGGCTTACGAATGTTAGCAATTTAGATCTGTTAGAATTCAGAACGTCCTTGGTTGGAAACTTTAATTACTAAGCAAAGTAATCACAAAACAAATAAATAATTCATGATCGGAATAAAGTTAACGTCAGCACTAGAGAATGAGTGATGATCTGGCTTTAAACAATGTGTCTGTAACGAGTTTTAATTTCAAGTAGTAGTTGATTGATTGTAAAAGCCTCAGCGTAACGGTTATATCAACACACTTCGTTATGAGACAACTTCGTAAAGTCCTGGAGTTTGAAGTAGACTTTTACAGCACAGAACGTAAATTTAATATGAGGTGCTACTGGAGAACTGTAGCACGGTAAATTGAAAACTTGAAAACGGGGACTTCAATTTACTAATGCACTTTAGTAATGTTTATCAATGGGAATTCGTACTGATGATTCGCAGCAATGTAATGTCGGTTGACAATCGGCAATGTGATTGCAGAGATGCGCGTGGTACAACTTCCTACCTGAGACGTCTGCTGTGAGACATCTGGTGTCAACGCTCCGTTGTCTCGTTGTTCGCTGACCCACCGAAATACTCCGTCATTCACTCTCGCTGTTTCAGATGAACGGGACAGGCCGATCCAGAATTAAAATGTTTAGGAACTCGGCCCTCACACAAATTTCAGATACAGTTCTGAGCATACAAAACCTGATCATATACAATGCACTGTCTGAAATGATGACAGTCCGATTCACTCGCAGTGTCCAGCTGTACTCGTGACTGCAACATAAGATAATTCTGTATCACTCCTCAACTGTCCCTTTTCAGCACTCTCCACAGATATTAATTTTTCTACCGGGTCAAGCTCCATGAATTACAGCGATATTGCAGAATACATGGGAACATCATTACACCATAAATAATAATACTGATTCTACATAATACATAGTATTGCACATGTACATATAAAGTCATTGCCGCGTGGAGTGGCCTCTCGGTTAGAGGCGCCATATCACGAATTGCGCGGCCCCTCGGGCATGTGTGTGTGTGTGTGTGTGTGTGTGTGTGTGTGTCGTTCTTAGCATAAGTTAGTTTAAGTGGTGTATAAGTCTAGGGACCGATGACCTCAGCAGTTTGATCCCTTACGAACTCACACACATTAGAACATATGAAAAAATCATGTCAGTAACGTTAACACAGAAAAGAAAAATACATACAGATTTCATTAATGTTTTACAAAGCGACAACAATCAGTAGCAGTAGGTGTACCACATAATAACATAAGCCAAGTAAGCCCTATAATTATTTTACATTTTATATTCCCATCTTTGGATGTTGAGCACGCCCATTTTGTTTCGGATGAGAGATGAATGTTCTTTGATTTGTAGCGACACTCTTGGATGCTGTGTAACGCTGGGCTCTTTACTTTTATTTTGCTTTTGCCCTATCCCAGTGGTTCCCAACCTCTGAGACCTTACCCCCGAGGGCACTCAGATATCAGCTAACACCCCCACCCCTCCTCTGCTCCCACAATCATCAACATAAGCACCTAACTAAAAAATAAAAAATAACTTTCTTTGCACACATTTAGTTTTTGTAGGTGTTTTATTAAACCACGAACTCATGAATCAATGAGACAATTGAGACAATTAGTACAGATTATTTCCGACAACCATTTTTTATAGAGTGATGAAGAAATTCTCATTGAATCGTAAGTGGTACCTACAACTCCTCAGAAAAGAAAGCTATCTGTCCACACTGTCATAAGACGTGCTTCCTCTGCACCACTCCTCTCTCTAATGACACTTACTTCACCGTCACCCTGAACCCTCATTCAAAATCAGCCAAGTTACAGTGTGTATACCAGACATGCTGTTTGCAAGTCAGTCGATTGCTCGACTCCTTATATCTGAAATGTCAGAAATTGGAAGACTTCTGGTTGCCAATGCTTTGCGTCTTGCCGCTATTACTGATAACAATAATAATAATATGTATGGGATACACCAACGTAGTGGCCATTACGCAGTGGCTGTTGTGTTGAACTCTCCAGTTGTTCGTTTGTTGTTGCGAGGTAATCTATTTAATCTATTGGATGTACTACGTAGAACTTGGAGCAGGCGTTTTCATGAAATACACTACTGGCCATTAAAATTCCTGCACCAAGAAGAAATGCAGATAATAAACGGGTATTCATTGGACAAATATATTATACTAGAACTGACATGTGATTACATTTTCACTCAATTTGGGTGCATACATCCTGAGAAATCAGTACTCAGAACAACCACCTCTGGCCGTAATAACGGCCTTGATACGCCTGGGCATTGAGTCAAACAGAGCTTGGATGGTGTGTACAGGTACAGCTGCCCATGCAGCTTCAACACGATACCACAGCTCATCAAGAGTAGTGACTGGCGTATTGTGACGAGCCAGTTGCTCGGCCACCATTGACCAGAATTTTTTAATTGGTGAGAGATCTGGAGAATGTGCTGGCCAGGGCAGCAGTCGAACATTTTCTGTATCCAGAAAGGCCAGTACAGGACCTGCAACATGCGGTCGTGCATTATTCTGTTGAAATGTAGGGTTTCGCAGGGATCGAATAAAGGGTAGAGCCACGGGTCGTCTGAAATGTGAAATGTAACGTCCACTGTTCAAAGTGCCGTCAATGCGAACAAGAGGTGACCGAGACGTGTAACCAGCGGCACCTCCATACCATCACGCCAGCTGATACGCCAGTATGGCGATGACTAATACACGCTTCCAATGTGCGTTCACCGCGATGTCGCCAAACACGGATGCGACCATCATGATGCTGTAAACAGAACCTGGATTCATCCGAAAAAATGACGTTTTGCCATTGGTGCACCCACGTTCGTCGTTGAGTACACCATCGCAGGCGCTCCTGTCGGTGATGCAGCGTCAAGGGTAACCGCAGCCATGGTCTACGAGCTGATAGTCCACGCTGCTGCAAACGTCGTCGAACTGTTCGTGCAGATGGTTGTTGTCTTGCAAACGTCCCCATCTGTTGACTCAGGGATCGAGACATGGCTGCACGATCCGTTACAGCCATGCGGATAAGATGCCTGTCTAATCGACTGCTAGTGATACGAGGCCGTTTGGATCCAGCACGGCATTCCGTATTACCCTCCTGAACCCACAGACTCCATATTGTGCTAACAGTCATTGGAACTCGACCAACACGAGCAGCAATGTCGCTATACGATAAACCGCAATCGCGATAGGCTACAATGCGACCTTTATCAAATTCGGAAACGTGATGGTACGCATGTCTCCTCCTCACACGAGGCATCACAACAACGTTTCACCAAGAACGCCGGTCAACTGCTGTTGGTGTATGAGAAATCGGTTGGAAACTTTCCTCATGTCAGCACGTTGTAGGTGTCACCACCGGCGGCAACCTTGTGTGAATGTTCTGAAAAGCGAATCATTTGCATATCACAACATCTTCTTCCTGTCGGTTAAATTTCGCTTCGGTAGCACGTCATCTTCGTGGTGTAGCAATTTTAATGGGCAGTAGTGTATTTAAGCACATCTGATACACAGAGTGTAATGGGTATAAATGCAGATACTTTTATATGTGGTACCTTAATATGTACACAAATCAGTCCGTTGACTGTTTTTTTTTTCTGCGTCGAACAGTCTTCGTGTAAACATGGCACATAATGTACATCCTGATGTTCTCCACACAGTCATAACTGCACCACAGAGTGAACTACACCTGTTAGTAAAGACTAACCGTTTTGCTTCCACGTGTCCACAGTTCATTACCTGATCTGCTGCCAAGTGGAAAACAAGCGTTAATGGCTCGCATCTGTCACAAGTACTTTGCGATACTTTCCAACCATAAAACATTCGACTTGTAATAGAAACAATTATTAATCTGCAAATTTAGTATATACTGATGTGATGTTGATCGGTACACCATCCTCAGTGACTAGTAGAAGTATCTACACTTATAGTCGTTACACCACGCTTGTATTTCAATTTTGCTGTCATGGATGCATGGTATGAGGTATGTACTAGTGGGTGGACTAAGTGAGGAAGATTTTTACACAATCGTTTAACAAGCTGTTACCTGCACCATCTTGCGTCACGCGTTAATGCAAGTATTTGAAAAAAAATAATTATTCGTAATTTATTTAATCACGCTACAGCCTTACGGAATAATGATACAATAATATCCTTTACAAAAAATTTAGTTTCCCGATCGAGATACATTCGAGCCATTTTGTTTTTACCCTTCAAGTAATTTCATTTTACCCTTCAGGGTTAATTACCTCCAGGCTGGGAACCATTGCCCTAGTCGAGTCGATGGAGTGGGTCGTTTAGTCCATGAGAGAATAAGAGACCGCCCTCATCTCTGTCAAGTTGTCAAAGTAACTACTAGAGTGTAATGCCGGGTCGCCGATTCATACATAAATCGCTTCTTCTCCTGTTAGCAGTTTCTTTCCCAGCAAGAGAAACAGACAATCGGTAATAACTGGGGTTTCCTGGTAACTGACGCAATGTTTTTTTGTAGCTCCTTACGTTATGAAATTATCATGTGGAACTTCTATTTTTACCTGTAATTTAATATTACCGTCGCTTTTCATCATCACACAAAGTTCAGACATAAAATGTCTGTTCTTTAGCATAGCTTTAGTGAGTGGTCGAATTCAGTTTGTTCGCAGACAACATTCAGGACCCATAAAATCGGTTGTCTAAATATATTTTGTAACTGTCGGAGTACTTGTAAGCGCACAAAAAACAAATGGCTATTTACGATTTTATTTTATATTATTTTATTTGTCGCGGTGAATGTTTTGGTTTCAATTTACTGCGCGCCATACAAAAAGCAAACAGCAGCACATGAAAAATTGGCAGAAGCGGGGCCCGCACGCTGCCTGCTGCCTGCTGCCTGCCACCTGCGAGAACGCAGCGATCGCTGGTCGCCGTGTTAGCCGCGTCCCGCAGCCACTATCAGGGACAGCAGCAATTATCACCTCGAGAAAATAAAACTGCGCCTGTGAAACTATGTGAGGGGCTGGTTCTTCTCTGCAGATTCCCCCTTCAGTGCGACATACACAGCCTTAGAAAAATGTGAAGCACATGGAAGACGTGGTCGGATATTAATGTAACTTGGTGTACGCACACACCAGCAACTGGAAAGTACATGATTAGAACTGCAATTGTCTGTGGTAGGCAGAACGGCTACCAGAGTTCATTACTGTCGTTCGTGTTTAGCTTTGTTACAAGGCTTAGTAGAGTATAGGACCTATAAGGGGCATTAATAGCATCAAATCTTGGACGATCACTGTGAAGGAGACGGAGACGCCACCCACTCCTGTGAAATAGCATTATGAGCAGCTAATACAGTTTGAAAATAGTCTCGATTTGCCCGACTGGTCGAATGGTGCAATATTCAGATTTGTGGGTCATCAGGAGGTGACAGTGGCCCGATGATGGACTGTATGGGAAGCTGATTGCAAGCACACTCGTCGTCAAGGTTCCGGTCGTCTGACCTCCAAAAGGGAGGATCGCCCTATTGTGCCCACAGCACACCTAACCCATTCTCATCTACGACTGCCATCCGAAGCAGTGGGCTCCGTGCAACACTCCGTGTTATACCATACCACTGGTAGGAGACTAGACACAGCTGGAACAGGTAATTACCGTCCCGTGAGTAGGCTGCCGCTTACACCTCAACACAAGCAAGCGACAGCGTTTGGAGTAGTGCCGTGACCGGAAAGCATGGGCTCCCGAAGAATGGCGTCGCATTGTGTTTAGCAATGAATCACGTTTCCGTACTGCCGCGGACGACACCGTCACCGAGTATGGCGGCGAGCTGGAGAGGTCCCATTCTTCCAGTGTTTCGGAGGGGAACGGCGGTCTTACTTCTGTACTCCTGGCGTTATGGTGTGGGTAGCCATCGGGTTATGACTTCGCCTCATGTCACTACTGTGGGTCATGAACCATCTGCGTCCTCACGTGTTACCTCTCATGCGATGTTACTCTAGTGCCATTTCTCAATAGCAAAATGCTCCTCCACCCATGTCAAGTGTCCCTATAAACCTTCTGGTGATGTAGAGACACTCCCGTGGAGAGCAAATTGTACAGATCTCCCCCGCTAGAACATGTGCGGTGCCAGCAAGCTCGGACGGCAACCCTGACACAGTGCCAGTATCCGGGCTGTCAAAGACCAGCTACAGCAGTTGTAGGCTACCTTGCCTCAGAGGAAGGTAGAACATTGTTGTGACATCCTTCCCAAAAGAATCAGTGCATGCATACAGACCAGAGGGGGTGCAACGTCGCAATGATAACTCGGCTCATGCTGCAGAGTTATTTATACATTGAAGAGTCAAAGAAACTGGTAAAGAAACTGGTAAAGAAACTGGTATACCTGCCTAATATCGTGTAGGGTCCCTGCTAGCACGTAGAAGTACCGCAACACGACGTGGCATGGACTGGACTAATGTCTGAAATAGTGCTGGAGGCAGCTGACACCATGGATGGTGCAGGGCTGTCCATAAAACTGTAAGAGTACGAGGGGGTGGATATCTCTTCTGAACAGCATGATGCAAGGCATCACAGATATCCCCAATAATGTTCATGTCTGGGAAGTTTGATGGCCAGCGGAAGTGTTTAAACTCAGAAGAGTGCTCCTGCAGCCACTCTGTAGAAATTCTGGACGTGCAGAGTGTCGCATTGTCCTGCTGGAATTGCTCAAGTCCATCGGAATGCACAATGAACATGAATGGATGCAAGTGATCAGACAGGATGCTTACGTGTGAATCACCTATTACATATCAGGGGTCCCGTACCACTCCAATTGCACACGCCCCACACCATTACAGAGTGTCCACCAGCTTGAACAGTCGGTTACTGACATGCAGGGTCCATGGATTCATGAGGTTGTCTCCTTACCCGTACACGTTCATCCGCTCGATACACATTGAAACGAGTCTCGTCCGACCTGGTAACGTGGTTCCAGTCATCAACAGCGCAATGTCGGTGTTGAACGGCCGAGGCGAGGCGTAAAGCTTTGTGTCGTGCAGTCGTCAAGAGTACCCGAGTGGGGCCTTCGCTTCCCAAAGCCCATATCAATGATGTTTCGTTGAATGGTTCGCACGCTGACACTTGTTGATGGCCCAGCATTGAAATATGCAGCAGTTTGGGGAAGTGTTGTACTTATGTCACGTTGAACGATTCTCTTCAGTCGTCGTTGTTCCCGTTCTTGCAGCGATGTCGGAGGTTTGGTGTTTTAACGGATTCCTGATATGAAATGGTCGTACGGGAAAATCCCACTAATCACTACCTCAGAGATGCTGTGTCGCATCGCTCGTACGCCGACTATAACATCACGTTCAAACTCACTTAAATTTTGATAATCTGTCATTTTAGCAGCATTAACTAATCTAACAACTGCGCCAGACGCTTGTTGTCTAATATAGGCGTTTGCCGACCGCAGCTCCATGTTATGCTTGTTTACATATTTATGTATTTAAATACGTATACCTATACCAGTTTCTTTGGCGCTTCAGTGTATATTTGAGACGATTTTGCCGGCCGAAGTGGCCGTGCGGTTCTAGGCGCTGCAGTCTGGAACCGCGAGACCGCTACGGTCGCAGGTTCGAATCCTGCCTCGGGCATGGATGTGTGTGATGTCCTTAGGTTGGTTAGGTTTAACTACTTCTAAGTTCTAGGGGACTAATGACCTCAGAAGTTGAGTCCCATATTGCTCAGAGCCATTTTGAGACGATTTTGTAATCACTGCAGTAACGTAACACACCCTCTCAACCCATGAAGTTCCTGCTTCACTACTTGGTGCTTCACTTTTCTGCCTGGCAGTGTATTTCCACAACTTCGAATGACATGGCTACGTCAGCAGAATGCGGAGATGAGGCAAAATTTGATAGCCCAAGATAGCAGCATGTATGGTTGTGATCTGTGCAGAATGAGTTATGGAGTAACTTCATCCTCTTCGACAACTTCCTGCAACGCTTTGTGCTGACAGTCTCCCATAAGCTAGTCAGGGTACTTCAGTAGTGTGCTCCTGTGGCCGATCGCCCACTACGAGCATAATCTGTTAGGACCACACCATGGCCACGCCTAAAAAATGCTCAGCATCACCTATCCCGACGAGTGGTTGGCCTTCTTCAGCAGTTGTTCATTCGCATGTTTACTCTTTTGTCTCATGGTCATAGAGACGTATATACTACACTTCCATGGCGACGAAGCATCGAAAGAAACTGCAACATTTCTGCTGCTACATTGCTTCGGCATGCTTTTTCAGTGGGTGTGAGCCGTCGCAGAATGCAGCAGGCGGCGGCCTTTCTCATGTTCACAATGTTGTCCAAGACGCTGAGAACTGATCCATGTACTCCACCTCTCTTGAGATTCTCGATTCTTCGAACAACTATCAGGTTAATAATTAAAGCCCTGTAGCTATTCATTTTCATAAAGTTTCCGAAATCCGACCACTAGACTAGAAAACGCAAAGCGCTAAAAGATCATATACTTCCTCCAGCTGGTTCACAGCTACTTCCGCCAATAATCTCAACAACAACGAAAACTGGAATACAGCTCAAAGTCAATGAAGAAAGAGTGGCGCAAAACATTACACTCAAAACACAACAGAAGTGAACGTAATTTGTTGGCTTTGATTGGACCTCACCAAGTCAGTTTAGTTTATTGAACACCACTTCCAGCTAGCTAATGCTTCCGCAATCTACTATAAGGTCTCTTCCTTGCTAACATTTGCACGCTCACTCGACACACAAGCCTCGCCTAGAAAAAGCAAAGAGAACGAAACAGAATTCCCTGCACGAACATCAGAATGCACTTCCCACTTCTCTCAGCTTTCCGTACTGGAAGAATTCCACCGTGGATCACGGTGGATCATTAAATCGTCGAACCAGACATCAGTAATACTCCCCTCCAGTGTGCCCCCGCTTCAGCGCCCAGGACAACTCCCGATCGTCTCCTGAGTAGCGAGCTCCATACTGCTCAGCGAAATTTGTTTCAATATCAGGATCTTTCGGCCTGTCAGACTCAGTAGCCGAATGCAGGCAGTTTCATTGTCCATTTCCCGTTCGTACTAATGATACACAACTGTAAAATGCTGTTTGCTCCAAAGGCATTTACCGAACGAGGTTAGCACACTGGACTCGCATTTGGGAGGACGACGAATCAAATCCACGGCCGGCCATCCGTGATATCCTTAAATCGCTTCAGGAAAAGGCTGACCCGATGGGGCCGATGACCTCTCTGGTTGGTCATCTCCCACAAATCAACCAACCCCTCAAAGGCTTTTCAAAAGTTACTTCCAACAGATGCTGGGAAGCAACTACCGCCCCGAGAAAATCAAAAGCCTTTAAGGAAGTCATAAGCCATATAGGCTCCGGTCACAACCCATTTAGTAGGATTAGGGAAAGACTGGTCAGCCGCCTAAGGCTGTAGAACACCACCACCTAGGATATAGGAAACAGTCTCTGTAACGTACAACATCCGCAGGACGAGCACATACGCTCTACCAGGAAACGATATGTTACAGGCATTGTGATATATAAATGGCGGATAATTTATTTATGTACTGTTAACCAAGTAGTTTGCTTGTACAGTACTTCTGGAATGCTGATGCTCGGTTCACTACTGGAAAGTCTATTCCAAGTACCTATGCAGGGGCACCACGTGCAGGAATCAGACTGAAGTCCAGGAACAGTTTCCTAACAACTTCACAGCCCTTAGAAGGATCAGCTGCGGCTACCCGACTCACCAAGTGGAAAGAAAGATGCAAACACCTGTCAAACTGGATGACACCTCAAGAATCCCTGCCGCCTGGACTCGTGGGTAAGTGGGTCATCTGTAAGTCCTCGAACAGACTACGGGCCGAAGTCGCAAGATCGAGGGACAATCTCCTCAAATGGAACTTCCAACTGCCAAATGCCAACACAACACTGTGCGAATGCGGTGAACTGCAGACAACCCGGCATCTCTTCAAATGTAACTCATGCCCAACCAGCTGTAGCATGAAGGACTTAACGTCTGCAGCACCCAATGCTATTAAAGTTGCCCAATTCTGGGTGAATACCGTATAGTTTTCTTTGTATGTATTGTATATGTGTTCATTTTAGTGTACCTCTGACATGAATAAAGAAAGAACCAAGTAGTTTGGACACAGTATATTTCATAAATTGTTCTAGGTATCGTAAGAGTTACTATAAAATAATATTACAAAATGGGACAAGTATTCGCTGTATTGGAAAAACTTCTAACTTTTTATTTCCAAGATATTGAAACAACTATGTTTTCTTTCTTTTTTAGTGTGACGATGTACTTTCACAATGGCATTCAAAATATCTTACAAAAAATACAGCAGTGTACAAAATTTGCAATTTTCAATAAGATTTTCGCAAAAACAGCTACGTAATTTTCGAAAGAAAAGAACCAAGTCAGGAAGGAAGACGAAATCTCTCCTCCGCTGGAGGAGTAAACATCACTGAACAGCGTTCGTTCCAGTTGTGTAAAAGATGCGTATATCTACATTCACACCCACTTCTAACGTCGCGAGTCAATCCACAATAGTGTATTAATGCAGTAAGGGCTTTTTAACCGATGGCGGTGACAACCGCTTGTATCTTGGCGTGATTCACTCGCACCTGTCGCTAGCATGGCCGTGGGAAGTGCTACTTGTGTCAGGTCCAGCGATAGAATATTCAAGCCCCTAAGAATCTAAATAAACGATACTAAATATTATTATAAATATATTTTTATAAAACTTAATATGTAACCTTTTGTTATTAAAAAGAATCTGGTTGCAAAATCTCAGCTTTCTGGTTGCGGTATTTTCAAAATTAGAGAAAATTACCTGAAATACCAAAAACCGACACTTACGGAATTAAATATCTTTTGATATTATTTGAAAACATAAACAGAACTCTCAGTGTGCAGAATTAATTAATTGAGATTTTCATATTAAAACTTTAATTTTCATTTTCATAATATAAAATTCAGAGAAAATTATTATTTGTGTCTTATGTCGTTTTGGGAGTAAATGAGAGTGAGTGATAGTATGTATGTGGGACATACGTTAAATTTCAAGTTTAATTTTATGTAATGCATTACGCAATCATAGCGTGGGAAAGACGTTTGTACCCACATTGCTGTGGACATATGTCCAAGCATACTTGTTTTTGTAAGAAGGCAGCCAGAGTAATTATTTGTAGAGTAATGTTTTCCTAAAGCTATCTCAAGATTAATTTTCATTTAGTTTCAATTAATAAACATTATAGTAATAATTTGCTTGTCGAAGCGACGCCAATGAATTTGATATAGTGATTGGCTCAGAACAGTTTAGGCGCGAATATGATCTTGAAAGATTGATCTGATTGGCTGTTCATTTGATCAACCAATCAGAGTGAAGTCTTTCCCGCGCTCTTATCAAGTAGTATATGCGTTGTGAGCAACGGCATTGAGAGAATCGTGGACTAGCTTTTCAGACGCGAAGGTCATGTTAAATGTACCCGTCCGTAAAATGTGTAAGATGAAGAAATGTTTGGTCCTTCGCGTTCAGATGGACTTGAAATGATATCTTTTGTTGCTACGAACATTTTGTGAAAGTTTGTGAGTCGTGGGATATTATGTTCGGGAGATATACGCGTGTTACTTGTTGGACTTTCTAACAACCCTACCACAACAAAGGTCAGCATTTAATAACGATTGTGGTGTTGCTCACGCTGCTAACACTGCATTTTCGGGCAACAACTAAGTTATTATGTGGCAGGTGTTATTAGAGCACAGTTAATAGTAATTTCATGTAATAATGAAAAAACTAGGCACTCATCTTTTTGTGTTTCCCACGCTGGTCTCGTCGTAAAATCATGGCTCAATCGTTGAAAATCTAGGTTGTTATGATTCCAAGCTCGGATGCAAAAAGGCCTAGGTTTTATTCTGCTATATTCAAAAGTTATGTAGATGCGCTTCACAAACCATCCTTGAAGATTACACTTTTGCTGGACAATGGTGATGTAAAAAAATAATCAGCACTCCGAAATTAAGTTACACTTCCTTTTAATTGCTTTTATTGCAATATCATGTGACACACAAACATCACTTCACAATACTAAACATACTTGAAAACATCTTTCTCACAGTCACTGTTAAAGTTCACATTTTATAAGCGGACTAAGTTATGCATCTTTCCAACATGACGTCCAACACTTGACTTTCTCAACGTCCGACTCTCTATCAAGTTAACAACTAACTAACAATCTCTTACGCGCCCAAAAATCAGAGTTACAAGTACGTCAAAGATCATAGTGACAAAAGAAAGATTACACATAAGAATAATATCATTGCAATATAAACATATCGATGTATCAAAAGTGAAATCAAATCTAAATGTTGTCTCAGAAAAATGTTAACTACTTTACAGAAACACAGTAAAATATTACTGGTATCGAGAGGTTCAGGTGAGGTGCCGTAATGGTTGCGTAATTCAAGTACCATTACAACTTCCACTGAATGACTTACCTAAGAAATGAACGTTATGTGTAAAAAGTGACTGTATATTCGAGTGATTATTCTCGGAATGGACTTCGGAGAATTCTGGCTGCTTGGGAACTTATAATAGCAGTTTTGGTTCAAATAGCTCTACGCACTGTGGGACTTAACAACACAGGTCATCAGTCCCCTAGACTTATAACTACGTAAGCCTAACTAACCTAAGGACATCACACACATTCATGCCCGAGGCAGGATTCGAACCTGCGACCGTAGCGGTCGCGCGGTTCCAGACTGAAGCGCCTAGAACCGCTCGGCCACAGCGGCCGGCAATAGTAGTCTTGCACACTAAATGTGGGCTGATGACGCATAATTAAGCAAAGAAAATAAAATTTACTTTTACCAGATCTCCGAGCTTTCAATGAAGATCAGGACTCCGTTTTCCATTCCAAAACTTATTATGAATATTTACAGGAACAATCGTAACAAGATTTACGCGGCCTCAGTAATTGTAGATATTAGGTGCTGTTTCATCAACGCTGCTTTTTCATCACCTTTTAAGTATCTACATCTACATCTACATCCATACTCCGCAAGCCACCTGACGGTGTGTGGCGGAGGGTACCTTGAGTACCTCTATCGGTTCTCCCTTCTATTCCAGTCTCGTATTGTTCGTGGAAAGAAGGGTAGTCGGTATACCTCTGTGTGGGCTCTAATCTCTCTGATTTTATCCTCATGGTCTCTTCGCGAGATATACGTAGGACGGAGCAATATACTGCTTGACTCTTCGGTGAAGGTATGTTCTCGAAACTTTGACAAAAGCCCGTACCGAGCTACTGAGCGTCTCTCCTGCAGTCTTCCACTGGAGTTTATCTATCATCTCCGTAACGCTTTCGTGATTACTAAATGATCCTGTAACGAAGCGCGCTGCTCTCCGTTGGATCTTCTCTATATCTTCTATCAACCCTATCTGGTACGGATCCCACACTGCTGAGCAGTTTTCAAGCAGTGGGCGAACAAGCGTACTGTAACCTACTTCCTTTGTTTTCGAATTGCATTTCGTTAGGATTCTTCCAATGAAAGTCTGGCATCTGCTTTACCGACGATCAACATTATATGATCATTCCATTTTAAATCACTCCTAATGCGTACTCCCAGATAATTTATGGTATTAACTGCTTCCAGTTGCTGACCTGCTATTTTGTATCTAAATGGTAAGGGATCTATCTTTCTATGTATTCGCAGCACATTACACTTGTCTACATTAAGATTCAATTGCCATTCCCTGCACCATGCGTCAATTCGCTGCAGATCCTCCTGCATTTCAGTACAATTTTCCACAGTAGTATCTACGTTGCAGAGAGAAGGGACACTGAGCAGAAGCCGATCTGAGGTAGGTGAATATCAATTTGCAGCTTGCTTCAGTGACAGTGAAACTCAGAGACAGTTCCGTCGCATTCTGTACTCCGAAAGCCCCCGCACGGTGCATATCAGACGATAACCTGTGCCACTACTAGCCGTTTCCTATACCACTCGCTAATAGAACGAGAGAAAAATGACGTTTACACCGAGGTGACGAAAGTCATGGGATAGCGATATGCACATATATAGATGGCGGCAGTATCATGTACACAAGACATAAAAGAGGAGTGCATTGCCGGAGCTGCCATTTGTACTCACTGAGTCATGTGAATAGGTTCCCGACGTGATTATGGCCGCAGACTTTGAGCGCGGAATGGTGCTTGGAGCTAGGAGCAGGGGACATTCCATTCCGGAAATCGTTATGGAATTCTATATTCCGAGATCCACAACGTTAAGCATGAGCCGAGAATATCACATTTCAGGTATTACCTCTCACCACGGACAGTGCAGTGGCTGACGGCCTTCACTTAACGACCGAGAGCAGTGGTGTTTCCGTAGAGTTGTCAGTGCTAACAGATAAGTAACATTGCGTAAAGTAACCACAGAAATCAATGTGGTACGTATGACGAAACGTATCCGTTAGGACAGTGCGGTGAAATTTGGCGTTAGTGGTCTATGGCAACAGACGACCGACGTGACTGCCTCTGCTAACAGCACGACGTCGCCTGCATCGTTTCGCCTGCGCTCGTGACCATATCTGTTGGACTCTAGACAATTGGAAAACTGCGGTCTGGTCAGATGAGTCCCGATTTCAGATGGTAAGAGCTGACGGTAGCGATCGAGTGTGGTTCACACCTCATGAAGCCATGGACCCTGATTGTCAACAAGGCACTTTGCAAGTTAATGGTGGCTCTATAACGGCGTGGGCTGTGTCTACATGGAATGCACTGAGTCCTCTGGTCCAACTGAATTGATCATTGACTGGAAATGGTTATGTTCGGCTACTTGGAAACCATTTGCAGCCATTTGAGATGGAATTTTTATGCATGACAATGTGCCATGGCACTGGGCCACCACTTTTCGTGATTGGTTTGAAGAACATTCTGGACAATTCAAATGAATGATTAGGTCACACAGATCGCCTGACATGAATCTGTCAAACTCCGACCACATTAGAGGATCATCTATTTTTCTACTCGGTTTCCTCTTGTTCTTCTGTCAAACTTCGAACAGTCCATCCCTATCGTACAGCCATTCAGTGTATTTGTCCGTCATTTTTCTGCATTTAATAGACGTTTCCCATCTGCAACTCGTAGGATAACACCATTCTATTTTACTCCTAAGGTACGCTTACTCTTCGCTTATGCCAGTCAATTTTTCCTGTTATCATATCGTTCTCAATACCTTTACGTATTCCTCTCATCCATTCTGCTTGTTTGCACTTACCGTTAATTTCATTTCTAAGCAACCTATATGTCTGCCTTCAAGTCACATTTTTAAGATTTTTATATTTTTTTCCGTCCATAAGCTCAAGAATTTTCTGTTTTTCGTATACCTGCCGTGAACTGCGCTGTCTTAATTATTTGTTTCTTTACTGTACTGGATTGATCTTCTACTAACGCTTTTATTTTGGCTATTGGTCATTGTGTTAGACAATTTTCACTTCGCCTAATTCTTTCTTACATTTTCAGGAGTCTGTTTTATCATATGTTCTATTTCATTACCTTCTTGAATTTTAACCTGCAGTACATCACTACAATGTTATGGTGTGAGTCTATGTCTGCAACTGGTTATGCATTGCTGTCCAAAACGTCATTTCTAAGTATTTGATATCTCCCCATGTCCCCTGGGATTTTCCTTCTTCCCTTGCGATATTGGAAGAAGGTGTTTGCTACACCCAACTGAAACCTAAGGCAGAACAGTGAAAAGCCTTTCTCCCATCTAATCCCTTTCCCTCAGGCTGTATCCCCCAGCAACCCTACCTTCCATTTTGTCCAATACGTTAGTGTTCTATTCATGTACCTCTATCAGATTTTCATAAACCTCAATACATTTTACCGATTACCTCATACATTCACTCTATTTCCTCATCATCAGCAAGTGACGTGAAGATGTAAGGCTGTAAAATCGTAATGAACTGCACAATTTTTGTTTTGTTTAATCCCCAAACATATTTCACCAGAGTTGTGGCATCTTCCATGGTTTTTTATATTATTTTTGAAATACGTACATACGAATTTTATGCGGATTAGTAACATGTTGGCCGGCCGCGGTGGCCGTGCGGTTCTGGCGCTGCAGTCCGGAACCGCGGGTCTGCTACGGTCGCAGGTTCGAATCCTGCCTCGGGCATGGGTGTGTGTGATGTCCTTAGATTAGTTAGGTTTAAGTAGTTCTAAGTTCTAGGGGACTTATGACCTAAGATGTTGAGTCCCATAGTGCTCAGAGCCATTTTTGAACCAATTTTTTAGTAACATGTTGACATCAGATTTTGTTGTTACGTACATCACATACGTACCGCACTTTCTTAAATTACCTGTGCCTTGTGGCTGCTAACAGAAATCAAACACAGGACTAAGTTAATACAGTATGTCATCTGCAACACATGGATGTTAGAGCAACGTCTGTATTGAATTTTTGTTTAGAATATAACCGTTAAATTACATATTCCGGTAAATAATGGCGTATGCTAATTTTTAACACTTAACATTGCTGTAGTTGATGTCTCATCAACTGTACTTAGTTTTTATTTGCCTAGTAAATGTGTTGTTGTTGTTGTTTTTAGGTTAAAAATTACCTGTGAACACCGATAAAATTTCGTGAGGTTTTTGTTTGGAGAACTGTTTGGTTTGATTTGCTATTTACAGATTGTGCTGCGATTTTTAATAGGGTTTACTTACGTTTTCGAGTGTTCATTGGTAAATTGTGAATCTTACTATGTTGTGGCGTAGCCACACTTCTCACTGCACCTTTAAGTTTCAGATACGCTACTAAAGTCGTTTGTTTCACTAATTTGTTTTCAATTGGCGGCCTTAAAACTTGAGTTTGTTCCTATGTGTTTCCATCTGAGTGAGATTTATTTTGCGTTGTATGATAGTTCGTTTAGAACGTTGAATAAAGTTCTTTTGCAGAGTACTGTTCAATCATTGATGAATTTTTGCCCTATAGATTAGTTTTTAGACGCGACAGTTTTCTTCTGTTGTTAATAAGTGGCACACATAATTACTGTGTTTTAAGGTCAGGCTTCCTATGCGACTAGGGCGGTGGTTGTTTTCAGTCAGGTGGTCTGCAATTGTGGAGCTTTTTAATGCTCTTTTATGTTCAGAGTACCTTATTCTGAAATCTTTACGTGTCTGTCTCATGTATACTGAATCACAGTCTTTTGAGGTTAACTTATATATACATGCTTTTTTGATGTTATGTATGGTAGTATTGGGTTTCTTTAATCCTGAACGTAGTGCATTGTTTGTTCTGTAAGCCAAGTGTCTCATTTACTCATAATGTTTCCTATTTTGTGGGTTATTTTGTTGTCAAACGTCAGTGAGTGCTATGTCGGATCTTAATCCCACAATCGAACCTTATTTTATTTCCTTTATTGCTTATTCCATGTAAAGATGGAACATGGGGGCAAACGACTGCTTTCCTGTCTTCCATCCCTTTTAACTTGCGCACTTCGTTCTTGGTCTTCCATTCTTATTGTTCCTTCTTTGTCTCTGCATATACTGTGTACTATCCGTCTTTCCTACTCCTTATACTTATTTATTTTAAGAATTTCGAACATATTGCTCCATTTTCAACTGTAGAATGTTTTTTGAGTCGACAAATCCCACGAACGTGTCTTGATTTTTCCTAAGTTATGCTTTGATAATCAATTGCAACGTTAGAGCTGCCGCTCTGCTGCCTGTACCTTTCCAAAGCAAACCTGATCATCATCGTCTAAAACGTACTAAATTGTTCTTCCCATTTATATCAATATCATGCTCGTGAGCAACATGGGTCCATGAGCTGTTAAGCCGTTTGCACGATAGTTCTCGCGCCTATATATACTTGCTGTCTTCGGGTTGTGTGGATGATATTTTTTCCGAAAATGTGATGGTACGTCTCCAGTCTCATAGATTCTACACACCAAATTGAATAGAAAAGGATAATTATTATAATCAAGTAAATGGATAACCTATGGGCTGTTGAATTGCTGGAATTTTAGCAAACATTTTCATGGCCTCTATAGAGAACAGCAGCATTAAGCTAACAAGGTAACATACTGCAGTAGAGACGTTGACAACACCATCATTCTATTCAGTAGAACTGATGGTGAAATAAGTGAACTACATGCACCCTCCCATACAGTTGACCTTTGACAGAGAAGAAAATGGGGAGGTCTGTTTTCCGGATTTGAAAAGAATCTGCCAGTGATGGAAAACATAAATTTAATATTATTAGAAAACCAACAACACCAAATGTCGTCATTTATGACATCTCATACCACCCTTTCAAATTTAGGTATGCATTTCTTCATGCTATGATTAATAAGAGTTTTGTATTTTCTCTCAAGAAAGAAACCATTAATGGCGAATTTAACACACTTCAATACGTTGGGCATAAATGAGGATAGCTCTTCATTTGTTGATGATAGTTATACGAAAAAGATAAAACTAAGAGAAAAGACAGTTTAAAGACCTAATGATTGAAAATATAAAGCAATAAAAGAGAACTAAGTTTGCAAAGTAACCTTATATTGGGAAACCATCTGAGAAAATTATAGAACTTTCTGCAAATAGTAATATTCAGGCTGTGTTCCAGACAGGCACAAGAATCCAATCTTTAACCAGTTACATCGATACCAATTAGCTTGTGGTCAATATAGTCAAGTGTGTGTAGGGCAGACAGATATAGAATTTGAGACAAAGTTGCATGAACATTTAAGCCAAAATAACCAGTCAGTAGTTGAAGGACATTTGTAACAGTTTAACAAGGAGTGTGTTAGAATTTTATTCATGGTGGATCAAGGAGAGATTATGGACATTTTAGAAGAGATTGAGATCTATACAAATATGAAACGCAGTGTTAATAATATCCTGAATGAACAGACATGGCTTCAAAATAAAAAGTACCTAAACAACTTTTATAACTGACTAAGCACATATATATTCATATACCTTCATTCTTTTATACGATCTTATTGGAACTCATTTCGAATTGTGACAATCTTAAAACATGACAGATGTCACTGCTTAAATAAATATTTTGTTATTCGTTGTTGGCGTAATAATGCAGATCAATTAGACTTTGTGGAATGTAGGCTCACCTTAAGTTTTGTTTTTATCTCGGTAAGAGGTTGTTTTAAGAATTATCATGACTCAAATAAACTGTTTGACTCATGCATGTTTTAGGAACGTGTGAATGATGTATCACAATAGGTAGTTTCCTGTGTTGTTAATCTGTTTCTTGTTCTTACCCAAGATGCTTTTTACAATAATTCTGTCCCTGTGCCCTATGTTATTTCGAATTACGATGTTCTTGAGCACTGCGGCGACTACGACCATTATGAAACACACGAAATGTGTTCGATGTTGGGAATATAGAAACAATCAGCCGTGTAATGGATTGGCGATAGTGAAAATCTGTGCCGAACCGGGACTCGAACCTCCATTTCCCGCTTATCGCAAACGGTTGCCTTACCTTTTGGCTATCCGAGCACGACCCACGGCCAGACTCAAACATATACATGTCATCAACTACGTGTCTACAACCGGTTGTCGTACATGTATATTCCTGTACAGGGGCTACTACTTGAAAATCGCTTGCCACTTACGCCTCTTTGTTTTGGGATTCAGTCAGCGATAGTAAGATACCCCACTGCAGACTGTTACCGAAGATATGAGCGTATGGCATAAGTTCGCAGATATGTGAGAGATCCGAAGACTTCTTAAGTAATAGAACTCAGTGTACTGTCCTCAACTGTACTCATCACAGACAAGGGTACCGTCAAGAGTGCCCAACAGAAATGTGACAGGACCATTCTTATTCTCTACATAAACAAATGATCCGACAGGCAGTGTGAGCTGCAATCTGAGGCCGTTTGCTGATGATGTTGTGGTGTACAGGAGGATGTCGTAGTTGAGTCACTGTGCCATGATGCAAGATAACTTATACAAAATTTCCAATCAGTGTAATGAACGGCAGCTTGCTCTAAATGTAGAAGAATATAAATTAATGCAGATGAGTAATCCTGTAATGTTAGATACAGCACTAGTAGTGTGTTACTTAACACAGCCATGTCGATTAAATATCTAGGCGTAACATTGGAAAGAGATATGGAACGGAACTGGCACGTAAGGACGGTAGCAGGGAAGGTGAATGGTTGACTTCTGTTTATTCGGAGGATTTTAGGAAACGTGGTTCACCTCTGATGGAGAAAACTAGTCCGACTCATGGTTCAGTACTTCTCGAGTGTTGGGGTCGGCAGCAGGTTGAGTATGGCGCAATTGTTTGGGATCCCCATCACTTTTGACTAATGGGAGACATCGAAGCAATTCAGGGGCGGGCTGTTATATTTGTTGTCAGTACGTTACATTAATATGCGAGTATTAGGGAGATGCTGGGAACACCAGGAGGGAAGGCGATGTCCTCCTCGCGAAACACTGTTGAGAAAATTTAGAGAACCAACTTTTTAAGTTGACTATAGAATGATTCCGCTGCAACCCAAATACATTTCGCGTAACGACCACGACGATAAGAGAAACTAGGGCTCCTACAGAGGCATACGGGCTGTTGTTCTTCCGACGCTCCAGTTGCGAGAGGAAGAGGTAAGGAACTGACCAGTAGTGATACAAGGTACGCTCCGCCATGCACCATACAGTGGCTTGTGGAGTGTGGATGTGGATGAAGATGTACCATATGTCGAGCTGGTAGTGATGATTAAAAATGATCTTTCGTTCTGTGGTAGTATCTCTTCCTATCTGTTTACCATTCTTGACATTGTATTCGTGACTGAAATGGAGGTGTTGGCTTGTAAAAAACAGGTTGATAGTGGTTATGGGTTGTCACACATCTGACTATGATGTCACACTGTATGTTCTTAATAGAATATGAATTCTGAATATTGCATTTACATATGTTTTTGTAATGATTAATTGTGCCTTGTTTTGGTTTTCCGTTGTCTGTAGACACCTGAACGTGGTCTGTTTGTGGCTGAAACTGTTTGTTGGAGTGTTTCCTTCCGTGTTACTAGTTAACTTGCAATGTATTGATAAACTTTAAAGTATTCAAAGAAAGAATCCACTTCAACACTGATGTAACGAAATGCCTTTATCTGTTGCTTCCCTGAGCGATTTAAATTTTTATTTTCTTTTTTGAATATTTTTAGTTGCAAAGAAAAAGTGCAGGCCGGAGTTAGATGTTGATTGTCGGTGTGCTTGATGACGCGTGACCATGTAAGTAATATTCTCGCACACATAATTTGTTAAAAGAGTATCGGACCCTCTAAACAAAATGCAGAGTCATTCATAAGTAAATGAACAGCGAGCAATATGAGGGGGATAATAGGTTACTTAGTTACTGAAACAAAAACGGTTTGAGGTTAAATACAACATTGTTATTCACAAAAGTGATGCAGTCCAATGAACTTATATCCAGCCTAGTCGGCGTCTAGAAGGAGAAGAACGGTTCTCTATTACAAAAAAATTCACTTGAAAGGACAGTTGATACAACATCGCTATATTATATTTCCTTTACTGTAGTAAAATGTCATTACGCGATGCATACTCTGCATCATACGCAGTACACAGAAGCTCACAAATAATAGTTAAATGAGTACAATAATATTGTTTGGCATTGCATCAGTGTTTCTAACTGAGGGGGATTATGACAAAGAAACCCTGCATTGTGTGATGAATTGATTAATACAGCTGTGTCGCCGGTGTGCTCGGTGATGCGTGACCACGTAAGTTGCTATTCTCACGCACATAAAATATTCTATACGGTCTACATCGCAACTGTAAGGCGCTAAATGGACTATTTTATGGTCTCTGCCGTCAGCGATTTTGTTGACGTCGTACACCTTCCTGGTCAGTATTTTGCCTTAATTAAGGAGTACAGTTCATCCTTCTTCAATGAATCGTCTCAGCCTATTTTCTTACCTCGCAACCACTCTGTTATCCTTAGGTCATATTTAGTAACCATGCTGCCGACCTGCTTGCTGTGGGTGGTATGGTACAAAAATGTGTGTGAAATCCTAAGGGACCAAACTGCTGAGGTCATCGGTCCCTAGGCTTACACACTACTTAAACTAAATTATGCTCAGAACAACACACACACCCATGCCTGAGGGAGGACTCGAACCTCTGGCGGGAGGGGCCGCGCAGTCCGTGACATGACGCCTCTAACCGCACGGCCACTCCGCGCGGCGGTGGTATGGTGCATTAACAATAACAATCACTGAATTTAGAGGAATGTTTGGAACTACCACATCTGAAAACCACTTTTCAAAAACTGCCGAGCTCATTTGTCCGTGCCGGCCGGTGTGGCCGTGCGGTTCTAGGCACTTCAGTCTGGAACCGCGTGACCGTTACGGTCGCAGGTTCGAATCCTGCCTCTGGCATGGATGTGTGTGGCAGGTTCGAATCCTGCCTCTGGCATGGATGTGTGTGATGTCCTTAGGTTAGTTAGGTTTAAGTAGTTCTAAGTTCTAGGGGACTCATGACCTCAGCTGTTAAGTCCCATAGTGCTCAGAGCCATTTGAACCATCATTTGTCCATGACAACCACCACCAGAACTGGAGGTGTGCTGCCTTGACAAATCCGTTCTTGGACCCTATGCTTTCAAAAATTAATCTCTTTGAGGTGCTATCCCACGCTGTACAACCAATAACACCTGCTTGCCAGTATCTACAGAACAACGTATTACTCTGATCAGCCAGAACATTATTACCACCTTCGGCACGGATAACAGCGGCGGCGCATCCTGACATTGAAGCAATAATGCCCTGGTAGATCGCTGGAGGGAGTTGGCACCACACCTGCATCACATTAGCCACCTAATTCCCGTAAATTCTGGGGAGAGGGGCGATGAGCCCTGGCACCGCGTCCAGTCACATCCCACATGTGTTCGATCGGGTTCACATCAATTCGAACTTGCCACTGTGTTCCTCAAACTACTCCATCACACTCATGGGCTTGTGACATTACGCATTATCTTGCTGAAAAATGCCACTGCCATCGGGAAACAAGATCGTCTTGAAGGGGTGTATTTGGTTTGCAACCAGTGTACGATACTCCTTGGCCATTATTATGCCTTGCACGAGCTCCACTGGACCCATTGATGCCCACGTGAATGTTCCCCAAAGCATAATGGAGCGTCAAAGAGCTGTTCCCTGGAAGACGACGGATTCGAGGCCTTCCATCGCCATGATAAAGATGGTATCAGGATCCATCAATTCATGCAAAGCTCTGCCAATGCACCAACGCCCAGTGTTGCTGATGTGGTGTTAACAAGCATGGGTTGTCGGCTGCGGAGACCCACCGTTAGGCATACTGGGTGCACTGTGTGTTTCAGACACACTTCTACTCTACCCGGCATTGAAGTCCGATTTTAGTTCCGCCACAGTTCGCCACCTGTCCTGTTTTACCAATCCGCCCAGCCTACGACATCCGACATCTGTAATGAGAGGTGGCTGCTCAACCTCGCGACGTCTGGAAGTGGTTTGACTTCGGTTTCGCCGCGTGTTGAAGACACTCATCACGGCACTCTTCGAACACCCGACAGATCGTGCACTTTCAGAAATGCTCGTGCCGAAACTTCGGGCCATCACAATCTGCACTCGGTGAAACTCAAGATAGATCGTGCGCCCTCGGCGTTCTACACACGGACAACACGCTCAGTGATATTACATGCAGCGTGTGTGTGTCCGACTAGCAGTCATTCCTCGCCAGGTGTCACTGCTATCACCTGGACGGGTTTATATCGATAGTAGGTTGGTGGTCATAAAGATCTAGCTGATGAGTGTATAGTTCGTTTGTTGTGTACTCACTGCAAAAAAAAAAAAAAAAAAAAAAAAAAAAAAAAAAAAAAACCATTAACTTTAACACTTTTATCAGGGAGGCACGTCCCAATCTCCATCTATCTTCCTCTGTAGAGCTGGCAAAAGCTTCCGCTTCCGCAATCTTTTTATCTCTGCAGAACTCATTAACTGTATTACGAATGACCAGCGGATTGTATTTATCTGTGGCAGGTATTCCGCGTTTCGTCGGAGGTAGTGGAACTGTACGCACACTGCAGTTTGACGCCTGGCGAGAGGAATGCAGGGAGCAGATGAATACGAAGACTCTTGTACACTCACTCTCACTCCTCTTGCGATGTGCCAGAACTATGGCACACCTTCAACGTACACAGTTCTTAATGACAAACATGGCGCAACAATTTCCAGTAAACTATCAAATGTTGGACCGTCAACACGTAAAAACAGCGTTTATAGTAATGTAACCTCAATTTTCTCTATACTTCTACACGAGTGATTTTTGATGCTCCTTATACCATTTTTCCATCCAATTTTTTCTCCTCTGCTTGAGACAAAGTAGAGCAATTCCCGCAACAGAAGCATCTTGATTATATCGCACAATATTGTACAGTAATATTGAGTGTCTATGGGCCGTTTAATGTTGGCAGTGTTCGGAGACAAATGTCTTCATCTAGTGTTGATTTTCCCCGCTGCTGGCAGCACCAGTAAAAATGGTTCAAATGGCTCTGAGCACTATGGGACTTAACTTCTGAGGTCATCAGTCCCCAAGAACTTAGAACTACTTAAACCTAACTAACCTAAGGACAGCACACACATCCATGCCCGAAGTAGTATTCGAACCTGCGACCGGAGCGGTCGAGTGGTTCCAGACTATAGCGCCTAGAACCGCTCGGCCACCCCGGCCGGCCGCAGCATCAGTAAAAGGATAAATTTGTCTTGGAGCACTTGTATCTATGTTTGTCTGTCCGGCTTCTGAGACTGCGCTTTTTAGAGATATCCGTTCCTCTCCAATTTAACTGCCTATTGTGGTTTTCATTATCGCAGTATCTACAGTCTTAGGGAACTTCAAACTCATGCCATCATTCCTTATTATTTCGGTACTCCTAAGCTAAGGGCTTACTAAATAATGATCTCAGTCTATAACCGTTCCTGAATATGCCTTACAATCCAGCATATGATTTCGGAATTTGTGTCTCTCAGTGATGAAATTCTGCTGGAATCTCGTTTCTTCGGGCCTTTTCCCTGTATACCCACTCCTTTTGTGATGATTGATGTACTCGCTATTACTAGATGGAAATTCTTACTACCAAGTCCATAGTCTCCTAAACGTCTGTATACTGTTCCTTCACTTAGTACCACGACCCAGTCCCCCATGACCTAAATTATCAGCTCCCTCCACATACTACTGAATTACCTGTTCAATATCCTCATATACTGTCTATCTCTTGTGACGTCTACATGTATACTTGAAGTACTGTTTTTGGCTTTGGTTTGCTATCATTTTGATCACTGAAGTGTTAATAGTAAGTCATTCTCTGCCCTACCTCTCAATAATAATAATAATAATAATAATAATAATTTACTCCCGTTATAGTATTTTCTGCTGCTGTTGAGATATGTGTGTGTGTGTGTGTGTGTGTGTGTGTGTGCGCGCGTGTGTGTGTGTGTTTGTGTTGTGTTCCACATCATCTCCTAATCCGATTTCAAGCGAACTTGGTACACATATGCCTTACTGTCAGGCAACAGTCACTGTGAGGGTAAGAACCACCTTCGTACCAAAGGGGTGGGGATGGGGAGAAAAGGAAGCATAACACACGACTCGTGAATTCCAGACTTTATTTATCCACTGTTTGAGAATGAGAGACATAATTTCATACCGTTATGAAGTTCTTTCTTGCTGACAATCCCCATAAATGATGGATGGATAAACGTTTATTCCTCGTTACTTTTTCGCTGTTCATGCGGTATTCTTACTGCATGAGGCATAACTTTATAATTTATTTCTTCTTTACTACTAAATGTGTTCATGAGACATTCTGCAGACAGTATGCACACATATCACTGAATGCAACTGTCAAATTATATCATTGCATGACACATAGCTCTGAAGATAAGACGTCATAAACAATGAGGTGCGTGAAAACTACCGAATCATGCATGACGTTTAAATTTATTATTTGTCTGCTACTAATTCTAAAAATGGTTCAAATGGCTCTGAGCACTATGGGACTTCACGTCTATGGTCATCAGTCCCCCAGAACTTAGAACTACTTAAACCTAACTAACCTAAGGACAGCACACAACACCCAGTCATCACGAGGCAGAGAAAATCCCTGACCCCGCCGGGAACCGAACCCGGGAACCCGGGCGTGGGAAGCGAGAATGCTACCGCACGACCACGAGCTGCGGACGCTACTAATTCTATTCGCAGTAAATTTCGGAGGCAGTATCCACATATGGCGTCGAATGTACGTACAATATTGTATTACTGTACGCAAGTAGTTGAGGAGGTATGACGTGATAAACATTAAGCACAAGTCCAGACGGTGCGTAGTACGGGCAAGGACGCGCAGACATATTTACATCTACATCTACACGATTACTCTGCAGCTCACAGTTAAGTGCCTGGCAGAAGGTTGATCGAACCATCTTCAAGCTACTCCTCTACCGTTCATCTCTCAAACAGTGCACGGGAAAAACATTTAAGTCTTTCCATGCGAGCTCCGATGTCCCTTATTTTATTATAATGATAATTTCTTCCTATGTAGGTGGGCGCAACAAAATGTTTTCACACTCTGAGAACATAGGTGATCGAAATTTCATGAGACCCTGCCCCAACGAAAAATGCCTTTGTTTCGATGATTGCCACCCCAATTCGCGTATCATATCCGTTGCATTCTCTCCCCTGTTTCACGATAATAAAAAACGAGCTGCCCTTTTTGAACTTTTTCGATGTCCTCCTCATTTCAGTCTTACACGGATCCCACACCGCACAATAGTACTCCAGAAGAGGGCGGACTAGCTTGATATACACAGTCTCTTTAGTAGACCTGTTGCGTTTTCTAAGCGTTCTGCCAATAAATCGCAGTCTTTGGTTTGATTTCCCCACAATATTATCTGTTTAAGTTATTCATAATTGCAATCTCTATGTATTTACTTGATATTACAGCCTTTAGATTTGTGCGTTTTATCCTGTAACCGAAATTTCGTTTAGTACTCATGCGGTTGACTTCACACTTATCATTATAAATACCTGGATGACGCCAGGTTTCTCTGCTGGTGATCCTATATTCATCTGACGGGAAACCTTTATCTCGTTTTCATTTCACTTACTCCCATTGTATCCAAATTTAGCTTTTGCATTTTCATATTTTCTAGCTTCCCAATCGTGTTAAAACGCACCCACTCGTAGTGTACCCTTCCGTCAATAATTCATTTTTTTTCTGTTAGTAGCGTTACCGTTGGCAGTCCCCTCTTGGAGATACGAATGGGAGGCACTCATTATAATGTGGTTTTTGGTGTGACAGGACTGCGATTCTCGCCGGAGTAGCGGCCGGCCGAACTTTCGCGATAGCCATGTGGTCGGGTACGAGCAGGGCTGGCTGGATACGCACGTGCGGTCGATCGATAACAAACGGCGACCGGCGGACGGCGGACGGCACAGGACAACGTTGACACAGCGCGGCGCAGCGCAGCGCCAGAGCTGGTCGCTGTAGCAATCGATGGGGCGTGTGCGGCCCGTGGCAAAGAGAGAAAAAGCGGGCCGCGTACGCCTCTGACCGCAGCCCGGAGCGGCACTGATTAATGCCAAACCAAACGCGAAATTATCCGCGCCAAAATGCCACTGCTGGGCATTCCCTCTGCCTTCTCCACATCAGACCGCTCGCTACTACAAATTAAATTGTTTTTTATTGGCATTTTTGTGTGCTGTGGAGCATTTACGTATACGGAACCCGTCACAGTAGCCGAGCTCGTCAACACGTGTTAATACTTCAGCATCGGTGGTGCAAGAAATTTTCATCCCTGTTCACTGGCAAGCGACACGAAGAGCGGAGAGTTGGCAACGTAGTTTTTGACACCAGACTATGCCTCCGTGTTGTCGGTATACTCTTATGCTTCTCCACGCTGTGTCTAGAACTCAAGGCCGTGTACGCGGCAGAAGCTTTTCTCCATCCACCGAGCTACTCGAGGGGATCCACAAGCATAATATGGCGCTGCACAACATTCGTCAGCCGTCTACACTATACATACTGGGAGGTCAGAAACGGTCTGAAAAGCTTGCAAGGGTGTTGCAGCGTAGGTTAATTGTTAAGTAGGAAATTCGGTACGTTGCGCCGTTCCCGAGTTAATTAGTATCGTAGTTAGTCAGTCATACCGCTGCGAGCGCGAATCTAACTGGCCCGACAGAGTTAGTGCTGCCAAACGTATTCTCCGTTTCGTTTCATAAAACCCAACACGAGAGAGATACAAAAATTGGACACTAATAAGGATCGAACTCGAGCCAAAGGCTGAGCCATGCCGTGCTCTATCATCAAAGTTGTGAGAACAGCTGACACTAATTGTATCTGACGGGACGCTTGAATTTGCGCGCGCAACAACCTGACTGGCTAACTTCAATGCTAATTGATTCGGAAATGGCGCAACGTATAGAACTTTTTCTTGACAGTTAATTCTCGGCACAATCTTCGCTGCAACACGCTTACAAGATCACCAGATTGTTCCTGAACACCCTGTATATAGCGGCTGAGGCAGACGAATTGGAGGATTCAACTGCTTCTCAAGCAAAATAACTCATGACGAGTAGACTAGCCAAAGAGGCAAAGAGGGGATTCCTTGTGGTGTCACCGCTAGACACCACACTTGCTAGGTGGTAACTTAAATCGGCCGCGGTCCTGTAGTACATGTCGGACCCGCGTGTCGCCACTGTGGGATCGCAAACCTAGCGCCACCACAAGGCAGGTCTCGAGAGACTGAGGAGACCTCGCCCCCAGTTGTACGGACAACATAGCTAGCGATTGGACGTGCTAAGCCTTGCTCTCATTTGCCGAGAGATAGACAGTAGAATAGCCCTCTGCTAAGTTAAATGGCGACCACCTAGCAAGGCGCCATTTGTATCAGTGCCAATAGCTTACGAGTATGCAGGAGAGATGTATTCCAACAAGAGAATAAAGTTAAGTATTAAAAAAGCTACGTATTTTTCTTTAGTGCATTTATAAGTCTCATGTTCCAGACTTCACGCCCGTCGGCGTTAGCCTTGCGTGCCCTATCGGCTACAGCATTGTGTCTGGGCTGTATGGTCTAGACACAACATTCCTCTCCGAAAGAAGTCTACTGATGTCAGACTTGCCTCCCTTCTAACAGCCGTGTACCGCAAGTCTCTAGAGGAACGGAAGGTTACAAATGATTGGAAAAGAGCACAGGTAGTCCCAGTCTTCAAGAAGGGTCGTCGAGCAGATGCGCAAAACTATACACCTATATCTCTGACATCGATCTGTTGTAGAATTTTAGAACATGGTTTTTGCTCGCGTATCATGTCATTTCTGGAAACCCAGAATCTACTCTCTAGGAATCAACATGGATTCCGGAAACAGCGATCGTGTGAGACCCAACTCGCTTTATTTGTTCATGAAACCCAGAAAATATTAGATACAGGCTCCCAGGTAGATGCTATTTTCCTTGACTTCCGGAAGGCGTTCGATACAGTTCCGCACTGTCGCCTGATAAACAAACTTAGAGCCTACGGAATATCAGACCAGGTGTATGGCTGGATTGAAGAGTTTTTAGCAAACAGAACACAGAATGTTGTTCTCAATGGAAAGACATCTACAGACGTTAAAGTAACCTCTGGCGTGCCACAGGGGAGTGTTATGGGACCACTGATTTTCACAATATATGTAGATGACCTAGTAGATAGTGTCGGAAGTTCCATGCGACTTTTCGCGGATGATGCTGTAGTATACACAGAAGTTGCAGCATTAGAAAATTGCAGCTAAAAGCAGGAAGATCTGCAGCGGATAGGCACTTGGTGCAGGGAGTGGCAACTGACCCTTAACATAGACAAATGTAATGTATTGCGAATACATAGAAACAAGGATCCTATATTGTATGATTATATGATTGCGGAGCAAACACTGATAGCAGTTACTTTTGTAAAATATCTGGGAGTATGCGTACGGAATGATTTGAAGTGGAATAATCAGATAAAATTAATTGTTGGTAAGGCGGGTGCCAGGTTGAGATTCATTGGGAGAGTCCTTAGAAAATGCAGTGGCTCTGAGCACTATGGGACTCAACTGCTGAGGTCATTAGTCCCCTAGAACTTAGAACTAGTTAAACCTAACTTACCTAAGGACATCACAAACATCCATGCCCGAGGCAGGATTCGAACCTGCGACCGTAGCGGTCTTGCTGTTCCAGACTGCAGCGCCTTTAACCGCACGGCCTAGAAAATGTAGTCCATCAACATAGGAGGTGGCTTACAAAACACCTGTTCGACCTGTACTTGAGTATTGCTCATCAGTGTGGGATTCGTACCAGGTCGGGTTGACAGAGGAGATAGAGAAGATCGAAAGAAGAGCGGCGCGTTTCGTCACAGGGATATTTGGTAAGCGTGATAGCATTACGGAGATGTTTAGCAAACTCAATTGGCAGACTCTGCAAGAGAGGCGCTCTCCATCGCGGTGTAGCTTGCTCGCCAGGTTTCGAGAGGGTGTGTTTCTGGATGAGGTATCGAATATATTGCTTCCCCCTACTTATACCTCCCGAGGAGATCACGAATGTAAAATTAGAGAGATTCGAACGCGCACGGAGGCTTTCCGGCAGTCGTTCTTCCCGCGAACCATACGCGACTGGAACAGGAAAGGGAGGTAATGACAGTGGCACGTAAAGTGCCCTCCGCCACACACCGTTGGGTGGCTTGCGGAGTATAAATGTAGATGTAGATGTAGACGTAGATCTACATTTGGCGAAGAAATTTCTGAGAATGTACGTTTGAAAGTGAACAACAGACCGAGGGAAAACTTGGGTGGAAGAGAATCGAGCTTTTGATAGTTTTATAGAAGGATGTTGAAAATTAGGTGGACCGATAAAATGAAAAGTGAGTTGGTACTCCGCCGAATCAATGAGGAAAAGTATGTGTCGAAAACAGCGGTAAGAAGAAGGAAAATGTGATAGGGTGTGTGTGAAGACATCAGGGAACAGATTCTGTGGTACTAGAGGGAGCCTAAGGGAAGACAGAGACTGTTATATCCAACAAATAATTCAAGTCGTTGGGTGCAAGTGCTATTCTCAGATGAGAAGGCTGCCACAGAAGACGAAGCCGTGGCAAACCATTCACAAGACTGATGACACAAAAACAAAGAAGTGGATCCACGACCTGAGCAACAGATTTCTTTGTGCCATAAGTCGACATCTGTATCTGTACCCCACAAGCATTTTCTTCAAAACTGGCTCAAATGGTTCAAATGGCTCTGAGCACTATGCGACTTAACTTCTGAGATCATCAGTCGCCTAGAACTTAGAACTACTTAAACCTAACTAACCTAAGGACGTCACACACATCCATGCCCGAGGCAGGATTCGAACCTGTGACCGTAGCGGTCGCTCGGCTCCAGACTGTAGCGCCTAGAACCGCACGGCCACTCCGGCCGGCTTTCATAACTGGGTCCACAAACATCAAATACTGGCTAAATGTCTTCACCCAGCTTTACTTTTTTATGTACTACTTTAGTTGTTGCTAGTCAATGAGTCTAATCGTTTTCCTCGATCATTCGCCTGTTAATACAAAAATGACAAACACGCATTTAACACATAACTTTGAATATGAAGATAAATTCTAGTTACAGAGCTCCAGGTAAAGTGAAGCGCCCGGAAGAGGTGGAGAAAAAGGAATTAAACTTCACTAGTTCAGAGGGTAGTGATGTTATTTCATTGACTACAGTGTCGAATAAATTGCAGAGAACTTGGCAATATGGGCCCACTTATCAGAATGACATTGTACCCTCTCTGGCCTGGATATATGCACTGATTCGGTTGCGGATGGTGTCATAAAATGTAGTACCCCCTCCTGAGGCAAGCTGGCCCGCAACTGTTGTAATTGGTCACTGACATCCTCGATACTGGCACTGGGATGGAGTCGACGTCGACCTGATCCAACACGTGTTCTGTCAGGTACAGGTCTGGGGATCTCGCTGGGGCATGGGAGTATCTCAGCGTGATGCAGACAGTTCATAGAGACGTGTTCCATATGTCTACTAGAACTGTCCTGTTGAGAAATGGCACCACGATAGTGTCGCATGAGAGGTAGCACATGAGGACTCACAGTGTCCGTGAGCACCACAAGATAAACACCGCCGTGCCTCTTCCAGACGTTGGATGAATGGCCTCTCTCCCCAGGTCACCACTGTACTCTCCGATAATGGTCATCCGGAATAATGCAGAACCGCGATTAATCGCTGAATATGGGCAGTCCATGCTTCCCAGTAACAGCGCTTCTCCAAATGCAGCTATTTTTGCTGTGATGTTAACGGTAGACTAAGCTTGGGATTGTAATTCCCTAGTACAGCTGCTGCTAGCCTATGGGCAATGGTGCGGGATCACATATGACGCCCATCACTTGTTCTCGGATGACAGGCACAAATATGGAAGGGATTACGATGTGCACTGTGCATAATACGACTAGTGACCCTTGTTGGGTGAGACATGGTAAACTAGAACCTTGATGACGGTTATGCCCGATCACACGTTCCCAAGCGATCCAGAATTGGGCCACTCTCACATTCGAACGCCCCAGAAATCTGGATATTGCATAATTCGACCAGCCAGACAAATGGAGATATTGTAAAGTCCCTTCAGACTCCGGCAGGAGCTAATAACGCCTTCTAACACGAGTACGTGCCACCTCCGTGACCTACACACTCAACACTCGACGCCGTTCAGGTCCTTATATACCGTACCAGGCCTGGTAACATGAACAACACTAACGCACTCTGGTGGCCGTTCTACCTGCCACAAACAAATGCAGCTCTAGTTATTTTCATACCCGCCAATGGTGCGTTCGTGCACAAAGTTACATTGACGTCTGAGCATGTCTTCTGGGTGCATCACTTCTTTTTGTCAAGCAGTGGCTATTGCGTATAACATTAAAAACGTGTGTGGTCAAACGTCTGCTGTTTACATGACATACATAAAGTGAAAAAATAAAATTTTAGAAAGAATGCAGAGGTATGCTCCAGTCAGAGTTGTCTAGCCTGTTTGCACGTTAAACTGTATATTATAATGACAAAATTCAGTGATACAGTTAAACGAGCAGATAGTTCATACTAGTCATAATATTGATCATGACTGCCTTATTTACAACTTCGACAACACTGACTGGATCATGTCTCGGCAATTCTTGTAATATCTCATTTTTTGACTTCCCGTATGGTCTACAAACTGTAGACGTATGATCACTTTCATGTAATTATCATGTTTTTAAGGTTATTTTTCAGATAATAATCTGAGGCTTTGTAAGTAGAATCTATCTTTCTTATTTAATGTTACGTATTTAATTAATTTTTGTCCGTTTTGTACTAATAGGTAGATCCTTGATAATGATCATAATGGCCTTTGGTCAATAGGAAACTAAAGTGCCCCATGAAGTTACAGCCTCAGTGAAAACATAGCCTCATCTATACTGGACAATTTACTTAACGGTGTGTGGTGGAGATACTACGGGTGCCCCAACCGTCCCTCCACGCCCTGCTATACCCATTCAGTTCGAGAATTGTGCACAGAAAAACAACTGTCCGTAAACCTCCACACAAGCTCGAATTTCTCAGAGTTTTACCTTTGGTCTTCGCTCCAGGTATATGTAAGAGGATGTGCACTGAAAAAAATAAATCGCAACACCAAGCGATAATTAGCGTAGGGTAACGAAATTTTGGGAATTTGTCTAGGTAACATATTCAAGTGATTAACGTTGCAAGTTCACAGGTTAATTTAAGCGCGAGAAAAGCCATCCCAGATGTGAAGTGCCGGTTCATTAATAATCAGTTTAACCGCCAGAATGTCGTACAGACGCTAGGTGTCGGTTTGTGGGATGGGGTTCCGTGATGTTCCATTGGTCGGTCAGTACAGAGACGGTTGATGTTGGTTGAGAATGATGCTAGAGTTGTCGTCCGTGGATGTCCCATACGTGCACGATTGGAGACAGATCTGGTGATCGAGAAGACCGAGCCAACATGTTGAGACTATGTAGAGCATATTGGTTTACAACAGCGATATGTGTGCGAGAGTTACCGTTTTGGAAAACACCCCCGGGAATACTATTCACGAATGGCAACACTACAGGTCGAATCACAAGACTGACGTACAAATTTGAGATCACGGTGAATGCGATAACCGCCAGAGTGCTCCTGCTCTCATACGAAATTGTTCTCCTGACATAACTCCAGATGTAGGTCCAATGCCTCTAGGCCGCAGGCATGGTCGTTACAGGCGGTCACCTAGCCTCGTTCTAACTGAAGCATGGCAATCATTGGCACCGAGGCAGAACCAGATTTCATCAGAAACACGAGAGATCTCCATTCTGGCCTCCAATGAGCTCTCGCTTGACACCACTGAACTCACAAACGGCGGTGGTTTGGGGTCAGTGGAATGCACGCTACGGCTCGGAGCTGCCTTTAAAGTAACCGACTTGTAACAGTTCATTGTGTCACTGCTGCTCAAGTTGCTGCTGCGGACGCAGTACGATGCGCCACTGCTACACACCGAACACGGCGGTCTTCCCTCTCAGTAGTGCCATCGGAATCAGGTCTTTTTATGCACGAACTCCCCGTGAACACCGCTGCCCGAAATCAAGTCTTCCTGCTTTATCGCGGAAGGAACATCCAGTTTATCGTACCCTATGACGCGACCTCGTTGACACTCGCTGGGGTATTGATAACGCTGTCTCTCGTCTTTTTAAAGGCGTTATTGCCTAACATGTACAAACTGTGCATTGTGAGTAGCCCCAATACGAAAATGTACGTCCACGGATTCGAATAGTCTCATATCATTATCCCCGATCCCTCGTAACGTGTAGGGTGCAGGTTCCATTGCCTTGACCCACCAAGTCTCTATTCGCAACTGATACATGTGCCCCTGTGTCCAAAAATTTGTACTCTTTACGTCTTACAACACCTATTACCGCACACTCCAACTCTTCATGTGTGTGAATTGCATCTAATTTTAACGGGAAAACCTTTAGGTGGCCTGCAGGTTTTCTCTTGCATTTAACAGCTGCTTAACACCTCCTTGCATGCCCCTACGCCCATCACCAAATTCTGCTGCTGATAATTTCCACTTCCTGCCCTTCCCTGTGGCTGGTTAATCTACTTCCGTAAGTGCCCCTTCTGTCTACACCTTTAATATTTGATGTTCCCAGAAAGTACCCAATGCCCATCTTGTATCCCTGTTCATATGTCCATTACTTCACTAACCTAATTGCAAATTACAGGTCCCGTACGCACCCTTCTTGACATATCCGACTGCAACTCCTCAGAAAAACAACGAGTGCCCACTGCTCAGCTTACTGACACGAAACAGCGTTTGCTACAGCACTCTACCTCAACTAATGTGTGTGTTCATTACATTTTCTTATGCTGTCTGTGAAATTTTCAATAGTTCCCCCGAGCCTCTTCACAATAACGCTCGACTGCTCCCGAAATTATCTTGCACTATTCTGCTTTTTATACATTCGCAAAAGCCCTTTCTCCAACTGTTCAAACCTTGCTTCGTTGTTTAATGCCATTGTAAACCTCACCTACATTTTTGTTTCTTCCGCTAACAGTAATTTTACTCCACTCAATAATTTGCTATTAGTCCAATCACTCATCACTGCTGTTTGGAGGTCCTCGAAGAATGAACGCACATGCTCAGATGACTTCCAGAAAAGGGAACAATTAATCCTGAGCCAGCTGGATCCACTTCGTACTGCGATACCTGGAGCAATGCTAACTGTTCGTCCTTAGCTGTCAGCTGCCCAGCTAGCTCTGTGTTATCCGCTGTTCGATGCGCAACCTTTTTCAACAACATTCGTACTGCTTCCGGCTCCGACACACCTATCGTCTCTGACTGCCGTTGTAACATCTTACTCTCTATTACGTACAATAATACAAAAATAAATTGCAGCTCCAAAATATCATCACTAACTTAGTCTTTAAGTCTTATCAAGAGCCACCTAGACTCTCTACACTGTCACATCGCGTAGATATATAACAGGTTAGAGATTCTGGTTTCATGCATGGCGCAGTATGGTCCAGTACGTTACACTGCGTACAACTTGCAGACACCAAATACTGCTCCCTACACTTATCCTTAAACTCATATAGGTCGATCGGTTTTCAGGCTTAAACAATGTGACCTTCAAGACACGATGACAGTCATCTCTCACTTCCATGTCTATTACACCCACCAAATGGTTCATCACTCAGCGCACCACGTTGACCTAATAGGCTGTGGCCAGACGTTGTGCTGAGTGAAGACAATGCCACAAATTCTGACAAATTACAGTGTCCTCTCGTGTAGGGTGTAGCGGATGCGAGCCATGAAGGTGTGAGTGTGTGGTGGAGGTGAGGTGGGAGCTCAGGAGGCTCTAGGAAAAAGTAGCTGTAAATGTAACAAGTTCTTCTATTGAAACGCCTGCACTGCTTGATACACCAGATCAGTGGCCGGCTGACAGCCTGCATGCCTCATCATGCTGCCATGACTCTGCCACCTCGACGGCAGGCTCCTTGTCTAATTTGGCAAAGCGGTCTAAACACCAGTGGCACGTTCTCGCCAATGGTATATCTGCTATTTTTTTTTTTTTTTTTGGTCATCAGTCTACTGACTGGTTTGATGCGGCCCGCCGCGAATTCCTTTCCTGTGCCAACCTCTTCATCTCAGAGTAACACTTGCAACCTACGTCCTCAATTATTTGCTTGACGTATTCCAATCTCTGTCTTCCTCTACAGTTTTTGCCCTCTACAGCTCCCTCTAGTACCATGGAAGTCATTCCCTCATGTCTTAGCAGATGTCCTATCATCCTGTCCCTTCTCCTTATCAGTGTTTTCCACATATTCCTTTCCTCTCCGATTCTGCGTAGAACCTCCTCATTCCTTACCTTATCAGTCCACCTAATTTTCAACATTCGTCTATAGCACCACATCTCAAATGCTTCGATTCTCTTCTGTTCCGGTTTTCCCATAGTCCATGTTTCACTACCATACAATTCTGTACTCCAGACGTACATCCTCAGAAATTTCTTCCTCAAATTAAGGCGGGTATTTGATATCAGTAGACTTCTCTTCTCCAGAAATGCCTTTTTTGCCATAGAGAGTCTGCTTTTGATGTCTTCCTTGCTCCGTCCGTCATTGGTTATTTTACTGCCTAGGTAGCAGAATTCCGTAACTTCATTGACTTCGTGACCGTCAATCCTGATGTTAAGTTTCTCGCTGTTCTCATTTCTACTACTTCTCATTACCTTCGTCTTTCTCCGATTTACTCTCAAACCATACTGTGAACTCATTAGACTGTTCATTCCGTTCAGCAGATCATTTAATTCTTCTTCACTTTCACTCAGGATAGCAATGTCATCAGCGAATCGTATCATTGATATCCTTTCACCTTGTATTTTAATTCCACTCCTGAACCTTTCTTTTATTTCCATCATTGCTTCCTCGATGTACAGATTGAAGAGTAGGGGCGAAAGGCTACAGCCTTGTCTTACACCCTTCTTAATACGAGCACTTCGTTCTTGATCGTCCACTCTTATTATTCCCTCTTGGTTGCTGTACATATTGTATACTACCCATCTCTCCCTATAGCTTACCCCCACTTTTTTCAGAATCTCGAACAGCTTGCACCATTTTATATTGTCGAACGCTTTTTCCAGGTCGAAAAATCCTATGAAAGTGTCTTGATTTTTCTTTAGCCTTGCTTCCATTATTAGCCGTAACGTCAGAATTGCCTCTCTCGTCCCTTTACTTTTCCTAAAGCCAAACTGATCGTCACCTAGCGCATTCTCAATTTTCTTTTCCATTCTTCTGTATATTATTCTTGTAAGCAGCTTCGATGCATGAGCTGTTAAGCTGATTGTGCGATAATTCTCGCACTTGTCAGCTCTTGCCGTCTTCGGAATTGTGTGGATGATGCTTTTTCGAAAGTCAGATGGTATGTCGCCAGACTCATATATTCTACACACCAACGTGAATAGTCGTTTTGTTGCCACTTCCCCCAATGATTTTAGAAATTCTGATGGAATGTTATCTATCCCTTCTGCCTTATTTGACCGTAAGTCCTCCAAAGCTCTTTTAAATTCCGATTCTAATACTGGATCCCCTATTTCTTCTAAATCGACTCTTGTTTCTTCTTCTATCACATCAGACAAATCTTCACCCTGATGGAGGCTTTCAATGTATTCTTTCCACCTATTTGCTCTCTCCTCTGCATTTAACAGTGGAATTCCCGTTGCACTCTTAATGTTACCACCGTTGCTTTTAATGTCACCAAAGGTTGTTTTGACATTCCTGTATGCTGAGTCTGTCCTTCCGACAATCATATCTTTTTCGATGTCTTCACATTTTTCCTGCAGCCATTTCGTCTTAGCTTCCCTGCACTTCCTATTTATTTCATTCCTCAGCGACTTGTATTTCTGTATTCCTGATTTTCCCGGAACATGTTTGTACTTCCTCCTTTCATCAATCAACTGAAGTATTTCTTCTGTTACCCATGGTTTCTTCGCAGCTACCTTCTTTGTACCTATGTTTTCCTTCCCAACTTCTGTGATGGCCCTTTTCAGAGATGTCCATTCCTGTTCAACTGTACTGCCTACTGCGCTATTCCTTATTGCTGTATCTATAGCGTTAGAGAACTTCAAACGTATCTCGTCATTCCTTAGTACTTCCGTATCCCACTTCTTTGCGTATTGATTCTTCCTGACTAATGTCTTGAACTTCAGCCCACTCTTCATCTCTACTATACTGTGATCTGAGTCTATATCTGCTCCTGGGTACGCCTTACAATCCAGTATCTGATTTCGGAATCTCTGTCTGACCATGATGTAATCTAATTGAAATCTTCCCGTATCTCCCGGCCTTTTCCAAGTATACCTCCTCCCCTTGTGATTCTTGAACAGGACGTGGCAACGCCCCCAGCGGGCAATGCCCTACCGCGGAGATGCCCGTCCTGCAATTACTGATGGTGGCTGGGGTGCATGGGGTGCTGTCTGCTGCCCCACAGGCAGGGGTCGACCGTGCTGCTGCAGATGACCTGGTGTGGCCAGCTGCGCCATGGCACTAAGTCCGGGGAAGGGCCTTAGTGCCACCTCTCTAGGCTCTGAGTGTCCCGGCGATGGAAGTGATGACGTACGAATACTGGATTGTGATGATGCCATGGTAGGGATGTTTAATAATCCATCTGCAACCTGTACGACTGGTGTGTTGCGAGCTATGGCCCCATAACTAACGTAACCGATTGGAAGGTCTTATAATAGTACGTCCTGCACGTGTTCCAACTTTAGAAAGCACAGACAGTACAACCACTGGCTTTTTGTCTTTGTATGGAATTTGTGCATTTGTTTCTTCAGCATAATACTGACAACGTTGTCTTCCAGGCACACTTTTCGTTTTCAGATGAGCCCTATTTTATCAATGACTGCTACCGTAATAGTCGGAATCTGGGGCTATGAGGGCCCATTATTACATTTAGATCTCACAAGCCAAAGTATTCCGTGAAAAACCCTGTTGGAACAGTTCGTAACTGTCTTCTGCGGCTTGTGCTTCTGTCAGTAAACTCAACTGGAGCATATCACCAGCAGGTCCCAGACCCACGTGTACGGAACTGCTGGATCCAGTACCGGCTGCCGTGCACATCGCTCTCTGGCTCCACACTGTAACTTCAACAGGCAGGGTTGTCCCACGAACAAACTTCACTGTCGACTTCGGAAGATTTGATACATTCATGGTGACTTGTTATACGGTCAACCCGATTCCCTGGTTTAATACTCCTTAAATTTTTTCCACTAGGGGAGAGGGGTAATCAAGAGTGTGATCTACATTAGCCAACAGAGCCGAACTCATGGCCCACATTTGTTATCCGTGCCATATCGTGAAACAGAATACTGCTACAAAAAAATGGTTCAAATGGCTCTGAGCACTATGGGACTTAACATCTGAGGTCATCAGTCCCCTAGAACTTAGAACTACTTAAACCTGACTAACCTAAGGACATCACACACATGTATGCCCGAGGCAGGATTCGAACCTGCGACCGTAGCGGTCGCGCGGTTCCAGACTGAAGCGCCTAGAACCGCTCAGCCACACTGGCCGGCAATACTGCTACACTCCGCAAAGAGAGACAGTCTTGACTGCGGTGGTATCAAGCACATAATGTAACACAGTGTAGACGTTTTCAACGCCTATTATAAATTTATTTTAACACGCTTTTACTGAGGCAGACTGGTGTACTCATCTTGTAACTAGTCCTTCATATCTTGGATATGGAGCTGATGTCCGAGCTGTTACCTCACTTGTACCGTCGGGGACAGATATGGAGATCTTCCTGGCCACAACACACGTACTTCAACATTACACAGACTGTTCTTACAGACACGTGCCAGGTGTCGGCTAGCATTGTGTTGCTGAAATATGGGACAACGATACAGTCGCACGATAGGTAACACAGGAGGACGCAGGAGCTCCGTGATGTGCAGCTGTGGCACCGGAGTTTCCTTAATCACTACCATCCCACACCATTAAAGCAGCAATAACACCGCTGTGCCTCACCAAAATATTGGAAGATTGGAACCTCTCCCCAGGTCTCAGCCATACTCTCCGACAATGCTAATCTGGGATAGTGCAGAACCGCCATTCATCACTGAATACAGTGCGACGTCATTAAGCAGCATGCCATGCTTTCCAGTCGAGACACAACTCCAAACACAGCAGTCTACGTTGTGCCACTAAGGGCAGCCTACGCATAAGACCGTAGTTCCCTAGTACAGCTGCTGCTTTTCTCCTATCAGTGGTGTGAGACCACACAGAATATTGCAGGAAGCCCATTATTTTTGCTTTCGGATGACAGGCACAAATGTTAATGGTAAACAATACGGCGGTCTTCCCTTGTGGTGGTGAGACGTGATCGATCAGAACGTTGACGACGAACATGCCTGCTCTCATGTTCCCTTGTAGTCCACCATCGGGCTGCTGTCACATCTGAATGAGCCACAAATCTCGATACTGCACGATTCCACCAGCCGGCCAAATGGAGGCTCACAATGAGACTCCTTTCAAACTGTCAGGTGCTGATAATGCGGTTTCACACGAATCCACGACATCTCCGTATCCTCCACAGTGATCACCCAACATCTGACGCTGACCACGCCCGTTATATACCCTACCAAACCTGCTAACAACACCAAACACGAACGACGCTAATGTATTTTGGTGGTCATTCTACCTGTCACAGGCAAATGCAGCACTTCTCATTTACATACGTGTCGATGGTGTGTACCAAGTTACATTGACATCGATAATGTATTTTGATTGAGTCACTTTTTTTGTCAGGTGCTGTTGTTTCACTGTGACAAATTTCAACTCAGTGGTAATGGACGAGCAATTTACTACAGGCCTGTTCCTGCATTCTAAAGAAAAATGTTCCGTACGAGGTGTGACGCAAAAGAAAATATGGTAAAGATTGAGGCACTTACCTCCTGTGTTCAGTGAGTGGTGTTCGCTTTCAAAGGAGGACTTATTTGAGTCCACAGCCAAGTCCCCATACCACCTTCCATGACTCAGACCATTTCTGTTCGCTCATTGCCCTGATGGTGAGCAAGAGTTCGCGGTATTTTGTCTTCTGGTGGCTTGCTAGAAAACGTTTATTGTTAACTGCTTGCCCACTGTGACTGATTTCACTGACGAAAGCAAAACGTGTCGCAGAGTGAGTAGAAAGTTCAGATAGATCTACTGTACACACTAATGCACTACGGCAGATAAGTTTCTTTTAAATTACATGTAATTTTTGTTCCATAGATCCACAGCGAGAAAATCCTCAAGCATGTGAAATACGATATAAAACAAGAATACATAATATACATTTATGAAAAAAAGAGATATTCCAAGTAACTTGTCACAAAATATATGATCAAATAGAAATGTGGACCTTTTGGAGGAGATCAAGATATTCGTCAGCACTGATCTTCTGGTGTCCAGCTGCTTAATGAGTAGGTGTTAGCAAAAAATACCCAGTTTTGGGTGCTGTTTGAGGAACACCTTATCAAAAAGAAAAGCTGTCTCGACCCGTAAAGGACATGTCCTACAACAGCTGGCCTTCTCTTATACAACAGACGCAATTTACTGTACGAGTGCGCCTTTTGTATTTATTGCAATTTTGGTTATGTCTCCCAAGTCATAATCCCCATACTCATTACTGGTTTAAATGACAGTTGGCATGATAGTGTAACCCCTTTTTTATATCTGACTCAATGGTTCCGATTTAACATCTTAGTACATAACGAAGAGGAGCTTTACTGTCGAAGGTGGCCAATAATTCCTGAGCTGTTTTTGTTATTGGTTTCTATATTTTTTTACTACAACTCTCTTCTTCCATTTTTTTAAAAGTTTACTATGGCTCTTTTAGTAAAATCCTCTTACGTGACGTGTAAATCTAGTTCCTAATAAAATTTCAAGTATAGGATGTGAATTGCCTACATTATGACGCAAAGATTTGATGCATCTATTAGCAACACCTTTATAGCTAAGTAATAGACATAACTATGGAAGTGTATAAACGAAAATTTATTCAAACATTGGGTTATTTAACATAAAGTGTTTTTAGGCTATTACCTGTCTCAAATGTAATTACAGGGAGTGTGCCTCATGCCTCTTGTGGCACTGTTTTATGTTACTGTGTATTACTGCAGATTTTTCAGGTTTTATTCACAGTGTCTCTTTATACCTTCTGCGACGCATTAATGAAATATGATGTATAAGCTTTTGTAAATGAATTTTCAACCCATTAGTCTTATATAAAATAGGACATGATTGAGTCGCAACATAACATCAAGGGGACGCCTTCTCTCTTTTATTGCACAATTTGCATTTAAGCGATGATATTCGGTTTTTATGCATTTGTATATACTGAATATGTAATTTCCCTATCCCAGATATATTGTGTTTGATGTCTGATTTAACGGTTAGGTGTTTAATAAAACTGAGCTATGGCTTTTCGGATGTACACTGATCAGGCAGAACGTTGTACCACCGACCTACTATCGGTATAAATCCTCCAGGCAATAGCAGCGTCACCTGACGAGGAATGACTGCTAGTCAGACACACGCACAGTGCATGCTGTCCACGAGCAGAATGGGGAAGGCACGCAGTCAGATGAGTTTGACAGACGGCAGAGTGTGATGGACCGGACGCTCGGCACAAGCATTTCGGAAACTGCACGATTTGCCTGGTGTTCGAGGAGAGCTGTGGTGAGTGTCTTCAACATGTGGCGAAATCAAGGCGAAAACATGTCCAGACGTCGTCCGGTTGAGCGGCCACACTCATTACAGATGTTGGATGTCACTGGCTGGGCAGACTGGTGAAACAGGACAGGCACCGAATTGTGGTGCAACTAATATCAGACTTTAACGCTGGGTGGAGTACAACTGTGTCTGAACATACAGTGCACCTAAACACTCCTAACAATCGGCCTCCACAGCCTATGATCCAGGCATATGAGAATGTTAACACCACGACCTCGGCAACTACCACTGAAACGGGCACATGACTATCGGCACTGGACGTTGGAGCAGTTTCAGAGCGTTTTATGGTCTGATCAATCCTGATACCTTCTTCATGATGCCGATGGGAGGGAGTAAATCCACTGTCTTCCAGGGGAACATCCACTTGACACCTGTACTGAGGGACGGAGACAAACTGTCAGCGGCTCCATTATGCTCTGGGGAACATTCACACGAGCATCTATGGGACCAGTGGAGCCTGTGCAAGGAACCATGAGGAGTATCGTACACTGGTTTCAGACCACGTGCATCCATTCATGACGATCATATTTCACGAAGGCAGTACCATTTTTCAGTAAGATAATGCGCTATGTCACAAGGCCGGAAGTCTGGTGGAGTGGTTCGAGCAGCACAGTGGCGAGTTTGAATTGATGTACTGGTTACAGATCTGAACCCAATCGAACACATCTGAATTGTGATTGAACTTGGGGTCGGAGGCCATCATCCCCCCCCGGGAATTAGGTGATTTGTGTGACCATATATGGTGCCAGTTCCCTCCAGCGATCTACGAAGGCCTCATTGTTTCCATGCCACGATGCATTGCCACTGTTATCCGTGCCAGTGGTGGACATACCGTCTATTAGGTAGGTGATCATAAAGTTCTGGCTGATCAGTATATACTCAGGTATATGTCACTACAGGTCCTCGATAATGCATGTTCTCGCTGTTGTGTGCTGTTTGTAAGCAACATTTCTAGTTTTGTTTCCACCTTGTAAATACTAGCGTCATCTGTCACATATTTATCTCTATATGATTCTTCTTGTAATGGTATGTTATCGCCACGTTCCCAACTCATGGATTCAGCAACTGCCTTCTATATTTATTTTTTAATCCTATGGATTCAATTTACTTGTAGTCAAACATCCGTAATCTTCATATTAAATATTTTTCTCATCTGGTACTCGGGAATAAACCAATAATCCCTAAGCTTACAATGGCATCTGTCACACCCCAATAGGCAGTATGTACGTTGCTAGTACTTTTAACATAGCATTTATCAGGAGGAACTTGGAAGTAACCAGATAAACTCACGATCGCTCTGTTAGTTGCACAAGATGGAGCAAAATCTGTCACCAATAGAAGACCAACTGTTCGCTAACGTGTGGTCTAGAGCTTCAAGAGTGTCAACACAGTTCCCTCAATCATCTAACAGACATGGGCATCGCTTAACGACATAGACACTAGAGTATCCTGGAAATTGGTTGAACGATGTTTCTATCCAATTGATCTTTTACTGGAAGGCGACATGAGCTTTTGATTCTACATTACCTCATGCAATCAAGTAGTTTCATGTTGTTAGATGACTCATCGATTGTGACCTGTGGAGAGTGAAATGAGCATCAGGATGACAGTAGATTTGTTTAATTAACTTCTTTATTTCACCCCTTGGTCGTAGAACATCAGGAACAGCTGGCTGAAGGTGTCCATTTGCCTCTCATGCTGAAAAATAGATGCCCAGCATTGCTGAGAACACAAAGAGCGCGGCCAAGCGTAACGTCACTCAAATAACAGTGTCAGCGATGTCTCTGGCTGCGACTGTGACGACAGCGTGGCAGCGCAGCTGACGACATCACGGAGGTGGCTGTGACCCCTCTCCAGCGAGCGAGAGGCTCGCTGGCCTGGTGGCGGCTGCAGGTTGCCCCATCCCGTGTAGAACGGCGGACCCCGCTCTGCATTCTGTGATGTTGCTCCGGGTGCCACAGGCCCACGGTGTAGTCTGTGATACTGAGATGAGAATATTTTAGTACACGAATAGCTGAGTGCTTATATGCTCCAGACTATGTTCGTTTAGGGCTTAAGACACTTACTCAAAACACCTCCAAGGTAGCAAGGGAAGAACGCTTCCGTCCTTCTGCTAGGGTATTGCTGTATCGGCTGTTGCTATATCGTACCCAGCTGGCTCTGCTTCACAATACCTGTCGGTCGTGTTTTGCTTTGCAGACCATAACACTCTTGGCTGTCTGTGGCCGGCTATGTTGCAACTCACTTCCGCTCTGCCGTACTTTTTGACCGAATGCGGTCGATATGCTATATTGCCCTCCTTTTTATCAAAACCCAGTCCCCCGAGTCAACCAAACTAAATAATGCTTTACACTAGAGTTTCTAGCGGCCGGCTCTTCTGAACCCGTTTTGTTTCTTCACAATTACTCTAACAATTTGTGTCCTTAACCCTATCACTTACTCTTACACATTTTTAAAGGGCACCTTGCTCTGCTTGAACACCATGGAACTTATTTCATTACTAAGCTTCCTGCGCCGGCCGAAGTGGCCGTGCGGTTAAAGGCGCTGCAGTCTGGAGCCGCAAGACCGCTACGGTCGCAGGTTCGAATCCTGCCTCGGGCATGGATGTTTGTGATGTCCTTAGGTTAGTTAGGTTTAACTAGTTCTAAGTTCTAGGGGACTAATGACCTAAGCAGTTGAGTCCCATAGTGCTCAGAGCCATTTGAACCATTTTGAACTAAGCTTCCTGCATAATGATTTCTGACTTTCTGTTCCACACTTACAAGCTAAAATGAATCATTTATCTGAATGGCGACTGGGTCTGAACTCAGTCTTGTGCTTCGTCTTCTACATACCAAAACAAAGACTATGCTCAGCAGAACAAGTGTTGCTGCAGTGGAAGGTATGACAGTAGTCAATATTGTCCCTTTCCGGTGCTGATTTTCCCTTTATAAATTTACATGCTGTAACAAGGTTTCCGTGGAGACTCGTCCCTCCTGCTGGTTCAGAAGAGTGTTTATAGACTGCATTAACGCCGGAACTAGAGTTTGATATAAACTGGTAAGATTTGCGGTAGGTCCTTTTGTCCCATTTGCAATTTCACTGCACAGGAATCCTGTCTGTCTCTTATTAAGACAGGCTGTGATTTTCCGTCAGTGGCATTTTAGTAACTTTGCTTCCTCCATTTCTACATATCTTCCCTTGTCTTTCGCCATTATTAATAGTCGCTGCGTTGTTACTCTTACAAATTTCTTCAGTATCCCCTACTAGATAGGATACTAATGAACTATGTAGCTGTCGTAACGTGCTTGTTTTCCTGCTACTGGTATATAAACTAAAATGTAAACTTCCGCTCCATCATTTCTCGCTGATACTGTGGCTGCCTTGAAATAAAAAGATAAGTTTTTGTGCTCTTGTTCCAAAACCAACTCCGGTAGTAGTTCCTTCTGTACTTTCCTTAGACCCTCTGAATACTGGTCTGGCGATAGCAAGTTTACCCCTAGCTGACCTCTTACAGCCAGCTGGACAGCCTCCTGTAGTTCTGTTCCTTTCCCTTGTGCTTCCCAAACACTATCTTCTGTGGAGTGTAACCATGTGATCATTACTATTTCTCTGCCTAAGACTTCTACTTCGGTTTATAGTTACCTGATATTCTGACTAACTGTCTCTTCTGTAGCTCTGGCATACCGCATTACTTCTCCAGCCGGTTGTCGTAGTACTCGTGTACTTGCAATCTGCATAGTGTGCAGTCACTCAGGGCTTTGTTCCCTTTTGCCCACTGCTTACCCTCTTCAACGGTGTCTTTCACCCTTCGAATGTCTTCCTCATCAGCAGTACAAACATTGTTTCCGTAAGCCGACTTCCAGCGTAGATCCAACCCCTGTTCTTTCGAGTATGTAGAATAATCCCCAGTACCTGGGTCATCACACTCCTTAATTTCTCGTACGCTCCATGTGCTCTCTCACATACCTCGGCACTTCCTTTGACTATCCCATACTTGTCCGTTCGCTGACGGAATTTGTCGAATGCTCCTTCCAACCTTCTCATCTCGTTACGCCTCTCCCGCACGGTTGTCCCGCGCCGCTGCTACGTGCAAAATCAGTTTCTTCGTTCTGGCGTTTTTCCTGGATTTTATCTGGTGGCCTTAAATCTCAAATTACTCCAACACATTCAAATAAAAACTTTTTGTAGTTCTCTGTGGTACTGTAGTAGACGGCCTATTCTCTAAGGCTAAAGGCGTTTGCACCAATCAAATTTCTTTTACAAGTCCTAATATAAGAGACAGCGTGCAAATATGATTTTTGCATGTGACACTGAATTGACAGTTCCTTTACGACAGGTTACTCTGTAACTACGATATATAGTATGTTATACAACTACTTTAGTGGTTAGCACCCCACCCGGGTTCGATTCACGGACGGTTTGGGGATTTGCTCAGCTCGGGATTGTGTGTGTGTGTGTGTGTGTGTGTGTGTGTGTGTCTGTTGTCTTTATGATCATTTCATCATCATCATCATCATCATCATCATCATCATTGAAGACGTGCAAGTCTTCGAAAATAAAAAACACTTGCACCAGGAGGCCAAACTCCCTAGAAGCGGCTCCCGGCCAAAAACAATACACGCACATTTCACTCTTTTTTTGTATTGTAGTTACATAACAACAAAAATTTTTGAGCTTTGTAAACATAGCATTAGAACCCAACTACAACGTATTTTGTTGTTTAACAGACCTGACGATGAGTGACGTTGCCCAAAACCCATAATATTGGGGAAAAAGTCTGTTCCGTATATGTACATCTTGTCTCCCTCTACTCTCCTCCACTCACCCCCCCCTCCCCACGCCCCTCCGCTCCCTCCCTCTCTCTCTCTCTCTCTCTCTCTCTCTCTCTCACACACACACACACACACACACACACACACACATACTTTCTCTCTCTCACACAGTCACTCTCTCCCTCCCTCTCTCTCTCTCTTTCTTTGTAATAGTGGGGAGGGAGAAAGAGATTTCTCCCTCCCCTCTATTACCAAATCGCCAACACCCTGATCCTGATACTTAAGGACGTATCCCATCGTCCTTTCAGTCAAGTAGTGCCACAAAGATCTTTTCTCCTCAGTTATATTCAGTACCTCTACATTCATTATTCGATATACCCAACTAATCTCCAGAATTATGGTGTAACACGGTATTTCAAAAGCTTGTTGTAGCGTTTATAGTCCACGTTTAACTTCCATATTATGCTACACTCCAAATACTTTCAGAAAAAGACTTTTGAACAGAGAAAATTATATTTGATAACAATTTTCTCTTTTTCTGAAATATTTTTCTCGTTATTATCATCCTCCAATTCGAATTCTTTTTACTTTGGCCGTCATCCATTATTTTGCTGCTCAAATAGGAAAACTCTACTACCAATTTTAGTGTCTCATTTCCTCATCAAATTAACATTGCATCTCGAGATTTCGTTTGAATACACTCAATTTTCTTTGTTTTACTCTTGTTGAGGTTATTCTTTTAACCTCTTTTGAAGACTTAAGCCATTCCGTTCAACATCTTCCAACTTCTTTGGCGTGTTTAACAGAACTAGAATGAGTAAAGTATTGTGCATGCAAGGGAAACAACGCCGCAACAGTACATGCTAAGTTGGTGGAAGTGCACGGCGTCAATGAATCGTCATATGAGACAGGGTTAAGTGCCACAGGTACTTAGAGTGTGGTCAGACGATTGTGAATCACGAAGAACAAAGTGGCAAGCTATATCTCGGCGAAAAACTTCAAACCGCAAGAGAAGTGGACTCCCTAAAGTTGTAAGATGGCAAGAACTATGCTCCTTACATGAAATCATTAAAGATCACCTAACTCACGTTTAGCGAACAGTAGGGCTGAACAAAAAATGACTGACAAGGCACAATGCGTCTTGTAGAGGGTATAGTATGGACGTATTGGAATAATTAATGTCGGGGATGGTTTTGAAGTAATTCACACGACATGAAAACTTTGTGGAAACGAGTCGATTTACTGGACGCTAGTTTACCCCAGGGAAACATTTAGAGTTGACCGTGGCCGGCTGGGGAACAGCGAAGGGAAGGAACAATAGGCAGCTTAGGGCGGCTCAAGCTCTGAGAAAGCGGTAACGCGGCGCGGCCTCCAGCCGCCTTAAGATGAGTGACAGTGAGTGGGTGGTTGACCCCGACTCCATGCTGGTGTACCGGGAAACAGACGGAGAACTTGTACGCCTGTTGATAAATGTCCGTCGTCCCGTTTTCTGTGAAACATGTGACAAAGCCGCGCAAAGCTATGGTGGAGCGGTCAACAGAGGTCAAAATATGCGTGTTCGTGACTATAGCAACTTCACGCTGAATTCACGGTCCACAGAGCCTGAAGTAAATCAGGTGAAGAGCGACAGCATGAAATACGCTGGCCTCTGATGGGAACGTAGGACCAAGGAATTTGAAGTACTCTCCTGGGAGTCAGAATTCCGGAAAACTTGGTGTTTGTGCAGACGCTAACCTTGATGGGTGGCCTGGGGGGAGCTAAATAGAAGAAGTTGAGAGGAAGGGAAATTTTGTGGGAATTTGTTCACTTCCCAGAGCAGGCATTGGTCAGTGCTGGGAAGCGACGCATAATTAACGTGACTTGTGCTGCAATTGGCGTAAGTGATTTTGCTGGAGAGGAAACCGAGGCAAACAGCAGACTGGCAGAAGTCTCGGTAGAGGTCTTCCGTTCCCGGCTTGCCTAGAGTGTGGACGTGGCGTTCTTTACCCAGCTTGCCTGAGAAAGAGTGAACATCTCTGCAGTTTAGGACTTAACAAATGGAACGATTGAGCTTGGAGATAGAAAGTTTTGGTTCAGCTATGTACTGAGCAAGATAGCTAGGAGTGAATAGACGAGCGCAGCCTTGCAGCACCATAAGGTCAGCCGACGTCCACACAACGACGACGCTCCACCACGCTGTATTCGGTGATATTGCGCCCGCTCCGGCCACTCATTAATTTGTTGGATCACGTCTGCAAAGTTTCCACGAGGGTTTCATGGGCCGTGTACTGTAGAATTCTTCTCGCACTTCGCATTAAGCCTGGGTCAGTCGATAGGAATTACTTTTGAGTTATCGAGCTTTACTCCATGCAAACGCAATTTATTACCACTGCCTGCTAGGAGAGTCATGTAATGTGATGATTGAAGGTCGTGAGTTAAAATAAATTTGTGATAATCGACTGCATCTGTTTTCAATCAAGTAGTTGAAATCCCATGTCACTTTCTTAATTAATTTTATGTTCAACATTTGCATCTGGTGTTCAATAGCTGCATATAACATCAATGTGCACCCCTTTTTAATTAAAAGTGATCAACTCTGAATCAATTAATGTCAACACTGCCACTGCAGTTCAATCAAGAGTCACAGGGCCTTATTACTTTCTTTGCGTTATCCGATATTGCGGCAGTTTTGCACTCTCTGTTGACCTGTTAGTCAATTAGCTGGGGTGAACACACGCCAAAACCAGATAAGTGACGGGTGGGGTGTTACAAAGTTCGTTGACAGCCGTTTGACTGTCGAGGAAAAAGTGGAAATCAGGCATGAATCTGTTTTCAACATCTCAAACAAGCAGCTGTCTGTTAGATATACCTGACTAAGGTTGACTGCAGCGCCGCTTATTTACATGGTGTAATTTTGAGAGCAACTACTACTTTAATATTTTAAATCAGTTCTTTTGTGCTTGCCTAAATAATGTTTAAGTGATTGACCAATATTTATGGCAACCATTTTACGGGACCTCTGCCCTCAAACCCCTTGCAGACGCCTAGGAACTGGACACACTTTCACCGAGCAGCTAAAATGCAAATGTTTCAAATGGGTCAAATGGCTCTGAGTACTATGGGACTTAACATCTAATGTCATCAGTCCCCTAGAACTTAGAGCTACTTAATGCTAACTAACCTGAGCACATCACACACATCCATGCCTGAGGCAGGATTCGAACCTGCGACCGTAGCAGTAGCGCGGTTCCAGACTGAAGCGCCTAGAACCGCTCTGGCTCAGCGGCCGGCGCAACTGTTTCAGTGTTACTGCTGGCAGTAGTTGAAAGTCGAAGACCACCGACTTGTACCGATACGTCTCGAGCAGAACTAGGGAGCAAAGTGACGCTGCTACGGCGGGAGATAGAATGGAAGGTAGCACGTGTTTTTTATTTTAAACTTGTGGTTTTATTGTGGTATTGTTTTGCTTATAAGCAATTATGTTTTACAAACCTCATTTTCAGAACAGTATTCTGTAAAAAATTATTTCTCACTGTATATTTTATCACCAGTTTTCAGTATCAAAATTTGTGATTTTTATGGCTGGGTGGATGGAGGGAATTTGTACAGTGAAAGAGGTGAGTTCCAGCACCTAAAAGTTTAGTAAATAAGCACTGGTAGAGAGTGATAAAATACTACGTATTGATTTTAAAAGGTATGTTCTCAGATTTACTATGTTTTTGTGATGTACTCTTTCCATTATCTTGTCTTATGTTCAATGTTTCATGCTATAGGTGTGATGATCGAGTTCTCCCGAAACGCTTCATGAGATCATAAAATTATTTGGGCGACCATATAGTAATACCAAACGGTTGCTTACCAGAAAAAGATCATTTATCAGTCCCGTTTCCTTGTCAGAATACTCCGTACTATAGCTGCCGTGTTGTTTCTCGTGGACGTTGCCGACGATGCTATCCTTTGGCATTGTTGTCTCCTCCAGTTGCCTTTGCTTCAAAGAGGAAAAATGTAGTGGAGTGGTGGCAAGGACAGGGAGACTCGTGGCCGCGGGCACAGCAGAGGCGGATATGCGTGCGCCGCACCTCAAGTCTCCGCCGCCGCCGCCGCCGCCGCCTCGCCATGAGTGGGGCGGGCCCAGCCGTGGCTCTCGTTATGCGGAACGCCTGCGGCCGCCGGCGCCGCCACACTGCAGCGCGCCACCGCTGCCGCCGCCGCTACGGCTACACCAGTCCTGTCTCACTAATGCCTAGTTTTGTACCTCTCTTCCGGACGGCTGTACTGTCAGACGTCATCTTCAGTGTAAAGACAGCGCTACGTTTCTGCAACCTAAACACTACATTCAAGAAAGTTTGTCACAAGATGCTAATGACACTGGCAGCTTCAGTACATTATAGATATTGATCAAGCAACATATTTACGCTCATATTACAAAATGTTGGTCAGTCCGTTAAAAGATCACAGTGGTCACTATGGAGCACTGTAGGTGGCGTACAACTGGTATCAGGCTGTCTTTTGTCCTTCCACTCTTGACGTAAGTGTGTGTGTGTGTGCACGTGTGGGAGAAGAGAGGAGGGGCGCTCGTAGCTCCCTTAGATTATATGGAAACAACACAGCAAAATGTCTCAACGCGACGATGTGATAGAATGACAGAAATTACCTGCTAGTAGTTTGTGCACAGGGAGCTGGCGCCCGATATCATCCCAGATGTCTTCGAGCAGGTCCAAATCAGATAAATTTGATGGTCAAGAAATGAACGCGAGTTCACTATAGTGCTCCTCAAACCGCTGCGGCACAATTCTGACCTTTTTATACGAATAGTTATCCTGCTGCTACATTCCTTTGCCATTGAGGACGACATCAATCACAAAAGGATGCAGGTGGTCCGCAATAATGTTAATGTAGTATACAGTTGTCTTAGATTTACTACTGCAGGTCCCATGTGAGCCCATGTGATGTCCCCCATAGCACAATACTGCCCCCTACTGCCCTTCATCCGTGGCGTGGTGCACGTTTCCAACAGCCGTTCGCCTGGACGCTGGCATATACGGACACGAGCTTTTACCTGAAGTAACAAGAAACGTGATTCATCTGGTTGCGCGATACGGTTCCATTAATCCATCATCAGATCTCGGCTACTAATGCCCACTGCAATCGTAACGGACAAAGTCATTGCATCGTTATGACAACATGTACGGGTTACCTGCTGTGGAGCCTAATGTTAAACAATATGCGCTTTATGGCGTGCTCTGAAACACTGTCGCCTGCATCAGCATTGCATCTATTTCTAGCTACTTTCCGCATATCGTGATGCACTCACAATACCACACTGCAGGTGAATTTTGAGGGACTGTGATCCACTTACCGTACCTTATGACACGAAACTCAGTACACCTCCGACCCTCTAACTACCCTTGGCGTTATCTCAACATAAGGCAAGACTCCTGTAACTAGATGTCGGCACAGCGCTACATCAGTCACCCATTCCTGCATTCTGCAGCTAAAAGAATTATTTCTTACAACATTTTTTGTTACTCTGATTATTAATGAGTTTATACACTAATCAACCAGAAAATTATGACCACCTACCTAATAGCCGGTATGTCCAACTTTGGCACGGATAACACCGGCGACGCGTCGTGGCATGGAAGCAATCGGGCCTTGGTAGGTCGCTGGACACCACATCTGCACACACAGGTAACCTAATTGCCGTAAATTCTGAGGAGGGGTGCGATGAGATCTGACGCCACGTTCAATCACATCTGAGATGTGTTCCACCGGGTTCAGATCTGGCGAGTTGGGGGTCAGCACAACAACTGGAACTCAACACTGTGTTCCTCGAACCATTCCACCACACGTCTGGTCTTGTGACATGGCGCATTACCTTACTGGGAAAGGCCACTGCCGTCGGGAAACATGATGGTCATGAAGGGGTTTACATGGTCTGCAACCGTTGTCGGATACTTCTTGGCCTCATGGGACCTTGTACGAGCTCCACTGGAACCACAGATGCCCACGTGGATGTTTCCCCAAGCATAATGGAACGACTACCAGCTTGAATGAGATTTTCACTCTGCAGCGGAGTGTGCGCTGATATGAAACTTCCTGGCAGATTAAAACTGTGTGCCGGACCGAGACTCGAACTCGGGACCTTTGCCTTTCGCGGGTAAGTGCTCTACCAACTGAGCTACCCAAGCACGACTCACGCCCCGTCCTCACAGTTCTGCAAGGTTCGCAGGAGAGCTTCTGTTAAGTTTGGAAGGTAGGAGACGATGTATTAGCAGAAGTAAAGCTGTGAGGACGGGGCGTGAGTCGTGCCTGGGTAGCTCAGTTGGTAGAGCACTTGCCCGCGAAAGACAAAGGTCCAGAGTTCGAGTCTCGGTCCGGCACACAGTTTTAATCTGCCAGGAAGTTTCGACTACCAGCTTGTCTCCGTCCCACAGTACAGATGTCAATGAGCTGTTCCCCAATGGATTCGCGCCCGCTCCATCAACATGATGCACTGTCTGTTCAGAGACACTTGCACTCTGTTCAGCAATAATGTCTGGTATTTGTTCCACCACAGTTCCCCGCCTGTCCTGTTTTAATAGTCAGCCCAGCCTACGACGTCTGATATCTGTAATGAGAGGTGGCCGCCCAACCCCAAGACGTGTAGACATGGTTTCACCCTGGTTTCACCATATGTTGAAGACACTCACCACAGCACTCTTCGAACACCCGACAAGTCGTGCAGTATTCGAAATGCTCGTGCTCTGCCTTTGGGCCATCACACTCTGCCCTCGGTCAAACTCAGATAGATTCCCCCCTTCCCCCCCCCCCCCCCCACACAAATCTACACTCGGACAGCACGGTCAATGGCACTATATGCACCGTGCCTGAGTCTGACTAGCAGTCATTCCTCTCCAGGTGATGGTGCTATCGCCTGGGAGCGTTTATATCGATAGTAGGTGGTGGTCATAATGTTCTGACGGATCAGTGTATGTTGATGTTGAGTTTGTATATATAATTTATGATTTAGTTCACAAGCCCAAACACAAGATCCAGGTAAGGTGGCAGCTCCTGTGAACGAAGGTTAGTCGACGATCAGATTCACAAGATGCAATGTGGACCCGAATTGCGAAGCTTGAAGCTCTCATAGCAGAGACGCAAAATAGTGTTGACCGTGTAGCATAGTCGTCTGTAACATCCAACATTCCTAGTAAGCCCATATCGTTGTACTGAAACCTGAGTGAAAGATTAATAAAATAAGTAGTCGATACGGTCGTTATTCGATTTGAGTTACAAGCGATCTTTTATTTGACTCCTTCCTCTTGACACTTAAATTAGCATGTATTTCAACTGACTTTTTATATCTCGTTAACAACGTTCCTCCTGAGGTTTTCGTGGTGGACAGATACTAAGCCAAAAACTCATTATTCCATACACGGATATCTCACAATACTGTCTACGAAAGAATAATTTGTGCACAGAGCGGATATTACATTTATGATATGATACACATATAATTATTGGTCAGCCAGTGGCGAACTTCCTATATACATAACAACCACTATTATTGGTTTGACACAGACGCACTGAACTGTCAGATTAGTCAAGAAAAGGCGATACTATTCGGCATGGGAACTCTATAAATAGGAAGGCTCGATGACCATCTTGCAGCGAAGAGTAAAGAGTTTGGCGACAGAGGTTAGCAGACATGTGTCTGAGTAAGACGTGCAGCTTTATGTGCTGCTCCTAACAGCAGTAGCCTTTTGCGAGCTACGCCCGTGTTCCCAGGTTCGATTCCCGGCGGGGTCAGGGATTTTCTCTGCCTCGTGATGACTGGGTGTTGTGTGCTGTCCTTAGGTTAGTTAGGTTTAAGTAGTTCTAAGTTCTAGGGGACTGATGACCATCGATGTTAAGTCCCATAGTGCTCAGAGCCATTTGAACCATTTTTTTTTTTTTTTTTTTTTTTTTTTTTTTTTTTTTGCGAGCTGTCCGACTCCAAATGCGAACTGCAAACTGATAAAGTTGGACTTGCATTCACTGAGAACAACAAACCCTGTGTGCCTTGAAACTGATTGTCACTGATAAGATATGACACTCGTCTCCGGTTCTTGCCGGTTAGTATCTTTTTACTATCACTGTTACTGTGTCAGGTTACGTGATGAGAGCCATGCAAATACTCGTACTTTAGACAGTCCGCATTGATAGATCAACAAATGGGGCAGTTTCATTCACGGGGTGGGCATGGGCACGTCTAAATACGAAGCACCTTTCTGCCATTCTCATGTCTTCACAGCTTACTGTTTTGATTCCATACAACCGACTGGCGCATACTCTCTACTTTACTGCCATGGCTTACGCCAGCGGTGGAGAGTCACATGACCGCCCGGTGCCAGTTCTTCTCCATCAACAGCGCTCCAATGTCACCAGCATTTTTTTGTAAAGTTGCTGGCTAATATGAGGGACGTTAAATAAGTAATGCAACATATTTTTTCTCGACCAGTTTCGGTTGAAAAAATGTGGGGCTAGCACTGACACACTCGGTCAGCAGTCGCGGCACTCAAAGGTGTGTGCCCGCTTGGTTTCTCGCAGCCTAGCAGAAGACGATAGAGAGCAACGAAGACCACCTGTGCGGAAATGCTTGCGTGTTACGAGGCCGATCGTGCCAATTTTTTGTCGAATATCATCACAAGCGATGAGACATACCTTCATCATTTCGTACCAGAAGGAAAACGACAATCCATGGAGTGGCGCGACACTACCTCTCCCCTGAAGAAGCAGATCAAAGGCGCACCCTCAGCCGGTAAAGTCATGCCGACGGTCTTTTTTGGACCCTGAAGCGGTTATCCTGTTTCGGTCCTCCCTCATGGTTCAACGATCAACTTCAACCTATATTGTGCTACGCTCAGGAAACTGAAGAAACGACTTCAACATGTTTATTACCACAAAAATGCAAACGAACTTCTCCTTCTCCACGACAATGCAACACCTCACACACGTCTGTGCACCCGAGAGGAGTTCACAAAACTTAATTGGCCAGTTCTTCCTCATCCATCCTACAGCCCGGATCTTGAACCTTCTGACTTCCATTATTTTTTTCGCAAAGAAGGAAGCACTTCGTGGGAAGCAGTACATGGATGATGGGGAGGTTATTGATTCAACAAGACATTGACGCTAATGTCGACCAGTGGAGAGGTACCGTGCAGGCGTACGGACCCTCCCAGTACGGCGGCGTAAGGCCGTCGCATTGAACGGAGATTATGTTGAAAAATAGGGTTTTTTAGCCAGAAGAGTGAGGAATAATATGGTGTATTGTAATCCAAATAAAACCAACCTGCTTTCAGAAAAAAATGTGCTGCATTACTTATTCTACGTACCTCGTATTTTTTGTAAGTTTATTCTGAAGTGTAAGTGTAAATGTGGAAGTTTTTCTCCGATGCAGAAGATGAACCTTTTGTGGCCAAAAGAAGGTGTCAACTAAAACAGATTTAATGCGAAAAACGTAAATGTGTACCTTGGAGAAGGAGTTCTACCTCAGATATGAGTTGGGATAGAAACAAGAGCATAAAATGGTATGGAGAAGTTAACAGGAAGTTCACAGACGGTTGGGAGTCCGCATCTTTAATACACTGACGGCAAGAAGCCGCAACAGCATTCATAGCCAGTGTGACCACCAGAATGTCGAAAACAAACATGCAAACGTGCATGCATTGTGTCGTACAGGTGTTGGATATCAGTTTGTGGAAAACATTTTCATGCCTGTTGCACTTGGTCGGTCAACACAGGAATCGTTAATGCTCTCTGCGAATGGCACTGGAGATGTCGTCAAATGATGTCCCATATGCATTCGATTGGAGGCGGCTATGGTGACCGATCAGACCAAGACAACTTGTCGACACTCTATACTCTATAGAACATGTTGGGTTACAACAGCGGTATGTGGACGACTGTTATCCTGTTGGAGAACATCTCCTGGAATGCTATTCACGAAGGGCATCACAACAGGTGGAATCGCAGATTAACGTACAAATTTGCAGTGAGGGTGCGTGACATAACCACCTGAGTGATCCTGGTGTCATATCAAATCGCAGCCCAGACCATAACTCCAGCTGTATATCGAGCTTGTCTAGCACGCAGACAGTTTGGTTGCAGACCCTCAGCTAGCCTCCTTCTAACCAACACACGGCCATCACAGGCACCGAGGCAGAACCAGAACAGACCGCCACCCTGCCCTCCAACGAGCTCTCGCTTGACACCACTGGAGTCACAAACGGCCGTGGTTTGGGGTCAGTAGAATGCACAGTACAGGGCCTCTGGCTCGGAGCTGTCCGTGAAGTAACTGATATGTGACAGTTCTTTGTGTCACAGTGGTGCCAACTGATGGTCAAATAACTGGTGCAGATTCAGTACGATGCCCCAGAGCCATACACCGAACAGGTCGATCTCCCCTCTCGGTAGTGCCGCGTGGACGTCCCGAGTCTGAACCTCTTGCGGCGGTACATTTTCATAACCACCGCTCCCAGGAATGATGTACAGATGCTACATCGCTGCCAAATCTTTATACAGTATCGCAGAAGGGACATCCAGCTTCTCTTAGCCCTATTACACGATCTCGTTCAAAGGCAGTGAGATGCTGATAATGGCTTCTTAGTCGCCCGAAAGGCGTTCCTGACTAACATCAGCTCATCACGATTAATCCCCAAGGTCCTAAAGCTCACGACGATTACAGCGAGTATTTAAATCAAATCTGAATTGCATGCTGAAAGATGCGCTAACAGCATCACTATTATCCGACAGATGCGAAATCTGAAGAGACGTCAACTTTCGTATGCAGAAATACGCCAACTAACTTTCGTTTATGTCTCACAACTCGTTCTGGAGTTGTGACTTCTTTCCGTCAGTGTTTGTTACGCTGACGCTGAACCAATCTACACTACTGGCCATTAAAATTGCTACACCAAGAAGAAATGCAGATATTAAACGGGTATTCATTGGACAAATATACTACACTAGAAATGACATGTGATTACATTTTCACCCACTTTGGGTGCATACATCCTGAGAAATCAGTACCCAGAACAACCACCTCTGGCCGTAATAACGGCCTTGATACGCCTGGGCATTGAGTCAAACAGAGCTTGGATGGCGTGTACAGGTACAGCTGCCCATGCAGCTTCAACACGGTACCACAGTTCATCAAGAGTAGTGACTGGCGTGTTATGACGAGCCAGTTGCTCGGCCACCATTGACCAGACGTTTCCAATTGTTGACAGATCTGGAGAATGTAATGGCCAGGGCAGCAGTCCAACATTTTTTGTATCCAGAAAGGCCCGTACAGGACCTGCAACATGCGGTCTTGCATTATCCTACTGAAATGTAGGGTTTCGCAGGGATCGAATGAAGGGTAGAGCCACGTGTCGTAACACATCTGAAATGTAGCGTCCACTGTTCAAAGTGCCGTCAGAGGAAACAAAAGGTGACCGAGACGTGTAACCAATGGCAACCCATATCATCACGCCGGGTGATACGCCAGTATGGCGATGACGAATACACGCTTCCAATGTGCGTTCACCGCGATGTGGCCAAACACGGATGCGACCATCATGATTCTGTAAACAGAACCTGGATTCATCCGGAAAATGACGTTTTGCCATTCGTGCACCCAGGTTCGTCGTTGAGTACACCATCGGAGACGCTCCTGTCTGTGATGCAGCGTCAATGGTAACCGCAGACATGGTCTCCGAGCTGATAGTCGATGCTGCTGCAAACGTTGTCGAACTGTTCGTGCAGATAGTTGTTGTCTTGCAAACGTCCCCATCTGTTGACTCAGGGATCGAGACGTGGCTGCACGATCCGTTACAGCCATGCGGATAAGATGCCTGTCATCTCGACTGCTAGTGATACGAGGCTATTGGGATCCAGCACGGCGTTCCGTATTACCCTCCTGAATCCACCGATTCCATATTGTGCTAACAGTCATTGGATCTCGACCAACGCGAGCAGCAATGTCGCGATACTATAAACCGCAATCGCGATAGGCTACACTCCGACCTTTATCAAAGTCGGAAACGTGATGGAACGCATTTTTCGTCCTTACACGAGGTATCACAACAACGTTTCACCAGGCAACGTTTGTGTATGAGAAATCGGTTGGAAACTTTCCTCATGTCAGTACGTTGTAGTTGTCGCCACCGGCGCCAACCTTGTGTGAATGCTCTGAAAAGCTAATCATTTGCATATCACAGCAACTTCTTCCTGTCGGTTAAATTTCGCGTTTGTAGCACGTCATCTTCGTGGTGTACCAATTTTAATGGTCAGTAGTGTATTACTGGGTGTGCAGAAATATTCGTGCTAGAGACAATCTCAGGACGTCTTCCGGCCGATTTTCGCTCAATTATCCACTTCCGCTGACTAATTATGTTTGCCAGTGCTTGTTTTAGGCACACGCAGCAGAATCGCGGGCGATTCTGTCGGCCTGCAGACTGCGCGAGCTGTGAAGGAGCTAGTTGTGAAGCAGCGGGAAGGCGGTGTGGGCAGACGTCATTGTCTCCGCGGGGCGGGGAAGTGAGAGCGCGGCGCGGCCACCGGAGGCGGCGCTGCCCCCGGCCGCGACGCCACGGTGGCCCGCGGCGGCAATTACTTCCGCGCCGCCACACGCGCGCTTCACGCTCCGCGGCGCCGCAAAGGGCGCGCTAACGCAGCCCGCAGCCCGCCTGCCGCTGCCGCCGCCGCCGCCGCCGTTCTCACATTTTCCGCGGCACCGCACTACACGTGTTCAGAATACCTGCACTAATGAAAACTTGCCTCCGCCGTCGCTCTTTTTCTTTCATTCGAGTGCTGGCAAAGGCGCTTGCTCGGAGATGACGGAACCGTTATTTCCAATTTAGATTTATTTCGCTCGGTCCGAAAGCACCTCCCGATTCACACAATTTCCGTAATAGCGACGCCCGGCGCCCGCAGACTCGACAGACTTTCGACGGCTTCTGAGAAAAGAGACTTGCCTCGGCGCACTCGAAGCGATTATTAAATAGGAGCACCGTAGACGCTTCTGTGGCATTTCCATTCCTCTTATTCCGCAGGGCAAGAAATTGCGCGAGAAAAGTCTTTCTGTACCGTCAGTCATTGAGAAGTTCTCGACAAGCTGTCCCTCAGTATTATGCGTTTAAATACCGTACTTTCGGAGGACTTTGGATTTTGTTACTGGGAGCAATCATTCGTTGTCTCCGGTGAAGAATCATTGCAATACCTTCTCAGTGAATAAGAACACCGTGGGAAGAGTAAAGAATCAGTCTTCTCAAGAATAAATATCTTGATAACCCACCTCGGTCAATGAGTCACTATTGTGCGAAAGAAGGTTATCCTCAAACGCCCAACCTCCAACTCTACATATACAGCGCGTCCGTAAAGTCATGGTGCAGTTTTAATCGGTCACAGAAAATCGATGAAACAAAGAAATGTGAAACAGGATAGAAATGAAAGAGGAAATCTCCAAGTTTGCATATCTCTTCAGCGCAGTTCCATGTGGCTTTCTTTCGTTGCCCTACACACATCTAAACGATATTCTGATTCTTCCCACACACGCTGAAGGACATCTGGCGTAACAGAGCGCATACCGTCTGCCATTCTCTGGTTCAAATCATTAACGTTGTTGATGTGTTCGCGGTACACACGTTGCTCCACAAAACCCCAAAAGTAAAAGTCTAGCCACACGTTCACGTTAAGGGTCTTACGTTCGTATTTAGTGTTAGCACAACGATTTTCAGAAGCCCATATTCTAACGTTATAGCGATGAACATGGCCACAGAAATGGAGCCGGCCGGAGTGGCCGAGCGGTTCTAGGCGCTTCAATCTGGAACCGCTCGGCCGCTACGGCCGCAGGTTCGAATCCTGCCTCGGGCATGGATGTGTGTGATGTTCTTAGGTTAGTTAGGTTTAAGTAGTTCTAAATTCTAGGGGACTGATGACCTCAGAAGTTAAGTCCCATAGTGCTCAGAGCCATTTGAACCATTTTGAACCAGAGAAATGGAATATCGTCTATAGCGTAAGTTAGATTAATTAGTGTGTCAGCTTAGGGAGCGATGACCCCAGTAGTTTAGTCCCATAAGACCTTACCACAAATTTCCAAATTTCCTTGTTCATAAATCGTTCGTCACATTCGATCTCATTTCTACTCCTTTTTAAGCTTAGCTCTCGACCACACGAGCGCATCCATATATTGGAGCTCTTTAGGCAGCTATCCCGTATACCTTCGAGAGACTCTTCACTTACCAACGGCCTACCAGAACGGCGTTTGTCCTAAGATCTGCCGACATCATTTAAGTGCTTATTCCACCGGTTAATGTTTTTTCTATGTGGTGGCCATTCGTTGCACGTGCGATGATATTCCTGTTGAACGTTGGTCACGGACTCGAATTTAAAAACTTTCAGAGCACATTGAACTTTCCCCTGTACCGTTCATGTCTCGACTGGCGTAGCCCGATCCGCTGCTATCACACGTCCTTTGTGTTTCGTTATCACCTGCGCGTGCACCTCATTGAACACTAGTATATACACTATGTGATCAGAAGTATCCGGACACGTGGCTGAAAATGACTTACAAGATCGTGACGCCCTCCATCGGTAATGCTAGAATTCAATATGGTGTTGGCCCACCCTTAGCCTTGATGACAACTTCCACTCTCGCAGGCATAGGTTCACTCAGGTGCTGGAAGGTGTCTTTGGGGAATGGCAGCCCATTCTTCACGGAGTGCTGCACTGAGGAGAGGTATCGGTGTCGGTTGGTGAGGCCTGGCACAATCAGGATTCTGTGCAGGCCAGTCCATCACAGGGATGTTATCGTCGTGTAACCACAGCGCCACGACCCGTTCATTACGAACAGGTGCTCGATCGTGTTGAAAGATGCAATCGTCATACTTGTATTGCTCTTCAACAGTGGAAAGCAAGAAGGTGCTTAAAACATCAGTGTAGGCCTGTGCTGTGATAGTGCCACTCAAAACAACAAGGGGTGCAAGCCCCCTTCACGAAAAACACGACCACACCAAAACACCACCGCCTCCGGATTTTACTGTTACTACTACAAACGCTGGCAGATGACGTTGACGCGACATTTACCATACTCAGACCCTGCCGTCGGATCGCCACATTGTGTACGGTGATTCGTCACTCCACACAACGTTCTTCCACTGTTCAATCGTCCAATGTTTACGCTCCTTACACCAAGCGAGGCGTCGTTTGGCATTTACCGGCGTGATGAGTGGCTTATGAGCACCCATTCAACCATGAAATCCAAGTTCTCTCACTTCCCGGCTAACTTTCATAGTACTTGCAGTGGATCCTGATGCAGTTTGGAATTCCTATGTGATGGTCTGGATACGTTGGCGGTCTCTGTCAGTCAACAGATGAGGTCTGACTGTACGCTTTTGTGCTGTAGGTGTCCCTTCACGTTTCCACTTCACTATCACTTCGGAAACAATGGACCTAGGGATGTTTAGGAGTGTGGAAATCTCGCGTACAGACGAATGACACAAGTGACACCCAGTTACCTGACCACGTCCGAAGCCCGTGTGTTCCACGGAGCGCCCCATTCTCCTCTCTCACGGTGTCTAATGATTACTGACAAGGGAACCTCCCCATCGCACCCCCCTCAGATTTAGTTATAAGTTGGCACAGTGGATAGGCCTTGATAAACTGAACACAGATCAATTGAGAAAACAGGAAGAAGTTGTGTGGAACTGTGAAAAAATAAGCAAAATATACAAACTGAGAAGTCCATGGGCCACATAGGCAACATCATGGACAATGTGAGCTCAGGAGCGTCGTGGTCTCGTGGTAGCGTGAGGAGCTGCAGAACGAAAGGTCCTTGATTCAAGTCTTCCCTCCAGTGAGAATTTTACTTTCTTTATTTTTACATCGTTATTATCTGTCCGTTCGTTCATTGACGTCTCTGTTCATTGTAATAAGTTTAGTGTCTGTGTCTTGCGACCGCATCGCAAAACCGTGCGATTAGTAGACAAAAGGACGTGCCTCTCCAATGGGAACCGAAAACATTTGATCGCAAGGTCATAGGTCAACCGATTCCTCCACAGGAAAACACATCTGATATATTCTATACGACACTGGTAACGGCATGTGCGTCACATGACAGGAATATGTTGTCGACCCACCTAACTTTTACACTTGGCGAATGGGTAAAAAGATTCTTCTACCTTGCCCGATTTAGGTTTTCTTGTGGATGTGATAATCACTCCCAAAAAAGTGATGAAAACACAATAGTTTGTCACATAAACTGAAAATAAAAAAATTAAACTTTTTACTCGATGGAGGATTTGAACCAAGGACCTCTCGTTCCGCAGCTGCTCACGTTACCACGAGACCACGGCGCTCCTGTGTTCCTAGAGTCCTTGATGTCGCCTATCTTCCCATGAACTACTCAGTTTGTATATTTTGCTTATTTTTTCACAGTTCCACACAACTTCTTCCTGTTTTCTCAATTGATCTATGTTCAGTTTTTCAAGGCCTATCCACTGTGCCAACTTATAACTAAATCTGAGAGGGGTGCGATGGGGAGGTTCCCTTGTGAGATCGCTGATATGGGGTACCTGGCAGTAGGTGGCAGCACAATGCACCTAAGATGAAAAAGTGTAGTTTTAGGAGTGTCTGGATACTTTTGATCACATAGTGTACTAACATCATGATTTCTCAGTTTCAACCTTTCATTTAGTTTCTGTTAGCCACAATAAGCGTTCATAGCTGCACCTTGATTTCACGGATGCACTGTACTGTATACTCCGCAAACCTCCTTAAGGTTTGTAGTGAAGGGTACTACAACATATTTTTTGATAAAACGACAGAGATGAAATATTATGTCACAGTTATCAGTTCTTACAGGACCTGGCGATGATGATAATACCGTCAGGAGATATTCCCGCTTATGCACCCCTGTCTAATAGATCCTAATGCTATTTCGGCTAAAATGTTTGCAATATTACGGCAACTAAAATTAACGAAGAGTGAAAATTTATTTCTTTTAATTGTACTTACAAAACAAAGCCTTCGGAAAATTAACAACTGTAAACCCCATAAGTGATGCTAATCTTCGTTCTGCGAAACTGAAATCATTTTATCTGCGAAAAAGCGAACATTAGAGTGTTTCCTTCTTCTCTTTCTGGGTGTGGCACGACAGTGATGTAAGTGTCTTCATTGTAACATTTTGCTAATAATAACTGGACCATTACATTTCAAACTTGGTCTTATTCTGTAAAACGACCAATCTGTCAGTTCTAACTTTTTAAGTATATAATGCAAGTAATTTCTGGAGGTATTAAATTAAGTTGGAAGCGACTTGCTTGCTGATGCAACGATCGGGCCCCATATGGTTCATATTCAGAACGACGAACTTTCATCTTAATACGAAGTGCGATCAAGTTTTTACAAAGTACAGTAATCTCTTCTGTATGACTTTTGTAATGAGTTTTGTCATTAACTACGTACTTGGTCATTTGTAGTCAAGCGCACCCTCAACCAGCAATGACCATTTTCGCCTGAATTTAATTTTCATTTTATTTAAAGTAAAAGTTATTTGTATTTACCACAATTTCAACCGCAAATGACAGTAATTTCCCCCTCTCCCCCAATTTTACTGTGTATGAAATAGGGATCGGAAAAACCGACCGGTTAAAACCGGTACCAGTATTTTAGTTCTGAATAACCGTTGTTTTTCGGTATTTGCTTGGTCTCGGTTATGGCAGCATTTTAATTTTTACTAATAACCGAACAAAAGACCGAAATAACAATTAATCATAGTAGCAGTGCCAAAATTTTTCGTTTACACATAAATGTTTTTTGAAAAGAAGTATGTTTTATTCGTAAAATTTACATTTTTTTGAAATATTACATTATTATAGAAAATGGGAAAAGCGATCAGTGCTATTTCATTAACAATGCCGACAGAAACGAGCAACAAACACATATCACAAGACATTGCTCAGTCACTGTCTCTGTAACCATGTGTCATGGCTTGAAGGAGGCGTGTACGTCCAGCGTAATAAACTAAAAATTAACCACAATTCATTTACAGTATACAATAAGAATAGAAAGTAGCTGATCTGTTCAGTGTGTTTACCTAATATGCCTCTGTTTGTAGTCCTTAAAGGTAACACGAAAAACAGAGTTCTTCAACCCCAGTTTTCGCCCTTTAGCACTGTCTATTTTTAATGCTCAAGTGGTGATATGATCTCCGATTACAACATGATTTTTGAGCAGAGTTTCAAAAAATTAGAATCAATAGGAGAATATTGGTGATTTTTTGTAGTATTCAACCACTTATCACTTTTCGAGGAAAGCAGGGAACGGACAAAGTTTTCTTTTATTTGCCTGTTTAATATTGTGATTCCATGTATCTTGAAACTGAGAGAGTCAAAATTTTGAAGTGTTTGTTCGATTTCTACGTTTATTACAGGAAATAGTAGAATAAAAAGACCGAAAACTGGTTATTCGAGATACCAGTTATTTTGAACAGTTTTAACAGTCCGGTTAAACTGGAGTGGAAAAAAGATATAACCGAAAATCGGTTGTTTCAGCAATAACTGCCATCCCTACTTTAAAGTGGCTCACTTTGTTTGCAGCCTCATGATACATACGAACAGGAAACTTAATCAAATAATACGAAAGAAACTATTTTAGTACCTTGTACCACTATTGGCGATTTTCTTCAGATGGCAATTACATATGACCAAGCGTATGAGAATCATCAGATCACCCAGCTTTACCGAGAAACTGCTTCTGCATATTTTACCACCGAATTAGACTTTTGCAACCATTTTCTGAACGTTTATGAAAGACGGGGTTCTTTGACAGAAATACGGATGCCACTTTGAACAGTTGTTTCAGCCGACAGAAAAAACACTGCAGGAGAATGCAGTGTAACCTTGTGTTACAACTGCTCCAGTTTAGATTCACCGTTCATTCCCGAACATAAGCAGACAACACTTTTGTTTCTTCTCCAGTACTTTGCCCCAAAAGGTTATATCGACCTCGTACGTAGCGTCTCATAAAATATAAATAACTGTGACTTTCTCTACCCACAAATATAAAACAACTCAACATTGCGGCTCCCCCCGTCGGAGGTACGGGTCCCCCCTCGCGCATGGGTGTGTGTGTGTGTGTGTGTGTGTGTGTGTGTGTTGTTAGTTTAAGTTTGATTAAGTAGTGTGTAGGCTTAGGGACCGATGACCTCTGCAGTTTGGTCCCATAAGACCTTACCACAAGTTTCCAATTCGACATTTCTTAGCTGAAATTGATTTTTACTTCTTATTTTAATTGATTTCCAAATGGGATGCATTGATGGAATAAGAATTTTCAGTTGTTTTACTATGAATAAAATGCTTGTCTATAATCTGTAAACTAGAACATTCCTAGCGCAACTGCCTTGTATGTGAGACGCCAAGTAATGATTTGTAATACATACAATACTTTGTTTTATTTAATAAAGAATGTTCACTTGAACACAATTATTAGCGTAACGTAATGGTACTCGCAAATCTAAAAATAGACTTAGAGAGGCGACCAAAAACTTTCCTTCGAAGGCCGTACAGTCCAGAATCGGTATGCCAATCAGGGAAAATCGTCGAGAGCACTGAGGCAATCATGCCACCGACGCAAGAGGTTGAAGAGTCTGGTAAAACAGCGAGTCCTGCTGCGTGAAGAAGTCCGCGACTGCGTGCCGCACGAACTCGTCCGACCCTTCAAGGCCTTTTTTGAAGGACCGAAGGCGTTGGTAATTACACGGTGAAAGATCACAAATATAGGGCTAGTGCTCGAGTGTCTCCAATTTGCGTAACTTCTGCGTTACGACGTTAGCAGTATGGGGACGTGCATTATCATGAAGCATCAGCGCCTCATGGTGCACCATTAGGCAACAGTGGTTTCGACATGCTGCTCAACACAAATTTTTCCTTCTCCGATGGACGCCTAACCGTGTTTCTTCTACGGAAGCCCAGAAAAGAACAACAGCAGTTTGGTCCTGTCCGGACGCATTTGATAATAATGTCGCCATAGCTCACGTTTACAGATTTACCGCACATCGGAAAGACATGAATGCCACACTAACCCTTTGTCTACATGTTGGTGCTTCTATAAGTCGCGCTATGTTGCATACGCGCTGCAGAAACGCCCTCACACAGAAAATTTTTGGTCACCCCTTTATAAAATGTGAGTTACAATCGGAAAAGTAACACATACCTTCAAAGGTAACTGTCTTATTTGCAATGTCGATTTTCGAGAGGTTTTAACCATAAATGGTAACCAAGTTGTGAATTTGATGAACATACTCAACATCTGTAGTATCGAATAACCATATATCTTTGTAAGTCTGTTCTTGAGACCACAGATCTTGGTCAGAAAGGTTAGCTGTACTTTCTCAAAATAGCAGTCATCGTGTGGTAAACAGTCTCACTGTTTACTTACTTTGAGAAGGATGGAAACTGGCCTGCCGTGTAGTGGAGGCAGCATTATTTGAAAAGCATTTTGTATTAATTTATTCTGAGGAAACACTTTGTAACAGTGAGATGATGTGAATGAATAGTTTAGGAATCTGTATTGGCCTGATCGCGCTGCGCCATGTGTAGTATAACTCCCCATCTACAGTGTTCGGAGTCGATTATCTGTTTTTTTAATTGACCCAGTAAATTCGCTTTTACTAGAAAGCAACAGATTCCTGTATGGAACTCCAGTGAGAGACAATGGCAGCTGTATCGGCTGTTCAATGTCATCCATGTAATCATCCGCCAAACGAGAATATCTCACCATCTGACTGAAACGTATCTGATTGTGGAAGCAGGTGGCCGGCCGGTGTGGCCGTGCGGTTCTAGGCGCTTCAGTCTGGAACCGCGTGACCGCTACGGTCGCAGGTTCGACACCTGCCTCGGGCATGGATGTGTGTGATGTCCTTAGGTTAGTTAGGTTTAAGTAGTTCTAAGTTCTAGGGGACTGATGACCTCAGCAGTTAAGTCCCATAGTGCTCAGAGCCATTTGAACCATTTTTTTGTGGAAGCAGGCACCACTTGTCGTCGTCGATCTATTCGTACTCGTGCAGTAGTGTGTATCAATCCAGGAGACTGTACGATGGTTAATGCAATCACGTTAATCCCTATCTCGCGGCACAGAAGGTGAGGAAAGGTCCAACATAGCGAGTAGTTGGTTCTGTATCGTATGGTTTCTCATCCGTTTATGATGTACAGAATTAAATAAGCGGGTGATTTTCTGCACTGTGGCCGCACAATCTGTCGCTACAACACGCAATAGTTAACGGAAATCACTGCCATCAACACGTTTTGCCCACGGATGTTGATTCTAATGGCACTGGTTTTTCTCAAGTCACTTACGTTACAGCCTGGACACAGTCAAATAGCCGGCCGGAGTGGCCGTGCGGTTCTAGGCGCTACAGTCTGGAGCCGATCGACCGCTACAGTCGCACGTTCGAATCCTGCCTCGGGCATGGATGTGAGTGATGTCCTTAGGTTAAAAAAATGGCTCTGAGCACTATGGGACTCAACTGCTGTGGTCATCAGTCCCCTAGAACTTAGAACTACTTAAACCTAACTAACCTAAGGACATCACACACATCCATGCCCGAGGCAGGATTCGAACCTGCGACCGTAGCAGTCGCACGGTTCCGGACTGCGCGCCTTGAACCGCGAGACCACCGCGGCCGGCTCCTTAGGTTAGTTAGGTTTAAGTAGTTCTAAGTTCTAGGCGACTGATGACCTCAGAAGTTAAATCGCATAGTGCTCAGAGCCATTTGAACCATTTGAGCCACAGTCAAATGGCAGTGACGCATGAACTCGGGAATAGTGTGGCTATTCGCGTTGAAATGTTCTGAAAGTCTGCATGTTATCCATCCTGCGCTTGAATATCACCTCGACGACCGGTTCACTATCTGACTGCATTCCTATCTTGAAGTGAAACACTGAACCATTCAGCTTGTCTAGAAGCAAGAAGCTCTCTCTCTCTCTCTCTCTCCCTGTGTGTGTGTGTGTGTGTGTGTGTGTGTGTGTCTTTCTCTCTCTCTCTCTCTCTCTCAACAACAGTAGTTAGTATTTATTTCGCAGCGTGATTTTCTGAAACCTGTGACACGATGAGCGACTGTTAGAATAGAAGCTGATCAGTCTCCACATGACATATCAAATGCCACTGGATTGTCCTGAAGTGTAATTTGACAAATATGGAGCCACGTCTAAAGAATCACAGGTATTAAAGAATCACATCGTGTTTATTCGTGACCAACTGTAGTCAGAGATAATTGCTACCGTCGCTCACGACACGTTATTATAGATGGCAGAATGCAATTCAGCTGCAGCTGCAGTGGACCACAGAAACGGCAAACGTACACACAAAGAACAACAATGGAGCACACATTGTCAACCCAGATTATTTTATGTCATGTACATGGGTGTGAACCTATGTGAGAAAATAATGAATGAGCGATAAAGACGGGATAATACAAGCTGTCGAGAAAGTCCGTTTTGAGATTACAGTGAATATCGTCTTTATTGCATGAAACATGACACGAGCTGTCAATCTGGAGAGCTCATGCGAGTACCCGCATCCACTTCGTCGCAAGAAAGCAAGCGACCTAAACTATTTGTAGGCTGTAACCACCAGTCACTGGTTCATGAGACCCCTCCATTATCTTAGAGACGTTTTCTCTCGTACCTAAGCACAAGCTGCTTGCCAGCAACTTGTCGATTACCCGAGCGTTCTGACCCCTTTCTATGGGTTTTCTTTGGATGCACTGATATACACAGAAAAAGATTGTTCTTGCCATGGAGTAGTTATTGCAGTGTAATAATGTACATCTTGAGGATGAATATAATGATTTTTGGTGTACTTCAAGAGATTCACCGACTATATGCTATCTAGTCAGACAGACGGCTGTTAAGAATGTGAAACGCCTCTACACAATGCATCTCTTGAGAAAGAAACAAACAGTATCATTGTTTCAATAGCTAGACTAATACTACGAATCGTTTTGAAGTGGAAGGTTTAGATGTATTGAAAAGATGCAAGAAACGTGAAATGCATTGGTTACAGAGACCGCATGCAAGACCCCAGTGTCTCCATTTCTAAAATACTGCTCCATGTTCTGCGTCCCTACCGGATGGGCCTGACCAACGCATAGGAGGCATTCTGAGACGTCCTGCTAGGATTGTAACAGATCGAAATCGCCAAACGAAAGTGCAAAAGAGCTGCTCAGGCAACTGTAGTGTCAATCGCCGGAAGAAAGAGACTGTTGTTCTCTCCAAATCATTTTGAGTAAATTTATAGATCCGGTATTCAGGACAGTCTGAAATAAAAATTCTGCTATTTCACACCGTAATCTCGCGAAGGAATGACGAGAAAGAGGTAACTTAGATAAGGCCGCGTCAGAATGTATAAGTGATTTGTCATATTGCCTGTTGGCTTTCGTCTTTCTATCTTAGGCTATGTTTGTTTAACGATTTATTTTTAATTTTCGCTAACACGAGAAGCTGTCATTGTCAAAGATTCGCCCTACATTGCTCACGGCGAACTGTCAGTCACCAGTAATGGAGCGTGAATCTTTCACAATACCAACCACCTCGTATTGGCGAATCGTCTGAAAAATCACTAAAGAGACGTCGGCCGAAGATCACGAGACGAAAGTCAAGTGGCAACAGGTCAACGATTGACCACGAAAGCCGCAGCAATTTTATACAGCAATTTTTCCCTCGCTCTATACGCTAGTGGCTGTATTGGTAATTCAGATATACATGTTTGGGACATTTGTGCACAGTCTACCAATCAGATACTATACCCCATTCTCTTACTGACCAAAAAATGTTCTTAAAAACTTCTTGCACTACGAGAATTCGAAACAGTCGCCTCCGGGTCGGGTCCATTGCACTACCGAGCGTTAAAGACCTGGGGTATGGACGTAATTTGCATAGGTATACAAAAGACTTTCGAATATGACGTGTCAGTAGCGTTTGACAGAGCAGAGCGGAGCGCGCCCAGACGGAGGGCCACCGCGGAGTCAAGTGCCGGTGGCGGCATGGCCCGTGCAGCAGGTGAGGTTCCCACACAGCGCGCTGCGCTCGCCTGGAAGGACCGCCCTGCAGTCTCACGGGACGGCGCCGGGGGTGGTCGCACGCATACTGTCCACTCCACTGACTCCCTTCTCAGTCTCGCTCTGCCGCTCTCCCAAAGTCCATTCAATCGACTTGAGCTGAAGCCGTCAACCGATCACCAACTTGTCTTACTACATGTCAGGGAATGCCGTATTCCCTCGCACCAATCATTTCGCCACCAACGGTTCCAGTGACATCCACCAATGGCCAGTCAGGAAAACTGTCACAAGCCGCGTCGATGGCACAGAACAATCGATTTTAATTCAAATTTCCTATTATTTTTCTTTTTACAAAAAAATAGTGTCAATATCGTGAGAAGAAAGGACATAAAGTATTGAGACAGACGGGTAATATACCAGTATTTATGACAAAAATTTATAATTCTTATATATTGTTGTTGTTGTGGTCTTAAGTCCAGAGACTGGTTTGATGCAGCTTTCCATGCTACTCTATCCTGTGCAAGCTTCTTCATCTCCCAGTACCTACTGCAACCTACATCCTTCTGAATCTGTTTACTGGTCTTCGTCTACGATTTTTAGCCTCCGCGCTGCCCTACAATACTAAATTGGTGATCCCTTGATGCCTCAGAATATGCCCTACCAACCGATCCCTTCTTCTAGTCAAGTTGTGCCACAAATTTCTCTTCTCTCCAATTCTATTCAATACCTCCTCATTAGCTATGTGATCTTCTGTAGCACCACATTTCGAAAGCTTCTACTCTCTTCTTGTCTACGTCCGCATCTCGTGGTCGTGCGGTAGCGTTCTCGCTCCCCACGCCCGGGTTCCCGGGTTCGATTCCCGGCGGGGTCAGGGATTTTCTCTGCCTCGTGATGACTGGGTGTTGTGTGATGTCCTTAGGTTAGTTAGGTTTAAGTAGTTCTAAGTTCTAGGGGACTGATGACCATAGATGTTAAGTCCCATAGTGCTCAGAGCCATCTTCTTGTTTAAACTATTTATCGTCCACGTTTCACTTTCATACATAGCTACACTCCATACAAATACTTTCAGAAACGACTTCCTGACACTTAAATCTATACTCGATGTTAACAAATTTCTCTTTTTCAGAAACGCTTTCCTTGCCATTGACAGTCTACATTTTATATCCTCTCTACTTCGACCATCATCAGTTATTTTGCTCCCCAAATAGCAAACCTCATTTACTATTTTAAGCGTCTCATTTCCTAATCTAATTCCAGCAGCATCACCCGATTTAATTCTTATATATAGTCCGTTTTTAAGTAAATGCGTTTGTCTAAAGTTTCCCCAAATGAGCAAATTCAATCCCTACAATGTGACTCTGAAAGCTCTGAGAACTACCTATCCATGATTGCCGTAAGTTCTTCACTGGACTCAAAACCAGTCACTAACAGCTGAAAAACCAGTAAAGGGAAAGAAGGAGAGACTTGGAAAGATGATGAAGTTTGAGAACAAGAAACAATTAGAGATCTATTGATGACATTACAGTTTTATGACAGACGTCAAAGGACTTGGCAGTTCAGTTGAACGGAATGAGTAGTGTCATGAAAAAAGACTGTAAGATTAACATCAACAGAAGAAAAACAATGGTAATGAAATTTAGTGGAATTAAGTCGGGTAATGGAGACAGAATTAGATACGAAATGAGACACTGTAAGTAGTAAAGGAGTTTTTCTCTATGGGCAGCAAAATAACTCATGATGATAGAAGGAGAGAGGGTGTAAAATGGAGACTGGTTACGGCAAGAAAATCAGATTTGTTAATACATAAAATAAATGTTACCCAAACGCATTGGCGCAGTGGTAACAGCGGTTCACGTCACACCACCGACGGTATGCGCTGTGGCGCTTGACTAGCACTTGGCTGGGTGGCCGTCCGAATATACCAAGCGCTGTTCGCAAGTGCGGTGCACTCAACCCTTGTCAGGCGAATTGAGGAACTACTTGACCGAGAAGTGGCGGCTCCGGTCACGAAAACTGACAACGGCGGGGAGAACGGTGTGCTCACAACATGCCCCTCCATACACGCATCCAGCGACGCCTGCCGGCTGAAGATGACACGGCGTTCGGTCAATATCCGTGGGCCTTTGGGTGCCCGTTCGAACGCAGTTTAGTTTTAATATAAGGGTTAGGAAGTCTTTTCTGAACGTACACTACTGGCCATTAAAACTGCTACACCACGAAGACTCGAAATTTAACCGACAGGAAGAAGATGCTGTGATATGCAAATGATTAGCTTTGCAGACCATTCACACAAGGTTGGCGACGGTGGCGACAACTACAACGTGCTGACATGAGGAAAGTTTCCAACCGATTTCTCATGCACAAACAGCAGTTGACCGGCGTTGCCTGGTGAAACGTTGTTGTGATGCCTCGTGCAAGGAGGAGAAATACGTACCATCAAGTTTCCGACTATGATAAAGGTCGGATTGTAGCCTGTCGCGATTGCGGTTTATCGTATGACGACAATGCTGCTCGCGTTGGTCGAGATGCAATGACTGTTAGCAGAATATGGAATCGGTGGATTCAGGAGGGTAATACGGAACGCCGTGCGGGATCCCAACGGCCTCGTATCAGTAGCAGTCGAGATGACAGGCATCTAATCCGCATGTCTGTAACAGATCGTGCAGCCACGTCTCGATCCCTGAGTCAACAGATGGGGACGTTTGCAAGACAACAACCATCTGCATGAATAGTTCGACGACGTTTACAGCAACATGGACTATCAGCTCGGAGACCATGGCTGCGGTTACCCTTGTCGCTGCATCACAGACAGGAGCGCCTGCGATGGTGTACTCAACGACGAACCTGGGTGCACGAATGCCAAACGTCATTTTTTTTCGGATGAATCCAGATTCTGTTTACAGCATCATGATGATCGCATCCGTGATCGGCGTCATCGCGGTGAACGCACATTGGAAGCGTTGGAAGCGTGTATTCGTCATCGCCATACTGGCGTATCACCCGGCGTGATGGTATGGGGTGCCATTAGTTACACGTCTCGGTCACCTCTTGTTCGCATTGACGGCACTTTGAACAGTGGACGTTACATTTCAGTTGTGTTACGACCCGTGGCTCTATCCTTCATTCGATCCCTGCGAAAACCCTACATTTCAGCAGGATAATGCACGACCGCATGTCCTGTACGGGCCTTTCTGGATACAGAAAATGTTAGACTGCTGCCCTGGTCAGCACATTCTCCAGATCTCTCACCAACTAAAAACGTCTGGTCAATGGTGGCCGAGCAAATGGCTCGTCACAATACGCCAGTCACTACTCTTGATGAACTGTGGTACCGTGTTGAAGCTGCATGGGCAGCTGTACCTGTACACGCCATCCAAGCTCTGTTTGACTCAATGCCCAGGCGTATCAAGACCGTTATTACGGCGAAAGGTGGTTGTTCCGGGTACTGATTTCTCAGGATCTATGCAACCAAATTGCGTGAAAATGTAATCACATATCAGTTCTAGTATAATACATTTGTCCAATGAATACCCGTTTATCATCTGCATTTCTTCTTGGTGTAGCAATTTTAATGGCCAGTGTATATTCTATACGGAGCGTAGTCTTGTAAGGAAAAGGAATGTGGACCGTAAGCAATTCACACAAGAAGAGAATAGAAGCTTTTCAAATTTTCTGCTATAGAAAAATGCTGACGATCAGATAGGTAGAACGAACAACAAATTACGAGATGTTGAATGAAATTCGGGAACAACAGGAATTTATGGCACAACTTGAGTAAAAGCAGGAATTGGGTTGTGAGATTGCAACACAATATTACTATTGAAATTCTTAATTTTATCATTTTCATAAATGTGATTTTTTTACGTCTCTACTATGATTGGTCAGTTTCAGTATTGTGTGAACTGATAAAATAAATTTGGTTCAAATGGGATATTATCTGAAATAACTTCGTAACATTTTATCAGTAAATACACTGGCACTGTCAGAGACTATGTGTAATATCGATTCACTGAAAATGTCTGAGTGGCTCCAAGAAGTTCTTTGCTGTACGAAAGCTTTCTGACAACAGCAGCAAGCCATAAGGAGAAGATGTGTACACGCGATGTGTTTGGCTCTGGCGCAGGGAATATGTGTGCTGCGAGTCCTCTGTGGTTGCAAGAGGCACAACAAGTTCCAAGGGGCACAACACACTGATGACCTACAATAACGCTTCAGGAGGAATAAAGAGCGAGGTGGCGCAGTGGCTACCATACTGGACTCGCATTCGGGAGGACGACAGACCAATCCCGCGTCCGGCCATTCTGATTTAGGTTTTCCGTTATTTCCCTAAATCGCTCCAGGCAAATGTCGGGATGGTTCCTTCGAAATCACGGCCGACTTCCTTCCCCGTCCTTCCCTAATCCGATGAGACAGATGACCTCGCTGTTTCGTCTCCTCCCCCAAACAACCGAACTCAACCCTCAAGAGGAATAAAATAATGAGGGCTGTTTGGCCCTACGAGGTATAAGAAATATTTGCTTCTGAAAGCGAGACCTTACAATAATTATTATAACTGTTGACCCCAAGCTATTACTTCGCGCCTGCAGCGTCCAAAAATGTGAGATCGAACCACTTCAGACTTCTAGCCTTGTAAAGGGCTTGCCAATGAGTTGAGTGATTTGGACACCTTAAATTATGGTTTCGTATTCGTCATTATTGCTTGGGACAGGATTCATCTCCTATTACCCTATGTCCAGAGTGTCACATTATTGTAGAGAAAATTTGATTAACGTTGATAACAGTGACATTACCAGAAAGTAAAACTAAATTATTTCCCGAGAAGAAATTAATTAAACTACAGGGAAATTATAATTAAAGTTAAACTTTCAAACCGCTGTAGAAATAACACCACTTGTCAGAATGACGTCAAATAGCAACGGAATATTCTTGGAGAAAGGGGAAAACGTATGGCAGAAGAAAAATAAATAGTTACAAAATGTAGCAATGGATGGCGCTGTAAGCATCATAATTATAAAGTGGTCGGCTACAAATGACATATGAACTATACAACAATTCCTAAACAAAGTCTACTACTCAGTGTGCATGGGTGTACTAGTGTGATACTGTTAGTTACTAATGCCCATCCACCACGGCAAGGTCATATCACATCGGATGGGAAAAATCGGTTTTTAATTGTCCTGAGGCCAAAAACCGCATAAAAAGCATCAATCACATCGGTTTTTTTATTGTCCTGAGGCCAAAAACCGCGTAAAAAGCATTAACCAAAATCAAATCGGATCAGTAATTTCCGTGTGACTGGTGCAAAACATGTTCAATATACTGTCCATCGTTTTCTACAACAAGTTGAAATCGAGAAACAGCGTGTTCCACAACTGATCGAAGTGTTTCTGGGGTCACACTCAGAATGTGTTGCGCAACGCGTGCCTTCAATGCAGCTAAGTTTGCAATCGGAACACTGAACGCAGGTATCCCCACAGCCAGAAGTCACACGGATTAAGATCAGGTGATCGAGACTGCCAGGCTGTAGGGAAATGGCGGTTGATAATACTATCATTTCCGAAATGGCGCTTCAGCAGCTACTTAACTGGATTTCCAATGTGCGGAGGTGCACCATCTTGCATAAAAAGGATCGCATCCACGCTGTTGGAGCGCAGGAATGACGTTGTTGCGCCAAAGACACTCATAGCGCTTACCAGTGACAGTACAAGTAATAGGACCGGAAGCACCTATCTCTATGGCCCTGTGATAAATGATGCCGTAAACCCGTACCACACAGTGACCTTTTCGGCATGAAATGGTACTGATTGATTTGCGTGTGGATTTTCTGGTGCACATATTCGATAATTCTGTGTACTGACATATCCCGTCAGATGGACATGGGCTTAGACTGTACACAAAATCTTCCACAGCCAATCATTGTCCACTTTAATGCGAGCAAGAAATTCTAAAGCAAAGGTCTCTCTTCCTGGCAGGTCAATAGGAAGCAACTCGTGCACAAGGGTAATTTTGAATGGTTAGCAAAGAAGGATGTTTCATAGGATTTTACGCACCGTGCTCACGGGTAGATCCAGAGTTCGGGCAATTCTCCGTGCACTACACGTTTGCACACCACCACTCGTCTCCTCCTACATTCCTACATTGCTGTGGCCACTGTTTCCGCTGACGCGGATCAATTCGTTTCCTCCCTTTACCAGGATGCACACCAAAAGAACTCGTCTTTTCGAATTTCCGAATCACTTTCTCTAGACCCGGGGCAGTCATCGGACCAACGCATTTTCAAAGCCTTTTAGTGTCCAGAACTTCTGCAGAGCAACGTGTGCACAGTCATCATTCTTGTAATACAGCTTTACAAGCAGAGCGCGATCATGAATTGAGACAGTCATGGCGAACTCGCAGACGCAAAAGGAGGAAAAGCCATGTACCCTGCATGTTTATACCAACTTCAATGGGTCATGTGCATGACAGGTGTTTTCATTTACGCATTCTGAAACATACAGCGCCATCTGTTGATCAATTTTCACACTATTTTTTTTCTGCGATACGTTTTCCGTTGCAATTTGACGTCATTCTGACCAGTGTTGTTATTTCTTCAACGTTTTGAAAGTTTAACTTTAATTATAATCACCCTGTATTTTTAAGCTACAACAGTAGCGACTAACTTTTGGAATCAGTGGTGAAAAGGACATTTGAAAGACCTGAATCTGGCACAAGCGTAGTATATTTTACTTTTTATTGAACTATATAATTTACTTTCTGTGATTTTGGTAATTTTGTTTATCAATGTCACGGCTTTCGCATTCCAGCGTTGCCATGGTGTTTTACTGTTGCCTTGCAGTGATCAGTGTTTGATTGAAATTATACAGAGTGTGAATTTGAAATCTATGGGAAAGTTAGTCATTCAAAATTAGTAAAGATTATTGTGAGGTAACGCTGCGTCACTGTTACCACGCCGCGCACTCTTATAAACCCATTCAATTTTCATTTTATTTATTACTGTTTTAACGAATTCTGAAGTTATGATCAAGAAATTTGGCTCAACTAAATATTTGTCCAGATTATTTCACCCCATTATTGGAATTCCACAAAAACAATTTTTTTCATTAATAATAAATTCAACTTATCTTTATACTTTCTTGCATTCATCTTTATTAAGACACAGTATTCATTTGCCATCCTGGTGATTAATCGTATATTTTTACAAATCGTCTTGGTTAGTTTTCTTTGGTATCGAAGACTTTCCGATAAATGACTTACACCTAACCATGGTCGATTATGTCGTAAACCAGACGAAGTGGGAAGGTGAGCTTGGTAATGGGGGAAGGGCGGGGGGAGTAAAAATTATATAGAGGGAGACGACGGGACGAATACATTAAGCAGATGTATGTAGTTTTCAGTACTTATTCGGAGATTACGAGGCTTGCACAGTATAGACTAGCGTGAAGAGCTGCATCAGTCATTCATCGGACTGAAAACGACGACGACGACAACAACAATAACAGTAACACTCATATTAGTTGGAAATAGGAAAATGAACTCTCCTGAATAAAGTGGGCGTACCGAAACTTCGGATTATTGTCCTGAGGAATACTGCCGTTTTTTCTTTCTTTTAAACCCAGGATTCGTCTCATGCACTTTATCATTCCGCTGGGCTATAAGACTTGCAAGTCCTCACCTATTATCGTTTTAAGGAAACACGATCAGACTTAAACGTCCCATTACGAAGAGCTCATTAGAGTACGAAAATTTTGTTTCATATGTGCATTTCTTGTGCACTTGACACGTTCCACATCATAACGGTCACTGTACCGTGGGATTGATCAATGGAACATGCAACTAACTAACTAAGTAACTAACTAATCAATGTTCCTACTTCCTACTTAATTATTATGTCTACAGCAAGTGTCATATTTTGCGGTGTTTAAAATATGTGCCTGGAGGCAAGAAGTGAAGCCATCGCTTGGGGTAGATAGTTATTTCAGTTCATCTACTTAGCGTGCAATGCCAAATAGTTATGGTGGCAAAAAGAAAATGGCCTATTGAGATTTGCAGCTACACACATGATGGTTCGATAATTCATATATGCTGTCAGGGTTTAGTGTGTGATTACATTCACAGTGTTAGATAACACTCAGGCACTCAACGCAGACAGAAAGAAAAATTTTGATAAATTTTTGCATTACAATGTTTATGGGCTTCGTTTGTTCACCTCGAGAACAATTTCAGTCCTTACTGGTTACGACTTCCGAAGTTTCATTTGATCTGACTTTTGTACCGAAGGTATTGCTTCTAGGAAACCCAGAGACGCTTAACTTGTTAAAGACTTTGCCGAATAATATGCTTGAGTCTGTCAACAAACTGTGTGCAGAGTATTTTCCTAGTTTTATGTGGGCATTATTACAGATAAAAAAGTTAGGTGTTAACTTACCGTCGACGACGACAAAAGAAAGATGGAGAACAACCTCGTATTGGAGACGTTTTAAAAGGAACTGCACCGAAATTCGCCTTGAGCAGTTTACGAAAAAGGGAAAACGTAAAGCTGGATGGCCGGACGGGGACTTTAACTGTCGTCCTCCCGAATGCGAATCCAGTGTCTTATCGCTGTGCGACCTCTATCGGTGTAATTGCAATTAAAAAACTGAACTAATTCAGTGGGCTCTCTCTTGCAGTTAACTGTCACAATATTTTGACTTTCTGCATTTAAAAGCATAGTTGTTCTCTGTGACTAGAATAGGTAATCAATTCCTTTCCTATAGTATCTGACGGACTTATTGAAGGGGGGCAGGGGGGAGACTAAGACGCTGCAGTCATGGACTGTGCGGCTGCTCCCGGCGGAGGTTCCAGTCCTCCCTCGGGCATGGGTGTGTGTGTTTGTCCTTAGGATAATTTAGGCTAAGTCGTGTGTAAGCTTTGGGACTGATGACCTTAGCAGTTAAGTCCCATAAGATTTCACATACATTTCAACAGGGGGGACAAGGCGAAGCATAGCTATAGTTCTTGACACTTAGCGGGGATTAAGAAGTCTCCATCAGTGATACCCGCAGAGTTACCCGAGACACTGCTTTGAGGTCTGCACTTTACTATAAAGCAGAATACGGAGATCAATTCACGCTACAAAGTGGCTTTTGGAACATACGAGTAACGTAGGTGTCATGTGCAGTACGTGAAATGTGGCGATAGTGAAGATCTGACATCTTTTGCCACGAAACTGAACTCGTTCCGAAAATTTTCTTCCATGCGTCGACAAGTTTTCGGTTCGGATTATTACTGAGAACTATAAAGTGATGAGACTTTTCATGATACAGCGGCTCTTAAGGATCGTTTTCAAGTTTGCAATGCCAAGGGTTAAACGGTTGGACCTCTTGACTCGAGGGATAATGCATCGTAGTGGGTGCAGTTGTGGATCATTCAAATCGTGCTCGGTTTTATGATTTTCGGAACATTTGATGTAGTCTGTGTTTGATTTCTAATTCAAATAATAATTGTGTGCGGTTAGTGATCGACTTGTATCCGAGATTCCTACTCTATGACGGACGGGTAGTGCAGCCACGACAGCGGATAAATTTCTGCAGTTGTCTGACTTCTTGAGTGATATTACTAGCAATAAACGTGACGCTAAATTACCATTAGAACCGGTGACCGGAAATGTCCTTGACGATACTTGGCTATCGAACTGCTTCACACTGTTAGTCGAGCATACAATTTCTTTCCGTCGCATGGAACGAGTGGTACGGTACACATCAGCAACTTGGGGTCGATGCATCGGCATGTGTAGTGTGTTAACGTCTGTGCAAAGCGCTTGTGAAGCGAGTGCCGCCTGTGGACCACTCCACACTCCGGGGTGCTACAAAGCGGGTCCCCACTGCCTAGCAACTGTAAGGTAGCGGTGCTCGTGGACCGTGGGAGCCGACCAGTAATTGTACCTTTGTCTCTGGCTCAGTCAACTCGAGATTCCTGCCCTCTCGAACTGCAGTGTGGCTGGAGCTGGGACCTGGTTCCCAGTCTGGATACAGTTTGTCGAGCTGGCTCGCCTCAGTGGGAAACAATGCGCCCGCCTTGCATGCGACGGTGTAAAGCATGCCGAAGAGTGGCGGAAGCCGCGCTACGCTCGCTCGCGAACGCTTTGACCCGCCTCCGTCGGGCCTATCTGTTGAAACAGCTGCTACGTAACGCGTTCGCTGTTTCCTTCCATTCAAACACACGCTGTACTGGACTCATTTGGTTGCCAGACGACTTTCCGTTGCTTAAGTGACGATAAAATGAGATTTCTAGTGCAATGGACTCCTCTTGACTCCGAGTTCGCTTTACAACGTCGGCGCTTCATGCAACTTCATTTCAGCACTGCTGATCAGCTCTAAAGAGTTCAGTGAATGACCAATGACATGTTCAGATATTGTGGTTTCCTATACACAGAAGAACAAGCTTCTCACGTGGGACATTTGTTGAACCTTGCTGGTGAAAATGTTGCGCGCTCTCTCTCTCTTTCTTTCTTTCTTTCTTTCTGTGGTACTGCCGCGCGGTCTCGGGCGCCTTGTCACGGGCCGCGCGGCTCCCTCCGCCGTCGAAGGTTCCCTCTTGTGTGTGTGTGTGTGTGTGTGTGTGTGTGTGTGTGTGTGTGTGTGTTGTCCTGAGCGTTAGTTAGTTTCAGCTAGATTAAGTAGTGTGTATGTAAGCTTGGGGACCGATGGCCTCAGCAGTTTGGTCCCATAAGACCTTACCACAAATTTCCAAAATTTTCTTTGGTACCATTTAGTTCCCAGAATTCTTCATATGAAGATGAATCTCTGTAAACGAAGATGTTCCCAAGAAATGAAATAAGTGATCAACACCAACATTTTCCAAATTCGGTACCCCAGCACATGCGCACCTTGTTTCTATTTGTCTTAGCTCTTTCTAATGGCATTTTCGTTCATTTTTTCTTGTTTTCTATCCTTTCACATCGCGGTAAACGTATTTAGTCAAGTAGTATTTTATTTTATTTTACGATGAAGTGTTTGAAGTTCAGCGTTTCGTAATTTACCTACAACACTTACTGTACTTTAATACCAGTTTTTCCCGTTTCCCCTGTTTCTCACTTTTACACTTTCTGTTCTCGTACACAGTTGCGATGAATTTCATTATACTGCCACGGCCAAATGGTAAATTAGGCTGTATTCAACTTCAATGCCCAGCGTTTTTTCTTCGACTCATAAAAATCCCTTGTTTCTTTTATGCGGTTGGTGACAATTTTAGAGAATATCTTTTAGATTACGGAGAGGAGCATGGTACGACCGTAGTCCTTTAATTTTAATTTTTTTAGTAATATTGACAATCATAAAATTCCAAATAGCAGACTATGGAGGTATTGGGCTGCAATTAGTATATGGAGAAAGAAAAGGTCCCGCAGTCAATCAAGTGTCCTTATCTTCTACTATAATGACAGTCACAGGTTATAAGTAGGCTGTTTAGGTTTTTATGTTGGTAACGCCTCGTAGCGCTCTGCATGAAAACCACTGACAGTGCTGTGTGCAATCTGTGGCTGGTTGGCATTGTTGGGATATCCGCTATTGTAGTGTTGGGCAGTTAAATGTGAACAGTGCGTAGCGTTGTGCAGTTGGAGGTGAGCCGCCAGCAGTGGTGGATGTGGGGAGAGAAATGCCGGAGTTTTGACAGCGGATGATCTGAACGTGTGTCCATCAGAGACAGTAAATTTGTAAGACTGGATGTCATGATATGATGACTTTTGAATATTATTAAGGTAAATACATTGTTTGTTCTCTATCAAAATCTTTCATTTGCTAACTATGCCTATCAGTAATTAGTGCCTTCAGTAGTTAGAATCTTTTATTTAGTTGGCATTATTGGCGCTCGCTGTATTGCAGTAGCTCGAGTAACGAAGATTTTTGTGAGGTAAGTGATTCATGAAAGGTATAGGTTATTGTTAGTCAGGGCCATTCTTTTCCAGGGACTATTGAAAGTCAGGTTGCGTTGTGCTAAAAAAAAATATTGTGTGTCAGTTTAGTGATGATCAGAATAAGTAAAGAGAAAAATGTCTGACTACGTTCAGTTTTGCTCAGCTGTTTGAAAATCGAATAACGTATAGGTTTTCCAGCACTGTCATTTATAAAAATTTTCTAAGGAGATGTTTCATAAGGTGCATGGCTCCCCTATATTTATGTCCAGTAACGAGCGTCATGTCACAATAACTGGTAGTCTATATGAGCGTGGGCCTTAGTTACCACCTGAAATATTGACTTGCATGAAAGGAATCACATCCTCTGCACAGATACAGCTGAGAACTTATGTCAGAAATTGGAAATAAAGCAACTGCTATCACACTTTTGGTCACATAGCGGAAGTTTGCTTCTTGATCAATAAATTAAAGAGCGAGTCTTCAAGTAACTGTCATTTTAGCACAAGCCCTTTGCTAAAGCACGAGGTAATGGTCTCATGCAAACAAGGAACGGAACAATAGTTTCGATTCCAGGAAACGAGCGAGAACATACGTCGATGAGCCAAAGTATTATGACCATCTGCTTAACAGTGTGTCGGTTCACCTTTGGAACGCGACTCTGCGTGACATGTTTGACGTGCTTGGTAGGTTTCTGGAAGTATGTGGCACTTGATGTCTTCGCACAAGTCACCCAATTCCTGTAAATTACTGGCCGGTGGTTTGAAAATGAGGAGCTGGCGTCCGATATATAGCGTAAAGAAAAAAATGTCGCACTTGGAGGTCGGCATGCGATTTCTCATCCAGGTTCAAGACAAAAGTTTATCTAGAAAAATCAGATCGGTTGCATTTTGAAGTGTATGAAAACGAGGAGCTGGTAGCATTGTCACAACATGCAGCGCATCAGAATGTACAGAATATCGTGTATCACTCCACATTACCGTACCAGCCGTCATAGCTCTCTGAGTAAACTGCTGGGACATCAAAACCACATCCACCACGGAGCTATGATTTGATTCCTCGTCGGGTTCCTTTCTTATTTTAGACGTCCGTTCCCTAGTTCTCGTCGTTTACAAGCGAACAACATATTGTCACATCACAGTAGCCTATCGCATGACAGTGCGATCCATTCAACTGCACGCATGTGTCTACTAACCGCACAGTCGACAACCATAGCGTGTCCAGTGAAGTTCACGTAGGGCGTCTTCCCGATGGCGTATACAAAGGATGAACTCGTCGATGTGCTTTAGGCGCTGGGTTCATCTGATGGCCAAACTGCTGCTGTTGTTCGTGCGTTTGCCGCACGGTAGGCCTACCCTCAAAGGCGCCATCCCGATAAGAATGCTTTTCGTCACCTGGAGCAACGCCTTCTGGAAACCGGTAATCTCCGTTCACAAGTAGTGGACAGAGATCGTCCAACGAATAGACATTCTCCACAAACAGAGGGCGCGATTCTTGAAACCGTTCACCAGTCACCTCAGTGAAGTACCCGTGGTACTGCAAGATAATTCCAGACATCTCCAGGATTGGTTGATGAAGTATTGCACGAGGAAGAACTGCATCGATATCATTGCATGACAACTCAACACTAGCGGCCAGAAGACCCCATTCGAAGAGTAAATTTTGTGAATGGCGCTTCTACCAAGTGGAAGATAACGAGCATTTAATAAATAACAGGATTGATCTAACGAATCTAGCTTCACTCGTGAAGGTATTTTCAACCTCCACAACAGAAAGTATGTTGTCACCGACGCAATTGATCCGACTCGGCCAGCGCTGCCAACTCTCACCGATGTCAAACCTGTCGGACATTTTTCATGGGCGGATGACACGGATTTCCCACCCCCATCTGATGCGGAAATGAGATCTGTTCCTCCGTTAGACCAATACTAAAATGGGGGAAGTTTCTACGGCGACTCCTGCGACTTCAATGGACTTCACGCATCCACCACGACAATCTTCACCAGCTACGAACCTATCGGCAGCACGGATCTCCCGTCAGGCGTACCGAATAGCTACTATCAATACTAATAATATCGGCTCCCACGTTAAACTTCAACTGCTCCGTGACACGCTAAGAGCAGCGGACATCGACATCGCTCTGTTACAAGAACTGAGGACAACAACTTGGACTGGGTGTTATGGATATGAGACGTACGCCGCCCCTGCAGCTATGGAACACACAGGCGCAGCCATCCTCCTACGAGAAGGGATTGCAGTTTCCGATGTCGCATACCTCCCAACGGCGCGAGGGGTGGCCGTAACAGTTGAAGGACTCAAAATCATAAATCTCTACGCCCCATCGGGCACTGATAAACGGAGGGATCGCTCCCAGTTCTACGCCGAAGATATCACGCCTTTATTCCTCGGCCGATACGATCATCTCATCGTAGGTGGAGATTTCAACTGTGTTCTCGAGCGCACAGACCAATACCCCCATTTCACCACATGTCCGGAAATTCGCTTCCTCGTCCGCCACCTTCGTCTGCTCGATACTTGGCGAGTGGTACACGGCGACCGCCCGGGGTATACACACATCACGAGCCACTCTGCCAGCCGACTTGATAGACTATACATCTCTGACGCTCTGAAATCAGTTCTCCTCGACGGGGAACGTTGGCCGTCTGCCTTTTCGGATCATGACATCTACATCTGTACCATGAACGTACGTCGACAATCTATATGGCGCAGTGCAGGACCTTGGAAACTCAATGTCACGCTACTGCAGGACCCTGAATGTCGAAAACAGGTCACCGACACGTGGCACACCTGTGTTCAACGCATTATGCGTTACGAGGCCACACTGCAGTGGTGGTTGCTGTGCGCCAAACCGGCCATCCGACGCACATTGACACACTATGGCAGAGCCAAAGCCAGGTGGAATCACCACACAACTGATTTCTACTATAGCGCTCTTCGTGAACTCCTGGATCATCCTCCATCCCCGGATCGTCTAAAAGAAGCTCAACGCAGCAAATCAAAGCTTTTAACCTTGACCAGATGCCGTCTAGAGGGAACCATTGTACGAGCACGCAGCCAAGATAGGATTAACGGTGAAGAACCTTCTATGCATCGTATTATTCAAAATGTTCGTCGACGCAGACAGGCTTTAATGTCAACTTTAGACCTACCTGATGGACGACGGCTGACATCGCAAGCTACCATTGCGGATGCATTCACAACGCACTATAGACTTTTCTATCAAGAAGTACCTGCCGGTGCAGAGGCCATTGCTGAGGTTGCCCAGGAGACACTTGGTACTCTAAACGCAGCAGCCGCAGTCCTCCTGACTTCTGAAGTGACCACCGACGACGTCCAAGGCGCTGTGGCCAAAGAGTCTCTGAATCGTTCTCCCGGCCCGGATGGTTTACCTCTCGAATTTTACAGAACCTTCCAAGATTTGATGTTGCCACGATGGAGGGTCATGTACTGGGAACTTTTGTCCGGCGCGGCGAACCCGCCACCAATGTTCATGGAAGGTTTACTTGTACCAGTCCCGAAACCCGCAGGACGAACATCGGCCAATCATGTTACTCATTTCCGACTTCAAGATTTTCACACGCCTTCTAGCAGTGCGACTCAAACATGTCTTACGAGACATTGTTTCCCACGAACAAACATCCTTAGGCGGCGATCGTAATATACAGACAGCCCTCAGGGAATATCGAGATGTGATCGCTGTGGCAACACACTCGCGACTGCCAGGCGCTTTAATCTCCATCGACTTCAAACAAGCGTTTGACCGCGTCAATCATGCATTCCTCAACGCAGTGATGGACCGAATGGCAATTCCCCCGACGTTCACGCAAGTGATTATGCGGCTCCTTCGTGGAGCAACGTCCAGACTTCTCGTCAACGGCAGACTTACAGAACCTATACGGATTGAACGCTCAGTATGGCAGGGTTGCCCTTTGTCGACGGTGCTTTATGCCATTGCGATGGAACCACTCATTTGCGGATTACGGCGACGTTTGACAGGTATTCCACTCCGGGATCATATGTTCCGCTGCCGAGCTTACGCGGACGACTTGGCCCTCGTCGTACGACCAGCGGCTGACGTACAAGCTGCGATGCAGTGGATTAGCCGTTGCAGTGCAGGGGCAGGGAGCGCTATGAACGTGGCAAAATCATGCGCCATGAAGATAGGTCGCGGCCTTCCCGCAGACAGCGTAGTCCCATTTCAACTGGTGGACACCCTTCGTTGTCTCGGATTGGTGCACACGTGAGACATTCGCCGCACCTCGGCGATCAATTTTCGGGCGCTACTGCAACGCATCCGGGCCAACATACAAAATCACATACTACGCCCGCTGAATATGTTCCAGAGAGTCACCTTCGTCAATACCCATCTGGCAGCCCGGATACCCCATATAGCGCAGATTCTGCCCATCACTGCGACAATGGCGGCCATATTACAGGCGGCTTTCGGCTATTTTATTTGTTCTGGACACATCTTCAAAGTCCAGTATGAAACTCTTACCTTACCGAAGCGGGACGGTGGCCTCGATCTGGTTAATGTGAGAGCCAGGACTACGGCACTTTACACCAATACTATGCTCCGGTTATGGTAAAGCCAAAATGCTAGTTTTACTGGAATGTTGACCACTGAGCTCGCACCTGTTTCGAGACGCCCACCGACGTCTCTGGCACACATCCCACCTCCGATGTCACATATCGGCCGTTTCTTTTTGGAGTATAGCTACATATGCACCGAGCTCCCCAGGACCAGGAAGACATCTATTGCCTTCTCCGAAAGTCTCCAACCCGCAACCCCGTCGAAACACGTCACCCCCAGGTTTCATGGCCTACAGTTTGGAAAGCGATCCACCAACCATATCACACCACTGACACCACCTCTATGTGGTACCTTCTCGTCAACGGCAAGTATACTACAAGACAGAAACTGCATCGCATCGCACTGGTGGACTCACCCCTGTGCCTCAAGTGCAATGTCGAAGATACAGATTTACATCGTTTTGAGTGTGGGCCAGCAGCAGCCGTCTGGACCCTCGTACAGAAGATTGTGGCTTTCTACCTCCGAGTACCACCACATCACGTTTCTCCTACCATGATGATATATCCCGACACGAGCTACTTTCCATCGGCTAAGTGGCACGCCATCACATGGATCAGTGGCATGGCCGTCAACTACCTCTTCCGGGACGACATCGTCGATCCGGCGGACTTTTGGACGCGCCTCCAAGTACATCACCACACCCTTCGCCGACATCGACACTATCGGACCACTTTCGCGAACTATTTACAGAGTATTTTCACCAACCCGCCTCAAAGCTGGAATCTCAACGAACTGTGCCTGCCAAGACTGGACGATCCCACGTTCCCCTATTCCTATTTTATTTCACTTCTCTTTTCTCCTCCTCTTCTAAGTTTTTTTTCCTTACACATGTAACAAAATAAATAAATAAATAAATAAAGAAGGCCGTTGCGGAAATATAGCTACCTTTTATGTTTTACGTTTTCAAAGGATATTGTGTTATTTTATGAAGAATGTCGTCTTTTATTTTCATACGCAAGAGGTTTTTATTTGTTTAAAAAAGAACAAAAAAAGTCGGTAGAGCAGTTGCCCGCGAAAAAAAAGGTGGTTGGTGCTCGAACTCGGACTTTTACGCCAGAGGTCTCGGGTTCGATTCCTCCTCTGGTACTTTTTTTTCTGTTTCGTTTTCTTTTGTTATTACACCAATTGTTCAAAAAGTTTCCCAAACCTACATTATTTTAGCTCAAGAACGTAAAGTTTTTCATTCAATGAAAAATATTCTTGCTCGTTGATCTATTTCGTTTTATGGGGTTTCAAGGTTTAAAGGGGCTTTGTAAAGGTCCCCTTGGGATTATAACGGTCATCTGCGCATAGTACTGTGCGCGAGCCGTGAGAAGTAAATGGCAGTTTGTTTTTCGATTTCGTCGTGTACAGACGTGCCTGTTTCAGATTTCAACGTGTTATTCCGATCCGAGGTTAAACATGTCGACTGAAGAAGTTGCTGGCTCATCTGGAATAGGAGAAGAAATTCCTGAAGAATCCATTCGTAGTGATCTATCAAAATTACGATTGAAGGACGCAGTGGTGTATTATGAAAAGTTTTGATGGAAAATAATTTAATTGCAAAAAAAGGATGTCGCCAATTGAAGAGAAAAGAATATCTTTCACAATGGGAGAAAGATATTAAAAGTGGCGGTATGCGAATGGATTAATTTGAGGAGATAGATTCGTGGACCAACGACCGTTTCGTGGAAGCAAGACAGCAAATCAGCAAGTCACGACAAGAAATTTACAGCAATGGGCATTGGCTGCGGTTGCACAATTCGTCGATTACAAATTCAAGGCGTCTGATCGATGGGTCACGGCATTTAAACAGAAGCACAGAACTTCACAACGCAAGATCACGAAACTGGTTTCGAAAAAAGAAGCGGCGTCAATGGAGGACATCCAGGCGTCTGCGGAGAACTTTCGTCGGCAGATGTGCCGTTTTATTCCTCAGTACCATGAGGATTATGTGATAAATACTGACCAAACAGGTAAATACATGTTTTCTGCGTACAAAATGTTTTTACCGATGTAAAATATCAACGAGCATGAGCACGAATATTTTTCAGTGAATGAAAACCATTCCGTTCTTCAGCTAAAATAATGTTTTAAAAATAATGTAGGGTTGGGAAACTTTTTGAATAATTGGTGGAAAAACAAAAGAAAATGAAACAGAAGAAAAAAAAGTGCCAGAGGAGGAATCAAACACGAGACTTCTGGCGTAAAAGTCCCAGTCTGAGCCCTAACCTTCTAGGCCAGACGGCGGCTCGGCAATGGACTAACATTATATACTCATAAGGCACCTAAGAAACTTTGGATCGAATTTTCTCAGCATTTTCCGAGTAGTGCGTCCTAATATTTTAACCACGTGAGGTGTTAGGGGTCTTCTTTCACCACACAAAATTTCGGACAAATCCCCGACTCCACGGTCGTGCCGTCTCCTTGTAAGTACGATCGAGCGAGTAGCGAAGTGTTTGGAAATGCAAGGTAGCCGCTTTAGACATCTCTAAAGTGAACGTTGCTCGTATGTGTACATACTGATTCTGAGAAAATAAGCCAGGACGTCAATGGTATTATTGTGTGTAGCATAATATGTACCTCACCTATTGTGTTTTTTGTACCTCATTGGATACAGACAATATTACTGTATCACTATTATTCTCTGTTGGCTTTATTTGTGTAATGGACGAAACGAAGTTCTCGTTTACATCTGTAAGAAGTTAATGTCATGTTTTAATGTGTAAGTAAAAGTAACAGTAACAGAAAGAAATACGCAAAATACTACATTGTGGAGGTGTAAATTGGATACAATTTGTAGCTTTGACTGGGAAAAAGTTTGGCGCGAACGTGACTTGAACACCGGCTAGTCTCCATATCCGTTCTCGATGGCACTGCCTAGTCTCACTGAGCTAATGGGATAGGTCCGGTACAGCGCAGAATTCACGCTACTTGTTCTTGATCACACTACACACAGTTACAGCGTTGCCAGAGCCTAGTTTTTTTTATATCGCATTTCTATTGCCAACCGCCAAGTGCGGCATTTTTTTTCTCTCTGTATGTTCCATCAGGTTCAGATAATGTGAATTTGGTGGCTAAGACGATAACATGAGTTTACTGTCGTGTTTATTAGGCCGCTGCATGACGATTCTGGCCTTGTACCATGGACATTCTGCTGGAAGACGCCATCACCGTAGGAGAAGCCATCAAGCATGAAGGGTTACAGGTGGTCCGCAATTCTCTTCATACAGTTTACTACTGTCAAGGTGCTTCTGTTACTACGATGGGACTTCAAGAAGTATGCTATACATTATTATTGAACAGCAAGTAATTTTTACTGAATGCTGCACGATACTTCAAAGTGACATATATACATAATATGGTTTTTCAACAGTCCCCAAGTCTCTGTAAACAACGGTCGGAATGTTCTGCCAATCGTTCCATTCCTCGATGACAGAAATCTGCTCTTTGGGAAGCCATTCGAGAAGTGCTGTGTGAACATCCTCATCCGGGAAAATCTACAACTGTCGCGAAGCAGCTCCTCAATTGACTGGAAATTGTCGTGTGTGGTCGATATCGATGGCCTTCTTTCTCGATCAGCATCACCCACTTCTGTGCGACCTTACTCAAATTCGTGGCACCGCTTACTACGGCTGTACGGGACACTGCATTTGATCCATACAGTGAGAATTTCACGGTGAATCTGTGTACAATTTAGATATTTTGCCCACAAGAATCCACGTACTTTGTAGTAAATTCCCAGCTGCCACACCGTTTCACAGCCACAATGTGGAGCACATGTTATCCCGTGCCATAGTAGAACAGAACTGTGTTGGCAGGAAACTCAGAACACGTACACTCTTCTGACAATTCGCTACTGTGTTATGTAATGGTCTTAGCGTGAGGGCGACATATGTAACTTACCTTCTGAAGTCCCCTCGTACCCAAGGTCTTGTCCAATTGCAGGTGAATTTCCCCCATATCATAATGCTGACCCCACCGGCCTGCCTCCGCGCCCTGAACATGTTTGTAGCAGCCGTTCACCTGGATGATGGTTGTATCCAGACACGACCATCAATCCGGCGTAACAAGGAACGTGACTCATCTGACCAGGCGAAACGCTTCCACCGATAAGCAGTCCAGTGTCTATGATCGCATGCCCATTGCATTATGGACCAATATGGTAACACATACGTAATACCGCTCTGCACCAGAGCCATATTTTCAACAGTGTACTCTGAACAGTGAGCTCTGAAACACTCGTGCCTAGAAAAGCATTTGTCAGATATCCCACAGATAACCACCTATCCTGCTTTACAGGGCAGACATGTGACCGACGCAAGCTTGGTCGCCTATTCGTGGTTTCTAAGTCACGCGTATACTCCATAATCTACCTTCTGGTGTGTGACTGACCGTACGCTATGCACCCACTGTCAGTTCCCCTCTTGCCTGTCCTCTTCCAGTCGCAAATGGTCCGCAGGAGGAATGATTGCTGGTCAGCCTACACGTAAGCTAAATTCTATGCAATTTTACCTTCGTGGTCTATTTGTGAGATATACATAGGAGGAAGCAACGTATTGGTTGACTTCTACCAACGTTCACTCTCAGAATATTAAGTAAACCCAATCGTGATGCACAACGGCTCTCTTGTAGCGTCTGCCACTGGAATTGGATGAGCATCTCAGTGACGCTTTCGCGCTTGCCATATACAGGGTGGTCCATTGATCGTACCGGGCCAAATATGTCACGAAATAAGCGTCAAACGAAAAAACTACAAACAACGAAACTTGTCTAGCTTGAAGGGGGAAACCAAAAGGCGCTATGGTTGGCCCACTGCCATAGGTCAAACGGATATCAACTACGTTTTTTTTAAATAGGAACCCCCATTTTTTATTACATATTCGTGTAGTACGTAGAGAAATATGAATGTTTTAGTTGGACCACCTTTTTCGCTTTGTGATAGATAGCAATGTAATAGTCACAAACACATGGCTCACAATTTTAGACGAACAGTTGGTAACAGGTAGGTTTTTTAAATTAAAATACACAACGTAGGTACGTTTGAAAATTTTATTTCGACTGTTCCAATGTGATACATGTACCTTTGTAAACTTATCATTTCTGAGAACGCATGCTGTTACAGCGTGATTACCTGTAAATACCACATTAATGCAATAAATGCTCAAAATACTTCGACGACCAATCACCTGTCATGAAATACGCTGTTCAATACCTCTTCAACCGCACGCGAGCTATGTGCCGGACATCCATCATTTGGAAGTACATCGCCATTCTGTCATGCAGTGAAACATCTTGTAGTAACATCGGTAGAACATTATGCAGGAAATCAGCGGGCATTGCACCATTTAGATTGCCATCGATAAAATGGGGGCCAATTATCCTACCTCCCATAATGCCCCACCATACATAAACCCGCCAAGGTCACTGATGTTCCACTTGTCGCAGCCATCGTGGATTTTCCGTTGCCCAATAGGGCATATTATGCCGGTTTACGTTACCGCTGTTGGTGAATGACGCTTCGTCGCTAAATAGAACGCGTGCAAAAAATCTGTCATCGTCCCGTAATTTCTCTTGTGCCCAGTGGCAGAACTGTACACAACGTTCAAAGTCGTCGCCATCCAATTCCTGGTGCAGACAAATATGGTACGGGTGCAATCGATGTTGATGTAGCATTCTCAACACCGATGGTTTTGAGATTCCCGATTCTCGCGCAGTTTGCTACTGATGTGCGGATTAGCGGTGACAGCAGCTAAAACACCTACTTGGGCATCATCATTTGTTGCAAATGGCTCTGAGCACTATGCGACTTTCCTGAGGTCATCAGTCGCCTAGAACTTAGAATTAATTGAACCTAACTAACCTAAGGACATCACACACATCCATGCCCGAGGCAGGATTCGAACCTGCGAACGTAGCGCCATTTGTTGCAGGTCGTGGTTGCCGTTTCACATGTGGCTGAACACTTCCTGTTTCCTTAAATAACGTAACTATCCGGCAAACGGTCCGGACACTTGGATGATGTCTTCCAGGATACCGAGTAGCATACATAGCACACGCCCGTTGGGCATTTTGATCTCAATAGCCATACATCAAGACGATATCGACGTTTTCCGCAATTGGTAAACGGTCCATTTTAACACGGGGAATGTATCACGAAGCAAATACCGTCCGCACTGGCGGAATGTTACGTGATACCACGTACTTATACGTTTGTGAATATTACAGCGCCATCTATCACAAAGCGAAAAAATTGGTCCAACTAAAACATTCATATTTCTTTACGTACTACACGAATACGCAATAAAAAATGGGGGTTCCTATTTAAAAAAAAAAAACACAGTTGTTATCCGTTTGACTTGTGGCAGCGCCATCTAGCGGGCCAACCATAGCGCCATCTGGTTTCCCCCTTCAAACTAGACGAGTTTCGTTCTTTATAGTTTTTTCGTTTGATGCTTATTTCGTGAGATATTTGGCCTGGTCACTATCAATGAACCACCCTGTATACCTGTGACGAAATGTGGTGTTTTCCATTTAATGTTCTGTATTCCCTCTATCATTCCTACCCAGTACGAATTCCAGACTGACAAGCAATATTGAAGCATTCACCGAACTACCGTTTTGAGAGCTGCCTCCTCTGTACGTGCGCCACACTTCCTTGGGATTCTCACAATGAATATCAATCTGGCTTCTGCCTTACCTGCGACTAGTTCCACTCCAGTTCCACTCTAAATCGTTCCGTACGCATACTCTTACGTATTTAATGGATGTGATTGTTTCCAGTGACTGTTCTGCAATCACACAATAAACAGTCTTCCTGTCTTTGAATACAAAATAAGTTACATTCGTTTATGCTGAACGTCAACTGCCAATTTCTGCACCAAACGCCGTTCTTCTGCAGGACTTCCTGCATCCCACAACAATTTTGTTGCGTTCTTCTCTGCATACAAAAGTATCACCACGAAAATCCTCAGGTAGCTTTACGTTATCCACCAGTATGATATTCCATAGGCTCGTATTTTGTTCGTTGGGCGCCATCTCGAAGTCAAGGAGCACGGCATCAACCGAGCACTGGTATTTACCGTTTTTCGGGGTCTCATCGACGAACAGAGCAGGCTGAGTTTTACACGACTGTTAATTCTGGAATCCATGTTGATACCCAAAAAAATATCAGAAACTCAACAATAAGTGAGCATAGAACATCATTCAGAATTCTACAACAGACCGTTGTCAGCGATATAGGCTTATAGTTTTGTGCCTTTGTTCAACAGCCCTTCTTGATATAGGGAATGACCTGCGCTGTTTTCCAATAACTAGGAACGCTTCGTTGCTGCAGTAACGTATGTAGTATACTGCTGCTAGAAGAGCATGTTCGCATATTCTATAAAGACTCATAGTGCAATCCCATAATGTCCAGTGGCCTATCCGCTGCTGTGCGATTTCAGTTGATTTTCTGTCTTGTGGTTACTTATTTCGATATTTGTTATTTTTACGTTCGTGTGACGATTTAAAAGAGGAACCATAGTACAATCTTCTTCAATGACATACCTTCGGTAAAACGACTTTAGTATTTCGACCTTCTCTGTCATCCTCCGTTTCAATGCCATTATCTCACAGAGTGTGTACACGAGCATGATGAAAGACCCCCCAGGATGCTGCTAACTTAATATTTATTTAAGAACAAAGCAAAAATGAAATACCGATCGAACAGACGCATTAGCAAAGACATTAATTAGGAATGAGCGTTACGGCGCAGACAAAAGGAATCATTTTATCATTCAATTTTTTTGTACAATTGTTTTTTTTGTTTTTAAGAGAGAGAATCAGACTTTCGAGTATGTAGCAGGACGACGTAATGTGATAGCGATGTATTCTACTGTATGAGTGAATAATACAATTTTGAAGAGCAGTGTTAAGCATTTTTATTTATTGAAGTATGTGAATTGTTTTGTAACTACGAGAAGTGCCAGTGCCTGCAGTCAGCGAAGTCCGAAACGAAATTAAGTTAAGCACAAGACAGACATTTATAAAATCAATTACATTTTTCATATTCAGTATAGTTATATTTATTATTTTTATTTTTTAAATATATTGCAAGTGTCTGGGCAGATGGCTTCGATCCGTTAAATGATTTTAACATACGACGACAAAACTTCTTGGGATTTTTGTCAAAACGATAGACAGCATTTTACTTTCTAATTCCTTGAACTTTTCACGCATGGCTCTCTTTATGCTAATTTTGGCTTTGTTCGACTTTCGCCATCCTCCAACTGCATAGATTCTCACGCCAGTAAAAGGCAAACAGCCGGCCATTTTCGGCGTTTCCGAGAATCTTATCCCTAAGCGCCAGACCAAACCAATTTGCTCTTTTTGAAAGTCCCTTATGTCAGTGGTTTTCACCTTTTTGCGGCACGTATCATCGCTTGGATGATTCCCCACTATTATTATTATTATTAGTACTTTCCCTCAGAGTGTGTTTGAAGTCCCATCGCCTCTAGGGGACCTTCACTTCTTCATTACGCGTAAGAGATAAGAATTACGTTCAATTTATTTCACTTTGTATAACGGATCTTAGCCACCGGGGTCTACAAAGCTATCTGCGATATCTTCGTTTTAAAAGTGTTTTGCACCATGTGTGCTAATTTCTTAGGAAGTATGAATCAGTGGCATAGATATAGATTCGTTCTGCTGGGGAGTTCCAATTGTTTGGCAGCCCCACAAACTTGGTCGATCTTACTACGAGTATGTAGATTTGCTGACCGCAGATTGAATACATCTGCGACGCAGCAGGGCCAGAGAATGACAACCTTCATGTGAACTCTTCTAACGTGTCCATGCGAAGTTGCGCCTTTCGTGCTTGATGTCCACCCAGACAGCGATGGAATCTTGCAGCACAAAAACAGTCGATGTCACAAAGCCAGAACAGTGCTGCGGAGGTTTCAGGCGCATGAAAGTGATCTCGGCACCAAATTTGCCTGATTTGAACCCAACGGAATACAGGATGTACATAAAATCCAGGAACTCTTTCAATTATTTATTGCACAAGAACTGGACATTGTACAGATGTCATACATAATGCATTTTGAAATGAAACTCTGAAAGTTTTTTTACAGACATTCGATATGCGAACCATGAGTGACCCAGCACACTTCAATACAGTAATCGAATTCTATTCTTGCCACACACATCCCAGCATGGCATCGTCGACTGTGCCAGCGCTTCCCGTATTCTCTCCCGGAGCTCTGATACATCACGTGGTAGTGGCGGTACATACACCAGATCTTTAATGTGTGCCCACAGGAAAACGTCAGGGAGAGTGAAATCTGGTGATCGGGGAGGTCATTTCATGAAACGGCTGTCCCCTCCTGTAGCACAGCCGATCCATCGATGCAGCAGCTCCGTGTTCAGGTACCCAGGAACTTCACGATTAAAATGGGGTGGAGCCCCATCCTGCTGAAACATGAACGGAGAGTCCGATTGCATTTGAGGCATTGGCCATTGCTGCAACATGTCCAAGTACGAATATCCAGAGACAGTGCTCTCGGCGAAGAAGAATGACCCGTACAGTTTTCGACGTGACAAGGCACAAGAAACATTTACCTTTGGAGAATCACGCTCAAATTCAATGCATTCGTGTGAAAAGTGGCTTCGTCGCTAAAAATTAAGCAATTGTTGCAAATGCGAACAAAACTTAAAACGCTTGTCTTTGTTGTAGTCGTTGAGGTTCTGCGCTAGCTCCAATTTCAATGGTTTCGTAGACAGCTTCTGTCGCAGGACTTTCCACACTGTCATTCGAGCCATTTTGAGTTCACGGGATGCACGACACACCTATTTCTTTGGACTCCTTATCAATGTCTCTCGTACGCACTCCACTTCACTTCACTCACACTGGTACGTCCACTTCCCTTTGCCGGGCACAAACAACCCGTCGTAACTAGTTTGTTGTGAGAGTGGTAAATGGCCTTCCTCGTTGCTGGCTTCTTACCGTACTTGGTTCTCAGAATCCACTGAACAGCTGTAACACACTTGTTTTTGTCGAACTTCAACACACAGAAAGCTCGCTTCGCACCTGAACATGTTTGCGACAAGTGCTGACTATCGGCGAATTACCAAACTACACTGTGGCAGTATACATGAAAAGAAGGGTTTCTCTTCAAAATGACATATGTATGATATCTGTACAATATTTGGTTCTTGTGCAATAAATAATATTATGTACACCCTGCATATCTGGGCCGCCACTGGGAGCCAGATCCAGATCCATAACTACGATTCTGGTGATTATAATATTTTGGCTCATTAGTGTATTAAAATCCATAATTAAAACATGCATACATGCACATTTATACACTTTCTAATAAACCCATCTTGTAGCCATGATAATAAATATTAAACAAAGAGAGGGTTTGCACAAGAATTTATTGGTGCTAGTAACTGACTAATCACTAGTTAAAAAAAATGGGGAAGAGCCAACAAGCCTGAGAATAAGATTAAATTAGTTAACAGATTAACATATGAGTAGTGAAATTGCTTCCACTGTTAGAAAGAAGAAATATATACTGAAGCGACAAAGAAACTGGTATACGCATGCGTATTCAAATACAGAGATAGGTAAACAGACAGAAAACGGCACCGCGGGCGGCAACGCCTACATAGCACAACAAGTGTCTGGCGCAGTTGATAGATCGTTACTGCTGCTACAGTGAGTGGCAAGTTACCGAGGTTTAAGTGAGTCTGAACGAGGTGGTATAGTCGTCGTACGAGCGATGGGACACGGTATCTCCGAGGTAGCAATGAAGTGCGGATTGTCCAGTACGACTATTTCGCGAGTCTACCATGAATATTAGGAATCAGGTAAAGCATCAAATCTCCGTTGCCGCTGCAGCCGGAAAAAGATGCAGCAAGAAAGGGAACGACGCGACTGAAGAGAATAGTTTGTAAGGTTTTTAGGTGAGAACAACAACTGTGTAAGCTGCAGCTATTTTTGGTTTAATGTTGCAATCTTGTCACAGAAATATACGCATTTACACAGTTTACAATGTGACAATGTTACGACAGGTGTCAAACGAACGCATCTCGTCCTTAGAAAGTGAAATAATCCTAAACACAAGAATGGTAAATTTTAACTACAAGTTTATTTACAAAATCATTCTAACGACTACGTCATGATGTTGGCTAGTACTACGATAAATCATCCGATTCCGGTTCAAATTTCGATACTATTTGGGATGACAATCAAGTCTACGGAGGAGGGTTAGTTTTGTGACAAAAGATTACCCAAGGTCGCTCGAGTTTACAGGGGGCACAAGCAGGTGAACTAACACATTTATGCCTCTGCTCGCAGTATTTACCTTAGCTGCGATGAGCTGTCGTCGGCATGGCTGCTCTCGTCCTCTGAACTTCCTACAAAAACTAATTAAGCCTTTGCTGAATTTTCCAGCAGAAACTCTCCCATGTTTATCGTTATGCGAGAAAACATGTACTCATCCCTAGTCTTGGAATATGGCGATATACACGCGCATGGATGGAGCAGCGTGCATATTAAAATGCCCTCTCAGTCCTTGCAAGAACAATTAACTAACTGGCTGGTTCGTTTCTCCACAGTTGGAGCTCAATGACTCTACAGCTAATATCTAGCTGAATGTCAGCCGCAGTGAATGCAGTGTTCACACAAATTTCTCCTCTGCATCGTACAGAGCGTTATGCGCTCCATTCGGCACTTGACGCCAGTTCAGAGGAGAGTCCCCATAAATTTCGCTCGTCTTTCTCGTAGCCGAACTGTCTTCCCACATGTGTTCTTTCGTTCTCCACATCATGGCTTTCTTCGACCAATAGAAGCGTTCCTCTAATTTTTGTGGAAACTCTTTCTGCCAGTCGCAAGGGCTCTACCATTAAACTGTGTCGAAATCTCAGCACTTTACTCCTTCCCAGTTCGTTTCCGCCAATCGGACGCTTTATGCGCGCTCCAGACGTCTAAAAGTTACATGCGTACGCCACATGTGTACCATTCGTTGTTCATGTGATCAATTGTGTCACCGGTTTTGTTTGTATCCATTTGGAATTCTGAAATTCAGTTTTCTAAAGCATCTTTGTGTCCTACTTCTGGTGGCCCGTTACTTGCTCTCCAGTATATGTCACCTGTCTGGTCGCTGACGCCCACTGCGGGACACCCCCTAAGGGCTTTTCGTGGTGCCTCCCATGGTGTGGCCTCTGCTTCTGCACGTGCTTGCTTCCACACAAAACATTTCCTCTCGCTGCTTGTTTCGCCTTCTGCTCATTGACATGCGTTATATAGGAGCAGTGTGTTATTACTGTCGATTGACATCCCTTTCACATTACATACTTATAGGCAAATCTGATCATTACTCCCGAAGTAAGTTAGGTGTTATATTCCTCTTCCCATTATCATGTATAAAACTCTCATGTAAGGTGCGAAACTGACCGTATTCTGCCACCTTATGAGTTCATCGTGACAGGAGTGCAAACCTTCCGCATTTTGTTGCTGATTTCAATGCTGGGCCACCAACAAAGGTCAGCACGTGAACCACTCTACAAAATATCATCGATACAGGCTTTCGCTGCCGAAGGTCCACTCGTATACCGTTGATGACTGCACGACACAAAGCTTTACGCCTCGCCTCGCCTGGGCCCGCCAACACTGACACTGGACTGTTGTTTACTGGGAACATGTTGCCTTGTCGGACAAGTTTCGTTTCAAATTGTGTTCAGCAGATGGACATGTACTGGTATGGAGGCAACCTCATGAATCCGTGCACCCTGCGTGTCTGTAGGGGATTGTTCAGGCTGGTGGAGGCTCTGTAATGGTGTGGAGAGTGTGCAGTTGGAGTGATATGGGACCCCTAATGCGTCTAGATACGGCTCTGATAGGTAACACGTATGTAAGCATCCTGTCTGATTACCTGTATCCATACATGTCCATTGTGCATTCCGACGGACTTGGGCAATTCCAGCAGGAAAAAGCGACACCCCACACGTTCAGAATTGCTACAGAATGGCTCCAGGAACACTTTTCTGAGTTTAAACATTTCCGCTGGCCACCAAACTCCCCAGGCACGAACATTATTGAGCATGTCTGGGATGTCTTGCAATGTGCTGTTCAGAAGAGATATCCACCCCCTCGTCTTTTTTTTAGTCCATGTCACGTCGTGTTGGGACACTTCTGCGTGCTCGTGGGGGCCCTACATGATATTAGGCACATGTACCAGTTTGTTTGGCTCTTCAGTGTATGTTAAAAGAGAAATGGTCATGCATTCAAAATTTTAAACGTACACAGCTGCCCTCTTATCTCGAGCAGAATGTGGTGCACCAGTAGTACAGCTCTGGCCAGGTGTATGGAGGGCAGCTTCAAGTGCGCTGAAGCCGCACTTGTGCCTAGTCTTACTTAGCGCTCTCTCTCTAAACCAAACAAACACCATCCGAACAGCACTTGAAGGCCCAACAATATCCACTGCCCCCTTTTCATCCTTAGGCGTGACCAGATGTGGATGTGACCAGAGGCTCATGTGATCAGCACACTGTTCTTCCAGCCGTTGTTAGTTTTTGTGGCCAGTGTTGCTACTTTCAACAGGTAGCTCCTCAATTGCCACACAAGAGCTGAGCGCACTCCGCTTGCCAACAGAACTCGGCAGACCAGGATGGTGACCCATCCAAATGCTAGCCATGACCGACAACACTGAACTTCGGTGAACTGATGGGAACCGGCGTTACCACTGCGTCAATGCCATTGACACAATGCTCTCTCTCTCTCTTCCTCCCTCCCTCCCTCTCTGTCTCTAAAACGTTCGAAAATGGCAACGCTGAGCGTCCATAACTGCCTAGTTCAAGCGCCAGTACAGTGTCAATACTCAGTAGCGAGATGATGTGTAGATTTTCATGCAGTTCTTGTTTTCCATTCCTTACTGAATTATTAGTTTTGACAGCTTGACTCAAAGTAAAAAAGTATACTTCTGGTATTATTTGTGCAATTTATTTATCAAGTGGAAGTGTTTGTGTAAGCTGAAAATGCAAAAGCAAGAAGAAAGACGGATTTTCCTGTGTCATTCGGTCAGGCACACAAACAACTCCTACAAGATGTAGCAAAACATGCAAGTCATAAGATTAGCATTCAAAAATAAACACAGCTAAGTTGAGCAATTGTGTGTCTTAGTTGACATACTAATGTGTTTGAAATTCCAGGAGTGATAGTTTTTTACATGCATTTTTGTCAATGACTTACGTATATTTACACTTCATATAAACATATTAACCTAACATTGTCTATAATAATTTTAACCATTTCAAACTGCAAACACCGAGTTCAATGGCAAGGCTTTTAAAATGTTTTTAATAAGGTACACATATATTGCTTTCATAACGATACGACTGATATAGCCTAACTCAATATATTTCACCTCAAAAAAGTAATGATATTGATTCTGACCAAAGCAGGAACTATTACAACGAGTAACAGAGGTGCATGTGAATACAAAATGCGACTCGTGGTCTGGCAACAGTGCACTAACAGCCACTTGCCAATACACCTAACAAGAGCTATAGTACGCTACAAGCAATTCACACTCGTGGCTTCTGATGCGGGAGGTGCTCTCTGTGTGTAACAGAGGACAGTGACCGATTCTCAACCATGCACCACCCACTCTTTCCAACTATGTGGCCGGAGGGATGCTTATCATGCCAAAACTATTGAGACCATCAGTCATAGAATGTCATGTTGTATCTCCAGCCAATCATTTACCCACTGATATGCATTGTCTAAAAAAAATTACAACAGCTTACAACATTTTCGTGTTCAGAAGAGGTAAAAGAAACTTTTTTGTGTCACACAAATCTCCTGATCCCCGCGAGGAGTCCATGAAGGTTTTGCGCTAGTGATGTTCAGAGACGGTGTTCTGACACCTGTCCGACGAACATTGTTTTAAAGACAGAACATTAAAGTACAACTCACATCTACGTGTTAACGGCTATCTTACACGTTCAAAACAACCAGGCGTTTTACAAAATTGTTAAGGCTTTCGTGGCCACTTGTTGACAAACTGCCTATTGGCTTCTGTCTCGGGTTCTTCGGCCGACGTTCATCTAATGATTTTTCTGACGTTTCGCCAGAACGAGTGGCTGGCATTGTCAAAGCTTCACCCTCCATTGCCGGTGGTGAACTGAAGGCGAGCTCGCGGCCGCAGACTATATGTACCTGGCGCGCCAACGTCCGAGGGCTTCTCCGCGGTCATTTCCGGTGCGGTTCTCCTCTTGCTACCTGCGACGGTCGTTCGCTGCAGTACGGGAAGCCAGGATCCGTTTACCTTAAGGCTTTCCTCTTTCTTGTTGAAACTGTTCGCGTGTTTTTGGATTTCTACGGCTTCTCTGAACAAGCGCGTGTGATAGTGCTTCTCTACAGCCAGAACTTCCGTGTCGGCGAATTTTATTACATGGTCGGTCTCATTCAGTGCGTGCTCTGCCACGGCCGATTTCTCCACCTGCCCCAACCTGCAATGTCCCTTATGCTCTTTGCTCCTGGTGTTAATGGATCGTCCAGTCATTCCGACATAAACTTTTCCGCATGTGCAAGGTATACGGTATATTCCCGACATTGCAAGTGGGTCTCTTTTCTCCTTCGCCGATCTAAGACACTCTTTGATCTTCCTTGTCGGTTTGAAAATCGTCTTTACGCCGTGTTTGCGCAATATAGGCCGATTCTTTCCGTCACTCTGGGAATGTATGGCAGAAAGGCCGTACCCGACATTTCTTTTTCTGGTTCCTTACTTCGCCGAGTGTTTAGCTCTGTTACACTTCTAATGTAATTTGTGGAGTACCCATTGCTCCTCAGAACAGTTTCCAGGTGTTGCATTTCTCGTTTGAGGTGTTGAGGCTCACATATTCGTCCTGCTCTCGTTACGAGCGTACTAATCATGCCTCTTTTCTGGCTCGGGTGGTGGTTTGACAGTTTGTGCAGGTATCAGTCCGTGTGTGTCGGTTTTCGATACACGCTGTGTCCCAGGTTTTCGCCGTCCCTTGTGACCAGCACATCTAGAAATGGCAGTTTCCTGTCCTTTTCTACCTCCATGGTAAATGTTATGTTGGCATGGAGGCTGTTCAAGTGTCTCAGGAATTCACCGAGCTGTTCTTCACCATGGCTCCACACCACGAAAGTATCATCGACGTACCTGTACCACACCTTAGGTTTGCAAGTCGCCGAGTCCAGTGCCTGTGCTTCGAATTGTTCCATGAAGAAGTTGGCCACCACTGGACTGAGAGGACTACCCATGGCGACGCCTTCCAGCTGTTCGTAGAAATCGCCATTCCACGTGAAATAGCTCGTGGTGAGACATGCATGGAAGACCTTTTTGATGTCTTGCGGGAACATGGAACCGATGTGCTCCAGAGCGTCGCTGAGTGGCACTTTCGTAAATAACGAAACAACATCAAAACTGACCAGGATGTCGTTTGGCGCAAGTTTCAGTTTCTTCAGCTTCTCAATGAAATGTCCTGAGTCCTTAATGTATGTGTCGGTCTTTCCCACGTGTGGCTGGAGCAGAGAGGCCAAGTGTTTCGTCAGTTTATACGTTGGTGAGCCAGGAGCGCTAACGATCGGTCTCAGTGGAACGTTGTTCTTATGGATCTTGGGTAATCCATACAGCCGAGGTGGTAGGGCTTCTGTGTTGCGCAGGTTTCTCTGTATGTCCGCCGGCAGAGAAGACGCCTTGATTAATCGATTCGTATTCCGAGTGATACGCTGCGTCGGATCTGCGCTTAGTTTTCGGTACGTCGTCGGATCTAATAGGTCTCGGATCTTTTGCTCATAATCTTCGGTCTTCATTACGACGGTCGCATTCCCCTTATCGGCAGGCAGTACCAATATACTCTTGTCGGCGTTGAGATTCTTAATGGCTTGTACCTCTTCTTTCTTCAGGTTGCAAGCTGGTGGTTTTGCTCGGCGCAGTATCCTGGCTGTTTCAGTGCGTATTTCCTCTGCCCTTTCACAAGGAAGGGTCCGAATGGCTGCTTCGGTGTTGGAAATGATGTCCTCCATAGGTATAGTTCTCGGGATGATAGCGAAATTCCCTCCTTTTTGAAGGACTGACACTTCCTCTTCGGTCAATTGTCGTTCAGTGAGGTTGACCACTGTGTGTGACATATCGGGAATCGCCTTGTCGGTCTGCTTCCGGCATCTTTCAAACTTTTTCTTTTGCCGCTCGGTGCAGCGCTCGAGTTCGTTCTGCATGCTCCTGTGAGTGATGCTGTCGATCTTGTCCCAGTCGTCTCGATGCATTCTGCTACTTAGTTGATAGAAAATGTCCAGAAGTTCCTGATCCGTTCTTGCCAAGTCTCTCCGTGTTGTATGCATTCGCTCACGAAGAAAAGCTCGTTCCATTCTGTCGTAGATACGATGTGCTTGGGCGGTGGTGAATAGGCGCTTGCATCTCAAGAACTTCGGTGTAGCACATTCATCTCGGCACCGTGACAGAAAGGCGAGAGAGGACATCAGTCGCGCTTTCTTCTTCCGTCGTTGGTCAGGGCGTCGGTACAATCTGCAAATCTCCTCCCCGTAGAGGCGTAATTCAAAATTGTTAAGGCTTTCGTGGCCACTTGTTGGCAAACTGCCTATTGGCTTCTGTCTCGGGTTCTTCGGCCGACGTTCATCTAATGATTTTTCTGACGTTTCGCCAGCACGAGTGGCTGCATTGTCAAAGCTTCACCCTCCATTGCCGGTGGTGAACTGGAGGCGAGCTTTATATAGAGATGGGGCCCCTCCACGCCCGCACCAACGTGGTGACCAAACCAAAAGTTCTACTGTCACCTCCGTAAACATGTTAGTTATCTAGTAAGTGGATCACAGGATGCTGGCCGGCCGAAGTGGCCGCGCGGTTCTGGCGCTGCAGTCTGGAACCGCGAGACCGCTACGGTCGCAGGTTCGAATCCTGCCTCGGGCATGGATGTGTGTGATGTCCTTAGGTTAGTTAGGTTTAACTAGTTCTAAGTTCTAGGGGACTAATGACCTCAGCAGTTGAGTCCCATAGTGCTCAGAGCCATTTGAACCATTTTTGAACAGGATGCTGGGCTGTGATGTTGTCCGTGCGTCTGGGTAAGACTACGCATTAACACGGTCCATCAGGTGATAGATAGTGGACGAAACGCGAGTGAGGGTAGCGATTTGAAGAGCAGAGGGAAAAAAGTGCCATGGCTCGTGCCGTGGGAAAAAAACCTCTGCGACATTGGGATGGGTAGTAAGAGCAGTAGTGGCTTACTAGCTGCGATAGCTCATGCAAGGTTGGATTTGTTAGTATGGGTATCATGCATCATTACCGTGACAAGCGATGGCGATGTGTCCCAGTGGCTGCAGCTGCTACATTCCTGGAACAATCAAGATCGTTATACAGTAGTGGGAGATCGGCCATAGATCGTCTCACTGTGTGGGGGATGTGTGGAGCTTGTTTGCATGCAGTGTACGGTACGGCTTCCCTGTGTGGTGCCAGTTATTCGGCAGTATATTTCAGCTGGATATCCAGTAATGGCGTCTGATTAACAGGGGCTCGCCTGTGCCGTTATGTTTGCGTATGCTTGGCCATAGATGTTATGCCCTTACAAGTATGTCTTTTGGTCTATGGTTGTGGTCGTAGTTCCCCAGATTCAGAATAAACGGGTTCTGCTAATGTCTGGAGTTTCTGTATAGTCTTGTGGTGAGTTTGTGGATTACCTCCGTGAGAGTCTCAAGTCGGTATTCCCGGTGAAGGTCCGCGATGCGTGTGTATCGTGGAGCATTGCTTATGATTTTGAGTACTTTGTTTTGTATGAGCTGCAGACGGCGCAGGCGTGTAGGCGCAGCGTATCCCCAGACAGGAGCTGCGTACGTCATCAGGGGTCGGATAAGTGTCATGTACATGGACCTCGACACCCTTCTGTTCAGTGTGCTACGCCTGTTGAGCATAGGATAGAGCTGTTTGAGCCTCGCGCTAGCTCGGTTGGTCATGTGTTGTATGTGGTCCCCCCAGAGTAATTTCCGGTCCAGCCAGACACCGAGGTATTTGACTTTCTCGCGGAAACGTATTGGACGTGCATGTAGGGTTATTGGTCTGCAGTAGCGGTGTTTGCGCAGTTGCTTCGGTCTTCTAGTGAACAGAACGGCTTCGCACTTGTCGACGTTTACTCTAACACGCCATTTCTCCAACCAAGGCTCGGCCACTCTGAGTGCAGTCTGTAGGCGTGACGTAATGTTTGATGGTTTCCAATCTTGCGCAAGGATGGCTGTGTCATCCGCGTAGATTGCCATCATTGTGTTGTGTGTGGTTGGGAGATCGTTTATGTAGAGGTTAAACAGTAGGGGCCCTAGGATGCTTCCCTGGGGTACTCCCGCGTGTATACCGTGTCGTGTTGATTGTTTTCCCTGCACGTCAGTGTTGAAACTCCTGTCTGTGAGGTATGAGTGTATTAGACGCAGCAGCCCGTCGGGGAATCCCGCGTCGCTGAGTTTGCGGATGAGGCCGTTGTGCCATAGACGGTCGAAAGCCTTTTCGATGTCCAGGAACACTGCCCCCGTAGCTTTGTTTATGTTGAAGCCATGTGTTATATGTTCAACGACCCGTAGGAGTTGTTGTGTTGTGGAGTGGTGATTCCTGAAGCCGAATTGCTCCGGTCTCAGGATGTCATTTGTTATGCAGTGCCTAGTGATGCGTTTGAGAATCACCTTCTCAACAATCTTGCTGAGCGAGCTCAGAAGGCTGATGGGTCGGTAATTTTGTGGGAGGCTGTGGTCTTTCCCCGGCTTCCTGAACATCAGGACCTTGGCCGTCTTCCAAAAGGTGGGGAAGTGTTGGTGTTTTAGTATGGCATTCGTTATGTGTGTTAGGTACTCAGCTGCTTTATCCGTGAACTCCTGGAGGACACTGTTTTGAATGCCATCATGACCAGGGGCTTTCCTAGCAGCGGAATGCATTATAGCCCAGGAGACTTCGGCTGTGCTAGCATGTCGAATGTCGTCGCGCTATGGTTGGGCTAGAATGCGTGTAACCTCTTGGTCAGAAGCAAGTGTGAACACTGGATCTGATGGTACCAGGTTCGGTGTGAATGACGCTGCAAGTGTTCGGGCCATTAGTTCTGCTTTCTCTTCCGCTGAGTATGCAGGTCCGTCGGGCCCTTGAAGCGTTGGGGTGTATATTTTCTCCCTGGTGAAGTGTCGGGCTAGTTGCCACACGCCAGGTCGTGTGGTGTCCAGCCCTTCGAGTTTTTGGTTCCACTGTTGTGTTCTATGTGTTTGTATTTTATCGTGTATGATGCCCTGTAGTCTGTTAATGTGCCGTTTGAAGTACGGACGCCTGGTGCGCTGCCATTGTCTCCTGAGGCGATTCCTCATTGAGATTAGGCCCAGGATTTCCTGGGGCAGGGCCGCACTGCGTTGTTGTGAGGTGCGATCAGGTATGGTGCCTGCCATTGCGTCCTGGACGGCGTTAGTGAGGGTTTCTACTGCCTCGTCAATTTGTGCTGTTTCATTAATTTCGTGTATAGGCGGGATGTGGCTATCGAGCGTTTGCTTGAACCTTGTCCAATTCGCGCGCCCGTAGTCCAACATCTTGCGTTGTTCCATGTGCTGCAGTGTTTCTTCAATGTATAGTATTACAGGTTGGTGGTTTGAGGGCAGATCGTTTTCAACGGCAACGTTGAGTGTCGTTGTAATGCCCTTGATGAGGGCCATGTCTATCACGTCTGGCCTGTGTCCCCTCTGATAGGGAATGTGCGTCGGTTCAGTCGGCGCTAGTATAATGTAGTTTCTGCCAAGTGAATGTTCGTACAGTTTTTTGCCGTTGGGATTTCGTATGCTTGAATTCCATTCTGGGTGTTTTGCGTTCAGATCTCCAGCGACTATTACTCGCGGTGAAATGTTGAGTAATGTGCTGATATCGCGTGTTGAAATGCCTACAGGGCTGTTGTATACCGATATCAGTGTGGTGTAGGCTCCGTTGAACTTGACTCTGACGGCCGTAGCCTCGATTTTTCCAGTTCAGGGAGCTCTATGTTTGTGTGTTCAATGTCTTTGTGTATGACGATTGCAGTTCCACCTGCCACGGCGTCGCCCGGTCGGTCGGTACGATAGACACAGTAGCCAGGAAAGTTTAATTGTTTGTGCGGTTTAAGTTTAGTCTCGCTCAGTAGCGCGACAAGGATTCCCTTGCGCTCCATGAACGCGGCAAATTCTGCCCTTTTGTTGTGGATCGAGTCTGCATTCCAGAACAGGATCCGTGATAGTGTGTGCGGGTCTGCGTTATGGGCCGGGTGTGGCGTATTATTCATGTAAGAGTGTGAAAGAGTGTTGTGATGGCGGTGTGTATGACAGCCCAGTATTGCCCGGGTTCGGCGCTCATGAGCTGGGTGATGAGTGTAGTGACGGCCATCAGCACCTTGGTAAGGATTTCAATGGTCGTGTGTCGGGGGAATAGTGTTTCCAGTATTCCCCCAGGTGATGTGTTGGTGTTGGGTGTGGCAGCCTGAGGTGCTGTTGTGGGGTTAGCGGCCGCTTGTGCGGGTATTGGTGTGTTGTTTGGGGCGGCATTTGTGTTTTGTGACAGAGGTTGTGGCGCCTGTGTTACTTCTGTGGTGAGGGGGATGGTAGTGTGAGTTACAGTCTCGGTGTCTTGTTGACTGTTTTCCTGTGTGTTGCTGTTCTGTTGTTGCTGCGTGGCCTGTTGTGGTGATTTCGTGTTCCCCGCCCTGTGTTTGCGAGTACGTCTATTCCTCCTCTGGGCTTGGGGTTCGGGGGGGTTCTTGTGTGGATGTGTTTTCCTGTATATGGTGCGTTTCTTCGCAGCTCGTGATTTCCGGGAGTGGGGTCGTGTTGTCTGGGGGCATAGGTGTTGGTACCGATGCTTGATGGGTTTCATGTGTTGTCTGTGGCTGTTGTGTGGCTGTTGCAGCGGTTGTTTCACGTGTGTGTGTAGGGCGCTGAGGTTCCGCAGCCTGTACCGTTCCGCCAGGGCGTGCAACCGTGGCAAACGTTACGCCGTTCCTTACTGGGTTCGGCGCTGGCCTTGGGCGTGGTATGTCGTACAGTACCCTGCTTTTGTCTTGCTTTCGCTTCAGCGCCTGTTTGTATGAGTTGCACTGTCTGAAGTTGGCCGCATGGGGCCCACCGCAGTTGGCACAGCGTCGCTGGTTTGGCTGTGTTTGTGTGCAAGTGTTGGATCTGTGGTTGCCAGCGCATCCGCGGCAGCGAGTTGCCAGGCCGCAGCGGAGGGCCGAGTGGCCGAACCGCTGGCAGTTGTTGCATTGTTGGGGGACGTTGGGTGGTTCGTAAAGTTCTACACGCACGTCCATCCGCAGAAAGCTCTTTATCTGCAGGATGGCGCGGGAATCAGCCGTGTCGGCTAACTCAACCATGTAGTGTGGTAGCGGTGCGTGTGTACGGAACCCTGTCATCCGGGAGGCACTTTTACAGTCGAATCCCAGATAACAAAGGGCCACATGTACTGTCTCGTTGGGGGTGCTGGGGTCCACTCCCTTGATCACGTACTGCTGGGTTCTCTCGTCCAGCGTTCTGTACGTGTAATGTTCGATCTTCCGATCTTTGAGGAAGGTCAGAAGATCTTTGTATTCATTGTCTGTGGCAACGTACAGTGAGGCCCTATCCCCCGAGTACTTTGCATGTAATGTGCTGTTTATGTTCCTCTCCGCGAATGCAGTGTTAAGGGCACTAAGGTTCCCGTAGTTTGTATAACAACTGGGGGGAAACCAGTCTTGTGTTGTGTGGGCACTGTTGTGGCTTTGTGTGCTTTGTTGTTGTTCGCCACAACTGTGTTTGCGTTTTGTTGTGTGTTAATGTTGCTAGCCTGAGGTGAGCTAGTGGGTGTAGGCAACAGCGCCTTTCGGTTGCCTAGCGAGTTTGGTTGCTCGCTTGTTTGTGCTGGTGTTTTTTTGGGTCTGCGTTTTGGGCCTTCCACCTGCCAGGGCTCTGTGTAGTAGTTTTCTGTGTCCACATCCGCCGTCACTGCCTCGATCTCTTGAGGCTGCGGCGTCGGTGGGAGAATGGTGCATGACTGTCCAGTGACAGGTGAGTGTAACGTGATGCTAAGTGTACTTGTTTTTGTGGGAGAGACGTCCGCCCCGAAAAGTTCGGTGATTAGCCGGCGCGACTCAAGCTGCTTTTGCGCTTTCGCGCCAAGCTGTCGAGCGTCGCCAGCCGCTCCCTTGCCTTCGGTAGCGGGCGGGGCGCGAGTTCCGGCGGGTGCAGTCGATCCTCGCGCCTCTTGTGTTGCAGTCTTGCTGCGGGTGATAGCAGGGGAAGTGCTAGTAGCGTCCGCCATCTCGCACTTAGGATTATATTGGGTGGGAAGGGGGAAACGACAATTTTACTTTTCTCGAAAGGCGAGAGAAGTGTTACTTGTTCCCTATGGAAGTGGGTGGTCCCTACTTTACGCTAACATGCGCTGTTCGTGCAAGCGCGGCACCTAAAGGAGGTGCGGAAGAAGAATGGCCTGCAGCACGCGGGCTTGGTCCCGTGAAGGAGCCCTGGTACTGCCTCAGAGTCCCTAAAAGAACGTGAGAATCACGTTGGGGGCGTTGGGTAACCGGAGGCTACCGGGAGCTGCGAGCCGAAGATCTTTCGCGGCAGTCCGCGACTGGTTGCGCGGCTTTGCGTCGAAGGGGAGCAGGCTCAACCCTTCGGCAATTGGCCGGTAGCCGCTGGGCGGCTGCGCCGGGAGCGGCTGATGCGCACTCCCCGGGCGACTGGCTGCAGAGCGCTGGTAGCGGCCAGCTGGCGCGCGGCCGGCTGGAGGGGGTAGCGGGCGAGCTACGGCTGCTGGCGGTCAGCGGCTGCGCTGCGAGGTCCTGGAGGCGAGCTCGTGGCCGCAGACTATATGTACCTGGCGCGCCAACGTCCGAGGGCTTCTCCGCGGTCATTTCCGGTGCGGTTCTCCTCTTGCTACCTGCGATGGTCGTTCGCTGCAGTACGGGAAGCCAGGATCCGTTTACCTTAAGGCTTTCCTCTTTCTTGTTGAAACTGTTCACGTGTTTTTGGATTTCTACAGCTTCTCTGAACAAGCGCGTGTGATAGTGCTTCTCTACAGCCAGAACTTCCGTGTCGGCGAATTTTATTACGTGGTCGGTCTCATTCAGTGCGTGCTCTGCCACGGCCGATTTCTCCACCTGCCCCAACCTGCAATGTCCCTTATGCTCTTTGCTCCTGGTGTTAATGGATCGTCCAGTCATTCCGACATAAACTTTTCCGCATGTGCAAGGTATACGGTATATTCTCGACATTGCAAGTGGGTCTCTTTTCTCCTTCGCCGATCTAAGACACTCTTTGATCTTCCTTGTCGGTTTGAAAATCGTCTTTACGCCGTGTTTGCGCAATATAGGCCGATTCTTTCCGTCACTCTGGGAATGTATGGCAGAAAGGCCGTACCCGACATTTCTTTTTCTGGTTCCTTACTTCGCCGAGTGTTTAGCTCTGTTACACTTCTAATGTAATTTGTGGAGTACCCATTGCTCCTCAGAACAGATTCCAGGTGTTGCATTTCTCGTTTGAGGTGTTGAAGCTCACATATTCGTCCTGCTCTCGTTACGAGCGTACTAATCATGCCTCTTTTCTGGCTCGGGTGGTGGTTTGACAGTTTGTGCAGGTATCGGTCCGTGTGTGTCGGTTTTCGATACACGCTGTGTCCCAGGTTTTCGCCGTCCCTTGTGACCAGCACATCTAGAAATGGCAGTTTCCTGTCCTTTTCTACCTCCATGGTAAATGTTATGTTGGCATGGAGGCTGTTCAAGTGTCTCAGGAATTCACCGAGCTGTTCTTCACCATGGCTCCACACCACGAAAGTATCATCGACGTACCTGTACCACACCTTAGGTTTGCAAGTCGTCGAGTCCAGTGCCTGTGCTTCGAATTGTTCCATGAAGAAGTTGGCCACCACTGGACTGAGAGGACTACCCATGGCGACGCCTTCCAGCTGTTCGTAGAAATCGCCATTCCACGTGAAATAGCTCGTGGTGAGACATGCATGGAAGAGCTTTTTGATGTCTTGCGGGAACATGGAACCGATGTGCTCCAGAGCGTCGCTGAGTGGTACTTTCGTAAATAACAAAACAACATCAAAACTGACCAGGATGTCGTTTGGCGCAAGTTTCAGTTTCTTCAGCTTCTTTATGTCGGAATGACTAGACGATCCATTAACACCAGGATCAAAGAGCATAAGCGACGCACTGAATGAGACCGACCACCTAATAAAATTCGCCGACACGGAAGTTCTGGCTGTACAGAAGCACTATCACACGCGCTTGTTCAGAGAAGCTGTAGAAATCCAAAAACACGCGAACAGTTTCAACAAGAAAGAGGAAAGCCTTAAGGTAAACTGATCCTGGCTTCCGCTACTGCAGCGAACGACCGTCGCAGGTAGCAAGAGGAGAACCGCACCGGAAATGACCGCGGAGAAGCCCTCGGACGTTGGCGCGCCAGGTACATATAGTCTGCGGCCGCGAGCTCGCCTCCAGTTCACCACCGGCAATGGAGGGTGAAGCTTTGACAATGCCAGCCACTCGTGCTGGCGGAACGTCAGAAAAATCATTAGATGAACGTCGGCCTAAGAACCCGAGACAGAAGCCAATAGGCAGTTTGCCAACAAGTGGCCACGAAAGCCTTAACAATTTTGAATTACGCCTCTACGGGGAGGAGAATTGCAGATTGTACCGACGCCTTGACCAACGACGGAAGAAGAAAGCGCGACTGATGTCCTCTCTCGCCTTTCTGTCACGGTGCCGAGATGAATGTGCTACACCGAAGTTCTTGAGATGCAAGCGCCTATTCACCACCGCCCAAGCACATCGTATCTACGACAGAATGGAACGAGCTTTTCTTCGTGAGCGAATACATACAACACGGAGAGACTTGGCAAGAACGGATCAGGAACTTCTGGACATTTTCTATCAACTAAGTAGCAGAATGCATCGAGACGACTGGGACAAGATCGACAGCATCACTCACAGGAGCATGCAGAACGAACTCGAGCGCTGCACCGAGCGGCAAAAGAAAAAGTTTGAAAGATGCCGGAAGCAGACCGACAAGGCGATTCCCGATATGTCACACACAGTGGTCAACCTCACTGAACGACAATTGACCGAAGAGGAAGTGTCAGTCCTTCAAAAAGGAGGGAATTTCGCTATCATCCCGAGAACTATACCTATGGAGGACATCATTTCCAACACCGAAGCAGCCATTCGGACCCTTCCTTGTGAAAGGGCAGAGGAAATACGCACTGAAACAGCCAGGATACTGCGCCGAGCAAAACCACCAGCTTGCAACCTGAAGAAAGAAGAGGTACAAGCCATTAAGAATCTCAACGCCGACAAGAGTATATTGGTACTGCCTGCCGATAAGGGGAATGCGACCGTCGTAATGAAGACCGAAGATTATGAGCAAAAGATCCGAGACCTATTAGATCCGACGACGTACCGAAAACTAAGCGCAGATCCGACGCAGCGTATCACTCGGAATACGAATCGATTAATCAAGGCGTCTTCTCTGCCGGCGGACATACAGAGAAACCTGCGCAACACAGAAGCCCTACCACCTCGGCTGTATGGATTACCCAAGATCCATAAGAACAACGTTCCACTGAGACCGATCGTTAGCGCTCCTGGCTCACCAACGTATAAACTGGCGAAACACTTGGCCTCTCTGCTCCAGCCACACGTGGGAAAGACCGACACATACATTAAGGACTCAGGACATTTCATTGAGAAGCTGAAGAAACTGAAACTTGCGCCAAACGACATCCTGGTCAGTTTTGATGTTGTTTCGTTATTTACGAAAGTGCCACTCAGCGACGCTCTGGAGCACATCGGTTCCATGTTCCCGCAAGACATCAAAAAGCTCTTCCATGCATGTCTCACCACGAGCTATTTCACGTGGAATGGCGATTTCTACGAACAGCTGGAAGGCGTCGCCATGGGTAGTCCTCTCAGTCCAGTGGTGGCCAACTTCTTCATGGAACAATTCGAAGCACAGGCACTGGACTCGGCGACTTGCAAACCTAAGGTGTGGTACAGGTACGTCGATGATACTTTCGTGGTGTGGAGCCATGGTGAAGAACAGCTCGGTGAATTCCTGAGACACTTGAACAGCCTCCATGCCAACATAACATTTACCATGGAGGTAGAAAAGGACAGGAAACTGCCATTTCTAGATGTGCTGGTCACAAGGGACGGCGAAAACCTGGGACACAGCGTGTATCGAAAACCGACACACACGGACCGATACCTGCACAAACTGTCAAACCACCACCCGAGCCAGAAAAGAGGCATGATTAGTACGCTCGTAACGAGAGAAGGACGAATATGTGAGCCTCAACACCTCAAACGAGAAATGCAACACCTGGAATCTGTTCTGAGGAGCAATGGGTACTCCACAAATTACATTAGAAGTGTAACAGAGCTAAACACTCGGCGAAGTAAGGAACCAGAAAAAGAAATGTCGGGTACGGCCTTTCTGCCATACATTCCCAGAGTGACGGAAAGAATCGGCCTATATTGCGCAAACACGGCGTAAAGACGATTTTCAAACCGACAAGGAAGATCAAAGAGTGTCTTAGATCGGCGAAGGAGAAAAGAGACCCACTTGCAATGTCGGGAATATACCGTATACCTTGCACATGCGGAAAAGTTTATGTCGGAATGACTGGACGATCCATTAACACCAGGAGCAAAGAGCATAAGGGACATTGCAGGTTGGGGCAGGTGGAGAAATCGGCCGTGGCAGAGCACGCACTGAATGAGACCGACCACGTAATAAAATTCGCCGACACGGAAGTTCTGGCTGTAGAGAAGCACTATCACACGCGCTTGTTCAGAGAAGCTTTAGAAATCCAAAAACACGCGAACAGTTTCAACAAGAAAGAGGAAAGCCTTAAGGTAAATGGATCCTGGCTTCCCGTACTGCAGCGAACGACCGTCGCAGGCAGCAAGAGGAGAACCGCACCGGAAATGACCGCGGAGAAGCCCTCGGACGTTGGCGCGCCAGGTACATATAGTCTGCGGCCGCGAGCTCGCCTCCAGTTCACCACCGGCAATGGAGGGTGAAGCTTTGACAATGCCAGCCACTCGTGCTGGCGAAACGTCAGAAAAATCATTAGACGAACGTCGGCCGAAGAACCCGAGACAGAAGCCAATAGGCAGTTTGTCAACCAGGCGTTTCACAAATTGTGGCTGCAGCTTCAGCCAAAGAGATAACCGGATCTTCTGGAATGTCTATCGGCGTCACGTAAACCAGACGTTTCAGCTCCCTCCAAAAACATAAATGCGTAGCAGCGACGTTGGAAGCACTTGTTGGCCACGATACTAGTCCACCCCTCCCAATACAACGATTGGTTAAAACAACGGCAAAATTTGGTGTCACACCGTCCTCCTGGAACCACAATTGTTGCCTGACTGCTAGAAGGATGTTCTCCAACATTTCTGGTAGTACTTCACGGAGAAAGATAGAGTAATATACTCGATCGAGGGTGGTGGGTAGAAGATAACGAACCAATCAGATGGTCGTTAATAATACCAGGCTGCACATGCACTGTTAATCTCTGTTGATGGTAGAACACAGGTTTTGCATGCGATGCAAATGTGAACGTTGACATGAAGGAAGTTGCGCTTCAAAATTTCCAAGGATCCTTAGCGGACAAAAGGTATCCCTGTTTGATTTGTTCAGCGATAGCGATTCTCTCTCTATAGCCTCTAATAACGCTAAAAATCTTTATACTGTACGTAGTTTTTTTTTTTTGCACTGTATATCTCTCCAATCAACAACAAATTCAAAAATTCAAGGGGACAGCATCGAGAACTAAATTATTTTCGTTCACCCGTTGCTGCCGTACCAGCACCCTGATTTCCTTAATTCATACATGTTTGGGAATTCAGTACAATGAATCATACTCCCTCTGAATGGTCTGTAGGGCTCTTAGTGTATCGGAGCAGGTGAGAAAAATATTCTGTCGAAAGTATCTGCTCAATTACCTTTAGATTACACAGAACTCACCGTCCAGGACAGTAAATTCGTCTTTTTAGTCGAAACCTAAAGTGCCAGCGGAAACTGAGCAACCAACAGTATGACATTGCTGTGACCCATCAGTATGAATAACTGTTTAAATTTCGGTATGCATCTAAAAGTCTTAAAAGGTAAGGCTCATTTAAAATTAAAATCTTGTGTACAAAATGTCTTGTGCCTTGTCAAAGTTAAAAATAGCCGTGGCCGCGACGCTAACCAGGGAGAATACTTATATCAACTGTTATTATAACATTCAGGTCCGCTACTCCGAGCTCTGTGAGTTGCTCCAATAAGAGTAGGTTTTCATACACTGAAGAGCCAAAGAATCTGGTACACCTGCCTAATACAGTGTAGAGTTCCCGCGAGCACGCAGAAATGCCCCAACACGACGTGGCATGGACTCGACTAATGTCTGAAGTAGTGCTGGAGGGAGTTAACATAATGAATTCTGCAGGGCTGTCCATAAATCCGTAAAAATACGAGGGGGTGGATATCTCTTCTGAACAGCACATTGCAAGATATCCCAGACATGCTCACTAATGTTCGTGCCTGGGGAGTTTGGTGGCCAGCGGAAGTCTTTAAACTCAGAAGTGTGTTCCTGGAGCCCTTCTGTAGCAATTATGAACGTGTGGGGTGTCGCTTTTTCCTGCTGGAATTGCCCAAGTCCCTCGGAATGCACAATGGACATGTATGGATACAGGTAATCAGACAGGATGCTTACATACGTGTTACCTATCGGAGCCGTATCTAGACGTATCAGCGGTCCCATATCACTCGAACTGCACACGCTTCACACCATTACAGAGCCTCCACCAGCCTGAACATTCCACTACAGACATGCAGGCTCCATGGATTAATGAGGTTGTCTCCATATCCGTACATGTCCATCCGCTGAATACAATCTGAAACGAAACTCGTCCGACCATGCAACATGTTTCCTCTCATCAATAGCCCAATGTCAGTGTTGATGGGCCCAGGCGAAGCGTAAGGCTTTGTGTCGTGCAGTCATCAAGGGTACACGAGCGGGCCTTCGGCTTCGAAAGCCCATATCGATGTTGTTTCATTGAATGGTTCGCACGCTAACACTTGTTGATGGCCCAGCACTGAAATCTGCAGCAATTTGCTGAAGGTTTGCACTTTTGTCACGTCGAATGATTCTCTTTAGTCGTCGTTGTTCCCTTTCTTGCAGCATCTTTTTCCGGCCAGCGCGGTCGGAGATTTGATGTTTTACCGGATTCCTGATATTTACGGTAGACTCGTGAAATGGTCGTACGGGAAAATCCCCACTTCATTGCTACCTCGGAGATACCGTGTCCCATCGCTCGTGCGTCGACTATAACACCTCGTTCAAACTCACTTAAATCTTGATAACTTGCCATTGTAGCAGCAGTAACGATCTAACAACTGCGCCAGACACTTATGTCTTATGTAGGTGTTGGTGACCACAGTGCCGTATTCTGCCTATTTACACATCTCTCTATTTGAATGCTCATGCCTATACCAGTTTCTTTGGCGCTTCATTGTATTTTAACTACAAGTTATTATCAGCTGACGCATTTACAACTATCTGTCACTAGATATTCAACTTGTTTACACTGCTACGAATCTTACGTGCTAGTCAGACTAGTCTCTTGGTAACACATTAATTTATTTTTAAAAACAGACACAAAAAATTCTCCAGCACATGGCCCATACTATAGTTTTTAACTTGTCAGGTACAAAGAAATGTACAAAAAAACTTAAGACACGTGTATGCCTCTACATAAGAGTCATTATTATAATGTATAAAAAGACTCACTCACAATCACAGGCACTCCGATAATCTCCATCTGTCAGGGGAATAACGGCCGTTTTCTTGCACAGTAAGACGGACATTTAACGTCGTAGTTTTTAAATTTCAAGAGAGACCTGATTGTGTAACATACCTCAATGCATTTAAAACTATCAGTGGTGCTTTAAGCCATCCACCCCAGACACACAGACAACAGTTGAAAGAAACAACTCCCACAATGGTCAAAGTGCGAGTCAAAGTTATTGGTAGGGATGGGCTATGATCGCGCTCGAGAAACGCGCGACGCGAAGGCAATTTCTCGAGAATTTCTCGGGTACGCTCGAGAAGTTGACAGTGAGCGCTACGCTCTCTGGGAAATTGCGCAAACCTTCAGTACACGAAGCACTGAGCCGCAGCGGTCGTACTCGTCGTACGTACGTGCTCGGAAAACTTTGAAATTCTATGATTGATATCAACTGTACTACCGTTATTAATGTGTACTGAAGTATTAGTATATGTCTCATAAGACAAAAATCATAGAATTGTTGTTTAAAAGAAAGCACACAATTCGCATAAAACAGAAGCTTTTTTTCTTACAAAATAAATTACCTTGTACATTTTGCATGTATGTACGCATGCTTAAACGTAAAAGAGAAGTGCTATAGCCTTTTATATACAGAAACAGCGTACATGCGTTTACTTACTGAAGAAAGAAAGGAAACAAAAGTTGTTCAGCAGAAGGCATTTTGACATCCCATTGCTACACTGCCGTCGATTTTTGTTTAGAAATATGATTTTATTAACCAATTGGCCTTTTAGTCTGCTTCTTTGTTCGTTTATAAGTAGTCCTGTTTTCGAAAATATTCTTTCACTGAGAACAGAAGTTGCAGGTATTGCAAGATATTTTTTTGCCGTGACAGCTAGACCTGGGTAACTGTTTTCACTTTTTTTTCCAGTAGTGTAAAGGATTATCCGTGCGTTGTAGATACGGTTCTTCCAAATATCGTTGTACCTCCAGGTCTATGCTATCACAACCGCTTTTCATTAGATTTTTATTGGAAACCTCTTCATCGAAAGAAGCCCATAAGGAACTAATGGCGTTTTGTACGAAATGGTACTCGTGGCTAGTGTCGTTAGCAGCCGAATGAGTAGTTCATACGGTCTCTACCACGTTTGTGCACTCTGCAATTAGGCTTGCAACGACATGTTTTGAATGAATGGGATTGGTAAGTGGTAACGTTTTGAATCTTGGGTCGAGAACTGTGGCAACGGCATGTACTTCGTTTGTTTCTATTAATCCTAGCCGGGCTATTAGTGAGTTGTGCAGATGTTGCTGTAGCTCTTGCGGTGTCGCGGTAGCTCACTTCCCATTGCATGCGGTTATGATTAGCTGTCTGATTATTGGAATCGCTTTCGAAAGAGAGGTATAGTTTTCAGTTGAGATTTCACTTGTTACCACTTCAAATGGCTCTAGTACACATAAACATTCGCTCAAAATTCGCCACTCGTCAGCTGTGAGGTTCTCTACACCTGAATACAAAGTTGATAAACAGGCTGCAATGCATTCCTTTTGCTCCACTAGACGTTGTAGCATATAAAACGTACTGTTCCATCGGGTTTCGGTTTCCTGAATCAATTTATGAACAGGTTTTTTCATTAGGTCCTGGATCTCATGGAGTTTTTCATTAGCATTGCAACTTGTTTTAAAATAGCTAACAATTTTTCTGGCTTTTTCCCGCATTATGCAGAGCTCACTGTTGCTGTTCATAGAACTTTTCACAATTAAACTGATGGTGTGAGCTAAACAAGGCACATGTTGCATGTCTGTGTTGCCACTGTGAATAAGTTGTACGGCTGCCGTCATGTTACTGGCGTTGTCAGTTGTGATGCTTACAACTTTGTTTTCAATGTTCCATTTTGAAATCACGTTATCTAACGCCTCATTAATATTTAGTGCTGTATGCTTTTCCGGGAAACGGAATGTCTCGAGAGCTAAACCTTTCAGGCACGAATTAGTGTTAATGAAATGACCAGGTACAGCAATATATGCCTCACTATTGAGTGAGGTCCAAATATCGGTCGTTAAAGAAACACAGTTAGAGTCTTCCACGGCCAAGTTTACAGCCTCTTTCTGTTTATGGTAATCGTCCTCAATCTTGAGCCCCAACTTTTTTCGATTTGGTATCGAGTATTGTGGGTCCAACAGTGAAACAAAACGTCGAAAACCAGTGTCCTCGACGATTGAAAGCGGTTGAAAATCGTCTGTTATCATGGCCACTAGTGCTTCATCTAGCTGTTGTTGCCGTTTACTTCCCTCTATGAAGAGAAACGTAAGATTTAGATCAGTGCTCCTACGAGGAGATACGTCATGCTTGACAACTAGTCCAATAAAATTACATATCTTATCGTGCAAAAGCTAGGATAGTATAGGTTCGATTTTGGGGTATGTTGTAGATTATCGGAGTACGATTAAAAAAACTATTGGAAGAATGAGCCTCTGTATCCAAGGACGTCGCTGTTTTATTGCTCTATAAATTTTGCAATTTAAGATGTCTAATCATGCCCGTTGTATTTTTTGATATATCACGGAGATTTTTACGACAAATGTTGCAAGTAACGTTATCTCCATCCTCCGTAAAGTATTGGCAGCACCATGACGTTCGTTTTCGAGTGTCCATATTGATTTGAGTAACAACTTTACTCGAATGAAACCTGAGACATACTAGTTACGAGCACAGCGAGCGTGTTTGTCTAGCGGCGGCATTCAATTCATAAAACAGCGGCGCGGAGTGTGTTGTCGCAGCCAACTGGCGCGCAGCGGCACACGCCGCCGATCCGTTTCTCGTGAGCTTCTCGAGAATTGCTTGAGAACTAGAAGCTCCAGGAATTCTCGGTGCACTCGAGTCGCCGCGCCTCGCCATCCCATCACTGGTTATTGAACCTCTACCCCAAAATTAGACTCCATTTTATGTCTTGTAATTTCACCTAGTATCTAAAAGCGAAGACCGGGTTGAAAGGATGGCGACTTTTGAAAGACATGAGGTCCTGTGCACACATGGAACGATTGTTGTAGCACACTACTACAAAGCTCATTAAAAAAAAATGTGTTTGGTGATTTCCAATGGAGAAGAGAGGCATTAGTAGAAGGGCAAGAACCAGCATGGCCCCACTCTGCATTGTTGTCAAATTTATTCAAGATGGCGGCCATAGATGTGGCAATGTTGCAGTGATGTCATGATGGGAAGTTCAATTTTTCGAGAGAAAATAGGTCACTTGGGCTACCTCCACTAAGCTAACCCCCCCCTCCCCTTCCCCCATCCCTGACCCCTCCCCATCTGGAAACTGATGGACAAAGGATTCAGCCTGTGGTGGACTGACAGATAGGAAAGACATAAGTCTTTATTTCACATGCATTGTTTATGTAAACAATTTGAATTGACACAGACAGTAGCTACATCCAGTGTGTTCAGCATGAGGTCTGGAGTCCAACTGACCGAGTTCAGAGCACCACCACCAGAGGACACTATCATCCCTCCCTCTCTCCCTTCCCGTGATGTAATCCAAGATGGCAGTCTGGGGAAAAAGTGACGGGAAAAGTACTCAGCCTGTGTCTAGCTACTGGAGAGGAAGGACAGATGTAAATGTTTACTGGGTTCAATGGATGAGATGTTTGTGCTGGAGAAGGAGAAATATATTAGCTGTGGACATGCATTTGAGGACTGTGTTGATAGCAATGATACTTGGTGAAGATGAATACGTTTCATGAACTAAATAATATGCAGCAGGATGTGGCTAAGTTATGCTTTGCAACTCATACTGATAAATGCATTTACTGCAACCACAGACCATTTGATAGAAATCCAGTCAGTTAGTCTTCCAAAGGACAAGAGACAAGATGTTCACTTCAGTGCCTGGGTTCCATTGGAAGAGGCCATGACCAGGGCCACCTGCCCCTCTCCCCCCCCCCCCCCTCCCTCCCCACCCAAGAGCCTCCGCACCGGCTCACAGCAAAGCAATGCGGTAGACAGAGGGCCACACACTAAGCACTTTCTGTGGTGTTGGAAATACCACGGCCTTTCTCCTTCTCATTCCTGATACACTGATACCCTTTGTCGTTGAACATGAACTGCTTCAGGAATTATTACATATGGTGTTATGGAATACTGTCATATACTGAACTTGAAGATATCACAGGAAATAAATGTACGCTATACAAAGAAAGCCAGCTTTGCAGGTGAAGCAAGAGTACTTAAACAATTACATGTTTTATCCAAGGAATACCACCACTGCTACACTTGAACATGGACTCTGAAAAGATTGTGGCACACCTGTGAAACCTCTCCAAGACACTTCACATCCTTTGGTGGCAAGCAGATCCCAAAACCAGTATCAGCTGCAATATCTGATTTTACACACCAAATCGACGATATATGGAAGTCGAAATAAATATCGTATTAACTCTAAAAACAGGACGCTCCCCACTTTTAGAGTTTTAGCTGCTTGTCTGAAGGCACTGCCAGAGAGAGAGAGAAAACTTTGATTACTACAGCTACTGTGTTATTCATCACTTTTCTGAAACAGTGAGTGGGCTTAGTTTTATATCTGCTGCTGGAGTCAGGGACATTATTTTCCACACTTCTCGAAGCATTGTCTAAGCACAGAAGGGAAAATCGGAATAATTACACAAGTAGAATTCGAAGCACTGTGCCACAGATGAGAAAAAATGCTGAGATTTTCGATGTCCTACAGCTGCTGGTCTGGATATGCTCTAAACCCACAATGGTGGGTGAGTGACTGCATCCTGCCAGGGGTGGATGGTCTGCTTGGACATGTCTCTGAACACTGGACCAAAGAAGACATCACATGACTCTCAGAACTTTTTGTAGATACTGTGCCCCATGTTGTTTAAACCCGTCTATGGAGGCTCTTATGCCCCACACAAAGGATGTCTTGTGACTGGAGCATTCTGATTGGTTCTTACTTATTTTTCCTACCCAACTGCCACTGCTGGTGTGGGACCACCGTCCGCCATTTTCTGCAGATAAGACTTTCACTGGAAAAACTATTTTGCAGATCGAAAAAAAAAGACATCCAGCAGTCATTGTGCACTGGTAGTTAAACCCTGTGAAAGTGTTATACAAATCATAAAATACGAAAATTATCGCAAAAGACACTTCCTCAATTACACTGCTCTGCCACTGTCGAGGAAGGCTTGAATTTTTCTGTGTGAAACCCGCCAAACTGCTGCTGCCAGTGTGGAAGCACTGTCCGCCATGTTTTTCTGCAGACGAACCAATTACGAAACTTTCAGCGGCAAAACTATTTTGTACAGATAAACAAAAAGATACAGAAGTCATAATGCACTGACAGTTAAACCCTGCAACAGATCACAGATCATGAAATGCGGAGACTACCGCCAAAGACACTTCCTGAATTACACTGCTCTGCTACTGCCAAGGAAAGCTTGAATATTTCAGAATGAAACCGATCCTCAACTGGCCTATATCACCACTTACCATACTGATGTGGCAAACACACAATTCGTATCCTGCACCATACAAAATTATCACCTCTGCATACTGCATATAGCTATTGACCACCAGAATCAGGTACATATACTGCGAAGACAGACACATCTCAAACATAAATTTAAAAAAAATACATTAGCACATGCACTGTATGTAGTCCTTGCTGCACAAGATATTCTAGATATTTTCCATGAGGTCGGTCGGTCGGTTATACAGTGTGGCCAGTGGTCAAGAGACAACTGCCCACTGGCCCGACATGCATACAGAGAGCCGTCAGCGGACCACAGTCACTCTCCAAAATGTTGTACAAAGACTGGGCTGGTTCTCCTTGGCACAAAAGCGTTACTGTTTCCATCCCTGATCTGCTTGCTTGCGTACAGGCATGGTTCCCACACACATCTCCATACACTGGGACTACAAGTACGAATGTATTTCCATGTGGTTTGCCAGAATATCATACCATTTACGCGACAGTTCTTCACATCAAGCGCATAGCAGGATCGCTTGTACAGCGTAATTCCGATGATAAAGAGTGGAAATTATTTCTCTAGAAACCCAAAAGTTTAGCAAGTTGCAGCGAGCTGGAATGTGCCGTAAACCACAGAGTAACTAGAAACTTATCTGCGAAAATCTTTACTTGAAAAATCGGAAAAAATGGATGAAACTGGTAGTTCCGCTTGGGAATACCGATGTCAGTGATATAAGAGATTCGAAATCATTCTTCTAATTTACAAAGTCAGCTAAGGTGTTTCTCATGTCTAGAGAACAAACAAACGTCTCTTCCAGCTGTCTTTCACCATTTAGATTCACACAACACACACCACAAGCGATGTTCTGTCAACAACGGGGAAATACAGGGTGTTTCAAAAATGAACGGTATATTTGAAACGGCAATAAAAACTAAACGAGCAGCGATAGAAATACACCGTTTGTTGCAATATGCTTGGGACAACAGTACATTTTCAGGCAGACAAACTTTCGAAATTACAGTAGTTACAATTTTCAACAACAGATGGCGCTGCGGTTTGGGAACCTCTATAGTACGATATTTTCCACATATCCACCATGCGTAGCAATAATATGGCGTAGTCTCTGAATGAAATTACCCGAAACCTTTGACAACGTGTCTGGCGGAATGGCTTCACATGCAGATGAGATGTACTGCTTCAGCTGTTCAATTGTTTCTGGATTCTGGCGGTACACCTGGTCTTTCAAGTGTCCCCACAGAAAGAAGTCACAGGGGTTCATGTCTGGCGAATAGGGAGGCCAATCCACGCCGCCTCCTGTATGTTTCGGATAGCCCAAAGCAATCACACGATCATCGAAATATTCATTCAGGAAATTAAAGACGTCGGCCGTGCGATGTGGCCGGGCACCATCTTGCATAAACCACGAGGTGTTCGCAGTGTCGTCTAAGGCAGTTTGTACCGCCACAAATTCACGAAGAATGTCCAGATAGCGTGATGCAGTAATCGTTTCGGATCTGAAAAATGGGCCAATGATTCCTTTGGAAGAAATGGCGGCCCAGACCAGTACTTTTTGAGGATGCAGGGACGATGGGACTGCAACATGGGGCTTTTCGGTTCCCCATATGCGCCAGTTCTGTTTATTGACGAAGCCGTCCAGGTAAAAATAAGCTTCGTCAGTAAACCAAATGCTGCCCACATGCATATCGCCGTCATCAATCCTGTGCACTATATCGTTAGCGAATGTCTCTCGTGCAGCAATGGTAGCGGCGCTGAGGGGTTGCCGCGTTTGAATTTTGTATGGATAGAGGTGTAAACTCTGGCGCATGACACGATACGTGGACGTTGGCGTCATTTGGACCGCAGCTGCAACACGGCGAACGGAAACCCGAGGCCGCTGTTGGATCACCTGCTGCACTAGCTGCGCGTTGCCCTCTGTGGTTGCCGTACGCGGTCGCCCTACCTTTCCAGCACGTTCATCCGTCACGTTCCCAGTCCGTTGAAATTTTTCAAACAGATCCTTTATTGTATCGCTTTTCGGTCCTTTGGTTACATTAAACCTCCGTTGAAAACTTCGTCTTGTTGCAACAACACTGTGTTCTAGGCGGTGGAATTCCAACACCAGAAAAATTCTCTGTTCTAAGGAATAAACCATGTTGTCTACAGCACACTGCACGTTGTGAACAGCACACACTTACAGCAGAAAGACGACGTACAGAATGGCGCACCCACAGACTGCGTTGTCTTCTATATCTTTCACATCACTTGCAGCGCCATCTGTTGCTGAAAATTGTAACTACTGTAATTTCGAAAGTTTGTCCGCCTGAAAATGTACTGTTGTCCCAAGCATATTGCAACAAACGGTGTATTTCTATCGCTGCTCGTTTAGTTTTTATTGCCGTTTCAAATATACCGGTCATTTTTTAAACACCCTGTATGTAGAAGCAGTCAACTGGACAATTTACATGGCAGGGAATAACTGTCCCACACAAAGAAACGCCCATACTGGATTTTCTCAAGTTTCCACAGAGTACACCAGTGGTCAAGAATGGTGTCCAAGACATGCTAAGAATTAGTTCACTATTCACCCACCTTGATGACGACGGGGTTAGGCCAGCTACCTTACTGTACCCCAGCCTGGCTCTCCAATCTGGATGGCTCCAACCGTAAGCCGGAAACGGCAGTCATTCCGGCGAAAGACCACTGCCGCCGCGCACCACGCACCCAAGACAGAATCGTCCTAGGTAACCAGCCATATATATTTTACCACTATACTTACAATTAAATATTACGACTGCAGCCTCAATCAAACAACATTTGACAGTGGGAGAAGTATCGGAAATACCGCCTACTGACGATGATCGCTCCAGAAATATCAAAATCTGTAACATTCTTATGAATTTCCACGTAAACCAAACTTTCATTTACCTTACGTCTATCGTAGTTTTCCACTTCAAATCCATACCTTCCTTAAAACAGGAGAAAGTAATTTTCTTTGCTCTTATCAGAAAACTGATCACAATACACATGGTTTATAAGCCCGTTGATACAGCAAATCTATCAAGCATCCCCTACAACTAAGTATAATACTTCACAGTAACTGAATAGTTGTGATACCAAACAATACTGAGAGAAAATACGCTATGGATGGACATGTATCACTAGTTTTTCTTGCAATTGCAACCAGTGTGTCTTAGAAGTAGAGACGTAATCCTCTTATAAGCCACCAGATATTAAAAACACGATTGCAACACCTATTTTACTGTCACAAGTGGTCTTGGTTCTACAGGCATCCACAAGTATCAGTAACGATACCCATGTTAAAAACCATACAAGCTTTATAAATCGAGGTATGTATTGCTTCCAAATGAAGTGGTTTTCCACACAAACACCACGACATTGAATGTAGATGGTGAATGCCGGGGAGTGCATTAACAGAACGACAGTGCAAGTATATGTCGCTGACGGTTTTAGCTAGTAATAAAATCACCGAATCTAGAAAGTGATTTGGCTAAGGAAGGTGGTATGAAGCCGGTATTTGCAACTCCCTCATGCCACCGCTAGATATTTCTCCAGTATTTGTGATGCATTCTATCCAAATGCCAGGTCACAGGTTCTGCGATATATCCACTGGGTTGGGGATGGTGGTTGATTGAGAACGATCACATGCAGTAGATGGTGTGCTATGCGACGAATCACTTTAAAAAATGCAATGCTACATTGTGTTCATAAGAAATGTACAAAATAATATGGCCAGTACACTAGCTTCTCAGATCTATTTTGTTTTGCTTTCCAGTAAAAATGCTGTCTGTGATTCGGAATTAACTCTTTCCATTCAACCACACACCTATGGAGATGTCTTTTAATGATTACAGCCACTAGTGAATTATATTCGTGGCTCTCTCACATCTCGAAACTACTCACCTTTTTCGAGCCTGTCTGCTACAGTAAAACTCCAGCATGGTGTTCTAGGCACTCCCTATGCATCTTCTAACTGTTCCTCAGTCTCTGCAGTTTTGTGCATGTGATTGTTCCAATTTAAGTCAGAACTGATCAGAAATCGGAGGGCGCTATGTCTACCACCTTCTGCAACCCGTGTACAAACATAGTGAGCTGTGTTTGTGTGAAAGGACCGTGTTGTTGACCATTTGGTGCAAATGGCAATACTTTGTTGTAGCTCCACCAATAGTGTACGATGTCTAAAACCAACGCCAAATGAAGCTTTCTCCCCCACAAAATACACACTGGGTGATTTTAAATAAAGACAGTCACAACATCAGGAAAATGAAAGAGTTTTGTTGCGTTGTGGGACGTTTCCAAACAGCTGATCGATGGTGACTGATGGCCTCTACAATTAAACTCATCTTTCACAGTGACAGGATCAGTGTTCCATTTAGATTTATTCCTCATATTGCAGTCATGTAAGTGACTGCTGTTTGGTGTTAGCAAGCCCCAGAAGGTGTTGCCCCTCCACCAAGACTCTTTCTCCATCTCAAACAAGTGATGTGCTAATCAACAGTGTACAGGTTGTTGGATGAGATGGAAAAGACACCGTCAATGTACTGTAATAATAAGCATTACAATTGATCAGTTTTACTGCAATTTCAACCCCGAACAATGTTGCGGTAGCACGCTTTCCAATTTCTGTATCATCGCTAAACCACTCCTCCACTGAATTGCAAGAACCATATACTTGATTGTGAATGTAGACAGATGACTGTGCAGTAATCCATTCATTGTTAATTCTGGAACATATACACCAAAGTAAACCAGAGAGCGATCTACATATTTCTAGCACTTCAATCACAGTTTATAATTTACAATCTTTGCCTATGTGGATGGAGGTCACAGAGAAACCTCGCATTTTTAGGATAAAGTTAAGGGATTGAAAATTCTCCTCGTGTTGTCTTTGACCAACCCTCCCTGCAGCACTGTCACCGATTTAAACAGCGGCTGACCAGAAATAGACCGTTACTTTCCATGTCTCGTGAAGAAACAGAGCGAGCTGTGTCCGTCACCACTGTTCCACACCAATCTTGCTCATGGTACCTATCCAAGCGCACAAGATTTCTCCAGATGCTCGCATGTCTTGGAGGCTAGCGCTCCTTATTGGTGTATAGTAGTAGATATGAAAGTGTTGTGATGTAATAGCAGACGGTTAAGAAGAGGAAGAAACAGGTGGTTTTTATGCATAATGGAGCCCCAGACAGACGGAGTTTGACGCATTTTACGTAAATCAACTGTGCTATCAATCCTAAAGTGTTGTTCTACGGTCTGGCATCGGTACCAAGAAGGTATTGATAAGAGAGACCATAAACACACGCACTCTTAAGGCCTCACAGTTCTGCATTTAAGACATGCTATAATGTTGGAGCAGTGCGGTTTCCAACATATTAGTCATGTGGTATGCGACGCTGTGATTATTCCAATGTAAGAAATATTTTTCCAGTGCATGACATATATTCTCCTTGCAGGTTTCTCTATGGTCAACTATGGTGACAAAATGTAAAATGAAAAAACCACTTTCTTAATACGTCTATTCCTTGTGATAAATGCATAATATAGCTTTGAAGAGGCATATAGCGCCTACTGTTCACATCTGATTATGGTTCAGAAATTATACTACGCTCAGATCACTCCTATAAAATGGTCGTTAGTAACGGAGAATTCATCATCACACATGAGATGGAAGTCCTCTGATGACTAAGAGGTTTGCTGTTAATGATCACAATTAGATAGTGCCCTAAGTCACACGCAGAACATGCAGGTGTATACAAGTCGAATGCAGGTTATGCCACACAACTGATGAACCCCGACAGAACAACAACAAAAATGGTTAAATAACCTGCAGCAACATCTTCATCTCTCTCTAGAATGCACGATCGATCTATCGTTAAATCATACCTCATTGCAATTCCATCTCAACCACTCACTCCGCCCACTTTTTGTCATCCTTCAACGCAGATGCAAATAAGTTTAGAAGCAGATGGTTTTCTTTAGTCCAGGGAAGCATCAGAGACAGCAGTCAACTCGCGTTTACCACCATTACCTCAATAGAAATACAGTAGTATGTTGCCATATAGCAACTGTTTGTTAGCTGACACTGCAAAGTTGTGGTTGGTGGAGAGTACAGAGAACTACATTGTAAATACTGTTTGTTACGTTTTAAAACACCTTATCAGTCCTACACAGTGTCAAACACGCAATCCATTCTGCAGTTGTATATTGCAGTCACCCCAGCTCCCAATACATCTCCTTGACAGATGTCCTGTTTACAGTGTTAGTGACGGCGTGACGTGTAATTTCACATGTCAAACACTGCTGATATCCATTTGGCTGTTTCCTTGTAAGAGGCATTCTCCATTACTAACGATCACTTTATAGCACTGATGCGAGCATAGTATAATTTCTTAACCGTAATCAGATGTGAACAGTGGGCGCTATACGCTTTTCCAAAGCTATATTGTGCATGTATCACAAAGAATCGATGTTTTAAGAAAGTGGTTTTTTCATTTTACATTTTGTAACCACAGTTAACCGTAGAGAAACCTGCAAGGAGAATATACGTCATGCACTGGAAAAATATTTCTTACATTGGAATATTCATAGCATCACATTCCATATGACTAGTAGGTTGGAAACTGCACTGCTCTAACATTATAGCATGTCTTAAATGCAGAACTGTGTGGCCTTAGGAATGCATCTGTATATGTTCTCTCTTACCAATACCTTCTTGGTACTGATCCCAGACACCAGAACAACGCTTTAGGATTGATAGCACAGTTTATTTATGTAAAATTCGTGAACTCCGTCTGCCTGCAGCTCCATCACGCACAAAAATCACCCATTTCTTCCTCTTCTTAACTGTCTGCTATTACATCATAACACTTTCATATCTACTACTATACACCAATAAGGGGTGCTAGCCTCCTGACATGCGGGAACCTGGAGAAATCTTGAGCACTTGGATGGGTACCGTGAGGAAGGTTGGTGCCAGACAGCAGTTACGGATTCAGCTCGCTCTGTTCCTTCATGAGACATGGAATGTAGCGGTCTACTTCTGGTCAGCTGCAGATTAAATTGGTGACAGTGATGCAGGGAAGGATGGTCAAAGACAATGCGAGGAGATCTTTCAACCTCTAACTTTATATTAAGAATGCAAGAATGCTCCATCCAAATAGGGAAAGATCGTAAATTGTGCACTATGATCAAAGTGCTAGAAATATGTAGATCACTGTCTGGTATAATTTGGTGTATATGTTCGACAATTAACAATGAATGGATAATATATCTACATTTGCAATCAAGTATATGGTTCTCACAAATTAGAGGGGCAGTTTAATGAAGGTAAAGTAATTGGGAATCATACTGCCACATAATTCGTCGGTCTTGAAATTATGGTAAAATTGATCGCAACATCAACTGTGACCCTTATTATTACAGTACATCGACGGTGTCTTTTCCACACCATCCGTCAACTGATATGCTGTTGATTAGCACACAATGATTGACTTGGAGAAAGAGTCTTGATGGAGGGGGAACACCTTCTCGGGATAGCTAGCACTGAAACAATGACAACACACGCGACTGCAATACGAGGAAACAATGGAAATGGAACACTGAGCCACAGCTATTCCGTCATTGTGATAGATGAGTTTAAATGTAGAGGCCACCAATCACCTTCAGCCAGATGTTTGAAAACGCTCCGCAACGCCGCAAACCTCTTTCAGTTTCCGTATGTTGGGACTGTCTTTATTTAATGTCAACCAGTATCTGAGTTGTGAGGGAGAGAGTTTCGTCTGGCGTTGGCCTTACACATCCTACACTGTTGTCGGAGCTACAACATGTTCCATTTCTACTAAATGGTCAAAACACGGTCCTGTCGCACTAACTCAGCTCACTCTGTTTTTACACAGGTTGCAGAAGGTGGCAGATAGAGCGCTCTCCCACTTCCGCTCAGTTCCGAATTAAATTAGAACGACCACAAGCACAAAGCTGCAGAGATTGAGGAACAATTACATGACGCATAGGCGCTGCCTAAAAAACCACGTTGAAGTTTTACTGTAGCAGGTAGGTTCGAAAATGGTGACTTGTTTCGAGATATGGGAGAGACACGAGTATGATTCACTAATGGCTGTAATCATTGAACGACTTCTCCATAGGATCAAACGCAGGTACGTGGTTGAACAGAAAGACTGGATTCCGAATCGCAGACAGCATTTTTACTGGCATGTGTAACACTATGGATATGAAAAGCTAGTGTATTGGTCACAGGATTTTGTACATTTATTATGACCACAATGTAGCATTGCATTTTTTTAAAAGTGATTCGTTGCATAGCACACCATCTATTATATGTGAACATTCTCAATCATCCACCACCTATAACTGATATATCACAGAACCTCTGTCATGGCATCAGAATAGAATGCGTTACAAATACTGGAGAAATGTCTAGTGGTGGCATGAGGGAGTTGCAAATACTGGCTTCATACCACCTTCCTTAGCCAAATCACTTTCTACAATAACTGAATTTATTACGAGCTTAAACCACCGGCGATGTGTACCAGCACGGTCTGTTAATACACACTCCGATGATCTGTCTGTATTCAATGTAACGATATTTTTCACTGAAAACCACTTCATTCGGAAGCAATACCATACATCGATTTATAAGGCTTGTATAGTTTTTAACATGGATATCGTTAGCGATACTTGTGTGGGCCTATAAAACCAAGGTCACTTGTGACAGGAGCACAGCCGTTGTTATCGCATTTTTTAATATTTTGTGGACTGGAAGACGATTACATCTCTCTAAGACACACTGGTACCATTCGCAAGAAAAACTTGCGAGACATGTCCATCCATCGCATATTTTTGCTCAGTAATGATTGGTATCACCAGCATTCTGTTGTTGGCGAAGTATTATACATAGTGGTAGGGGATGAGTGATAGATTCGCTGTAATCAGCAGTCTTATGAAGCATGTTTATTGTGGTCAGTGTTCTGACAAGTACAAAGAAAATGTCTTTGGCCTCTCGTAAGAAAGGTATAGATTCGAAGTGGAAAACTGTGATACCATATGGGGAATGACCGATTTTTTTTTTTTTTACTTGGAAAATTATGTCCAGTCAAAATAATGATACAGATTTTGATATTTCCAGAACCATCATCATCGGGGGGAGGGGTTATTTCCGATACTTGGCTCATTGTCGAATGTTCTCAGATTGAGGCTGCACTCGTTAATATTTAATTGTAGGTACTGTGATAAATATATGTGGCTGGTTTCCTACGACGACTGGGGGGCGCAGCGCGCGGCGGCAGTGGCCGTTCGCCGGAATGACTGCCGTTTCCCGCTTACGGTGGGAGCCGTCCAGATTGGAGCGCCTGGCTGGTACAGGAATGTAGCTGACCTAACCCTGTCGCCCTCTAGGCGGGTGAATAGTGGACTAATACTCAGCATGTCTTGGAGAGCCTTAGTGATCACGTGTGTTCTCTGAGGAAATTTGTAAGATTCAATATGGGTGTTTCTTTGTGCTGGACAGTTATCCCTCCCATGTAAATTGTCCAGTTGACTGCTTCTACGTATTTCCCGTCTTTGAGAGAACATCGATTGTGGTGTATGTTGTGTGAATCTAAATGGTGAAAGACAGCTGGAAGAGACGTTTGTTTTTTCTCTAGACATGAGAAACACCTTAGCTGACTTGTAAATTAGAAGGATGATTTCGAATCTGTTATATCACTGACATCGGTATTCCCAAGTGGAACTACCAGTTTCCTCAATTTTTTCCGATTTTTCAAGTAAAGATTTTCGCAGATAAGTTTCTAGTCACTCGGTGGTTTACAGCACATTCCAGTTCGCTGCAACTTGCTAAACTTTTGGGTTTATAGAGAAATAATTTCCACTCTTTATCTTCAGAATTATACTATACAAGCGTCACTGCTATGCACTTGATATCAAGAATTATAGCGTAAATGGTATGATATTCTGGCAAACCACATGGAAATACATTCGTACTTGTAGTCCCAGAGTATGGAGAAGGGTGCGGAAAGCATGCCACTAAGCAAGCATGTCAGGGGCAGAAAAATGTACAACAGTTAGGAGAGTGACCGCGATCCACTGAGGTTGCTCTGATCACGTGTCGAGCCAGCATGTGTGCAGGGCTGGATGACTTGTGACCTTGGCCACAGGATGCAGAAGTGCTGATTTTGTATGGTGCAGAATACGAATTGTGTGTTTAGTACATTGATATAGTATGTGGCTATATAGCCCGGTTGGAGATTGGTTTCACACTGAAATGTTCAAGCTTTCCTTGACAGTAGCAGAGTAGTGTAATTGTGGAAGTCTCCTGGAGTATTTCATTTGTTACCTATGGTTTATTCGCAGTTGCCTTTCATGTACCTATGGTTTTCTTTCCAACTTCTGCTGAGCTATTCATTATCGTAGTATCTATAGCCTCAGAGAACTTCAAGCATTTCTCATCATTCCTTGGCACTCCCGTATCCCATTCCTATTTGTTGAAATTAATTTGTTAATCAGATCAGTGTACTATTTTCTGAGATAAAAAGTAAATATTTCTATGGTCTTTTTTTCCAAATGTTGGGGCCTGGGGAGACAGCTTCCTTTTTCCTATGGCTCTCAAATTACACACAGCTCACTTTTTTTGTACAATGGAACCCAGTCAGAGGGTATTACAAAGTAAAAATCAAACTTGAAACTGAGAGCTACCCTAATATATACTAATTATCAATTAAATTAGATATACCTACCCTGTTAAAGAGGTGCCCTCCTACTGCCACAGCGAATGCAACGGTTTAGTGTAGCATTCGAACACAAAATCTACACAATTACTCTGCAATTCACATTTGTGTGTGTGTGTGTGTGTGTGTGTGTGTGTGTGTGTGTGTGTGTGTGTGTGTGTAAGACTGTGCACAGAACCTCTTTCAGACTGTATCTCAATCGCTGCATTCCCTAATAACAAGTGGGAAAATTAAAATGTATATTTTTTGTGTGAGCTCACTTCTCTTATTTTACCCCTCGAATGTTCCCCCGTATGTTCACGGAAGTCAACAGAATATTAGCACATTCAGAGGAGAATGTTGGAGACTGAAGTTTAGTAAAAAGATATCACTGCAATGAGAAACGCCTTTGGTTTAATGACTGCGACCCCAACTCGCTAATCATATCTGTGACACCCTCTGCCCAATTTCTGTACACTACAAACCAGCTACTTTTATTTTAACTTTTCCGATGTACTCCATCACTCCTATACAGTACAGAACCCCTACCAAGCAGCAGTACTCCAATAGAGGGTGGACAAGCGTAGTGTAGGCAGCCTCTGGTTAGCCTTCCCCGTAACATTTTCTATGTGATTTCCCAATTTATGTTGTTCATAGCTACAATTGTTATGTACTTAGTTGAACCGAGAACCTTTAAATTTATGTAATTTCTCGTGTAACAAATTTAACTTGCATTTTTAGTACTCATGTGGAAGACCTCACACTTTTTACTGTTCAGGGTCCATTGCCACTTTTCGTGCCAAGCAGATAGCTTATCTAAATAATTTTGTAATTGATCCTAATAGACATAATGGAGGTCTCATCTGTATACATTCTAAGAGGGCTGTTCAGGCTGTCTGTCAAATTGTTGGTATAGGTTGAGAACAACAAGGGGACCTATAGCACTTCCTTGGAAACCCCAGTTATAACTTCAGTTTCACTAGATGGCTTCCCATCAATTACTATGAACTTTGACTTTCCTGACATGATATGATGAATGCAGTCACACAGCTGAGACGATATTCCATTGGCACGCATTTTAATTAACAGAAGCTTGTGAGGACGTTGCAGAAAACCTTGCAACGTAATCATTTCTGGACAGAGCCTGTCAGTACGCCAGGAAAAGAAGATTTCTCCAGCCCGGGGGTAATGGTGTGGTCTTTCCTTAATCCCCCTAAACAAGTTTGGGCACAAGAGGCAGGCTCAAGGCAGTATGATTTCCCCCCAGAGGCCAGTGTTACCCAACACTCATCGCAGGAAGTAGCCCTAACGCAAGTTCTACAGGAGAGTAGGACACGGCCAATGAAAACTCCTAATTTTCTACTCCTGATTCTGACTGGTTGATAAGCCTTAACGTTATATAACTTCATGAAGCACTTTGGAAATCACCAAATCGTGGGATCAGCCGACAGCCCTCATAGGTGTGGGCAGTGCTCTTAAGCAGATAGTGATAATGTGTTATCAACACAGGTATTTCTCCAGTATGGAAAGTCTACATTCCCGTGAGCCAGCGTGGAAGTCTACTTAGGCATTTTCGGGTTTTCTAGGCTAGTGTTGCCTTTAAGTGAGTGTGCATGTGCCCATTCATCAGATCACTGAACTAATAGCTAGCTGGACAGTGGTGTTTTAGTGAACGAGACTTGGCGATGTTTAATTGAAGTCAATAAACTGTATTAGTTTCTGTGGAAATTTGAGAGTGATGTTGTATGTGACTTGCTACTTATTCTGAACTGTAATCTTGTATTTTGTTGTTCTGTTTCCAGTGCGAATTACTAGTTGCCAGTTTGAGGTGGTGAACTATAGTGTTAGTGGTGTACATATTTCAGTCCAGCGGTGGCTCTCAGACTCTTTCCTATGAGTAGCTAGATAGCCACAGGATTCTTAATGACTTTAGAACAGAAAGAAGTTTAACCAGTCTTGCAGCTCAAAGCAACGCCTATGTTCATTATTTAGACTGATATGTGTGTCATAGCAGAGAATTAATTCGGGTCCACCAGTAAACACATTAATCTGTGGGATAGTATGCATGTCACATAGTTTGCCTCGTGCACCTCTAAAGACGTCCTCATACGGGATATGTTTCTCATTGTTAAGCACATCAGAAGTGGTTCATAGCGTGCAAGCTTAGAAACGATCTGGTTCATCACACAGAACGTGCTCCTGATCATGGTTTGTGACAGCAGCGCCCTCCAGCAACAATTGTCTGCCATACCTGACTCACAGATCGTGCAGTTTGTTTACGAAAATGGATGGGTGTAAAATTCATACATTAGCATTATTAAAACGAACATTCTCCCCTCCCATCCTTGTCCATACGCTAGTCATGATGTTATCTATAGTACACATAAATATCACTTCAATATCCATGAACATGTTATAAGGCAAAAAAGGAAGTTCTAGTCAGTATGAAAATCACCTTACAAAAACTCCATTACAAATGCTGCGATACAAATTTACAACAGTCTTCAACATGATATAAAAATTATTTCATCATTCTGACTTGTGATATGTGAAATATAAGGCACGAAACAAAAAAGTGCAAAATATCCTACTGCAAGTAGTGCATCCTCTGCTGCATATAAACAAAAAAAAATCATTTATGTATTGTGATATCACTGTTCAGTCCAGTGAACTAGTAAATACACATAGCAGAAGGTGGGGTAGACGATTTTATCTATTTAATACATTCATATGTTTGGAAAGACTGGAAATTTAAGATTTGCCAATGAAATTTATGTTGGCTAAGCTTCCGAAAGTCAAAAAACTTTGAAAATTCAGGACTTTTTCAGTTTTTTTTCAAAAATCACAGTTTCTTGTGCTCCTAGCACATTGTTGTCCATTTCCTTTTTAAAGAAATACAAAGCTCTCTACAAATTTGATGACTACAATTTTCTTCTACACTCAATACCAAGGGCATTTTAGTTCTTAAAAAATCTCAATTTTCAAATTTTGTGCAATATGGCAACGTACCTAGTTCTTTTTCTTTTTTTTTGTTTGCAGTTTCTGTTGATAGTGTAGAAATATGTTATATTGTATGTTATGTTCATATTGTAGAAATATGTTATACATATATTATATTATATACTGGGACAGAATGTCTCATTTTGCAGTTATCAGTTCCCCCACATGCAATTGGGTGATTCCTGGGCACCTTCCTGCTGTGATTCATACCTCACTGGAGAAGTTAAGCCCAAGGGAATTAAGCTCTGACTGAGCGACAGGCATTTAAGCTCTGACTGATCCACATTTATAAAACTCCATCACTTACTCATTATATCATATACACTAAATAACCAGCGGCAGAAAACTGAACTATTATTATTAACTGAAATAGGTAAACCGAAATAAGCAGCTAATTGTGTTAAGAAACAATGAAATACAAATGAAACACAGGTAACTTTATTGTAATTAAAGAGGCATTAACATTAAGTAACACTTATTATTACCACTTCTGGATGCGTAATACTTCTGAGAGTGTTCTTCAAGGTTTGGTAGACTTGAGTTCGATATGCGAGTAATTTCTGACTTTTGGATGCGCCTGGGCTCTCGGTGTCACCAGAAATGCCTTCCATAGCATAATCCAGCTACACAGATTAAGTAGATCCCCAATTGACCTGTTCTTCCAACAGTGAGACAGTCTGTCCAAAAGAACAGGCAGAACACATTTATGTCATTGATTCATCTCGATCAGCAATGAATCCTCGTCTTCAGTGTGGATGCAGATTTACATTCGACCTCCAGTGGACATCTAAAATTAGCGAAAATGGAGGATAAGGACAGGGACTGCAGATAGATGGCGCTATGTGGGAATGTGAGTCAGCCAGAGAGCCTCCTGAAATAGTACGTGCATTTGTGCTGAACACTGTATCTGAGTGGCACTGTGGTTAATGCAATTCCCTAGAAAGCAGGAGATCCTGAGTTTGAGTCCCAGTCCAGCACACATTTTCATCATTCATCGCCACTGATTCTCCTTAAAGTTCTAATGCAGCTGATATTACTTGTTCCTTCACTTTTCTTGCCTTTCCTTTCTCGCCCTCCTCCTTCAATTTACAGACAATGTATCACAGCTGCAGATTTTGCATGGTGTCTGTTCTTTCGGATATGTCTGAAAGAACAGACACCATGGGTTCATATACTTGGATATGTAATATTACTTTCCTTGTGTACATCAATTATTGTATTTAACACTATAGCACAAGAAGAATTCGCCAACTGGCAAGGAAAATTGTGGAATCATATTTAATTACAGCACTGGTTAATTGTGCATCAAACATGGCACATCGAAAGGGTACTTCCACAGCAATGGCGTACAGCAAACACGAAACTGTTGGACCTGGAGGATCTAAAGTTTTAGAATATCATGATACTGAAGTTACAAGCAGATCAATACCACCAGCCAATAATGTCACACATCTGAGCTAAAAGCACAAAGAAATACTACTTTTTTCCATAAATTAATGCTTAATGTTCACAATTACATCTACTGCCCAATTTTGGTCATTGACTGTCCAAACACATGACATCTGCTGTTCAGTTTAAAATAAATTACCTGCCATCAAGTTGCACCAGCTGAAGAAGTCAACTGACTCTATTGAAAAACAGCATGGTTTAGTCTATTAACCATATTTAATGACATTGATCTTCTGCTTGTATTCAGTTTATAATTATGTATTTTTTAAAAATTCATAACTTATAGTAAATGAAGAAAATATAACTGCCCATGCTGACATTATATCAAAACAAAAAGCGCTTGTGCCTGCGCCTTCAAACAAAGCCACAAGTCCTGCCGAATGAGGTAAATGGAGTATGGAAACGTAACCTGCAGAAAGTGCATATCACCTGCTTGCGAAAATTCCTCCTTCACTGTTTTGTTTGGCAAATGGTTTAATGAATAATTTATGTCAAACTGTTTCATTTGTAACAATGGGATTTGAACACCAGTCTATGTGGCATTCAGGCGCGAGTGTCGGAACAACCAAGCTCATGGATGACCTCCTGGTTCGTCTTTACAACATGCGGTAAGAACATTCTTAGGGTTGCAACATCTCTCTTAAAAACATCAATGGTGAGACATCAATGTTCACATGGAAAAGCATCGATGTTCCCATATATTTTAGAAATATTATAAAAAGTAAGCCAAAATTATTTTTTTATGTAATACAATAAGAGAATGTAAGCTGGATGACCAGAGATATTTTAAAACACAACACATCTATTTCTTCACAAACCTAGCTACATCTAACTCCGTCTACAGGCCGCAAGCGACCCATCGGGACCATCCGACCGCCGTATCATCCTCAGGTGAGGATGCGGATAGGAGGGGCATGGGGTCAGCACACCGCTCTCCCGGTCGTTATGACGGTTTTCTTTGACCGGAGCCGCTACTATTCGGTCGAGTAGCTCCTCAATTGGCATCACGAGGCTGAGTGCACCCCGAAAAATGGCAACAGCACGTGGCGGCGGGATGGTGACCCATCCAAGCGCCGGCCACGCCCGACAGCGCTTAACTTCGGTGATCTCACGGGAACCGGTGTATCCACTGTGGCAAGGCCGTTGCCCCAGCTACATCTACCTACCTTTTTTAATGTTAACTTGTATTTGGTGCAATTATCTTGACTGATGCAATGATTAACAGTCTTCGTATCAATCTGATTACGAAACTAAATAAAATGGATCTTGTAAAGAAAATTAATTTTCATCATTAAAATAATTTCTTTCTTTGAATTTAACAATTTTGATACAGAATGTACGAAAAAAAAAGCTTAGATAATACAGCCCCTCGAAGTCTGTTTCATTCCTTGTTGATGGTCGCCCCGGTCTCTGAGAACGAGTGCTTGGTTGGCAGATGTGACGACGATAGAAACGCACACCTTTGCAAGTTTTGGGAAAGTGACTTCATGCCCTTCCAGATTCCATTAGCATCTCTTTATTGGTGTAACACAAGGCATCAGGTACACCTGAACGTCAGTTTCACTAATGCTGACAACAGATGTTCATTACATTTTCCATGTTTTTTGTGTGCCAACTGCTCATCGTATTTTCAGATGTCAAATAGTATATCTTCTTTATCACACACATTGCATGAGGCATTAGTATGTTAAACTCCTTTACGTATTTAAGGAATTAATTACCTTTGTTTTAGCAATGTCATCTTTGAAGTGGATGAACTTCGGTCAAATTTATTGGAACTGCCAGAATGGCGGAAAGTCCCGAGTTGTCGAACCTTCTTGCCAGTTGTTTCTTTACTTCGTTATTTAGTTTTCAAACTGAACAAACATTTCATTTTTAAGTTTCATGTTTTTCAACTGCACCCCAAACACAATTAATGAGATCAATTTGCTTATTAAAATATGTCCCTGGAATTTCTTTTGTTAATTATTTTAGCAGTTGTATCAGTTCCACCATTTATCTTACATGCTAACTCACTGCTAGAAACTATGGAATAGCCTCACGTCTAGTTGAAAGTATCGCACCCACAACAGACACTAACTCCAGGAATAATTATACCGTACACAGTCACAAATTCCATTGCCTGCAAACTTCGAGTACGAGTTCATTTTTAATTTGGCCTTCTTTCATTCCCGTCTCTACCTGTATCTTCCGTAACTCAGAACTTGCACCGATGCTCCCTTTTACATATTTGACAATATCATGGACCTTACTTATCACTTACCAAGGATGTCCCGACCAACTTTCATAACAGTGCTGTTATTATTTGTGATTATAGCTGAAATTTTTCAGCTGAAATATTCCTCTTGGAGAAAAAAATCTGTCAGTTTTTCAGTGATGTACAACGATATATGGTGTTCTGTCAGGTCAAAAATACCTAATGTTCTGCTGGAATGTTAACTAGTAATGCCCACAAATGATTTATTTTGCATTGTTTCTGCCCAAACATTGTTGGTAATGCAATAGTTTTCAGCATTCTTTATGTATGTTTTAAAAAGACCACTTATTGCCTAATACTTATTGTCAATTATGGTTTTATTGTTTCTCAGCTTGGCACCTTGTACAATGGACCCACCTCTTTCATGTAGTAAAAAAACTACTCCTTCTACACTGGAAAACTGTTCATTATCAATGATTATAAAATTAACAATAGTTTGGAAAACTGTTCATTATCAATGATTATAAAATTAACAATAGTTACAGTGATTTTCTTTTATTTTGCTCCAAACTTTGTTGCTATGCTTTTTATGTTATCATCAACATTTGGCTGCTTGGTTTCATAAGAATAATGAACGAAAATGTCTGACAATGTGTTGGCAACTGATTTGTCTGACAAAAGAGAAACTGGCATCTTGTCAACTGGCATGTCACCGCCAATGCTGCGTGCAGCATGATAATGTTGGTAGATCGGTTTTCCTTAAGTGACTATTATCAGGCACTGTGGCATTTATTTCTAAATAACATGTAATGCTACTATCTCTTGACCTCTTGCTAGGTGGTACAGTATCTTGCCATTTCAACTGCAAGTATACATTTACTATTCTTTCTAATTTTCCATGATTCATTTTTTTCTCCATGGAGTCTCTATTTTTCAGTCCACTATCTCACCAGTTTCTTTGGGACTTCAGTCCCTGATCTCACAGTCCACGTGTGTATCTTGTCTCTGTATGTGTTTCGGTCTTCAATCTCAATTGACTTGCCCTTTTGACATATGTCAGTATTCTGTTTGTGGGCCTGATGTCCTCATAGAACTTTAAACTTATTTTTCTGACAACTGCTGCTAGGTTAGACATCTGTATCCTCCTCCTGTCAGCTTTGGGCCGAGAATTTTTCTCATGATTTTGCGCTCTTCCTTCAGTATGCTTTACATGTAGCTTTTCATATGGAGTGTCAGTGTCTCACTTGCATAAAGTATTTCAGGCTTGATTACTGTGTTGTAGAGTCTGATCTCTTTTTGAATGGACATGCATTTCTTATTATATACATGTTGTGTTTTACCATAAGTTCTCTTCATTTTTTGTAGATGAATCTTCTGTGAAACCTTTTCTCCTCCTGTCGGTTCAAGGATTTCATCTAGATATTTGAAATGTGTAACTCGGTTCATCTAGCCATATTCTGTATCTAATTTTTGTATGTTTAATTTTGAGCAGAAGAATTCAGACTTCTGGAAGGAGATCTGCAGATCAACTTTTTTGTATATTCTTTTATTATTTCTATTTGTTCAGTCGCTGTTGCTTCCTTATCCGAGAATATGACCAGGTCGTCTACAACAGCTAGGTTTAAGAAATGTATCTTGTCCTGGGATAAACTTAGCCCTATTGGTTTCCAGTGTCCTTGGATTTTCAGTTCTTTTTCCCATTCCCTCATTACTTTGTCCAGGACTAGGTTGAACAATAGTGGAAATAACCTGTCGCCTAGATTTCATTATTGTTTATGAAGGGATCAGAGATTTTTAATAAAGTCCTCATTCTTCTAAGAAGTTGAACATGGATTATTGATAAACAGAATCACATTCTTTCTCGAAAGTTATGAATGTGCAAATTATTGTAGTATTCTTGATAGCCTTGTAATTAAGAATTGTTTTCAGACTGAAGATTTGTTCTGCGTATTAATAACTGGGATGGAAGCTTGCCTGATACTAACGAATTTTGTATTCTAATTGTTCTTATTTCTCTGGAGTAAGCATGCTGACAAAATTTTGTAGGTGACATGTAGCAGGGAAATTCCTCTATAGTTATTCACATTCATCCTATCTCCTTTCTTGTGCAGCGGATGGATAAGTGTACATTTCTGGTCCTCAGGAAGTTTTTCTGTTTCCCAGATGGTGGTTTTTATTTGTGTAACTTCCAGTAAAGTCTTTGGTCTAAGATTCTTTAGTAGCTCTGCAATGATGCCATCTTCACTGGGTGCTCCCCTGACTTTTTTTTATCTCTTCATGTTGATACATGTGATTCTGGGTGAGTGGAGGTGCAGTCCAGTGTTGGGAACCAGTTTTGGGAATCTTGTTTCAGGTTCTGGGCAGTTAAGGAGATTGGAGGAATATGTCAGTTTCTAACAATTCTCTTGATTAGTTAAAATGAGTTTTCCATTTTGTTTTCTGATGCATAAGTCTTGTGGCTTATGGCAGCAGACATTCCTTGTGATAGTCCTGTAGAATTCTCTCATGTCATGTTTAAGGAAACTTTTATCTACAGCATCCAGTTGCTCATTTTATTAAGTGCTGTTATGTGATCTGTCAGAAGTCCATTTTTTTAAGATGCTCATTTGTTAAAACTCTACCAACCTACTCCAAATTTTATCTGGGTTCATCTATGTCCCATAACCTAAAAATTACAATCACGTCAAATAGAACACTACTAAAATTTGATACACACATTAATTTTTCTACCACTAATTGGTATAATTTCTGTTACTGGTATCTCTATTTACTGAACTGACATATACGAAATGGACATGTAATGAATATTGTAAAACCATCAAATGTTACGGTACACATGCACAAGCACAAGCACAGACATGGCAATTGACAATTTGAACCACTCTATGGTACATTAAACCCAGTTATTGCAGCACATAATTCAAGTCACACTATTTGAAGTAAATGATAATATTGTATACTTCATACTTTACTTACCCACTATTTCAAACTTACAACATATTTTACTTACCTATTATTCCAAAATCAAAGAAGACAACAACAAATGTAGCACTGCATGAATTTCCAGACTACAGGTGAGGACGGCTGAGCACCCATGAGCAGAATGAATGCTTTTTTGTTGTCAATGCATCGGCGATGTATGATCATTCAAAAACACACACACACACACACACACACTCTCTCTCTCTCTTCGCTACTTTTCTGTAGGTCACATCCCTCACATCCAATTAGTTGGAGGGCGATAAAACTAATTCATACCCAAAATAGTCTTGTTAAACAAAATTGAACATGGAGCAACATCATCTGAAACAAGCTAGCTGGTCGCAAAATGTAGTAAAATTTCAGTTGTAAACCACGGGAAAGAGGGCAGGAACTTAGGAAACCCTGTACTGGCTATGGGCTTGGCAGCAGCAGTGTATGTTTTCTTGTATGCAGTCTTTGATCATGCCTTCCCTGACATCCACACAGGGATGCCTGCTCCAGTCTCAGTTGTTTTCAAAAAGTTGTTTCTACAAACAAAAACTTTGCCACTTATCATTAGCTTACAAACAAAACAATGGAACAGGAATTTTCAGTTGGAACGTGTTTGTGTTTCGGCAGGTGATGTTTCTGCACGCACCTGTCACTATAACACAGGACAAGCTGATTGTAAGCATGTCTGATGGAAGAAAAACATACCTTACACATTCATTCTACTTAATGTCTAAACTGTTATTTAGTTTTTACACAAGAAATACTGAGTTATGATGTTCTATTCAGCTGTTGAAACTGTAAAATGTCTGTATCATTTACACATACCAACAACTGATACATAATTTCCATAAGCTAGTAATATATGTTCTGAACAATTCAGCCACACGTCCAGGACCAGCCTGCAATGGTTACCTCATATTTTCCTGTTGAGTGACGATCTGTAACAAGATTCTCTTGCAAACATTTGAGAAGGTCTCTATATAATGGTCTTCAAATTCAAAGAGGTCCAGTAAGTTCTTGAAAACCATATATTACATGGTGTACAGTTTTCGGTGGAATTAGTAACACACACAAGTAATTCATGATTTCTTGAAGAAATTAATATTGTGAAAAGTGTAGGGAACAGGACAAATCAGGCAAATGAAAGTGTTTCAAATGTTCTGTGACTAGTTACATATAAAATGAAGGTACTCTTTTACTTGTAGCCTAAGAATATCAAATATGACGACGACAGGGGGAGGAGAGTAGGAAATAATTTATCACCTAAAAGTAAAGAAATTCTACTAAAACCTGTAATTTAATGAGGCATGGTAGAAATTGTTACAGTAATTAAAAAAAAGTAACACACAGTTTTCTCTACCATGATGATAATCTATCACCAATGAACAGTATCTAATAATAGAAACTTCCTGTGTAAGCACATAGTACACACTCATGACAATGAGGAATGGTTATGGCAGTCAATTTCTGCCATACTGACAGTAACAGAACACACACCTTTCTAGGACAATAAATGATGACAAATATTATGAGGACACAAGAAAAATTTAAAACCTGGTCCCTCCAGATGGGGAGCACTCTGCCTCATCATCAGAAGCTAATCAAAACTAGAATGCAGTTCGTGAACTAGGTTTCGTCATGTGCATGAATTATGTCACTTAACATTCAGACTGCACTCCGCTTGAGAAAGTGACAATGAAATATTAAGAAGTGCAGCTGAAATAATTGTGTTCATTTCTACAAAAAGTTTATATCTAATTAACTTAAATTCTAGCTTTTTTTTCCATAAAATATAAATTCATCACGTGACAACAGAGATCCTTTGGTGATTTCAGGTCACTTGATCACTGACGTTTTATGCTGAGACAGCTGTAAAATGCTATCTGCGTCAGTATGGGAAATTGCGTCTGGAGCCCTGCAAAGAAAAGATGCATTAGTATGTAGAACTAAAGCAGTGGAACTTGTCACTAATGAGGAGCTGAGTATTCACTTACTCTATCGGCACCACGTTGTGAAGAGGTGTAGCCTTGGTTTCCACCACCACGTCGGCAACCTCTGTAAAAGAACAAAAACAGTAATGTTTTAGCCAGAGAGAAGTGTGAGCAGATTGACGTCTGGCTAATGGGTGCACCAATACCCACACTAAAAGTGTATGGTATGCGTGCAGTTTCTTAAAACAAACATCCTGTGTCACATTCTGTATGGAGGATTGCGAAGCATGTATGTAAATGAAGATGAACTCCTATAACTACTCGCCTGGGCCATAAAGCAAGGAAAGTAGCGTCAAATTTTTGGCAATTATGCACTTATTCTCTCGACTGCTACTTAAAACACAACCATTGACCTTGCAATAACTGGAAAAACTATATGTAAAGTCATAAATAAACCCTCAAGGTTTTTTTTAACTTTCTGTTCTCCCTCCATGATTTGTAAATGTTAACTTCAGGCATCATGCACAGGTAGTTTTAAAATATTTTTCTACGTGTAATTTATCTGTAGAGACCTGTTACAGAAAAAACAATATAGTTAGCTTTACCAACATTAAGTGTTCCTCGGAGAAAATTGCGGAAGTGAAATCGAAGAACTATATGTGAAACCATTCTCAGTTTTATCTCCTGAAGAGATTATTAATCAACAGCCACTGTAGGGCATTGGTAGCTGGTATATCTACTTAAATTCTGAATACTGTACATGAAGCGTCATCATGGAATTTGCAACACCCATAATTTCCATTTTGAAAAGTTCTCGGAATTGAACGGAAGGCAATGCTTACCTCACTGAAACCTTTTATTTTTCAATGTAATGTCCCTATGCACTAATGATGTACTTGCTCCAGAGATGTTCCAATGGCTTGGTCGCATGTCGAAAATTAGATTCCTTCAGGCCCACAAAACACCTGTCAACTTTGGCTGTCAGTTCTTTGTTCGAACATATTTTGAGTTTGGGGTAAAGATGGAAGTCTGATGCAGTCAAATCAGGCGAATAAGGCGGGTGTAGCAACAATGGGTATCTCAGTTCAAATACTTTTGCCATGGCAATGACACTTATGTGTGGGCGTGCACACTGTCTTAACTAAAGATGAATTTTTCCTTGCCAAACTGGTCTTTTTTCGCGCGTCTTTCGCTGTAGTTGTTCCTGGGATTATTTTTTGGGGTAATTCGTCAAGCCAAGCTAAAGTTTTCCGGGCACAAAAACGTGCAGTGAGAGTTATATGTGGTGTGAACTCAAGAACATCCTGCAGAAGCCTGTTTAGGGAACTAGGGATACTAACTACTGCTTCCCAATATATTTATTCCTTAATGAAATTTGTCATTAAAAATATATCACTTTTTCAAACCAACAGCTCAATTCATGGAATCAATACTAGAAATAAGAATAATCTTCACAAGGATTTAAAGTCACTTAGTCTTGTACAAAAAGGTGTGCATTATTCAGGAACACATATTTTCAATAACTTGCCAGAAGCCATAAAAAGCTTAACAACCAACGAAATTCAGTTTAAGAGAAGCCTAAAGGATTTATTGGTGGCCAACTCCTTCTACTCCATTGATGAATTTCTTAGTAAAACCAACTGATTTGTATATAAGTACAACATAACTTCTGCACAATTTCAGTGCAGTAATGTGTTCATTGAAAATTTGTGTGTGTGTGTGTGTGTGTGTGTGTGTGTTAGTATAATCTAACTTCTGCACCATTTCAGTGCAGTAATGTGTTCATTGTAAATAAGTATTACAGTAGTTGTATTACCTTATAAATAAATAAAAAACATTTTTATTTTAATTTCAGTGCATTAGTATTTGTAAAATGACTCTTAGTGTTCATTAAAAAATGACGATCATTCCACTTGGGACCTGTGGAATGGTACATTAGCTTATTTGTTTTAGTTGTAAATATTTGTCATGTATTGTTGTTTTTCTGACATGTTCCACATCCTGGAGGACCTCCTCACTACGGATCAATTGGAATGAAAGTAAATCTAATCTAATCTAATCTAATCTGTAGGTTAGCGTGGTATAGCCCACTAATTGTTTGACAAGCAGGAAGATATCTATCAGCAGAATCCCTTTCGCATCCCAAAAAACTGACTCCACATCCTTCTGATCGACTATATTGCCTTTGCTTTCTTTGACTGCAGTGAATCAACTTGTTTCCGCTTCGTTGATTGCTATTTTGTCTCTAGGGTATAGGCGTGGAGCCAAAGTTGCGCAAAATATCTTCTTGTTGCTCTGAGAACGGTTCAACCATTGTTCAGATATTTTCTATTTCGATTCGTTGAAGCTTCTGCGCTAAGAGCCATGGCATCCATCTAACAGAAAATCTTCCCACATCTGATTCCACTATTAAAATGTCATATGACCGCTCAGATGACATTCCTACAGCTTCGGCAATTTCTCGGACTTCCAGTCGGCGCTCGTCCATAACCATTTTATGCACTTATGCAATAATTTCTGGGGTAGTGGCACTTATCATCTAAGCAGTCCCGACCACATTTAAAATTATTATTATTATTATTATTATTTTAAGGCGGTTTTTCATCTGTCTCGGCGAATGCGGGCTGGTTACCCTTATTCCGCCTCAGTTAAACTACATAGGTTGGAACTTAAATAGTGGCAACACTGCTGTGGAGACCCTATGCAATGGCATCTACTGTTGTCGCTGATAGCACACGTGGTTGACATACCTACCTTAACTCCGAGCAAATGGACTCGCCCGTTCCAAGTCACCGGCGTGCGCACAATCGAGGGAAACACAGTCACTTGTGAGCGAGCGGTCTAACGTAAAGGTGTCGCTATGTTTTCGAAACAGGAACAGTGGAGTTGGATCAAGATCGAATGTGCCAGAGGTCGTACAGCACGATACTGTCATCAAGGTATTCAAGAGGTGTGCGTGGAATCGGCATTGCCGTACAGAACAGTGGCACGTTGGGTAAAAGCCTTCAACGAAGGCCGGAAAACTGTGACAGACATGCATCGGGCAGGTCGTCCTAGCGTCTCTGAAGAAGTAGTGCATGCTATTGCCGCGTTAGTGGACAATGATCGACGCCATACGATTCGTGAGCTCGCCCACGAAACCGGATTAGCACTTGCGACTGTGTTTCGCATCCTGAAGAAACGTCTGGGCATGCGAAAAATTGCATGACGATAGGTTCCGCATGACTTGACGGTAATGCAGAATTGGATGCGTTACGACGCTGCTCAGATGCACTTGGAGCGCTATGAGCGCGAAGGAGAGGCTTTCTTAGGCCGTATCGCAACACTGGATGAGACATGGGCCATATCGTACGAGCCAAAACTGAAACGCCACTGCAAAGAACGGCGTCATAATGGGTAGCCGCGAAAGTGCGTCAGAGCCCCAGTATGATGACAGTTATGGTGATTCTCGTGTACGACTGTGAAGGCGTTATCCCAACATCCCAACGCATTACGTTCCTCCACGGCAGACAGTCAGTGCACAGTATTACTGTTCGTTTTCGGAGCATCACCTGCGACCGGCTTTGTGAAAGAAGCGGTGACACTTTCTACGCAACCCACCCATCATTTTGCACAATGCGCGGGCTCATACAGCGCAAGCTGTGGCTGCTCTGTTCGGCCGATGGGACTGGGAAGTACTGTACCATCCACCATACTCCCCGGACTTAAGTCCTTGTGACTTTGATTTGATTCTGAAGATGAAGGGAACCACTTCGTGGCATTTGCTTCACAACTGTTCCAGAGATTCGACAGGCAGTAGACCGCTCCATTCGCACCATCAACAAAATAGGCTCTGTTAATGGTATACTATGCCTTCCACATCGCTGGCAACGGGTTGTACACAACGCTGGTGACTATTCTGAATGACAGTAACAGGAGCAAACATGTAATTCTCTTATATCGGTTGTGAATAAATAGTTGCCACTATTTAAGTTCCAAACCTCGTATGTTGGCGATTGCTGCGCAAACACTGTCTCTACGTATGCGTACACCATAATTACTCTACCACACAAACATTTGGGGCTACATTCGTCTAGTATGAGACGTTCCCGCGGGGGATCTACTGAGGGCCGAACCGCACAATAACCCTGGGTTCGGTGTGGGCGGCGGTGAGATTGGGTGGACTGCTGTGGCCTATTGTGAACCACTGAGGACTACGGCGGGACGAAGCCTCTCTGTCGTTTGTAGGTCCCCGGTTCAAAACACAACACACAGTATTCAGGCCAGATGGTGTTCTATTTATTAAGTGCCGAACGGCTATCAACGCATTATAAACACTCTTCTGCTTGAACATTTGTAAGGATCGAAAATCTATTTTAAACGTGGCAAAAGCTGTATCTTGGATTGGAATTCTTTTTACCTACACATAGGTGCTGACCACCGGAAGCAAGTATAATACATACTATTCTATATACAAGTTGTGTGCTTCAAAGTCATAATTTAATTTGTCAAGCAACGTGTTACAGTTTGAAACCACAATGAAACACCTCTGCTTACTTGAGAAAATTCAGTGACACAAAACCGCAAATCTACTTGGAAGTAGTGTGGTGGAGATGTGGGGTATAATGTTAAGAGTGGCAGTGGAACGTATCTGCATATTTGGCACACGAGAGCGAAACGGATAGAGGCCTTAACGATCGTTTGCATAACATGATCAACACCGAATTCTCCGAGGCATCAATGGAGACTTGACTAGTCTGTGTTTCGGTAGCTCTCCTCACAGGATAGTATTTTCTAGCGCACGGCGTGCGAAGAGATAGTAAGCAAATATTTATTATGATTTGGAAGATACGCCAGAAGGCTACTTTGAAAATAGGATAACCTTGCTCCAGGGCTGAGAACACTAGAGAAAACACTCAATTTGAACTCCAGAGTCAATACCGTATGTCCTGGTTCCTCAGGCCACGGGGATCTCGTAGGAATTATATGACAGCAACGGAAATTCAGCGTGAAAAGTTCGAAATGAGGTGCTATGTCTTAAGGTGGCTATGGATTTTGGTATCAGTGTCTGAAGGGATCACCTCGTAATTGCACTTTCTGGGGGGGGGGGGGGGGGAATGTAAGTTAGATGCTTTGCGGTGTGAACTGGAAATAAGTCGAAGTTAACGCTTTGAGTCAGCAGAGACCTGTTCATCAAAGAGAAGGTTTTAGAAGTAGGTAAACAAGCGTAGTCGACTAGGAATAGTTACAACGCAGAATGATGCTCAGTAATGAGTAAAATGAAACATCTCGAGCCTGCAAACTCTGCAACACGCAAGCGAGTGAGATCCGCATGGCCACTGGCCGCACTAGCCACCCACGCGTCACTGTCATTAGGAGTAGTAGTATCGGTCGTCTCCGTCAAATTCCATTTGGCCTTTTTTATTTGTCATCAGTCTCCTTACTGGTAAGATGGGGCCTGCAGCGAATTTTCTTTTGGTCCGGCCTCTTCATCTCAGAGTAGTACCTGTCCCAATCGTTTATCGGATATTTTCCAATCTCCGTCTTCCTCTACGGTTATTTTTTTTTCTTCAACGCAGTTACAACTCCTTCTAGAACCATTGAAGTCATTCCTTAATGTCTTAATACATGTCCTATCATCGTGGCTATCATCCTTTTCGTGGCTACTTATCAAGTATTTCTCTCCTCACTGATTCTGCGGAGAACAACTTAATTTCTTCCCTCATCAGTCAATCTAATTTCCTACATCTTTCTAAAGCAAGACGTCTCAAACGCTTCCTTTCTCACCTTACACCATTTCCCACAGTCCAAGATTCACTTCCATACAATGCTGTGCTACGACGTACATTGTCAGAAATTTCTTCGTCACAGTAAGGTCGATGTTTGATTCTATACTAGAATACTTCCGATCACGAACGCCCCTCTTCGCCTGTGCATGTCTACATTTTATGTTCTCCTTGCTTCAATATGCACACTGTACATTCCAGCCAAATGAACACTACTCGAATAGGGTACTTGGGCCTCCGTGTTTTATTTCCACATTTTTAAATTTCATGAGATACCTTTCTTCTGAAAAACACATGCGAGTGCAGGGTAAAGGTTCTGCTTCCATTTACGAAATTCCGATCCCATAAGATGATTACGAAACGTTCTTAGTAGTAAAAACGCGAGTAAGAAAGAACTGGATTTATTGCTCGTGCTGGACAGTGAGGCTGGTCGTCAATGATCTTATTTATTTTTATTATGTTCCACGTTATCATGCAAGCAAACGCTGTTTGGTCATCGTTTACAGAATGCTATTAGAAAATTTATGACAAATTAAAGAATTAACAAAACACTAAAAAAGATGGCAGTATATGAATAAATAACACATTACACTAAAATATTGTGAAACATTTGGAGAACTCTTCCACGGAAGTTGCGTACCACAAGTACACCATTCAACTTGGATTTCAATACATGTGGTTTATCACTCAATTTTGTCAGTTCTGCTGAAAGCCTGTTAAATTAAACCTGCTGCATTTCTGCACAATGCCTAAAGGATGTGTTATCCAAGGGAATAGCCGGCCGGTGTGGCCGTGTGGTTCTAGGCGCTTCAGTCTGGAACCGCGTGACCGCTACGGTCGCAGGTTCGAATCCTGCCTCGGGCATGGATGTGTGTGATGTCCTTAGGTTAGTTAGGTTTAAGTAGTTCTAAGTTCTAGGGGACTGATGACCACAGATGTTAAGTCCCATAGTGCTCCGAGCCATTTGAACAATTTTTCCAAGGGAATATAGTTTTCCTACTAGCGTTCGGTGCATGAATGTTGTGGTTTTTTTATGAATGAGTCAATACTGGCAACAACAACAACACCCATGGTGGAATGTGTGTACAAGGATGACAGACACCTTAATAATGGCCTACATGAAGTTCCTGAACTAACACCTCAGATCAGTCTGACCACCCTTTGCTAAGCTAGGAATATTCTTGGTGAGGGTACAGAGTTGCCCCCAAAAGATATAACCATACTAGATAGTAGAGTTAATGTAAGAAAAGTAAAACAGTCTTCGTTTCACTGTCAGTGGTGATTACCCTTATGCTGAAGATAGCAGGAATCTGTTTCTGCACAGCATTTTGAACGTCGTACTTCCAAGAAAACTTATCATTTAAACTCCGTCCTAAGAATTTAAAATATTCCACCTCACTGACTGACCACTTTGGGACAACAGAATTTCACTTTTTCAAGAGTTCCATCTCAGAAATTGTATGGATTGGATTTTGTTGCAGTTAAACGTTTGTGTGTTCCCTGAAAGCCAAGTTCTGATGTTACCGAAACACTATTAGCCACATAATTCACACTTCATTCCACAGCATTCATAACAAAACTTTTGCGATCTCCAAAGAGAAATTTTTTTTAGTCATCTGTCGTGTTTAGAGGCATATCGTTATACTGTACATATACACAACGGTGAAACACCAGTGGAGTGATTGATGATTGAACAGAGGAGGAGCTGCAGAAGTATCTGTCAAAAGCTGGTAGTGAATGTCTGAGAAGAAAGCGCGCAGCAGTAATAATGCTCGTGTTAGTCGGGAGACAGCTGAACAGGAACAAGCCTGGTTAGGTAGCGCCAGCTGGAAGGAAGGGGGACTAGCACGTGCCGTTGGGCAAGCCCTCGTAGCGCCCGCTACCCAGAAGGTAGAGTGGCTCGGAGCGCCCTCCAGCCGCCGGCTAAACACGCCGGGCGACGCCATGCAAATCGGCCAAATCCCGTTTCCATGTCGCCAACTCAGGCGCGCCACACGTAATTACTCCAGCGACAGTCCCTGGCCCGCAATCTCCTTGGCTTTGGTCGCTTGCCAGGACGTGTATCTGCTATTTGCAAGTAAAATAACCGTCACGCTCCTGCTAGGCTACCTGTAACGTGTCGAGGGTAGAGTACTAACATGTGCAGTTGCGGATCTGTCACTTTCGAACATACACATTTACAAAAAAGTTTGCACTGGGATGGTCTGTGCTGTGCGGATCAATTGTAAGAGAAATTTTGTTGGATTTTTTTAAACGTTAAATAGGAAGAGAAGGAAAGGGGGGAAAACCTTCTAGGGCAAAATATTACATTGCACTTACACAAGACAAGATCAATTTGAGGCAAGCACGGAACGAGCGCCAGTGACTCAGCTAAAGAGGTGCCGAACAGGAAAAACTCTGGAAGTATAGGGGGTGGACCAACATATGGAAACACACAAAAAAATAAAAAACACACACATTATTATGTGCAATTCGGTGAAGGAAAACGTTGGCGTTCAAAACAGCTTCTACTCATATTGGAATTAAAAAATATAATGGAGTCTGATATCATTCTTCTTGCGAAATAGTGGCGAGTTCAGGTAACGATGATGGACACGCACTCTTCCCTCCAAAGTAGAGCACGCAAGCTCAATAATACTGTGATCTAGTGCCTTGCTGTGGCCAGGGGAGATGCGATAATTCATTCTCGGGCTCACAAAACCAATCCTGGACGATGTGAGCTCTGTCAACAGGAGGTCCGTCGTCTTGGCGCATAGCATCGCCACTCGCGAACAAATATTCTACTATGGGATGGGCCTGAGTAACCTTGGCAGTAATGCAACTTTTCAGAGTACCCATGGGGCCCACGGGATATCACGATATGTCTACCCAAATTATCGCCGAACTCCAGTCATGTTTTACACTGGGGTATAAACTTGGTCACAAGTTGGAAACAGTGTGAAACAAGACTCATCCGATCAACTGACGTTCTTCCGTTGTTCCACAGTACAGTTTTATGACTTCTGCACTTGGTGTTCTTGTAATGGGCATTTGCATCACTGGTGTGTGGTTTTGGAATTCCAGCTCGCCTCGCGTTGCTTAAGGCGCCGACAGTGTTTGCGAGTCCGAGATTCTGTTCTACAGTGACTTTTGCATCTCTCGTTCTGTTATATTTTATCACAATCCTTCCCAACTACCGTCTCTCGTGATCGCTCACCACACACTTTCGTCCGCCTTGTGTCTTACCGGGTGGTGATTTTCTGCTTTCCCTATAACGGCATAAATCTTCGTTACGGTGCCTCTTCAAACTCCGAACATTTCGGCTAGCTTGGTTATGGAAGAGTCCACGGAGCACTAACAATTTGCCCACGCTCGAACAGATTTAGCTCCGACATATGGCACTCACAACTACAGAAGTCAACGACTGACACTTGCATCGCTTTGACGACATTGCAGAGGTGCCGCTCTTGGTCAAATATAACAACGCAACCTGCAGGCTCGACTAGCACCTGCATTTATGATGTGTGTGTGAAAAGTAATGAGACTAATTTTCTATCTATCAAAGTTTTCCTTTTTTTTTTTTTTTTTCTCCAAACAAAAATGTCGTCTCCTTCAAAGTAGTTCCCTTCGGGGGCTACACACACCGGCGGAAACGTTGTTCCCAGTCTTGGTAGCAATGCTGAAAGGCTTCAACTGGTAGGGTCTTTAACATATCGGTCATATTCTTTTGAATGTTCTGCAGAGTCTTAAAATTACGTCGTTTAAAAGACAGCTTTCAATCCTGCGGAAAGGAAAACGTCGCAAGGACTCATAAGGTGAACAGGAGGGCAGTGAAACAAAACGAATGTCTTGAGTTCAAAAATTCCGAGATGGATGTGGCCGTGTGACATGTAGCGTTGCCATAATGCAGCATCCACTTGACTGCAATGCACAAATCTTCTGTCCAAATCTTGTTGTTGTTGTTGTTGTTGTGGTCTTCAGTCCTGAGACTGGTTTGATGCAGCTCTCCATGCTACTCTATCCTGTGCAAGTTTCTTCATCTCCCAGTACCTACTGTAACCTACATCCTTCTGAATCTGCTTAGTGTATTGATCTCTTGGTCTCCCTCTACGATTTTTATCCTCCACACTGCCCTCCAATGCTAAATTTGTGATCCCTTGATGCCTCAAAACATGTCCTACCAACCGATCCCTTCTTCTAGTCAAGTTGTGTCACAAACTCCTCTTCTCCCCAATCCTATTCAATACCTCCTCATTAGTTACGTGATCTACCCACCTTATCTTCAGCATTCTTCTGTAGCACCACATTTCGAAAGCTTCTATTCTCTTCTTGTCCAAACTGGTTATCGTCCATGTTTCACTTCCATACATGGCTACACTCCATACAAATACTTTCAGAAACGACTTCCTGACACTTAAATCTATACTCGATGTTAACAAATTTCTCTTCTTCAGATACGCTTTCCTTGCCATTGCCAGTCTACATTTTATATCTTCTCTACTTTGACCATCATCAGTTATTTTGCTCCTCAAATAGCAAAACTCCTTCACTACTTTAAGTGTCTCATTTCCTAATCTAATCCCCTCAGCATCACCCGATTTAATTTGACTACATTCCATTATCCTCGTTTTGCTTTTGTTGATGTTCATCTTATATCCTCCTTTCAAGACACTGTCCATTCCGTTCAACTGCTCTTCCAAGTCCTTTGCTGTCTCTGATAGAATTACAATGTCATCGGCGAACCTCAAAGTTTTTACTTCTTCTCCATGAATTTTAATACCTACTCCGAATTTTTCTTTTGTTTCCTTTACTGCTTGCTCAATATACAGATTGAATAACATCGGGGAGAGGCTACAACCCTGTCTCACTCCCTTCCCAACCACTGCTTCCCTTTCATGACCCTCGACTCTTATAACTGCCATCTGGTTTCTGTACAAATTGTAAATAGCCTTTCGCTCCCTGTATTTTACCCCTGCCACCTTCAGAATTTGAAAGAGAGTATTCCAGTTAACGTTGTCAAAAGCTTTCTCTAAGTCTACAAATGCTAGAAACGTAGGTTTGCCTTTTCTTAATCTTTCTTATAAGATAAGTCGTAAGGTTAGTATTGCCTCACGTGTTCCAACATTTCTACGGAATCCAAACTGATCTTCCCCGAGGTCCGCTTCTACCAGTTTTTCTATTCGTCTGTAAATAATTCGCGTTAGTATTTTGCAGCTGTGACTTATTAAACTGATAGTTCGGTCCAAATCTTATGTACGCTGAAAGCGTTTAACATTCATATTCTTAAATGCAGGACTGATCTCATAAGAGCACGCACACGTTTGACATTTTCGTCGGTTTTTGAAGGTTACCCTGAGCGAGGTTCGTCTGCAACGTGTTCTCGGCCTTCTAAAAATTATTTGTGGCAGCGAAAAATTTGTGTTCTTGATAGAGAATGTTCCCCACAGGCTTGTTTCAACTTTTCCAAGGTCACACTCGCGGATTTCCAAATTTCAACGCAAAACTTGATGACATAACGTTGCTCTAAATTCTGTTGTTCCATTTTCGTAACAAAGAACAAAAACAACTTCACTGACGGTGCTCTCAAAAATCATGTGATTGCTGTACGAAGCTGAAACTCGGAATGAGCATCTGGAAAGGATGAACGCACCGATCTACACAATTAGAACAACACAGCGTTGCCAGATTGCTCGCAATGTTCGTTCTCTCGTTATTTTTCTCACACACCTTGCAAGTTCAAGCATCCAATTCTCGTGGTGTTTCCAGATTTTTGTCCAACCCTGTATTGAATGTAGCGTTCCGTCCACGGCCTTTGTCATCGGAGCTCAAATTGGACACGTCTGGGGCTGGCAATAAGCCACAACGGTTTAAGGAACCCAGCCCTCCACAATGTGAGTCGAGTGCACTACCTGCTATGCACTACTGGCTTTGTTCCACTGTCTTGAAATTGACAAATCAACTCTTTGTCAGCTAACTGATGCTGCTGCTCCTACGCCGTAGGAACGGCCACAGTCCCCCATCAAATTCATCAACATATGCGGATTGTTTTAATGACATTTTTTACCGAAAAATTAACTAAATTCGCAAAAATAATTGATGCGACTGGAAAGGTCGCAACATCTGCCACTGGTTGTTAAGCCTCCAGAATGATTGGGTCCAATTTCAGTATCCAACGCCAAAGGATGCAAATGGCCCTCTAGCTGTATATTATAGCTATTATTAACTGGCTACGTGGAAAGAGGCGTGCAAGAGGGCGATACGACATACAACCACAGAAGAAGCAACTGCTTTCCCGGTGTCCTTTTGACAGCCAGAATCCCTGGCTTCACATGGTTTTTACACTACTGGCCATTAAAATTGCTACACCACGAAGATGTGCTACAAACTCGAAATTTAACCGACAGGAAGAAGTTGCTGTGATATGCAAATGTTTAGCTTTTCAGAGCATTCACACAAGGTTGGCGCCGGTGGTGACACCTACAACGTGCTGACATGAGGAAAGTTTCCAACCAATTTCTCATACACAAACAGCAGTTGACCGGCGTTGCCTGGTGAAACGTTGTTGTGATGCCTCGTGTAAGGAGGAGAAATGCGTACCATCATGTTTCCGACTTTGATAAAGGTCGTGTTGTAGCCTATCGCGATTGCGGTTTATCGTATCGCGACATTGCTGCTCGCGTTGGTCGAGTGACTGTTAGCAGAATATGGAATCGGTAGGCTCTGGAGGGTAATACGGAACGCCGTGCTGGATCCCAACGCCCTCGTATCAATAGCAGTCGAGATGACAGGCATCTTATCCGCATGGCTGTAATGGATCGTGCAGCCACGTCTCGATCCCTGAGTCAACAGATGGGGACGTTTGGAAGGCAACAACCATCTGCACGAAAAGTTCGACGACGTTTGCAAAATGGTTCAAATGGCTCTGAGTACTATGGGACTTAACATCTGAGGTCATCAGTCCCCTAGAACTTAGAACTACTGAAACCTAACTAACCTAAGGACAACACACGTCCATGCCCGAGGCAGGATTCGAACCTGCGACCGTAGCGGTCTCAGGGTTCCAAACTGTAGCGCCTAGAACCGCTCGGCCACTCCGGCCGGCCGACGTTTGCAGCAGCATGGACTATCAGCTCGGAGTCCATGGCTGCGGTTACCCTTGATGCTGCATCACAGACAGGAGCGCCTACGATGGTGTACTCAACGACGAACCTGGGTGCACGAATGGCAAAACGCCTTTTTTTTTTCGGATGAATCCAGATTCTGTTTACAGCATCATCATGATCGCATCCGTGTTCGGCGTCACCGCAGTGAACGCACATTGGAAGCGTTGGAAGCGTATTTTCGTCATCGCCATACTGGCGTATCACCCGGCGTGATGGTATGGGGTGCCATTGGTTACACGTCTCGGTCACCTCTTTTTCGCATTGACGGCACTTTGAACAGTGGACGTTACATTTCAGATGTGTTACGACCCGTGGCTCTACCCTTCATTCGATCCCTGCGAAACCCTACATTTCTGCAGGATAATGCCCGACCGCATGTTGCAGGTCCTGTACGGGCTTTTCTGGATATAGAAAATGTTCGACTGCTGCCCTGGCCAGCACATTCTCCAGATCTCTCACCAACTGAAAACGTCTGGTCAATGGTGGCCGAGCAAATGGCTCGTCACAATACGCCAGTCACTACTCTTGATGAGCTGTGGTATCGTGTTGAAGCTGCATGGGCAGCTGTACCTGTACACGCCATCCAAGCTCTGTTTGACTCAATGCCCAGGCGTATCAAGGCCGTTATTACGGCCAGAGGTGGTTGTTCTGGATACTGATTTCTCAGGATCTATGCGCCCAAATTGCGTGAAAATGTAATCACATGTCAGTTCTAGTATAATATTTTTGTCAAATGAATACCCGTTTATCACCTGCATTTCTTCTTGGTGTAGCAATTTTAATGAGCAGTAGCGTATCACACTTCCGCCAGTCCAGCAACTGAAGAAAAGGGAGTACCGTAGCGCCTCTGACGACACGATGTGGGACTGAGAGGAAGGCAAGGCGTACACTGGCTCCTGTACTCACAATGGTGAGACATATGCCCCCATTGAATGTTGAAGATTAGATGAGTAGAGCATGTAATTAATCAGGAGGTACTGAATACAACTGGGGAGAAGAGGAATTTGTGGCACAACTCTTCTCGAAGACGGGATCGGTTGGTAGGACACGTTCTGAGGCATCAAGGGATCACCAATTTAGTATTGGAGGGCAGCGTGGAGGGTAAAAATCGTAGAGGGAGACCAAGAGATTAATACACTAAGCAGATTTAGAAGGATGTAGGGTGCAGTAGTTACTTGGAAATGAAAAAAACTTGCACAGGATAGAGTAGCATGGAGAGCTGCATCAAACCAGTCTCCGGACTGAAGACCACAAAAACAACATGCCCCCATTTGTTATGCAAACTAATGGGCTGTCCACTGTTTTGTGTGATACACTTTTAGCTGATAATGCTTTAAATCCTGCTGTCCTGTTGTTCAGTACTTCTTGACTTCGGAGTTTTTGCACTTATCGCTGACTACAACCACAAAGTATTTGTCTATGTCAAAAGATTGTGCCTTCAGTGCAATATTGCTCGTTCACACAAAAACTGCATGTTTTCACAACTAGTGTCACACAGTAATTTTGCTATTTCGCTTGTTGCATTAGACCGATCCGTGCCGTTGTTTCGTTGTTCTGTTGGTACACACATCTGAAAAGTAGACTATATCACCAGCTTTAGCCACATCGGAATCTAGTGTGTTGTCAGCTATCAGAAAGGTTTGATGTATTTTGGTAGTAGCGGGGATTATTTACACTATATAAAAGTGGGTACGAGAATATATATAAAATCTTGCTAGAAGAACGGAGTAAAGAGAAACAAAATTTTACTAATGTTAAATACTGATTTTGGTGGGTCTGCTAGTTGTAGAAACGTTTCGCAAAACGCCGTGAAGACGTTGAGCTACATGGACGCCCCAGCACATCATCAACCGATGAATTTGTGAAAAAAGTGAAGGAAATTATTAAGAGAGGTCGCCGAATCACATCGAAGAAGTCACTGATAATGATGGAATATGAAGTGGCTTTAGTCAGGAAATATATTCTGATGTTTCGGGTATGAATCCTGTGACAGTAAAATATGTTCATAAATTTTCGGTTCAAATGGCTCTGAGCACTATGGGACTTAACTTCTTTGGTCATCAGTCCCATAGAACTTAGAACTACTTAAACTTAACTAACCTAAGGACATCACACACACCCATGCCCGAGGCAGGATTCGAACCTGCGACCGTAGCGGTCGCGCGGTTCCAGACTGTAGCGCCTAGAACCGCTCGGCCACTCCGACCGGCAACAGCGATGGAGAACTAGTGATAGGTGTTATAACTGGTGATGAGACACGGGTTTACAGAAAGACGCCGAATCTATGGCTCAATTATCATTGTGGATGATGGGTCGCAAAGACCTTACGCTCGACAAGTGCGGTCAGATTTGAAAGTTGTGTTCCTTGTGCCCTTCGATTTTAATGGTACAGTGCACGACGAGCTCGATCCAACGATCGAGGAGTAGTAGTAACAAGTTCAATGACGTTTGAGTGACGCAATCCGAAAAACCGCCAGGATTTGTGTCGAAAGAACAAAAGGTTTTTGCACCATGATAATGCATTTGCTCAAAATTCGTTGCTTGTTTGTGAAATTTCGGCGCAAAACAATACTATTATGATATTCCAGTCTCCATATTCTTCAGATACGTACGTCCTATTCGGCCTTTCCCTGCCCCCGAAAAGAAAGAAAATCACATATGGCCGTAGTTTTGCAAGCACAGGCTATATTACGAACACATCGCTGATGAAGCGGAAATCCACTCCTAAGGTCGAGTTCAGACGTGTTTCGGAGACTGGAAAAAGCCCTAACGTATTATATGTAATTGGGGACTATTATTGTGAAGGGGATAACAATATTTAGGGTCGATCAAAGCATGGAAACACCGCAAGAAAAGCATGCTTGAACAAAAAATGCAGCTGCTAGCCGAGCCTGCAGGTTGAACTGTTCTATCTACCCACGAGCGGCACTCTGCAATGTCCTCAATTCGTGCAATTGTCAGCCTTCGTCAGAACAATGTCGGAGCTAAGTGAAATCTTACATGGGCCAAATTGTTGGTGCTCGTGTGATAGATACTTATGTATCCAAGGCAACCAAAACTGTTTGGTGTTTTAAGAGGTACCGCAACGAAGATTTATACCACACACAGTGAAAGTGGATAACATCATCCGGTATGTCACAAAACGTACGAAAGTTGGTGTTGTGTGATAGCGATGGACGGTCATTAAAGAGGATTGTAACGAGAAATAAGGGGACACCAGCTGCAAAAGTCAGTGCAGAACGAAATGCTGCACTCTCGAACGCTGTCAGCAACAAAACAACATGGAGCAGGGAATTGCACGGCTAGGTGGAATTCCGAAACCGAACATCAGTGATGCAAACGCCCTTAAGGAAAACGTTGTGTCGGAGCCTCGGAGCCGTAAAACATGGACTACGAAGCAATGGAAGAAACACATTTGGTCGGACAAGTTTTGTTTCACTCTGTTACCAACTTTCCGTCGAATTTACGTCCCAAGAGTGAAACATGGCGGGGGCTCTGTGATAACCTGGGCAGCCACATCATGGTTATACGTGATACCCACGGTTACTCTGAAAGGTCGCGTTATTGCGTAGGATTATGTGAACACTTTGGATGATCAGGGCCATCCCATGGTACAACGTTTGTTTCCCTACGGTGATGCGTGTTCCAAGACGATAGGGTTCCACGTCCAAGCAATTCGCATCGACCAGAACTTGTTTTTTTGAGCACAAGAATGAATTGTCGCATCTACCTTGGTCACCACTGTCACCAGATCTCCATATTCTTGTGCCTTTGTCGTCTACTTTTGAGGGATGGGTGCGGATAGCTATCCACCTACATCAGCGTTGCCAAAGTTGCCCCTATATTGCAGGAAGAACGGTGTAAGATTCCCTTGTATCTATTCACTCCAAGACGACTGGAAGCCGTTTTAAACGACAGCGGTTTTCCTACATTGTATTATTCACGGTAGTATGTTGCGTTTTTGGTGTTCCCATATTTTTTTTCCACCCCTTGTTGAAGAATAAATAAAAGTCTTTCACAAAAAGTTATTTTCTGAACACACAGTGTAGCATACGATGCAGAGTATTAGGTCCTATTATGACTGCTTCCTTCCCCTTCAGATTTAGTTACAGTTTCTCTGCCATAACTAGTCTCCAGGTGTCAGTATGATTGCTCCCTTCTCTTTCAGATTTATTTAAGAGTTTCTCTATCGTAACTAGTCTCCCCTGGAAGGAAGCGCGATACCATAAGCAGTCTTCCCTGGAAGCAGACAAACTAACATACCGATGGTAGGCACTGAAAACCTCGTAACTCCATTTTGTTAAATATTACAGAGATAGTAACAACGGTTTCTTGGAAAACATACAAAGCGGTACAGATAGCACTGATGCCGGGTGAGTAAAAAAAAAAGTTTAGAAATTGACATGGTACATCAGGCATACAACAAGGATCAGTAATCTCACAGGAACCGGAGGGCCACAAAACGACACGAGAGGGCGCTACAGTCACGTGTGGGCTGGCATCGTTGGAGACTGTCTAACTGGGCCGTACATTCTCCCGGACCGACTTGATGGTGGCACGTATCTCGTATTCCTGCGAGAGGTTGTGCGGGACATGCTGAATTACGTTCCCATACCTACTCGTCTCCGCATTCGATTTCAGCACGACGGAGCCTCCGCGCATTCCAGGACACAAAGGATGGCAGGTATGCATGCAACCTTTCCCGGCCGCTGGATTGATAGCGGTGAGCCAGCTGCACAGCCACCACGGTCAGATGGTCTAACCCCAATCGATCTTTTCCTGTCAGGGTATCTGAAGGGCCTTGTGTCGCAGGAGGACCTAGTGAGCAGGACTGTCGTGGCAGCAGGATACCTTCGAGATACACCAGATATATCAGAGAGGGTGCGCCGCTCAATGCAACGTCGACGTCAGGCGTGCCTCGATGCATCTGGGCAAAACTTTGCGGATCTTCTGTAGTGGGAGTCCATTTGTAGCATGTGACTAAATAACTGCAACGCCATAAGGTAACCTCGAATGGCCTTTGCAACCCCCAGTTCCTAAGTGATTACTGATCCTTGTTGTATGCTCTGTGCGCCACGTCAGTTGGTGAACGTTTCTTTAATCGCCCTGTGTAGTAGAAGCCTACTTATTAACTGATTAAAGAAATTGATGCACTTTTATATTTCCGTTTGGTAATGGAATTAGTTTACTGGAATTACGAAGTTTTCATTGCCTACCATCGATATGCCTTTTCACTGGGAATGTAATGAATTACAAACACGGCAAGTAGTGCACGTTGCTCCTCTCTTACTTGCCGTCAGAACAGCAACTACAAGAAAAGCACTGAACAATGCAGTGTAGGTCCTTACCCAGCGCCAGCAGCCCCAAAGTTGGATGCCGGTCCGCCGGTGGTCCTGTACGTGCTGCTGGAACCGCCAGCGCCCGTGGTGTAGCTGCGCACGGCGGCTGCCTCGCGCCTACGCATGGGGCTGCCGCCGCCCGAACCCGCCGCGTGGCTGCCGCTGACGCTACTGCTATTGTAGCTGCGTCCCCCACTGGCGCTGCTGTTGCTGCCGAAGCTGTTGCTGTGTGCGCGGCCGCCGCCCTGGCTGCTGTAGCCCGCGTCGCCGCCGCGGTAGTCACGGCCGCTGAAGCTGTTGGCATCGCGTGAGCCGCCGCGGAAGCTGCGACCGGCGTCTGAGCCGTCGTCGCGGAAGGTGCGGCCGCCGACGCTGCTGCTACTTCCGTAACCGCCGCTGCTTCCGTAACCGCCGCTGCCACGGCGGTCACCCCGCCTGCTGCTGTAGTCGAAGTTGACTGCGCCGTACCTGTTACTATCTCCGGACCCGTAGCCGCTGCTGGATGTGTTGCTGCTGTTTGTGCTGTGGAATCCGCGCCGGTCCTGTTGCTGATCACGGCGACCACGCCCTCCTCCGAAACCTGCAATTTTTAAACATACGTCGTTACGCTGCTCAACAAACGTTAATATAACAAATGCCTAACAACGGCGTCTCATATTAAGGAGAAAATTTTTTTGGTGACATACATTTATTAACTCACTCATATTCTATGAAGGATATAATAAATTTTTATAATCAGTTACGCTGTTATGACTATTATTGTATTTGAACTATAGGCCTATTTCAGCTACACAGCCATTATACATAACACACCAAAATAAGTTTTGCAACACCCCGGTTCCCAGAACTCCTGAAGATACACGTTGACTGTGGATATTGCATCACAGGCACAGTCCCTTTGACTGTTCAGAGATGTCACTAAACCCGCCCAAAGATGTAAACAACCACCACGCATGAGCGGCACCTATTAAACGGAGGGGGTCCGACAGTTCCCGCTATTCCACCAGGAAGAAGGTACACGGCTCATGTTGTCTATATGTCCTGGCGTCTCGGAGTGAACCAAAGCGATGTTGTTCGGACATGGAGGAGATACAGAGAGACAGGAACTGTCGATGACATGCCTCGCTCAGGCCGCCCAAGGGCTACTACTAGAGTGGATGACCGCTACCTACGGATTATGGCTCGGAGAAACTCTGACAGCAACGCCACCATGTTGAATAATGCTTTTCGTGCAGCCACAGGACGTTGCGTTACGACTCAAACTGTGAGCTCCCGACGTCGATGGCGAAGACCATCCTTGCAACCACGACACCATGCATCGCGGTACAGATGGACCCAACAACATGCCGAATGGACCGCTGAGAATTGGCATCACGTTCTCTTCACCGATGAGTGTCGCATACGCCTTCAACCAGACAATCGTCAGAGACGTGTTTGGAGGCAACCCGGTCACGCTGAACGTCTTAGACACACTGTCCAACGAGTGCAGCAAGGTTCCCTGCTGTTTAGGGTTGGCATTACGTGGGGCCGACGTACGCCGCTGGTGGTCATGGAAGGCGCTGTAACGGCTGTACGATACATGAATGCCATACTCCGACCGATAGTGCAACGACATCGGCAGCATATTGGAGAGGCGTTCGTCTTCATGGATGACAATTCGCGCCCGCATCGTGTACATCTTGTGAATGACTTCATTGAGGATAACGACATCGCTCGACTAGAGTGGCCAGCATATTCTCCAGACATGAACCCTATCGCACATGCCTGGGATGGATTGAAAAGGACTGTTTATGGACAACGTGACCCACCAACCACTCTGAGGGATCCACGCCGAATCACCGTTGGGACATCTGGACCAACAGCGCCTTGATGAACTTGTGGATAGTATGCCACGACTAATACAGGCATGCATCAATGCAAGAGGACGTGCTACTGGGTATTAGAGGTACCGGTGTGTACTGCAATGTGAACCACCACCTCTGAGAGTCTCACTGTATGGTGGTACAACACGCAATGTGTGGTTTTCATGAGCAATAAAAAGGGCGGAAATGATGTTTATGTTAATCTCTATTCCAATTATCCGTATAGGTTCCAGAACTCTCGGAACCGAGGTTCAAAAATGGTTCAAATGGCTCTGAGCACTATGGGACTCAACTGCTGTGGTCATCAGTCCCCTAGAACTTAGAACTACTTAAACCTAACTAACCTAAGGACATCACACACATCCATGCCCGAGGCAGGATTCGAACCTGCGACCTTAGCAGTCGCACGGTTCCTGACTGCGCGCCTAGAACCGCGAGACCACCGCGGCCGGCGAAACCGAGGTGATGCAAAACTTTTATGTGTGTACGTCTGTAACGCTGTTCACTAACGTTAGTACAACAAACGAGTAGCAATGGCGTCTCAAATTATGCAAAAACTTTTTTCGTTAACATACATTTATTAACTCACTTATACTCTTTCAAGGACATAATAAATTTTTACAACTGGTTACGCTGCTACGAGTATTATTTTATTTAAACTATAGGCCTATTTCAGCTACACAGCCATTATCAGATTATCTACAATAGAACATCTTATAAATTTTGGTACATTCATTGTATTACATGAGAGTTACTTATAAATAATACGATTTTACGTACATTTTCAAGTCCTGGCTTCCATGCAGTTTCGCTGTTTCTGTTTTGCTGTCTATTTGTTACTGATTATATTATACGTTAATGTAGCAAAATAATCAGTTCTGTAGTACGTTCTGACTTTTCTTTTAATAGTGGTCAGATATAAATATTAGTCTGTAGTTGACATTTAGCGACAACAGTTATGAGAAACGATCAGCGATTTTGTTATTTCTGTTGCTCTCCATTCCTTTACTGATTATATTCTTTCTTTGTTATTCTAATAGTAATCAGTTGTGTGTTATATTCTGACATTTTGTTAATACTGGTCGGAAATAAGTTTAATTTCCAATTGAAATTTCGTAACGGTAATTATGTCAGATTATCAGCTATATTATGTGCTTACATCTGCTTGTTGACAATTCTATCATACTTGGTTATATTAAATGGTTATCTATGGTGTTGTGTTTTTTAAGTTAAATTTTTTTCTGGTTGTATTATGGTTTATCCAGTTTTCGATAAACTGTTTATATTTTACAACAATTATTAGGCCATTATTAATGAAATGTCAGAACATGACACACAACTAATTGCTAATAGAATAACACCGAAAGAACGTAGTCAGTATACAAATAGACAGCAACAGAAATAACAAAATCGACAATATGATGTCACTACTTCTGTTACCAAATGTCAGTTACAGCCTAAGATTTATAGCTAACTACTGCGAAAAGAAGCGGCAGAACATATTACAAAACTGATTATTATTGCTACATTAACGTAAAATATAATAAATAACAAGAATACAGAAACAGAAAAAACGATGCTGCATGTAAGTCAGGACTTGAATACGTAAGTAAAATCATATTATTCATAAGTAACTCACATATACTACATCAAATGCACAACAATTTATAAAAAAGCTCTATTACAGATAACATGAAGATGGCTGTACGGCTGAAAAGGCCTATAGGTCGCATAAAAATAATACTCATAGCAGCGTAACTGTTTATACAAATTTATTATGTCCTTGAAAGACATTTATTACGCAGCAGGCCCAGAAGATTACTAACTGTTGACACGCACTCACACTCATTAAAACGAGGGAAAGAGGAGATAATTACTGACATAGAAAACCTTACTGTGCAGTTTATTTACTCAATGTTCACGCAAAATTTCTCAAGTGAAACTATCATTAAGTTTGGCACATTTAAGTGCCACTGTTAAAATGCTTTCTTCAACACCCAACTCAATTGACTACCAGGTGTACCGCTATGAAAAGAGCGTTAAGATACAAATGTGTCGATAGGGAACATTTGCTGTGAACGAGGCCCCCCCCCCCCCCTTTTTTTTGGTTGGTATGACATCTGTCAAAGATATTTTGTATACATCAAGTCATGGAACAAACAACATCATATGTTTTCATCGTGTTAACAATGTCGAATTTTGTACCAGAAAGAGATTTGCGGAAAGCATTAATTTTTTGTTTTCATTTGAAAAAAAGTGCTGCAGAGTCGCATCGAATGCTTGTCGAGGCATATGATGATCATGCTCTATCAAAAGCAACATACAAAAGATGGTTTCAACGGTTCAGACATAATGATTTTGATGTAAGAAATGAAAAACGTGGAAGACCACCAAAAAAGTTCGAAGATGCCTAATTGCAAGCAATATTGGAGGAAGATGGTACTTTGAGTCAGAAGCAACTGGCAGCAATGCTAAATGTTGCACAACAAACAATTTCTGACCGTTTGAAAGCTATGGGTAAGATCCAAAGGTGTGGAAAATGAAAGTCACACGAATTGAATGAAAGACAGATGGAAAACCGAAAAACCATTTGTCAAATTTTGCTTCAAAGGCATTAAAGAAAATCAATTTTGCATCGAATTGTTACTGGCGATGAAAAAGGGATTTATTTTAAAAATCCTAAACGGGAAAAATCATGGGTTAATCCGGGAGGGATTTATTTTAAAAATTCTAAACGGGAAAAATCATGGGTTAATCCGGGACAACCATCAACATCGACTGCAAAACCAGATCGATTCGGCAAGAAGACAATGTTCTGTGTTTGGTGGGATCAGAAAGGTGTGGTGTATCATGAGCTTCTAAAACCCGGTGAAACTGTGAATACTAATCGCTACGGACAACAAATGATCAATTTGAACTATGCACTGATCGAAAAAAGACCAGAATGGGCCAGAAGACATGGCACAGTAATTTTTTTTTTTTTACACGGCAATGCACCTGCACACAAAGCAAAACTGGTTCAGGATACAATCAAAACACTTGGCTGGAAGCTGCTACCCCACTCGCCGTATTCACCAGACTTGGCCCCTTCCGACTAACATTTGTTTTCATCAATGGGACACGCATTGGCTGAGGAACACTTCGATTCCTACGAAGAAGTCGAAAATTGTGTGTCTGATTGGTCTGCTTCAAAAGACGAACATTTCTATTGGCGTGGTGTCCACAAATTGCCAGAAAGGTGGTCAAAATGTATAGAAAGCAATGGTCAGTACTATGAATAAAATGTTTTTACTTCTTACCGGTACACCTGGTATTTCTGAATTCCAAACATAGCCCACACAATTCGCCCTCCTCATTCTTTTCTGGTATTATCCCGTTGTCGGCATCTACACTCTAAGCGTTTTGAATTAACCAATCACAATTTTCTGTGACCTGCTCCATTCCCTGTTACCACATCGTTATTCATCCTACGATGGGAGGAAAAGTCCCTGACATCACCTGTTATCGAATAACCACTGTACATCTAATTTATTAAAATACTTTCAGTAAAATCAATCGTTAAACCTGGAAGATGAAATAAGGGCACGGGCACATAAAAGAATAGCAAGCAACGTAGTGGACGCTAGCAGCATAGCTCTACTGTAATTGAGGCACCACACCGATAAAATCTCACAGTATGGATGTAGTCCATGAAAAACTACACATAACACCACCGTTCAATGAACCTGAAGACGATCAGGTCGCTCGCAGAAATAATGTGGGCCAAAATAGAATCGATAACTCGTCTGAAAACATGAAAACATATTATCAGTTGATTTGTACGTTTCTGTATCGCTTTTCTGTTACAGACAAGAGAAACCTTTTGTTTCTCTGTTGAAATGTAACGTCGAATGTATTGCTCTAGACTATTATCGCATCAGTTCTCGAGAATAGGTCGAACAGACCTTTTGCAAGGCATCTCATCCATGGCTTAGTTACATTTCGGCAACATTCTTCCAATTCATCTCATCCATGCATCTGCTTTTCCTACAAATATTTTTATGTCGCTCTGAAATGGTTGAAATGGCTCTGAGCACTATTTGACTTAACATCTGAGGTCATCAGTCCCCTAGAACTTAGAACTACTTAAATCTCACTAACCTAAGGACATAACACACATCCATGCCCGAGGCAGGATTCGAAGCTGCGACCGTAGCAGTTACGCGGTTCCAGACTAAAGCGCCTACAAGCGCTCGGCCACAGCGGCCTGCCTATGTCGCTCTGCTCGATTATTTTATTTACTTTACGTTTGTTACATTTTCTGGTGATTCATTTCTAATAGTGTAATCGAACAGTGAGTCACTTTCTACCTATTTATGTGCAATACTTATAAATTTATATTTACGTGAGGATCGACTGTAAGGAACTGCACCTAACGTCGATCCTCTGCATGTCTTCCTTTCCCTAAAGAGCAGTTTCCTGTAACTGTCAGCATCGTCCGCGAAGTGCCGCGCCTAGAGTATGGCATTCTCCTAGAAGAATAGGACGACTGTCTCCTTTTATGGTAAGGTCGATAGCGAAGTGAGTAAACGTATCATAGCTGACGATCGCACATGTTCGTGCAGGAAATACGACGTCCCCTTGGAACTGCAACGTGAACGACAGAGAGAAATCAAGGGAAACCCACGGCAAGAAGCCAGATATGGAATTTGAAGCGCTCTCCTCCCCAGTACCAACACAGTATCTCAACCATGATTTCAGTTCAATAGGCTTCACTCGCGAGACATGGCCTGCCAGTAACCAATAACATGCAGAACATCGGCACGTAACGCGGATACCAATTAGAAGCGTTGCAAATGACTAGGAACCATGGTGGTATATTTTCAAAGATGTGAAATCGTGCAGTTATGAGCTAATTCTGCATGTCAGAATCAGCCGTAAGATAACACCCGAGGAGGTTCCACAGACGCTCTGCTCGATTCAGTCATCCGGGGCGAGCTAAGAACTAGGGACTCACGCGCTTACTCTTCGAACTACTATCGAATATTTCTAACCTTGTGGCTGTTCGTTTCACTGGAAGGCTTTGCCCGCCCCAGAAAACAGAATCGGATAGTAAGGTTGCAGAAATGGATTCCTGTGCGACGTGTGTACACTGTACGATGATGGGTGATTCAAGCGACTGCCAGAAAATATTTGACAGATCTCGGTGGCAGTGAGCAGTGGACCCATATTCGTTATACCTGTTGCAAGGTGTCCCGTAATCTTTTTTGCTAATGCCTGGGTGATTCGTTCGAAAAGGATCCAGTCGTCCACTGCCTTCATCGTTCTTGACATACAGTGCAGTCTCTTACGACGTCGTCTTCGACGGAATGTTGAAACCCTCATTTTCCTTCCTTTTCATTACGAAGTTAGTCAGGCAACCACCGGTTCTGACCTTCCTGTCGTATCTACAGTGTTCCTTATCCTCTGCTTTCCTCCGGAAACGCCAACGATGTCCGCTATACGAAGTGGAAATGCCAACATGAGGATAGCCATCCAAGGCACACCGCGATCTAGAAATCACATCAGAAGATACAGGGTGTCGCACATAAAACCGGTATGCCTCACGGACCGGTTAATCTGTTCAAGTCGAATTGATTATGAAGTGGGAACGGTGTCTTGAAAGGCGGCTACACTGTATTTTATCGGAAAGGTGAGTGCAGCTATGAGTTCGTGCGTAAATTGCTGTTTGAAGGTCGTATTGCTGAGGTGTTACAAAAATGCGGCAGTTTGCATTAGAACAGCGAATTGATATTGTGGAGTGTTATGTAAAGACAGGCTCCATCACGGAATGTAAAGAAATGTTTCAAACTAAGCATTATGGTAGAAAAATCCTCATGACCAACACTATTCAATATCTGTATAAGAAATGAAGTGCTGTAGGACCCGTTCAGAAGGTGCAGAGGAATAGTCGACCCACAGTGAGGACCCCTGAAGCTACAGACAGAATTCGTATGGACATTACGACCAAGTCCCCCCAAGTTGGTAAGGAGGTTATCGCAGCAGTTTGGTGTATCTAGTACATCGTCTCTTCGTGTACTAAAAGAAATGAAATTAAAAGTCTATTGTGTGAGTGTGGTGCAAGAGTTGAAATTTGAGGATCAGGATAAAAAAAGTTCATTATTGAGAATGACAGTTAACATCAATTCCTAACGATTACTTGAACCCTTTCATGTCAGGTACGGCCTGGTTTTATTTGTCAGATTATGTAAACTCCCAAAATTGTAGGTACTGGTCACAGGAGAACCCAGATAATCTGAATGAAGAAACATTGATAGAGAAATTAAAAACATCACACCTGCAGAATTATAGCGTGTTGCTGGTAACGTCACCACACGCATTCAGCGATGCATGGATGCCCATGACCAGCACTTCCAGCAGCTTTTGTTTATAGGCAACCACATGTTTTTTTGACGATGCTATTATCTACTCTTTTTTAGTTAGTTCATTGTTACTTGAATCTCGGGCGTGAGGCTTACCGGTTTTATGTGGGACACCCTGTACCTTCGACACGGGAGACCAAAAGTGCTACTGCCGAGCCACCATCGACATAATTAACAGATGAGGAGGGAAAAAAATCACTGTTTTTCGCTGTTCTACTAGTACACGCAGTTTCAAATATTCTTGTCACCATGTCAGCTGCACGGAATAATCACTGCAGCTCACGCAAAACAGGACATGTGTTTTATTTGTGTGCTTGGCAACCGTTGGCGCCGTCACGCCATGGGCACAACTGGGAGCCAGTCAGCCGGAGAAGTCAACGAAGGCAACTAGCGGTGCTGCTAATTGGCGGCTGGCGCGGGGGAGGCGGCTATTAGGGCGCCTCGTGCCGCTGAGACAATGCCAGCCGCACGCGTCGCCAGCGACAGGCCGCGCCCTCCCGCTACTGCCGGAAAAATCACGACTCCGATTCGAGACCACTTCCCGGAAGGTCTTAAATCGATGCGAACACGACACACAATCTATAGCAGCAGCACGGTATTCATCGACAATTAATTTTCTCAGACCGCAAACGACTGACGAAGATCAATTTAATACGCACTACATTACACATGAGCCAACGGCTTTGCCGCAGTGGTAACACCAGTTCCTTTCAGATTACCGAAGTTTAAACGCTGTTTGGCTTGGATGGGTGACAGTTAGGGACAGCCGAACACTGTTGGCAAGTGAGGTGTACTCAGCCCTTGTGGGGCCAAATGAGGAGCTACTTGACAGAGAAGTAGCGGTCTGGTCACGAAAACTGACAGCGGCGGGGAGAGCGGTGTGCTGACCGCATGCCCCTCCGTATCCGCAACCAGTGCATCCAGTGACGCCTATGAGCTGAGAATGACGCAGAGGTGGGTCGGTAGCGTTGGGCCTTGAGAGGACTGGTCGGATTGAGGAGTACATTACACACCTTCTTTCTTTCTTTCTTTGTGTGTTACTGACTCGAGTGGTCTGTTATTCGTGAGTGTGCTTACGTAGTTCGTCCAAACCTCACGCCTCAGTAGTGTGTTTACATTCTGCGACGTGCAGTTGCAGCTGCAGCGGGTATAAAGCTAAGTACTGACAAAGTTACTTGTACACTGTTATACAGTTATTAAATTTAATTGTTTTCAGCTGTTTGTGGCGAAATAACGATTTAATAAACTTTTGGAAACGTTCGCTCGCTGTATTTTTTAGAGTTTCTGTGCGTTGAAGTCGTTTAGTAAATTTCGTTGAGTGTTCCAGTGGCCGCTTGAATTTTTGGTTTTAGCTAATAATTTTGTGAAGTTTTGTTGGTACTAGTATTAGTTGTGGTTAAGTAGTATTAATACAAGAACTTGCTTTCTTAGTGGAGAGAGAATTAAGAGACCGCTTTTGTTAGTTCTATAAATAGTTCTACTGGTGAGAACGACCTAAGCTAACGCAGATGTATAGTTTTTTCAGTAACTGAAAAATTTTATCATGAGTGAAAGTGCGGTCTCTGTCGTAGGTTTGTGAGCAGTGGCTTACGGTGTGGGATTTGTTCACAGTATTTTCATTGGGGAATGCAGTGGGGAAGCCAGTGGGCATTCTAGCGAGATCCTCTACTGGGAATACAGAATCTGTAGTATAGAAATAAGTTAATAGAGGAGCAGGAGCGTAAGATCTGCGCCCTCAGGTGCAGTTACAACACGCAAAGGAGGAACTAGATAGGTTGAGGAGGACGAAGGATGCTGGGGAATGGGAACTGGCAGCTGGCAGGACGTGGTATTCAGACAGTTACACTTTGCGAATATTCAATAGATCTGACCAATTGTCCGAGTTGAATGGAGAGGAGAGGAGCCTCTTGTAGCTGCAGGTGTAGGGAACATGCAGCAGTCCTCAGTAGTTAGGAGGCCTAAGTCAGTTGCAAAGTCTAACAGAAAGAAGAAGGTTCTGCTGCTAGGTAGTTCGTACGGTAGAGGTGTGGGCCAGCAGCTGCAGGAAGTGTTGGAACGTGAGTACCAGGTCACCAGCACTGTGAAGCCTAGTGCAGGATTGGCTCTGGTGACTGACAGCATAAGAGAGTTACGTCGGAATTTTAGCGTCATGATCGGCCCCATCTTAATGCGTCTGTTACGCGCGTTAACATGGGGATAGAGGGGGCGCTGATGGCAGAGGGCATGGGGCACATCTATCAGTAGATCAGGTTTCACTAGGCATGTCCTGCACCTCAATAGGTATGGGAAGGGGAGGCTGGTAGAGCTTATAGGTGACAGTGTAGTAGGTGGTTGTGGGATCACTCATGGAAACATTCCTTTAGTAGTTGGTGTTGGAGGCGCACCTTTTTTAGAGTGAAGTCAGCTGATAGGTATATCTGTTTAAAGGAAGCCCCTCTAAGGGCTCACATTCATAGGATGTCATGTTTCCAAGTAGAGAAGGAATTAGCATATTTCATCAAAATATAAGAGGAATTAGAGATAAAGTTAATTAACTGCTTATAGATGTTGACTCTGAAATTATTGGTATATCGGAGCACCACTTAAATACTTTGACAATTCAAAGGCTTCCTTTATTAGGATACAGATTAGCTGGCTGTTTCTCAAGGAGTTCCTTGCAGGGTGGGGAGTGGCTATGTACGTAACAGAGAGAGTTCCATTTGAGTCCCTAGACGTATCACGGCACTGCACTGAACAGATATTTGAACGTTGTGCAAGGGCAGCTGAATTTAGTGAAACTAAACTTTTAATTGTAGTTGTTTACAGGTCCCTTAACTCTGACTTCAGAGCATTTCTGCTCAAGCTAGACAGGGTTCCTCATTCACTTTGTACAAATGGTTCAAATGGCTCTGAGTACTATGGGACTTAACATCTGTGGTCATCAGTCCCCTAGAACTTAGAACTACTTAAACCTAACTAACCTAAGGACATCACACACATCTATGCCTGAGGCAGGATTCGAACCTGCGACTGTAGCAGTCGCGCGGTTCCGGACTGGGCGCCTAGTACCGCTCGGCCCCCGCGGCCGGCCATTCACTTTGTAGGAAGTACCAGAAATTAGTTATATGTGGTGACTTCAATATAAATTTTGTATATGATGGTGCAAGAAAAGGGATGTTGCTAGATCTCCTGAATTCGTATGATCTGATGCAGACTATTTTTTCCAACTAAGGTGCAGGGCAACAGTGGCACAGCCATGGACAGTATTTTTATTCATTCTTCATTACTAGATAGGCATTCTGTTAGTAAAACGGTGAATGGCCTTTCAGACCATGATGCACAAATTTTAACACTAAAAGGCTTTTGCACTCAAACAAATGTCGCATATAATTACAAACTATGTAGGAAAGTTAATCCAACAGCAATAGAGGTTTTTAAACCTCATCAAGGAACAAGAGTGGCAGGACGTTTCTAGTGCCGATAACATAGATGACAAATATAATGCTTTCCTTAACACATTTCTCATGTTCTTTGAGAGTTGCTTTCCACTGGAACGTTCTAAACGGGGTATTAGCAGTAATAGGCAGCCGAGGTGGCTGACTAGTGGGATAAGGATATCATGTAGAACAAAGCGGGAATTATATCAAAGGTTAGAAGTAGTCACAATGAAGCCCATTACAAACAGTATTGTAAGGTGCTTAAAAATGTTATTAAGAAGGCAAATAGTATGTGGTATGCAAACAGAATAGCTAATTCACAGGATAAAATTAAAGCCATATGGTCAGTTGTGAAGGAAGTGTCTGGTCAGCAGCACAAGGTCGACGATATAAAGTCAGTCCGTAGTAAAAATATTTCTGTTACTGATAAATCAGATATACGTACAGTATTTAACAATAAATTTCTGAGCACTGCTGATGAATTAAATAAAAATTTAGTTTCTACAAGGAATCATATAACTTTCTTGGCAAATGCCTTTCCGAGAATGACGTCTGAAATACTCCTCTGTGATACAGACAAGGGAGAGATTGAGTCAATAATTAAATCACTGAAGACTAAGGACCCTCATGGATATGATGGAGTGCCTAGCGGAATATATAAGTACTGTGGCGCACATGTTAGCCCTCTACTTAGCCATATTTGTAATTTTCCCTTTAGGAATGGTCACTTTCCTGAAGGATTAAAGTACTCAGTAGTAAAGCCGCTTTATAAAAAGGGAGAAAAGCATAATGTAGATAATTTAGACCTGTTTATATGTCATCAGTGTTTGCTAAAGTTATTGAAAAGGCTGTGTATTTAAGGATAATTGATCATATTATATCACACGATTTACTATCAAATGTACAGTTCGGCTTTAGAAGTCCTTTAACAACTGAAAATGCTATATTCTCTTTCCTCTGTGAGGTACTGGATGGATTAAACAAAAGGTTTCGATCGCTAGGCGTTTTTTTTTTATTTAATTAAGGCGTCTGATTGTGTTGATTACAAAATATTACTCCAGAATTTGGACAATTACGGAATACGGGGAGTGGCTCACAATTGGTTCACCAATTACTTTAGCAGCAGACAGCAAAAGGTCATTACTCACAATGTTGAGAATGGCTGTGATTTTGGGTCTGAGTCGGGTACTGTCAAGTGGGGGGTGCCCCAGGGATCACTGTTGGGGCCACTCCTATTCCTTATTTATATAAATGATATGCCCTCTAGTATTATGGGTAACTCTAAAATATTTCTGTTTGATGACGACACTAGCTTGGTAGTAGAGGATGTTGTGTGCAACATTGGCCCAATTTAAAATAGTGCAGTTCATGACCTAAGTTCATGGCTTGTAGAAAATAAACTAACGATAAATCAAGTAAGACTTAGTTTTTACAGTTTCAACACACAATTCAAAAAAACCTGACACTTTAATTTCACAGAATGGGCATATGATTAGTGAAACTGAACAGTTCAGATTTCTAGGTGTTCATATAAACTGTCGTGAAAAGCTCACGTTCAGGATCTTGTTCAAAGACTTAATGCTGCCATTTTTACTATTAGAACGGTATCGGAAATGAGTGATCGTTCGACACGAAAACTAGTCTACTTTGCTTATTTTCATTTTCTTATGTCGTACAGCATTATATTTTGGGGGTAACTCTTCCCATTCGATATTTTTCGTCAGAAACGGGCTGTTCGGGCAATAAGTGGAGTTCACTCAGTTAATACTGGGCAGAAATCAAACTTGCATTTGTATCGGACTTCCTTAACTCTTGTGCAGAAAGGTATACTGTTGCATCCATTTTCAGTAAGATATTGCTCGAATTAAAAAATCTTAGCAGTAATCCATGCGCTTTCAAATCGAAACTGAAGAGTTTCCTCATGGCTCACTCCTCCTATTCTGTCGAGGAGTTCCTTGAAAATTAAGCTGATTCTTATTGTATTGTTGATTGTTTTTACTTAAACTTATGGCCTGACTTTTTCTGGTTTCATAAACATTTTATTTTTATCTGTTATTACTTTTATGTTGTAATTTCATGTACTGACATGTTCCATGACCCTGGAGATTTGCTCCTCAATTTGGTCCTACGGAACTTGATGTGTAAATAAAATAAAACTAATTGCTTTCGACCTTTGACTACCACTAAATCGAGATAATTGTATCACAAATGATATTCGCGCTTGGAAATCAAAAAGCTCCTAGTACCTGCAAGTAACCGTCCGGAGTGATGTAAGGTAGAAATGCCCAATAGAACAGACTGTGGAGTACGCAGATGCCAGAGAGAAATTATTGAAATTGGACCACGAATCGAGTAGTTTGCTAAATCCTCGTTTGACCAATTCTTTCTATTACTCGGCAGTCTAGGAGTTTTACCAAGTTGGTCTCATTCAAGAGAGAAAGAAAACTGAGAGCAGAACTGAACGATGCCCCCAGAGTTTCATCAGCACGAAGGCGTCAAAGAAATGCGTTCTGCATAGTGGAGAGCCTTGCTCTCGCAATTTTCCGAATCTTCGTTCCAATAACAGTCAAGAAATATATCATTTCCTATAAGAGAATTGTAAATTCTGTGAATCAACTGGAACTAACATAAATGTGGAAGAAAGAGGAGGTAATGATCCGAGTATGCTATACATCCTCAGGAACGTACGGCGAACTGTCTTGATGAGTATAAACGCGGATGTAAATGGAAATTCGCAGACTCGTCCAGAAAACACTGCAAAGAAATAAAACTGCTATCTTGGGTGTTCTACATGCTACACTGTATTGTTCACATTACTATAAAACGGAAGATTCAGAAACAAAGTAGGTTTTGAATTGCACAGCAAGTCAGAACAGCAATTTCCGATAAGTAAAATTATCATTTGACCTTCTCGGAAATGTAAAATTTTTCCACACATATTGTGATATCTATTATCACTTCTTCGCTTTCTATATCAGACGATAAACGCAAGACGAATATGCATGAGCAATGGAGGAAATAAAATATTTATCACTGAGGACTGCCAGAACACAACGTAAAACATGTGCACACCGAAACTACTGAATTTTACGATAAAGATTAAAAAAAGAGCACATAAAAGAATTCACATATCCATGCTCTGCCTTAGGAACCGACTTAGTACATGTTTTAAGAAGCCATCTTTTGCAGTGTTATCTGATGCACCCGTCACTACTTTCTGGAAGTCTCAAATGGTCAGACATACTTTGGGGAGGGAATGAAGTCAACACGCGCTAATTGTTTCAGATCGCATTTTGGCATCAAGGCCCTTATTAATGGTAGTACTGTAGGACGAGGTACCATCATCATCACCATCGTGCTCATAGCTGAGCGTCGTGACCTCATTCACGACGGTTACTAGCTCCTCATAGAGCTCGCTAAACAGGTTGTATTGATCTAACCAATTTCTCGCTGCTCTCCCCCTCTGCCTCGTGCCCTCGATCTTTCCTTCCAAAATTGTTTCCTCTAGATTTTTCTCAATCTCTCTCGCAATATGGCCAAAGAACTGGAGAAAATTTTCGTTGATACGATAACGAAGCACCTGGACGTACTGAATTGCTCAATAATTAGACACATTTGATGTTCTTTCGGTCCTTTCTATGCGCAGCACTCAAGCTCAAATGCATCAATATGCTACTTGTCGCTGGCCTTAAGGGTCCACGTTTCGCAACCATTAAAGAAGACGGTAAACCAGTCGGTTTCAAGAAGCTCTGTTCTGCCAGATCTTCGTCAGCTGCTTCATTGCCACTCGCCCTAGCGTGACCCGTCCCATCTCACCTTCACAGCTTCCCGTTCCACATATGGTTCAGCGGAGATAGACGAAAGAACACACGACTTCCACTTACTTTTATCGACTTGTGCTCCACGATCAATATAATGAGTTTGGACTTTCTGAGGTTACAGTTATTAATTTGGACTTATTGAGTTTTATGTCGAATCCACACGATAAATTAATGTCCTTTACTTTTTGTTTGTATCCCAGAAAGTTCATCTCCGCTTCTAGCTAGAAACACGCTATCATCAGCAAATCGCAGGTTGTTAATAGTTCTCCACCAACTGAGAAGCCTTTATTCCAACGATCAAGAACATTCCTAACTGCAAGTTCTACACAGATGTTGTACAGTTCGGGGGTAGGGTACAACTCAGCCGACACCTTTTTATACACGGAAGAAATCAGATGTACCAGCACTTAGCTCCACAGTTGCGAGCTGATTATTGTAAAGACTTTTGATCAGTGTTACCAAGTGTGGCGGGACACCGAACTCTGCATACTCTCGCTTAAAGCGATAACTTACTAAATTCACACGGCTGGTTTAGCACAACTGCAGCTGTCCATCAATCACATCGCTGGAACGCACATAGTTTGAATTTTTGTAAAAAGTTTATTACCGATTATGGCCTATCAATCCAAAAAGATATGTCACACAACCGATCAATTTTGAGTCATTCCATTATCTGACTCCCGTCAAATAATTGAGAAACATTTGACTTGTGCATGAGTCCTGCGAGCTGCATTTACCATTCATATACCTTATGTCACACGTATTCCAGCAGTAAAACAGACGTTTGTCTCTAGTCACCTCATTCCTGATGGTGATCCGGGATACTACTTTGTTTCAATCAGTAAGCTACTGCAGGATACGCTAATAATGCGAAATTTGATTCGACTTGTACCTATGGCTTCTGAAAACGATCTTCGGCACCATGCATTATATTTGGCGCGCTGACAGACGCGACACACATAATCTTATAAATAATGGTTGTCTGTTGTCATAGCTAAGAACAATACGACGTATGACCAGTAAAATACAAAGTTAAAGTTATAGCACGCTCTTTGCAACTCGCCAATTAAAGAGAGACTATATCAATTGACGAGTGTTTGTGCCGACACAAGGCGCGGAGTATAGGTAAAGCATTAATTTATTATTGATGATGGAGTGGCACATCATTTCATTTCATACGGTGACTGGAAGATATATTGGTTCCTCTCGTGATATATATTCAAAGACGACTACCAACCGGGTGGCCATAATTAAAGTTCCAATTTCAAAACGACACAGAAAGAAAACCACTGCTCCCAATGACGTCACATTTGAAAAGCGTATTACTGACACAGGGGGAACTGTGAAAAGAAAGGCAACGAAAATTTGACCATCAGATAGCTCTGTAAGTGTCAGAATTCGCACACCAACAGACGCGCGGCACACAGCTATTCTTCAGTTTGCGCCTGTGATGCCCAATATGACTGTCTCCACAAAGGATCGTGCGCTGCGTGCGCCAGTAACCCTGTAGAAGTACTGGAAACTCAATCGTATGAAAAAAGTCGTTGGCCCGATGTCTGCTAAGGGTCTGGAGAAAATAATCACAAAATTCGATTCGCAAAAGACAGGTTCTTTTGAAGTGTAATGTGGCAGAGGGAGGAAAGCAGTTGATCCGACGTCTGTCTAGATTTAGCCACAGCTTTGCAGGAGGGAGGGGGGGGGGGGGGGGTTGCGCAGTGGTGTGCAAACATGCAGTGCATAGGGAGTTGCACAAACGTTTGACATGCCTGCGAGGCAGTGCATAAAATCCTACGGAACATCCTGCATTGCAGTCATTCAAGTTCACCCATGTTCACGAGTTGTTTCCTGATGACCTGCCAGCAAGACAAACGTTCTCTCTGGAATTTCTTGCTCACATGGAAGTGGACAATGAATGACCATGAAACATTCTGTGGAAAGACGAAGCCCATTTCCATCTCTGAGTACATGTCAATACGCAGAACTGCAGAATATGGGCAACGGAAAACCCGAACGCACATCGACGAGTACAACTTCATTCCGCAAAGATGACTGTGGTGCGGTTTGACGGCGTAGTTTATCGTTTAGATGAGTCCGGCAGGTCCTGTTACCTGTGTCGTCATTCGTATACGCTATGAGAGTATTTTATGCATTAACGACACTCCAAACCCTTCAACAGCTTGGCTGTGTGGGTAGGATTATTTTTATGCAAGACGGCACTCCTCCGCATATTGCACACCCATTGAAGTGGCTGCTGCAGAGGCATTTCGGAAAAGCTAGAATTATCAGCCAGGCACTTTCTTACAGCCTGGCCGTTCAGATTACCTGATCTTAATCCGTGAGACTTCCGGCTTTGGGGTTATCTGAAAGATGTGGTGTTCGGTGCTTCAATCAAGAAAGTAACTGAACTGAACGCAAGCGTTGTGCAACGCGTTCTGGACTTTATCCCCGAGACACTCCGATCTGTTATGGAACCTGCTGTTTCTCGATTTCAACTTGTGTCAGGAAGCGGTGGACAGCATTCTGAACAGGTTTTGTACCTGTCTGACGACAGTTAGAAACCGATGTCACTTTGCTTTTTAAGCGGTTTTTGGGCCCATGAAAATTAAAAACCGTCGTCATTTTAATTTTTAAGCGGCTTTTGGCTTCAGGACAATTAAAAACCGATGTCATTTTGTTTTTTATGCGGTTGCTGACCGCAGGACATTTAAAAGACCGTTTTCCCATCCCATGTGGTACGACTTGCCATGGTGGATGAGTTTACCTAACAGGGCCACAACTTTTGACTGACGAACTTGGGCAGTACTCAACAACACAGATGGAGTAATGTAGAACTCAAACCATAGGCGGCGTATTCCAAGTCAACTGTGATCTGTAGCCGACCACATTTTCGTTGAGACGCTTACGGAGCCATCTATTGCTAAAATTTTCTTTTTTTTTTCTTTTTTCCCATAACGTTTCCCCAGCGTCAATTATATTCTGTTCAAAAAATTGGTTCAAGTGGCTCTGAGCACTATGCGACTTAACTTCTGAGGTCATTAGTCGCCTAGAACTTATAACTAATTAAACCTAACTAACCTTAGGACATCACACACAACCATGCCCGAGGCAGGATTCGAACCTGCGACCATAGCGGTCGCTTGACTCCAGACTGTACCGCCTAGAACTGCACGGCCACTCCGGCCGGCTATTCTGTTCAAATCTGACGTCATTCAGAGCTGTGGTTCCCTTTCTACATGTTTTGAAACTAGAACTTTAATTATGGACACCCTGTGTAAAGTTCGATGGATGGACCGACATCCATACGAAAATGTTTTAAAAAACAAAAAATAAACGTAGAACACGTGCATGTGCATCCGAATGGTGTGATATGTCATGAAGCGTCAAAAATGTTACACTCACTAATTGTCTGCTGCGGATAGTCGAACGCAGCGAGAGCTCAGATTCTTTTTCTGGGTGGAACATAAAGGAAGTTTAGTCTCAAACTATGAAAAACAGCGACGGAGACGCATCCGAAGTTGCTGCATGTATACGGAACAAACGTCGTGTGCCCAAAACGTGACTATGCTTGTATCAAAGCCATTCCATAACGGATGCTGTTGGTGATATGCCACGTTCAGGTTGACTGTCAAGAAGTATAACGGAGACTACATAGAGGACGATTGAAAGGCGCTAGCACAAAATATGATTGTCTCCGTGTCGGAGGAATCTTGAGGACAAGTACGGGCGGTGTTACGTAATCACCATTCACAAAGATTTGGGGGAAGTGAAAGAGCCGTCGCGATTTTTGCTGCACAAATTATCTGATAAGTAGAAGATATACACACGGAAACCATAGGGGATTTCAGTGACGCGTGTGACTGAGATGACAATAGTCAGGGCATATCGATATGCACATATGATGGTTATAGTGTCGCGTACACACGGTACAAAAGGGTAGTGCATTGGCGGAGCTGTCATTTGTACTCAATTGACTCCTGTGAAAAGGTTTCCGACGTCGTTATTACCGCACGACGAGAATTAACAGACTTTGAACGTGGAATGGTACTTGGAGCTTGGTGGGACATTACATTTCAGAAATCGTTAGGGAATTCAATAATCTGAGATCCTCAGTGTCAAGTGTGTGTCGAGAATACCACATTTCAGGCAGTACCTCCCACCGCGGGCAACGCAGTGGCCGACAGCCTTGACTTAACGACCTAGAGCAGCAGAGTTTGCGTAGGGTTGTCAGACAAGTAACAATGCGTGAAATAACCGCTAAAACCATTGTGGGACGAACGATGAAAATATCCGTCAGGACGGTGCCGCGAACTTTCGCGTTAATGGGCCACGGCAGCAAACGAACTAGGCGAGTGCCTTTGTTAACAACACGACACCGCGTGCAGCGCCTTTCCTGGGCTCGTGGCCATATCGGTTGGACCACAGACGGCTGGAAAGCTGGCCTGGTCAAATGGATACCGATGTCAGTTGAAAGAGCTGATGGCGGGGTCCGCCTGTGGTGCGACCGCACGAAGCCATGGAAACAAAGTTGTGAACAAGGCACTGCGTAAGCTGGTGGTGGCTCCGTAATGGTGTGGACTGTGTTGACGTGGAATGGAATGGGTCCTCGATTATGTTCGGCTACCTGGAGACCATTTGCAGCCATTCACAGATTTTATAAGGCGAAACAACGTGGAATTTTATGGATGACAATATGGATGTCACCGGACCACAACTGTTGGCGACTGGTTTGAGGAATATTCTGGACAATTCGAGCGAATGACTTGGCCACCCAGATCGCCCGATGTGAATCCCATTGATGCTTTATGGGACATAATTGAGAGGTCCTGTACCGGCAACACTTCCCCAATTATGGACCGCTACAGAGGCAGCATGGCTCTATACTTCTCCAAGGGACTTCCGCCGACTTGCTGAGTTCAAATGGTTCAAATGGCTCTGAGCACTATGGGACTTAACTACTGTGGTCATCAGTCCCCTAGAACTTAGAACTACTTAAACCTAACTAACCTAAGGACAGACACACATCCATGCCAGAGGCAGGATTCGAACCTGCGACCGTAGCAGTCGCGCGGTTCCGGACTGCGCGCCTAGAACCGCTAGACCACAGCGGCCGGTTGTTGAGTTCATGCCATGTCGAGTTGCTGTACTAAGCCGGGCAAAAGTAGACCCGACACGATATTAGGAGATATCCAAAGACTTTTGTCGTCTCAGTGCGTGTAGTATAGCAAACCGTCGAGATCACACTTTTTGCAGATAGGGGTGCAGGGTCTGTACTCCCATTGATAGCTGATTGTTTCCAGCAGTGTGTGTTGTTTCTGCTATATATAATTTCTGCACGAAGACGACTGCCGCCTGCTAGAAAGCCGCGCCAGTGCGCGATGAAGACAACCCGCACGCAGGAGCGACGCCGCGCAGCGCGACGGGGTGGTCGGCATGCGCGCGCCCCCGCCACGTGTCGCTGCGGGCCCCGCGCCTCATTCCCACGTGCTGCACCGCAGCCAGCGTGACTCACGCCCTCACGGAGCTTCCGCTCACCCTGCCACAGCTTAAGACCCTCCCTGCTCGCCACCTGGCTACGCCAATGTTCGCTTCACTGCTGCCTTCAACTGGTGGTAAGTACCAAATACTACTACGGTGATTCCATACGCCAATTACCGCATGGGGCTTCTGAGTATCAGCCGTAACTCAAATCCGACAAAATTTGACTGGTATTTCTATTCGCTAATCGTCACTGGAAAGAATTCGAATTTACATCTTGCTGCGTTAGCATACTACAACAACAAAAGAATTAAATCCACATCTGGACTGGAGAAAGATTCCACTTTCAGCTAAAGGGCGAAACAGCAACTATTGCTCGCAGGACGTTACGCTTCGTTCAGTAGCGCAGACACAGATCTTAACAAACGATTCTGGCGACTAGGTCAGAATAGTAAACCTAGTCTTTAAAAGTTTACTGTCATGCTAACTACTTTTGCGGGTCATTTTAATACGGTCTCAATGTGTCGTTTCCCCCTTCGTCCACATCAACGCTGAAAACAGCCGAACTTGCACATAAAACAGCTTGTCCAATAACGCACTAGTTAATCTGTGGTATCATAATACTTGTACAATTTCCGCCTGGATACCAACTTCACTGTCAGTAGTAGTTTTACAGCCGGAGCTGATAGCTTGCTTTGAAGTTCAGTGGCAAATAGTATTATTTACCAATTAACTGTGACAGTGCTGATTCGTTCTGCCTATAACCAAGCACATTAATATACTTAAACTAGGAGGTACCAATACTGTCCGTGGATCCAAATAACGCTAGACACACTTTGATTACAACCTTAAAATTTAGTCATAGCCATGTTCCACAAAGAACCACTACAAATAGAAACTACTGCTTAATCGTGGAAACTAGGCCACCACTGGTGGCTCTTGCATACACTACGAGAAAGTTAAAATAAAAATTCTGCAGTAACATAATGGTAAAAGTTTCTTCTCGTTACAAGAGTATGCGTGAACTGATAGTAGCTTGTTAAATGAAATTAATGTCGGCATGCACGAACTCTTTTTTCACTTCGCTTATTTGAAACCAAACAAAAATGTTACACTGATAGTAACTAAATTTTCTTGGTTCGAACTTTCGTGCTTTGTTCGTTCAGTGTGTAAGGGCCAAGGGCCGTGTTTCAGATCAGTCTCGCTCAAAAACTATTTTACTAGTTCGCAGCATGAAGTCATAAGAGTGATGCGTGGTACTGCTCTCACGTTTTGAATAGTAACTCATCCTAAATGTGGGTAAATCCAAGGTCATACGAAGAAGAGAGAGCAAGGTTTTCTTTTATTACGGCAAACATTATCACCACGAACAATGCAGTTACACATGTTAACGGAATACCGCGCAAAATTATAGGAGGTAGAACGGACTAACTTATTAGAGGGAGAGCGTCAGCAGATCCCTGTCTGGTTCAAATGGCTCTGAGCACTATGGGACTTAACATCCGAGGTCTTCAGTCCCCTAGAACTTAGAACCACTTAAACCTAACTAACCTAAGGACATCACACACATCCATGCCCGAGGTAGGATTCGAACCTGCGACCGTTGCAGTCACGCGGTTCCGGACTGAAGCGCCTAGAACCGCTCGGCCACCACAGCCGGCGGATCACTATCTGTAGAAAAGATTTTGGGAGATTACTAACCAAAGAAGGAAACCACAGTTACTGTTCGTAACTGTTGCAGTACACAGTATTCCTCGAACCTGAAGAAGAAACTTAAAGAATTTAATAGTAAGCTTCTATATTAGTGATTAGTCCGTTTACTTAGTGGGAGCGCAGCACGCCAGATGGCTATTATCTTACGCGGGAACGCTACGAGAGGTATCATTCCTTTAGAGAAAGGCCACAAACAAAATTTCTACAATTTGTATCAGAACTAAGTTCGATGACTTCGACGTATATTTGCAGTAAGGGGAACAAGAAAGCAATTCCTTAACTTTTACTGATAGAAGATCCTTCGGAATTTCCTACTGCACAAATCTCATACTTCCACAACCACACCGAAAAAAACACGCACAACCCTCTACGTTCACAAATGGAAGGTTTTTTAATATTAGTCTAGCGTCCGACAAACATGCAAAAAATTAGTTCCAGGTAGGCGGAAGACATACAACAAATGAAAATAAAAGGAAAGGAACCATATTTTACTGTTCTAATTTCTCCTGATGAAATCTTTTCTTTTCGATTATCTCTTCACAAAACATGTACTGAACTTTCACGATCCACTACGGTTCCGAGGAACAAAGTGTGAGAAATGCTACCATGAAAACAAGTTTAGGTGTATATTTCAGAACAGTGAATCGAACCGAAAACCGAAAAACTAGTATAGGTAGAAGGTGGGCTGACAAGGTAAGGCATATTTGTTTTAACTCCCATCAATCGTTTATCGTGTCTTCCGTCTTTCTCGGTGTACCTAGTTACGATATTACACGGGCTTGGCGCGGTTGTGTGTACGAGAAGCATGTTGCTTTTATTCTGGCACACGGGCTCTCAGCCGAGCTGGAGGTGAGGAGCTAGAGACGCGTGAACAGCAGCAGGTGCGCGCTGCGTTGAGCGGTTAATTTTCCGGTTCTCCGCGAGCGACGCGGGGGCGGCAGTGGCAGGAGGCGGCCGTATCATTACAAGCGCTGCTCGAGACCCCACCCGCTCCACCTCCTCCTCGTTAGCCGCGACAAACGCCGCCCTCCGCAAATTATTATGGCAAATCACGGAGCTCGACCGGCCTCGAGTAGTCGCAGCCACGGAAAAAGACACGCCACAGCCGCCTTATAGCCTTAATGATATACAGCGGTGAGCGCGCGCGCAGCTACCGGCCAGCCCCAGCCACCAGTGTCATTATTTCGCTCCACTTAAACTGCCTCGTACACTGATTTACGGCGGGGAATTCAGCAAAGGGCCCAAACGCGCCGCGCCGGAGACCGCTCGCGAGCTCAAGGCGTGATTACAGAGGACCGAAACGATTCCACAACGTGTCCAGCACAAGAGTAGATATTTCTGCAATAACCTATTTGAAAAAGAATTAATAAATTTGACTGCATGGTGTTGCCTACGAATTCCGCTGCAGTAACTCATACAGTATGCCTGGCGATTTTTGGAACAGGAAGATTAAGCTGCAAACTCACTAACTTGTCTCTTCAATTTCTACGTAAAACTTCCTATCGGCAATATACAGGATGTATAAAAAAGAATCAGTCGATTTGGCACGTCTATATTTCTGAAATTAATAAACATATACAATGTGAAAGTGTTGCCGGTGCAGGATTTTGTGCATTAATGACCTCTCTATTACGTCCCATAAACGTTCGATAGGAGTGATGCGGGCTATTGGGGTGAACAAATCATTCTTTCGAATTCTCCAGAATGTTCTGCAAACCAATCGCGAACACCTGTGGCCCGGCGACACGGTGTATTGTCATCCATAAAAAAATCCATCGTTGTTTGGATTGGTTGGTTTGGGGGACAGGACCAAACAGCGAGGTCATCGGTACCATTCGGTTAGGAAAGGAAGTCGGCCGTTCCAGTCAATGATCGGTTCATTCCATGTAAACAAAGCCAACACCACTATTGAACCACCATCAGCTTGCACAGTGCCTTGTTCACAAACTGCGTCGATGGCTTCTTGGAGGCTGCGCCACATTCGATCCCAATCATCAGTTCTCTTGACACTTTAGATCACGGAACATTGAATTCCCTAACGATTTTCAAAATGGAATGTCCCATGCGTCTAGCTCCAACTACCATTCTGCGTTCAAAGTCTGTTAATTACCGTCGTACGGCCACAATCACGTCGAAAACCTCTTTTCATGTATCACTTGAGTACAAATGACAGCTCCTCCAACGCACTGCCCTTTTAATATCTTGAGTACGCGATACTACCGGCATCTGTATACATACGTATCGCTGTCCGTAAGTTCCGTCACTTCAGTGTATCACGTAACATGACAGTGCAAGCAAGACCTATTGCCAAGGCATATGCGCTAAATCGTGAGCAGTATAACAGTATTCAGTTTGGCATACAGCTGAGCGAGAGTACTGATTTGATACTTTCACCTCAACGTCTCTTCCATCCAAGCGACAATAAACACCTACTGTACATTACTCTGCACTAAAAAAATCCGTGCAAGTGGGTGTTGGGCGTTTTACTGGTGAAGTTGGCAAAACAAATGACAAGTTGAACTATTATTTATTCCATTCTGAGACTGTACAATTTATGTATGACAGATCAGATATTCCTTGTAAAATTGTTCGACGACTCCTTCAAAAATATTCTCACCTGCATGGTTATCGTAACAGGTTAGAGTATATGAGCTTGGATGGGTGACAGCCTCGGAACACCAGGCGCCGTTGACTCAGGGAACCCAAGTCGCCGAAGTGGTGTCCAACTGAAAGACTTGTACCACGTACTATATATAAAAAACTACGAGGTACAAGTCTTTCAGTTGGACACCAGAGAGAGGGGGGAGGGGGTTGGGCGGAGGGCACTTTTAAGAAAAAGACGCACGATTCGTGTCGCTAAATTAGTTCAGGACAAGCGAAATTACTTGGGTTAACACAAGATGAAAGACAGCGAAATGTTTAAAAGAGTGCTTTTTCAATTTACTCTGATAGCAAACATGCTTTCATATTCTTCTAATACCAACAGCTGCTTACAATCAAGTGCAAAGCTTAGATATTGTTCATTGCGACATTCCAATACGAGGGTAGTCTGAAAAGTTTCCGTCCTCAACATGAAAACAGCAGCGCTCGTCAACAAAACTTAGGGAATTTGTTTTCGCATGCGTACCAAGGCATTCACCAGAACTGTAGCCATTTCGGCACGCACTTGTTGATGATAGTTGTTTTAGTGAGTCAATTTGGAAATTGGTGGTAAGGACTCTGGGACGAAACTGCTGAGGTTATCGGTCCCTCGGCTTACGCACTACTTAATCTAATGTAGACTAACTTACGTTAAGGACGACACACACACACACACACACACACACACACACACACACACACACATACCCGAGGGAGGATTCGAACCTCCGATGGGGGAAGCCACGCGAACCGTGACAAGATGCCTTAGACCGCACGACTATTGCTCACTCTGCGCCGTCTCACACCTGCGCGGTTCTCACCGCGAAAACCACGAATTGCGGTTTCAGCTGCTTAACCACTCTCCTTACTCTCCATATCTAGCCCTAAGCGACTTTGTTTTGTGCTCCCGGCTAAAAGCTGAGCGCCGAGGCCAAAAATTTTCGATGAATGAAGAGGCCATCGCCTTCTTAAATAACTAGTATGCAGAGAAAGAGATTAAATATTATTTGAACCGGTTAAAGAGTTGGGAGCATCGTAAGTGATCACAAGCGAAGCGATTCTTGGTAAAGATGCTGGAATTGCGTCTGGAGGCAACGAGAGTACGATCTCCGTTCGTTCATTCTCATATCAATTCTTGTTTATCTATATCAGTTCGGGCGAATACTAGGATGATTGCTTCCGCCAAATATGTCGGGGTCAATCAGACTTTAACACTCTATTTCTTGTTATCTTCAAGCGCGACCAAACAGCTGATCGCAAGTTGTGCTACAAATTCTGGAGAATCACTTGTATACCAATAAAGCCGGTGCACTGTTTCAAGAAAGTAAACATTGACACCTAAAACGGACGACTCCAGTATTTTCACTACATAAAAGTCAAATACATAAACGTCACGCTTATTAGTCACATATCTAACGTGTCCGAACAAGTGGATTAAATTCATTTATTTTTACAGTAATACCGAGTGTAAAATAATTGAAACACAACGCGTCTCACAAGAAAATGTATAGGGGTAGATAATTATCTTTTATTTTATAGACTACTGATGCTGCCTAATAGGAATACGTGAAACATATTCAGTTAAAAACAAAATAAACATTTAATTTTAAGAGAAGGGTGATATTTCTTCTTATCTGCGTGATAAATGTTATGCAAGTAGCAACCGAGCAAAATGGCTGCAAATATGAACAATATCAGTACCGAGTGGTTGTACTGCAAGCTCTTCGAGTAGGAATACTCTCCCCAGATGTTCCAGTATAACTTGAATGACCCTCAAATAGTTTTGATTAATATAGTTCCAGATAATGTTCATGATAAACTGACTGAATGTTTGTGCCCTATACTTCCCTACGGTGCCCCCCCCCCCCCCCAAAAAAAAATACCAGAAAGCAGTGAAGAAAATGGATGTAACATTCGGATGAATGCATCTACTGAGTACAAGTGACTGTTGTCGTTAGTAGATGACTCATGTTTGTCCATGCACTCCAGAAATTTAGAATTTACTTCGACAAAATGTGGAACCTAAATGGCAGCACTAACAGTGAAAATTCTAGACGGTCAGAGCTAACACTGAATGTTTATGAGGTATGTGTCTGCAACGTCGTCCGTTACACCATACAAGTTCTTCACAGGCTCCGACAGGATGGCTGAATGAAGAAAAGTTATGTTACTATCATACGCTATGTCTATTTCATTTCAAAACCAGATATGCAGAACATCTAAGAGCATTATAAGTTCTAACTGCTATTTAACATTTTCTATCACCTAACAGCACTGAAGCACTACTCACTTAACACAAACTTATGCTTAAATCCATTCTAAAGTAGGGAAAAACAGGAAAATAAAAAAACGTTTAGTTGTTTGCGGATGAAAAGTTGTAAAACGCCTGGTAGATATAAAACTACCAAAATAAATAACTGATAGCGTGTTGAAAGGTATGTGAACAAATTTGCAGCTATCTTACTTTTCAAATTAGTACCCTAGGCCCAATTTTCAGCATAGCATTAACGTACAATGTTGAATAACCTAGCTCGAAGTCTTTAGCTGTATGTGTAAACTAACGTAAAATTTAGTGCCTACGCTCACTCCTTTGTGTATGTTAATACGAGGGCTGATCAGCAAAGACTGAGACTGATTTTTTCCCGTAGCTTCTGTGACAGTTTTCTACCTGCACGATGAATATTTGAAAAGAGCGGTGCCCGCCGTTGTGGCCGAGCGGTTCTAGGCGCTTCAGTCTGGAACCGCGCGACCGCTACGGTTACAGGTTCGAATCCTGCCTCGGGCATTGATATGTGTGATGTCCTTAGGTTAGTTAGGTGTAACTAGTTCTAAGTTCTAGGGGACTGATGACCTCAGAGGTTAAGTCTCATAGTGCTCAGAGCAATTTGAACCATTTGAAAAGAATTGGTTTTTATGTATAATGTTCATAGGCGGCAGTTTGGTAGTAACGCTCTATTTTGTAGACGCTCTTTGCATTTCGCAAATTAAGCAATGGAGGTGACGCGAGAGGAGCAATACGGCGCAATAAAATGCTGTGTAACCATATAGCCGCTGAAACTTCGAAAAGCTGCAGCAAGCGTAGAAGGCTGAAGACGCACTACCTAGTGGTTCAAGGACTTCCAAGAAGGCTGACTTGTCTGTGTTAAGCAAGATGGGCCTGGTGTTTCGGCGAAATCAACATCAACACGACTGCTGTGACTGTCTGTGAGGATCCGCAGATAACATTACGTAACCTTTGTAAAGTGTTGAGAATTTCATGTGGCACTGTCTTTAGGATTACACATGATCATCTCCACATGACTCGTGCTTGTGCCCGTTAGGTGGAACATCTGTTGACTCGCGGAGGAAAAAAAGGCTGTGCGAATAGAGACAAGCAGTGAGGTGCTGCGTCTCTTAGGCGATGGAGGGGATACTTTTCTTGAATTCATTATCGCCGGTGACGAGAACGGCTGCATCATTACGATCCTCAAGGAAAACGAGCCTGCACAGTGTGGAAGTCGCCAGGTTATTTAACACCAAGAAAGGCGCAAGTTGTTCCATCTGCGGGTAAAATCATGGTGATCACGTTTCTTTACTGTCATGGAATGATTTACGAGCATGCAGTTCCCCCTACCACTACTGTTACAGCAGCATACTACACGTCAGTTTTGGCTGAACTGACGAAGCATACTGATTGCAAGGAAACGACCAGAACTTTCTCAGACTGGGTAGCGACTCCATCATGACAACGCGCGGCCTCATATCGCAAATCAAGTCACTGGCTCAATCCAACATTACCTGTGTACCGCATCCACCCTATAGCCCCGATCTTGCACCCTGTGACTTTTTTTTTAAAATTCCTATCACTAAAGGAAAAGCTTCGGGATATTCGATTTAAGCACTCTGAAGCGGTGCTCAAGAACAGTGAGGCGACTCTCAAGGACTTGACAAAGAATGGCCTGCATCATGCATTGGGGACTGGCAAAGACGCTGTGAAAAGTGCATGAAAGTAGAAGGGGGCTACTTTAAAAAGGATCCTGTAAACAGTGAAATGGAGTAATAAACATATGTGGGGAAAAAACAGTATCTGTCTTCGTTGATCAGCCCTCGTAGATATTCATATAACATCCATGAGATGCTAACATGTAATAATATAATTCAGAAAAAAATAATTAAAACCCACTGAAGACAGCACAGAAAGCGTGAAACACGTTTGGATAAAGAGAACTGGTCAAATGGTGTCTTACACAGGATAAATTTTTTTCCAGTTTTGTCTTAGCCATCAGGGAAAGTTAGAAGAGCTTCATCATCCAAAAGATTATTGTTCTCTAACTCCTCCTCTACTGTTGCCCTCAGCCTTTGGTACACGGTACCCTTCACTTAACGCGCAATTCATTACTCAGTCGTATTTGAGATACTCGTATATCTGAAACAGTTGCTAGTATCATCACAACAACATTTCGCTAAAAAAAAATAAACAAACATTACACACGTGACTATTTCTCCGTGTCAAAGATGGGAGCAAAGCTCACGTTTCCTCTACTCGTCTTTCTTTCCTCATTTTTCAGTCACAGATGTCATCTTTTTCTCCCGTTTTCATTAAGCTTGTTTTGCCATTTCGCCACGTTTCACTTTCTTCCCTTTCACATACATTGCTAAATCCGTGGCCAACAGTGTAAATCTACCAATCACTCATGATAAAATACAGGTCTTTCGAAAAGAAAGTCCTGATTTCAAAACTCCGTATTTATTGAAGAAAACATACTACAAACATGGGAAAAATTTCAAAATGCTCACAAATTTTTAAAGTTTTAGCTTTGCTTTTACAAGTGCTCTGTGTCTCCACCACCACGAGCAGCAGCAGCACAAACAAGATCTTTTTTATATTTTTACCGTGGTTAATTTTCAGTAATTAAGCAAAATTTCATTTAGCGATAACATGCGTGTATGGGGACTCTAGAATCCTCATGCTATTACTGAGCGCGATAGCCGGCCGGAGTGGCCGAGCGGCTCTAGGCGCTGCAGTCCGGAACCGCGTGACCGCTACGGTCGCAGGTTCGAATCCTTCCTCGGGCATGGATGTGAGTGATGTCCTTAGGTTAGTTAGGTTTAAGTAGTTCTAAGTTCTAGGGGACTGATGACCCCAGAAGTTAAGTCCCATAGTGCTCAGAGCCATTTGATTTGAGCGCGATAGAGATTACCTAAAGTGAACGTTTTTTGTGCCATTTCTTGTGAAAAAGTGTACGTTCCTTTCTTTTTTGAGGAAAAAACAGTGACTGGAATGAGCTATCTTCTAATTCTGCGGAACTGACTTTTTCTACAACTTCAGGAGGACTCCGCTGACTTCATTTTCCAACAGGTTGGAGCTCCCCCACACTGGTACTGGTACAACACCCAACGTCAGTTTCCCAATGGCACACTGCCTCAACGCCGGACAGGGCGCACGGTACACCGAGAGGCAGCCCTGCATTCTTAGCTTTGAAGATCGCCAGGCATCACCCCATACGATTTTTTCTTGTTGGGTATGTGAAGAAAAGTGTGTTCATCTTCCCTTTACCTCCTGACACAGAAGTAGTGAAGAACAGACTAACAGCCGCCATGAATTCTGCAACATGAGACACATTGTGTAAACTTTATGACGAATTTTGCTATCGTCGATGCTTCTCGTGCTGCTGCTAGTGGGCACACAGAGAACTTGTAATATTACAACTAAAATTTCAAGAGTATGTGAGTATTTTGCACTTCATCCCATGTTTGTAGTACGTTTTTATCAGTAAATATGGAGTTTTGGAATCAGGTCATTCTTTTTGCGGAACAACCGCTACCTCACTTCTGAAAAATGTGTAACACTGAACTGGCTCGGAAGTTTTCGACGCGGAGCAGAATGAAGACGACAAACACGCAAGGAGGCGATCGATTAAAAAAGCGAGACGGGAGGCGGAGGACAGGCGCGAGAGGCGGAGGGAGGGAGGCAGCCAGCCCAGCCCCTCATTACGGCAGTGAATTGCGCGCCGGTGCCGGCGCCGGCGCAGCGCGGCGAGCAAACAGAATTACGCGTCTCGTCTCGCAGGTGGGCGGGCCGCGCTTTGACGCAGGGCTGGCGGCGGTGGGCGGACCCGGCCCTACAGCCGCGCTCACAGCTCCCGCCGCCCCGCGCTCCTTCGCGCAAAAACCCTTTATGCCTGCCACCGGGATATTTGGCTAATTAGCTAGAGGAACGTTTACATTAATTAGCTACTACACTAGTGCGCTTTGTGTTAATTAGGTTCGGGTCGCAGCACGGCAAAGGTGCAACATAAAAGCAAGTGTTTTGGGACGCGGGCTCGCGAGTCGTTTTGCCCGGCCGGCGTTTCCCAGGTGCGGCCGGCGGCGCCGCAAAAGGCTCCCGGCGCTTGTCTTCGGCCTCCGGATCCGCGCTCCTCTTGTCCGCGCCGCTACTTCTCCGCCCGCGGGCAAACAAAGCCAGCTGCCGCTGCGCGACCCTGAATGCCGTGTCACTTCAACAGAGCCCACGGCCACTTGCGCAACACATGCTGCGTGCTCGGCGTGCCTTCCTCCGCACAGAAACATCTCAGCCGTGTATTTCAGCAATTCTGGAACAGCCAGTGATCTCGACTGCTCAAATCTTCGAGCTGTTCAATGTCTGGAGGGTAGCATCAGGTTTTGTACAGCGGACAATTTGGCTCTTATGGAACGCGCTTTAGCCACAAACGCATCGAAGATGAGAATGCTGTAATGCCTCGATGAAAGCAGAGCCTAAAAAGAGCTAAAAGCAGGACACCATAATCTGTTTTCTAACAGTCTCAGATGCTACAAGCATTCGGCTGTGTACTTAGTAGCAAAATAAACACCCGTCTCAGTGGTTATAAACAGAGAACGTCACTAATTCCAGCCTTCATACAATCTGACTTTACATCAAGAGCATCAGCTTCACTGTCATGAGAACTGAGTATTGTGGCTCTCGCCTTTATTCTTGTACGCCATTTTTATAATGGTTGACGTTATATCTGAACCCCAAAAATCATATGATAACGTGACATCCAAAGTGTCACCATTCATAGACGCAAACATTAAATATCATTTAGTTGTGTGATGGAATCAGTTATTGGCCGAGCGGTTCTAGGTGCTACAGTCTGGAACCGCGCGATAGCTACGGTTGCAGGTTCGAATCCTGCCTCGGGCATGGATGTGTGTGGTGTCCTTAGGTTAGTTAGGTTTCAGTAGTTCTAAGTTCTAGGGGACTGATGACCTTAGAAGTTAAGTCCCATAGTGCTCAGAACCATTTGAATCAGTTACAAAATTCGAATGTGTAGGTATTCCAGTCAAGTGCGGTTTAAAGTAGAACGACCACACAGCTAGCCGTGAGGAATGCAGACACCAGACATTCTTTGTAAGAATTCTAAGGATATGTAATCCCTGAAAGAAAGACATCACTTAGAGATTCGTAATTCGACTGATTCTTCAGTATTGCTAGTTAGTCCGAGACTCTTAGCATGCTGGATTAACGGAAAAGACACGAAATATTAAAACGCGAACTGTAGGATCGGTCACTGATTTATTTAGTTTGCGTGATAGCATCAGGCAGAGAAATTCGAGCTCATTTGGCAGGGTACCAGGAGTTTCTTCCCATGTAACATCTGGAAAACGGAGGAGGGAGACTCAAGACTGGCGATTCTGATGGGAATTAGATTAGGAAATCAGACATTAAAAGTAGCAGACGAGTTTTGCTATTTGGCAGTAAAATAACTAATGAAGATCGATGCACAGAAGATATAAAATGCACACTGGCAATAGCAAGAAAAGCGTTTCTGAAAAAGAGAAAATTTGCTAACATCGCATATAAATTTAAGTGTTAGGAAATCTTTTCTAAAGATATTTGTCTGGAGTGTATTTGTACTGAAGTTAAAAGTGGACGATAAGCAGAGAAGAGAAGACAAGCTTTTGAAATGAGGTGCTACAGAAGAATGCTGAAGATGACAAGGGTGGATCTATAATTAATAAGGAGGACTAGGGATAAAAGCAATGCGTGGCACAATTTGACTAAAAGAAGGGGTCAGTTTATAAGAGACATTATGAACATCAAGGAATCATCAGTTTAGAATTGGAGGAATACGTTGGCGGGAGGGGAAGGGGGGGGAGGGCAAAATTGTAGACGAAGACCAAGAGATGAATGCATTAAGCAAGTTCAAATGTATGTGGTTGCGTAGTTATACGGAGAGGAAGCGGCTTGCATAGGATGAATAGCGTGAAGTGCTGCGTCAAACCAGTCTGCGGACTGAAAACAATAACAAGGGCGGACTGTAATATATTAGTCCACGGAGCAGCGGCTCCACGAGAGGAAACACTGAATAAATCTTGCTTGCTATACTAAAAAAAAAAACACCTCTCAATCTGGTCGACGACCAAGCAGTGATCACGTGCAAGACCATCGCTCAAAGCGCCTGACGAAGACTACTATTCAAGTCGTCGAAGTATCGTGTAAAGATTTCCATTGGGCAAACTCAGTACACACCCGGAAACATTCCTATAAGCCACACACGAAAACACAGTCGTTCGTGCTGTCTTTCTTTTTGTGTGTTCAGTATCTCCTGTCAGTCATATCTAGTATGAGTGCCACACGCTTCAGCAGTATTCTAGGATGGGTCACACGAGTGTTTTGTATGCAGTCTCCTTTGCTGACTGATTCTATTTTCCTTGTATCCTACAATGAACCGTAGTCTGTCACCTGCTTTACCTACGTCTGAACTTATGTGATCGTTCTATTTCATCTCCCTGCCACTTGTTACACCCAGATATTAGCATTAGTTTACTGATACTACCTAAATCTTGTTGTCATATGATCGTACGTTTCTGTATTTCATTATCTGTCCAAGTTTACTGTTCTGAATATTTAAAGGTAGTTGCCTCTTTTTTATTTTTTTGCGAAACTTTGAAATCTTATTAAGATTTACTGTATATTTGTGCAGCTATTTTTAGACAGTACTTCATTACAGAAAATGTTATCACTAACAAAAAATAACATACAATCCCACCAAAAAGTATTGGCACTCGTGGGTATTTATCGTCGCTGGTTACAAACGCCGCACCTTCCGGTACACAGCACGTGTACGTGCTACCTCACATACCAGACATTACAATTCTGCCCACAGTGCCTACCATTAACAAAGAAATGCAGTGTTAAGGGCAAACATGTATCTCCTCTGCACACAAAATGTACTGGCACAGTGCGTGGCTTCTCGGTATATTGCTGGGTTTTCAGGTACCGGAACGCCATCTGCTAACGCAATAGACACCGTGTTGTTGATGGCCCAGTCGCTAGTATGTTGCTGTATTGCGCGATAGTGGTCAGCACGGGGCCGAAGAAGAAGGAACATTCAGTGGCGTTGCGTTAGAGAGTGGTATTGCTCCATTCACAAGGGACAAGCTATCGATAAATCGGAGCAGAGGTGTCTAGCTACACCACGGTACGAGCCATCATTCATAAATATAAAGAGACTGGAACAACAGTGAATAAGTGTCGTCCTGGACGTTCAAAAGTGCTTACAACACGAGAGTGTCACCGTATCATCGTACTTGCTCGGAAGGAACCTGCTACAAGTGCAGCAACTATTGATGAGGTTGTTCAGACAATGTCCGACAAGACGGTTAGTGTTCAAACTATACTAAATGTATTGAATGAGGCTGACATGCACGGACGTTCTCCCAGGAAAAAGCCATACATATCGGAAATTAACCGGCAGAAACGCCTGTAGTTTGCCAAGGACTACATCAGCAAGCCGATGGAGTTTTGGAACACTGCGATATTTAGCGACGAATCGAAGTTCAATGTGTATGAGGCAAGAAAGTAAGTTTGGCACAAGCCGAATACGCACCTCGACATCAAACACATGGACCCCACAGCCAAACACGGTGGGTGCGGTATCATGTTCTGGGGCTGTATGGCGGCGTCCGGCGTAGGAATGGCAAATGGCTCTGAGCACTATGGGACTCAACTGCTGAGGTCATTAGTCCCCTAGAACTTAGAACTAGTTACACCTAACTAACCTAAGGACATCACAAACATCCATGCCCGAGGCAGGATTCGAACCTGCGACCGTAGCGGTCTTGCGGTTCCAGACTGCAGCGCCTTTAACCGCACGGCCACTTCGGCCGGCTCCGGCGTAGGAAATCTAGTTGTAATCCACGGTACAATGGATCATATGAGATACAACGACATGTTGCGAGGTAATTTACATGCTAATGCACAGACACTGGGCCTTACTGGGGTGTTTCATTTCCAGCAAAACAACGACCCAAAACATAACGCCATGAAAACCCGGGAGTGGTTACTGTACAATGCCCCCAGAAGGGTTCTAACTCCACCTCAGAGCCCTGATTTGAACCCCATTGAGAACCTGTGGGCTCATCTAGACACACAAGTCAGAAAAAGGCGTCCGCCCGGTAAAAACGACCTGGAGAAAGTGCTCCTGGAGGAATGGTAGAAAATTACGCCTGTTATCACCCGGAATTTAATACAAAGCATTCCTAGGCGTTTACTTGCTGTTATAGATGCTAAAGGGATGCACACTAGCTATTAGAAGGTGAACATCAATGAAGAAAACGAACACACTGTCCGATTCATACGCGTGTGCCAATACTTTTTTGGATGCAGAAGTGCGATGTTTATTTTCATAACACTGTATGTTACTTTACGGACAGGTGATTTGGTCATATTTGTAATCTATGTAATGTAAGGTGGCACGTGTCTGGGTTTTGTTCTGAAATATATGTTTCGTTTAACCTACAACCACTAAAATGTAACTGTGCCAATACTTTTTGGTGCGATTGTATAACATGAACAGCAAGGCCCCAACACACTTTTCTGGGGCACTCCTGGAGTTATTTATACTTTTTTCAATGACTGTACATCTAAGATAACATGCTGCGGTATTTCATACTACGAAATCCTCAATCGAGAGACAAAGTTCGTTTGATACCCAAGTGATATAGTTTAATTAATTAGCATTGGTGTTGTACTGCGTCAAATGCTTTTCGGAAAGAAAAAAGAAAATCGTATCCCTGTGGCACTGGAATCGCGCTGAAGGGAAATGAAAACACAACGGGATTGTTTTTTTTCACAATAACTTTATGCTATCAGACAGCGAAAAGCAACAACGTTAGTAACTAAGTTCATGCGCACCGTGTGTGCTACTCTGTAACTTGACAACTACAGAAAGTTTATATTTTCTAGCTAAAAGACCCTTCCCTTTGGGATGCACGTCGGATTCATTTCCGATTGTACTCGAGCATAATTTAACAGCACAAGGTACAAGGGAGGCAAGACTTATGTTTACATTTAAGTTCTGGTCCTTCTAGACAGCTATTTTATATTGTTTTGTGGCTGGTTTCGCCTATAAGGTTGGGAGATTAAGTTTTAACGTCCCATCGACGATGAAATCATTAGGGACACGAAACATACTCGGACTGGGGAAGGAAGTAGGCCACGTCCGCCCGAAAGAAACTATCTCGCCATCATTTACGGAAAATGCGCAAAATCTGAACCTCGATGGCTGAATAGGGATTTGAACGATCCTCCAGATCAGGAGTCCACTGTCTTGCCACTGTGCCACCTCGCTCGGTGTTTTCTCCTGTAAATAGCCGTAATCAGACGTAAAAGTCACCGTGCCACATATCTGAATGTTGAATATCACACGGTCATGTGTTTTAGAATTGACCACGTATTATATTGTTAAATGTAGTTACTTAACATATTACGTAACTAACCAATGAATTTTAAACCAGAAGACTTAGGAATTGAGAAATAATAGAAAACAGTTATACTTCAACCGCCAAGAGCTATTTATAAATAATCTTTTATCCACGGCCGGTTTTAATCTTCAAATATCTTAAAAGTTACTTATAACTGCGTCGTCAAGAAAGCAATTCTTCAACATATTAACCTTCCTCTATTTGTTACTACTGGCGTTTATTTTTTCGTGTTGAGGCACTCTATACACTGACGAGCATAAAGTTGATTTCTATTTGGATGCCGATGCAAAGGCTGAAGATCTGCAGATAGAAAGTAATTTTCAATAAATTATTAGGCCTATTTACCAACAGTTCTTGGAAATTGAAATATGACTTTTTCAAATAGTTGCCAGCTGTGGGGCACCACCTACGCAAAATATACGAGGGGCGTTCCGTAAGTAATGCAACACTTTTTTCTCAAAGCAGGTTGATTTCACTCAGGATTCCTATACACCGTATTATTCCCCACTCCTCTGGCTACAAAAACCTATTTTTCAACACAATCTCCTTTACGCCACCATACTGCGAAAGCCCTGTATGCCTGCATGGTACCACTGTGTTGGTCGACGTCGGAGTCAACATCTTGCTGTATCAAAAACCTCCCCATCATCCACGTACTGCTTCCCGCGAACTGCATCCTTAATTTGCCCAAACGGTTGGAAGTCGGAAGGTGTGAGATCCGTGCTGGAGGATTGGGGAGGAATACTCCAATGAAGTTTTGTGAGCTCCTCTCGGACGCGCAGGCTTGTGTGAGGTGCCGACGAACACGCTAAGTCGTTTCTTCAATTTCCTGAAAGTAACGGAATACACTTCAGAGTTGATCGTTGCACCACGAGCGAGGACATCACACAGAGTAAGCCCTTCAGCGTTCCAGAAGACAGTCGCCATGACTTTACCGGCCGATGGTGCGGCTTTGAACTTTTTCTTCGGAGGAGAGGTGGTGTGGCGCCACTCCCTAGATTGCTGTTTTGTTTCCGGTTCGAAGTGATGAACCCAGGTTTCATAGACTGTGACGCCGTACAACAAAAAATTTGCGACGACCACCTTCGCAACGCGAAGGCAACTGCGCACAGATGATCCTTCGTTGCTCTTTATGGTCTTCTGTTATGCGGCGAAGAACCCAGCAAGCACACATCTTTGAGTACCCGAACTGGTGGATGAGTGTGTCAGCAATACCAACGGAGACGTCCAGTTGTGCAGCGATGTGTTTGTGACCTGCCGATCGCCTACAATGAGAGTGTCCGCACATTCCAATACTACTGGAGTCACAGCTATGTGCGGCTGGCCGCTACGGACAGGTTTACGTGACCTTTTTGTGATGATGCCAACACCCGCGTAGCAACTCGACGTGTTTTTGTTCACTGCCATGTCTTCGCAAACATTATCCAAGCGACTATAAATATTTGCAATGTTCCGGTTTTCTGCTAAAAGGAACTCAATGACAGCTCTCTGCTTGGAACACATCCTGTTACAGACGCTATTTTGAAAGCTACATATAGCCCCGCCACCTATCAATACTTCATGAACATACAGGGGGTGAAGTGGGAATATTCCACGATGTTCCACAAAAGATCTCTCATTTTTCCAATGGAAATGGGTCGACAAAAAAAATGTGTTGCATTACTTATGGAACGCCCCTCGTATGAACAAATGTTACCTTTACCTCCTAGACGCACAATAATTTTTTTGTTGTAAAAATGTTCAGCAAACAATCCGTCAACGTTTATCCGAGGACTGCGTGAACGGGTATAGACTGGCAACAATTTTTATCTTCTGAAGCCAAAATATTTATCTCGATTAAACAGTCAATGGTTCAAATGGCTCTGAGCACTATGGGACTCAACTGCTGTGGTCATAAGTCCCCTAGAACTTAGGACTACTTAAACCTAACTAACCTAAGGACATCACACACATCCATGCCCGAGGCAGGATTCGAACTTGCGACCGTAACAGTCGCACGGTTCCGGACTGCGCGCCTAGAACCGCGAGACCACCACGGCCGGCGATTAAACAGTCACGGATGCAGATGACTCAGCAGGGCAGACGCGGTTCCCGGGTCGACAGAACCGGCGGGAAGACGGGAGAGCGGCGGACGGAAATGCGACGCGATTCGGCAGCTGCAGGTTTCCACGCGAGTCAGTCAGTCAGGCGAGGCGGTGGCCGGTCTATTAGGCATCTGTTTGCGCTGGGGCGCCTCGCGTGACGGCCGGCGCTAAGCCGGGCTGAGCCGCGCGGCAAACAGCTCTGCGCGGCCCGCTCATTAGTGGCAACCCGAGCCAGCCAGCCAGCGGGGCGGGGCGGGCCGCGGCTGCGGCGACAGCAGCAGTCGGGCCTGGGCTGTGCTGACTCGCCGGCCCACGGCGTCCGAGCCGCGACGAGCCCGCCGCCGCCGCCTGTGCTCGCGGCTGCCTTAATTACACGAGCTCGCAATTAGCGGCGCGACCGACGGGCGCCACCGGCCTCGCCCGCGGAGGCGCCGCTCCTACGTCGCTAGGAGAAGTCCCTAATGGCGTCGTTTCGGGAATAATACGCCCCGGCTCCCAATCCCGCCGCGTCTTAATGATACGTTACTTACATCTTTTACAGTCTGCAATAAAGAGAACGCCACACAAAATTCCTTAAAAGAAGGTTGCAACCGAGTCAGACCTGTTACATTTTAGCAACCGCATTTCGAATAGTTTTGCCATAGAGGCGCACTCTTGCATTCCAAACAAAACTTGGTCAGTCGGAGCCTCAAGTTGTGAGGTCACGGACAGAAACAAGCAAGAGTAAACTAGCCACGAGCTACAGTCACCAAATAGTGTCGTAGTTTGCACTGGGCTTGCTGTGTTTCTACAATATGTTTAACAATCGTTTCTAAGTTCAATTAGTAACTAAACTGAAACGATTAGTAATTAAATACGACCATACTTCTTCAGCACAACAACATGGCCACCTTATTGGGATGATAATTAACCATACTTTCTCGAAAAACGCTATCCTTAAATACACGTTTTAGGGTCTGTATGTTCCGTCGTTACAATTACAAGAATTGTGTGTTTTTCTTACAAGACGCATATCGCTTTATTGAAATAAAGCATCATCAGTGGTGGCAATTTCTGCTTGGTTTTACGCCTGCAAATGGAAATGTCTGCCTGGACGTTTTTGGTTCATTTCTGCGTTAGGTACTGATAATTGTAGTCTTATTTTACGCTGTTTTGCAGAACTTTTAAGAGGTATCTTGCTTTTTGTAAACTCCTAAAAAAGTGAACAGTGGTATACGAAACTGTAGTACTGTATTAAACGTCGAAAATGCACAGTTCTGCAAAGTAGCGTAAAATAATACTACAGTTATCAGTGCCCAATGTGGAAATGAATAAAAAATGTCCTGTCAGATGGCATTTCTTGATTTAGGCGAAAAACCATGTAGAAATAACCGCTACTGATGATGCTTTACTTCAATAAAGCGAAACGTGTCTGGTGAGAAGAACTCGGAATTCCTTATAGTTGTAACGACAAACAAAACTATTCTCAGCAATTGTAAAGTAACTACGGACAATCTTCTTCTTCTTCTTCTTCTTCTTCTTCCTCCTCCTCCGCCTCTGTTCTTGCCTTTGTCCCGCAGTTTTCGCAGGGTCGACATGGATACAATCGGCTTTCGCATGGTTAATTTGAGGGGGTGGCTGAATGCCCTTCCTGCCGCCATCACGCACGCCCTGGGACAGAATCAGTGTACCCCAACTGCCTGCGTCTAGCGTAAATCATGAAATAGTGTGAACGTGTTTCAAACGTGTGCGAGTAGTGTAACTGTGGCGGGACATGGGGACCAGCCAGGTATTCACTTAGTGGGATATGGAAAACCGCCTAAAAACCACATCCAGGCTGGCAGGCACACCGGCCCTCGTCGTTAATCGGCGGATTCGGTCAGGGGCCGGCGCGCCTCCCCGAGTCCAGGACGCATCGCATCAGCGCTCTCGGCTAACCTGGTGGGTCAAGCAACTACGGACAATATGGCCACATAAACGTAGAAATTAAATATACGTGTTTATCTTGGTGCAACTGAGTAGATAAAATATTTAATAGTTAAGTAACCAAATACTGAGACCTCCCTCCCCCCTCCTCCCCCCGAAGATGATTACATATCTGGTTTGAAAAACTAGATCTGAAGTTCGCCTCTAACCACCATATTGAATCCTTACGTTGTTACTTCGCATAAAATACCTAATTGCCTAGAAGATAAAACTCAAAGTTTTATAGTAGATTATAGCAATGCAAAATTTTTGAATATCGTAATTTTGAAGATATTTAGAGGCATAACAACTTATTTTCTAAGCTGCATACGAGATTTTTGTCAAAAAGTACGTGTGAATCGAGAAACTTCGATGCGAAATTTTAGTACTTGTCATTCAAAATAAATTACTCGGAATCCACAACCATGACCTTACCTTCATTTTTCGATTGCATGGGAATGTGTGTGGCAATGTGCCGTGAAAATATCACATTCATTACCTTCAAGAAAAAGAACATTTTACCACTTACTTTGTATGGAATCATTTCGCACCCAGCTTTCTTAATAACGAAATTCGAGGCCATATAAAACAGCTGGTGACAATAAGAAAGACAAATGTTGATCTGCAAAAAATCTTAAGGTATGAAGAAAATCGAGTCTAAAGAATGTGTAACGTCTTCCCAAAGTAAATAAAACCATAAAACGAAGCGGAAGATTGTAAGTCAGACCGTCATTTTAATACTGACGGAATGAACACACGCTCTAACGTTGTAACCCAACATTTATGCTATTAATTTTTCTTCCATAACGTTTCTGACGCAAAGAATTACGATTTATTTTAAGTAACAAACGTGGTAAACATACTCGTGCATGTATAGCGTCTTACTATACAACATGTCTTGTTACTGTCTACTACTTATATCTTAGGTAGGAACAATAGTTATTTAAAAATTAACGGGAGCTAAACAACATTCTACGTGACAGTGAGATAAATATACGATGGAGTACTTAAGACACGAGCAAACCATTGTTATGAACATCAATCTTTACTTTTTTAAACAAACTATGTACACACCGTAATTTGAAAACTTTTCTATGACTTTGTAATACAGTTTCCATTTCTTTTCACTACGTTATCTCAACGACCTGTAGTCTGACAGTTCCCTTGACGCGGAAGTTGGCTGATATCGCCATGGCGTACCGCTTTCTGAGTGTCTTTCAGCTTCTCGTAGCGAAACGCACAGTTATTGCACTACAGGATGTTAATCATCTTGCCAGGTTGTTTCCCGTGCATTGCATTACGATGCTTCAAAAGTTGTTGGATGTCGTAGAATGCATTTATGGTCTGTACTTGTTCAGGAAAATCAACCAGAACGCAACCGCCTGTATCCCGCAAGACAGTGCCCGTACGTTCCCCAGCAGATGGCACTGTCGTTGCTTCCTTTCTTTAATGGTGGGTCCGAATGGTGTTATTTAAAACTTTTGTCTTTCGTCAGGTTCATAATAATGAAACCAGTTTTGATTGTCTGCACAACACATATAAAACAATTCGTCAGCTTCATTTCGAAATCTCTCAAGAAGGCTTTGCGTGATGGTTCCTTTCTAAACTTTGTAGACTTCGGTCGACAAATGTACGACCCAGTGCACACAAAAGTTTGGATAGTCCAAATTTTGAATGATTGTCTGCACTGCACTAAGTCCTAATGGAAGAGGAGTTGCAGTTTCATTCGCAGTAATACGTGTCTGTTTTCTCCAATGTACGTATCAAGTTTAGCCTTGTTTTGTAAAGTGGATGCAATTCTAACGCGACCGCTACGAGGTTCATCTCATATGTTCGTGTTGCCATCTTTGAAGTGCTTCACACATATTTAAACTCCTTGCATTCGTGCACACAATTTCGTATGCACGGTGAAGTTTGGAATGAATTTCACAGCACGTTTTTCCTCTTCCACAAGGAATTCAATGCAGCATGTTGACAAAAATAAACTTCGATGTTGGCCTTAACGTCGACAATTTTGTAAATATGGCCTGTGGTCATATGACATTAGTTAACGACGTCACGATGTGCCAGAAAACAGTGTGAAGCCTATAGACAACGATCCTTTTTACTGAAGTGTTAAAACTGCAGTTGTAATAAAGAATTACAATTTTCAGTACCACATTCGCAGTCGAGACTTATTGCAAAAGAGTATTTTACACTACTTGTGTACTCTCAATGACATCAGTATGACCTGACCAATAGCAGTTGGGAGTGTGACCAATAGCAGCTGGGAGTGACTTGCCAGTTAAATTTGCACCTGCCTTGAATTTTTAGCACTTACGAAATATCCCGTTCAAATATACAGGGTATCCCAAGAAGAATGTTCAATATTGAGAGACTGGACAGGAATGATCATTCGAAGCAGAAACGTCTAGTAAACACTGGTGATTAAAAGCATGCCTTAAGAGCTATGAGCACTTGTTCAGTAGAAGAGATTTGTTTCAAAGTAGCGCAAATGAACAAGTGTTCATAGCTCCTAATGTGTACACTTTACAGTCCACATTTAGTGGACTTATTTTCTTTTTTTGGTCCATACTACCATCTCTCAAAATATGGAAAAAGAAGAGATTTCAACAAAAGAGATGTCTCAGAGTAGCGGAGATGCATGTTAGAGCACATGTTTACTAGACTGTTCTTGCTCTTATATTCCTGAATATTTGTCATCGCTCCTGCGACATCCTGTAGATATTTATACACCCGAGCTAAGCCTGAGCGTGAACAAAACGTCATGTAACGCGTCGCATCGGAACTGTCAGTAACATCTACTCATCTAACATGGACTTTAATTCAATGAATCGCTTTATACACAGTAAGGGTAGGTACTGATTGGAATAGGGATGAAGAAGTTCAAGGCACAACTCCACTACAAGAAGGTATAGCTGCTAGAAAACAATCCACAGGCATCAGGATATTCTCAATTTGGTAATGGAGAGGAGGGGAGGGGGGGGGGGGGGGAGAGAGAGAGAGAGAGAGAGAGAGAGAGAGAGAGAGAGGGGGGGGGGGGGGGCTAACTACAGAGTGAGTCAAAAAGGACTTTACAACTTTGGAATGATACAGAAATTTATTGACATACCTTACAGACTCGATACAAGTGTCATTTTGTTACAAACAAACTCAAGTTTTAAATAGAAACGTCAAGTGTCATTTTGGTTCGATATGACTAGCATTTGTGCTGCGGCAAACATCCCATACGTAGTCAATTTCTTCCCACACTCGTTGCAGCAAATCGGGCATAACTTGTGCAACGGCAGCGTGGATTCGATTTTTCAGGTCGGCTAAACTATTTGGTAAGGGAGGAACATACACACGGTCTTTAATGAGACCCCAAAGAAAGAAATACAGTAGTGTAAACCAAAACACTCACCGACCACGATCCGCACCAGTGAAAGTAGCCACTTTAACAGTGAATTACGCTGGCGCTCCAGGTGGCGGAGTGGGGTAATGGCATATCAATCGATTCTGTAAGTTATCTCAATAAATCACTATGTCATTCCAAAGCTGTAAAGTCCTTTTTGACACACCCTGTGTTGTAGAGAAAGACCAGAAAATTCAAGATGATTCATTAGCAATAGTTACTGGGGGAAGCAGCAGCTTCCACTCGGTAGCCTTGTGTAGCGAGCTGCGTAAAACCAGAACTGAAGACAGCCCATAATATCGGTGTAATTTCTAGTCACTGAGAATAGTTTTTGTGATATACAAATCACTTTGACACGTAGGCAAGAAATATCTTCTCTGTTGGAAACTAGCAGGGGAGATTACGTAGCTAGCACACCCTGACCAACGAGACTGAAGTTTCTAGATCGGCGTGAACGTCAGAGGGTTTTCCATTTGCGAATGTACGAGACACGCTGAAGTACCATAACCCATGTTCGTGCACAATACTTTGAGGAGTACTAATGGCAATGATGAACAATAACTTGTTATGAAGCTGATTCTGAACAACTTATTATGCACATCAAGCGCAGCAGCACAGACTCATGTGACAAAATCTCACCGCCATTTGATCTAATTATCCGCGCCGGCCGGTGCAGTGATAACGACGTCGCTTTGGCGGGCCTTTGTCTAGAAGGCGGCGCCGCGCACAATGGGGCGCGGGGGGGCAGTCCTCTAGTTAGCGCTGACGCCGCGGGGCTGCCGGCCTGCCGGCCACTCGATGAGTTCCGCGCGGTGGATCGCTCGAGAGCCGGACCGCCCGGCGTGCCAGCGGCGGCGGCGGAATCCTCCGCGAGGCCAGCTGCTCCGCGCCCGAGTCGCGCCTCTTCAAATAACACTCGCGCTCTCCAATCAGCCGTTTCCCCCTTCCTTTAACGGGCGCCAAAGCCGCGGCCAAAAGCTGTACCTTTAGAAGCGTCTCTCCACCCTAAGCGTACTCCACGCCGAGTTGCGAGTGTAAAGCCGCGCGGCAGGTACGTTCGCATTTGTACACATGCGCCAGTTGAGTACTGTTTGCAACGAAACTTCTCTTGCGCCTCATCTACGATGTGAAAAGTCCGCAAAATAACTGTCCTTAACTCGAGCTCTCGACTTCCACAGCCAATGAAAGCTACTCACAATGAAACTTACTCCTCAATGACAACATCTATAACATATGCTTAGCTCCAGGACTAGCAGTTTACCCACAACAAAACTTAAGTTCATAGCATCACACGAAAGATTCTGTACTGTTTGACAATAAAATCGCCGGTCAATTGTATTTGGTTGATGCATAAATTCGTAGCACTGGTATTCCGGTTACTAGGGATTTATTTACGATTATCATTTTTCATTTGTAGTTCAGTGCTACTATTTAGTTTACTTATTGTCATTTTGTCATTTGGGATAATGAGTGGAATGTGAATGCTAGAAAATGGAGGGCCAGTGGAGAAATCGGAACATTTCCGACGTATTCCTCCGTCTGAGTTGAATAGAGGGGTGGCAGCACGAGAACGAGCCAGCAACACAAGCGCCATGTGTGAGGTAATGTTACTGGACAGACAAATGCAAGAAAATGTATCACTCATTTCTGACGTTAGTGATTACACAAATTCTGGAAGACCTTCGGAGTTGGATGCAGATCGTTTAAACGCATTAATCTACAATGATCCACGTCAGTGTAGTCGAGAACTGACACGCGATGAACTATATTTAACCATAGAGCGACATTTGCATCAAACAGCGAAGGTTCAAAACTCGGGTGCATGCTTAACGCATGCTCTAAGCTAAAATCACAAAAATTAGAGGGTGGCCATATGTGTATGTCTGCTTGCTCGTCACCAGCTGGCTCGAGAACAACACCGACCAGTCCTATCCTGTATCGTTACTGGTGACGAAAAATAGTGTCTTTGTGCTAATATAAGGAAAAGACGAGTATGGTTAAGCCCAAATAAAGCAGCAACTCGCCGTACAAAGACCTGCGTGCCCCCACGAAAGATAATGTTATGCACCTGGTGGAATAGCGACGGTGTGGTGTACTACAAATTGCTTCCCCGAAATGCAACCATCAATACTGACATTTACTATCAACAATTGAGGCGTCTTGCAGACGCAACCCAAGAACAGCGACCAGGAAGAGTGCGCGAAGTGATGCTACTCCATGGAAACGCCCGCCCGCATTCCGCTAGCCTGGAAACGACTCATACAGGAGTTGAGTTGGAAAATCATTCCGCAGCCACCTTATCTTACGCCCTCAGATTCGAGTTCTTCGCCTCCAAAGTAGCTGATTTCTACAATCGCCGAATCGAAAAGTTACCGTAGCGTATATAGACTGTGTAAATAGTGCAGGAGAAAAAAATGGCACTGAACGCTATGGGACTTAATATCTGAGGTCGTGAGTCCCCTAGACTTAGAAATACTTAAACCTAACTAACCTAAGTACATCACACACATCCATGCCCGAGGCAGGATTCGAACCTGCGACCGTAGCAGCACCGCGGTTCCGGACTGAAGCGCCTAGAACAACGGCCGGAGTGAAGGAGAATATGTTATTGGTGACTTAAGTCTCTGTTATCTGTACCTGTTGTGTCTATTAAACTTATGGAAAAATTCTACGAACTTAAGCACCAACCGTCAGTCACAAGCGGCAATATCCAAGGCGATCCCCGCACAAATATTTACGGAGGATCCACCATGTACACTTGTGACCTCCAAAAGTGCAACAGCATGAAGGTGGCATTCGAGAAACGTCGAACTGGTTTGAGTAGTACTACATACTTCGATATGCAAATGATCGGTTTTCAAAGCAACCGCACATAGGAGGTGGAAGTAACGATATGTACATTTTGTATATAAAGGCAGATTAAGCGGCAGGTTTCTCATTCAGACACCGCATTACAGACACCGCATTACAAAGTTGGTTGGTTGTCATAAAACAATGTTCCGCATTTAGCAAGAATGCTGAAACATCTACCGGCTTTCGACAGTGGCAACTTCGTGACCTATCCAGTCTGCGGTTCATCGTTTGATTTGTTTGACTCCCATGCCTGTCATGCAAATCGATGCCCTCAGACAGACCACATTCAGCTCCATGCACGATCTCAATGGCAATACCTGATTAATGCCAGATACGATATGTTTTGGAAAGCATTGCTCGTGAGAAACTCAGGTTGCCCTTTTCTCAGATGATATACTGCGAACTATGGATGAAGGATAACAGGAAGATTCCATTTCCTAGATTTCCGAAAAGCATTTGACACGGTACCCCACTGCAGACTTGACAAAGGTACTAGCATACGGAATAGGTTCCCAGATGTCTGAATGATTCTAAGAGTTCTTAAGAAAAGGAACCCAGTATGTCGTCCTCAAAGGCAAGTCTTCATCAGAGACAAGGGTATCGTTACGAGTGTCCCAGGGAAGCGTGATGGGACCGCTATTATTTTTTGTATACATAAATGATCTGGCGGACAGGGTGAGCAGCAATTTGCGGTTGTTTGCTGATGATGTGGTGCACAGGAAGCTGTCGAAGTTGAATGACCGTAGGAGAATACAAGATGACACAGACAAAATTTCTAGTTTGTGTGATGAATGGCAGCTAGCTGTAAATGTAGAAAAATGCAATTTAGTGCATATGAGTAGGAAAAACAAACCCGCCATGTTCGGACACAGCATTAGTAGTGTCCTCCTTAACACAGTCAAATCGTTTAAGTTGTTTTTAATCTGTGGTAAGGTCTTACGGGACCAAACTGCTGAGGTCATCGGTCCCTAAGCTTACACACTACTTAATCTAACTTCAACTAACTTACGCTAAGAACAACACACACCCATGCCAGAGGGGGGACTCGAACCTCTGACGGGGGGAGTCGCGCGATCCGTGACAAGGCGCCAGACCACTCGGCTAATCCGCGCAGCCAATCGTTTGTATCTGGGCATAATGTTGCAAAGCGATATGAAATGGAACGAGCATTTGAGGATTGTGATAGTAGGAAGTACAAATGGTCTACTTCGGTTTATTGGGAGAATTTCGGGAAAGTGTGGATCATCTGCAAAGTACGGAAGTGCGACCTATTCTTGAGTATTGCTCGAATGTTTGGGATCCATATCAAGTCAGATTAAAGGAAGACATCGAAGCAATTCAGAGGCGGACTGCTAGATTTGTTGCCAGTAGTTTCGAACAACGCAAAGTGTTACGGAGATGTTAAAGCTTTAAAGTTAAAACAATTGCAGCCCTCGGTCGCGAAAATGAAGTCTTTATGACCTAGGTTTCGGCCACTTCTAAGAGTGCCTTCATCAGAAGTAAAACTTTTGAAACTGGCTTGTCACGTATAAAGTAAATACGAAGAGCTAACGCTTTAGTCACAAAATATTACAATAGGAAACACGGAGGCAGGCCACTAAGGGCTGCACCACATGTCGTGCTGCGGTAGCGTGAGACTGAGGCGCCCGCGTTAGCAATTGTGGGCAGGTGAACGTTATACCAAAAGTACCATTTAGTAGCTGCAAATACAAACCGGCTACTTAACATTCCTAATATTGACGGGTGAAATATGTAATACATGAAGTAAGTGGCAATATTTTATCTGACAGCAGCAGGCATGATAACAGTTTTCCATTTAAGAGCTTAGAAGTACAGTTTAAAGGCTGAAAAACGCCATTACAGAATTTACAAAAGGAGCTGAATAACTCAGCGAATAGAAAGGCGATGAAATGTAGTTAATATAAACGATTTAATGAACAAACAGTTATGAACTGACTTAGACAGAAGAAATATTTCGGCAACTGCACGAGGGAACACGAAATCAAATATCAAATAACGGCTTTATACCGTTGAAGAAGCTTTTATTACGTAATTGTAGCTGCTCATTAAGAACGACGGCATCATTTCCAGAAATGTGTTTAAAAATTTCTAATTCTTCGAGAACATCTAATCTACGCCCTTTCTTCTCAGTGTGCAAAATGTTAATATCGTGAACAATTTTAGGCGCGTGACAAGTAATCAGAAGGTGGTCAGCAAAAGATGAATGTTGGGTGTTAGTACCATTTTTTCTGAAAAGATGGTCTTTGTATCTGACTGTGAAGGCATGTCCTGTTTGTCCTATGTAGTAAGAAGTGCAGGTGTCTCAAAGAATCTTACAGACACCAATGTTTTTCAAAGGGGAACTGGTCGATTTTAAATTATGAATACAATTTTTTTTCAAACTATTATTGGTTGAAAAGGCGACATTACAGTTGTGTTTATTACGAAGAAGGCGTTGGATCTGATAGGAGATGGGCCCCAAGAACGGAACAGAAAAAAATTTCATCTTTAGGCTAGACTCAATGATAGTTGTATTTATGACGAATAAGGCGTTGTGTCTGATAGGAGATGGACCCCAAGAAAGGAACAGAAAAAAACTTCTTTAGGTTGGACTCAATGATAGAGGTGCCGAATGCAGGAACTCTTTTTACAGTTTTCTTTTAAGGATGTTATCCACTATGGCAGGTTCGTATTCGTTATTAACTGCTATCGTTTTGATTATATTAATTTCTTCCTCGAATTTTTCTTTCGAGAGTGGAATAGAAGTAGCTCTGTGAATAGCAGAGTGCAAGAAACGTTCTTATGAGATTGTGGTTGCATAGAAGACGTAGGTACGATCTGATCGGTATGCCTTCCTTTACGAAAAACATTAAAGGGGATTTTATTTTATTCAACTGTAAGCGTCAAATCAAGAAAATTCAATTGACGGGCCTCGTTTTCGAGTTCGCTGGTGAAGGATATTTTCTCGTGAAGTTCACTGAAGAGACTGAAAATACGGCCAATGCCATCACCAGGTACTTTGCAGATGACTAGAATATCATCGACATATCTGAAATTGGAGAGAATGCCTAGCGACGTAGCTGAGAAACAGTTGGAATTCTGTTCTAGAGAGTTAATGAAAATGTCAGCAAGAATACCAGCTAACGGATTTCCCATAGCGAGACCTTCGGGTTGCTGATACAATTGATCATTAAATTCAAAATAGTTGTATTTGACTACGACTGTAATTAGATTCATGGAGTCAGTGATTTGTTCGTCTGAAAGTTCTTTTTTGAAAAGACGTAAACTTTTTTCCACGACTGTAAGCGTTTCTTGTACGGGAACGTTTGTATAAAGATTTTTTTATGTCTAGTGAAAACCACTTGGTATGTGGGCTGCATTCTAAAACTTTTATTTTATGGACTAAGGCGTGACTATTGAGGATGGAATAATTGTTCTCGAAAACGCGCTATTCATACTATTAGAAATCGTGGGTTCTGGATGATTAGGTTTGTGGATTTTGAACTGAAAACGAAGTTTGGGGGGGGGGTTCATGTTGATGAGTATTTTCTTATGGAAAGGTTTGATTAAAAATATTGCGTTACTGATAGCTGATCTGACTTCTTTTTGCAATTCCGGAGTCGGATCCTCATGCAGTTCCGAAATATTATGTTCGTTAAAAAATCTAGTGTTTTAGAAATATTTTCAGAACTGTACGTAATAACTAAAGAGCAAACTATGTCAGACTTAGTTATTAAAGCATCGGCTACTTTACGTTTAGTATTGACAGATTTAACCAATTTCCTGCGTAACATTTTGAAAACAGGCCGTGTTTTTACTAATAATGTTAGATACGTCAAATGTAATTCAAGTTTGACATGAATCATCCATTTTTATACAATCAAGACCAGTTTTTAGGTAGACAAGCATATTTTCTATTACATTTTTGTCTGTCAAATTGCCTTTTTCGAGTAAGTTTCATTCTGTGTAAAAGTAATGTTAGTCTTATTTAAAATTCTTTTATAAAACACATGGCTGCTTTTCTTAAAAGTACTTTTTTTTTAACAGGAAACAGACAAAAAAGTGTACTAAATTTCTTTTCGTGCTTAGGCAATATACCTTGTTTACAAATTTCTAAATGTTCGTTAATTTGTATCCAGAAATCGTCAACGTTAAAATTACAATTAATACGGAACATACTTGTGAGCTCTAAATAGATATAGTATGCCTCTTCATTGAGAACATAGCTTTTTAACGTGATAAGAAATGAGATTTTTAACTACATGACTAAAAAACTTAGGATCTTTCTTACAATTTGCGAAATTAATATAGGCTTTCACATAATTAGGGACTAGCCCCCTGTTATCACACTGCTTATTAAACTTAATGGCCATACCTGTACTTAGCAGTTTCTTCTTTACATATTTATATATATAGAGGCAGCCTTGGATGCTTAGGCAGGCAGAAATCTTTCAAGCTTTAAACATGGCTGCGTTTTCAACGACCGTCACAAGGTAAAATTGAAACAATTAATTTAGTTATAAAGATCCAAAGAAGAAACTGCTAAGTACAGGTATGGCCATTGAGTTTAATAAGCAATTGATAAAAGGGGGCTAAATCCCTAATTATGGGAAAGTCTATATTAATTTTGCAAACTGTAAAAAAAACATCCCAAGTTTTTTAGAGATGTAGTTCTGATCATGTTAAGAAGCTATACGCTAACAAACCTGCCATAGTGGATAAAATCCTCAAAAAGAAAACTGTAAAAAGAGTTACTACATTCAGCACCTCAATCATTAAGTCCAGCCTAAAGAAGAAGTTTTTTTCTATTTCTTTCTTTGGACCCATCTCCCATCAGATCCAACGCCTTCTTCGTAATAAATACAACTGTAATGTTGCCTTTTCAACCAATAATAATATGAAAAAAATTTTTATTCATGATTTAAACTCGACCCGTTCCCCTTTGAAAAACTCTGGTGTCTATACGATTCTTTGCGACATCTGCTCTTCTTACTACATAGGACAAACTGGACATGCCTTTAAGGTCAGATACAAAGAACATCTTTTCAGAAAAAAATGGTACTAACACCCAAAATTCGTCTTTTGCTGTCCACCTCCTCATTACATGTCACGCGCCTAAAATTGTTCACGATATCAACATTTTGCACACTGAGAAGAAAGGGCGTAGATTAGATGTGGGAGCAGGCTGCTCTGCCATATGGTGTTCTGGTGTGTTAGTAACTCATACTACTGCATATCATCATCAATTCAATGGAAAAATAGAAAGATTTCATCGCACACTTAAAGCAGCAATCCGTTCACATTCAACTACGAAATGGACTCAAACAATTCCTGTAATCCTCCTTGGTCTTCGTTGCTCAATCAGAGAAAACACGAATGCTACGATAGCAGAAATGGTTTATGGTTCAGCCATCAGGATACCTGGTGGATTTTTTTTCAAGAGGGATTCAGTCTTACCCCCAATTTGTTTCAGAACTAAAGCAATATATGAACCGGCTGAAACCTGTGCAAATATCTCACAAAGTAAAACAGACACCATTTGTATAAAGTACCTCAGCACGTCAACACAAGTATTTGTAAGGGTTGACAGAGTTAAAAAGTCGTTAGAACCTCCATATCAAGACTCATACGAAGTCGTGGAAAGAACACCAAAGTTTTTGGACTCAAAATGAAAGACCAAGTAAAAAACATTTCCATCGACCGATTGAAACCTGCATATTAGCTAAACGAAGACATTAAATTTCCGGGAAAATACTCCAGTTTCACCACCACCCCAGGACAAACAACCTGAACATAAAAAATCACGAACATCAAGAACGGGTCGCGTAATTCGATTTCCCGCAAGACTAGTGGAAGTGGTACTGTGAATTGTGGTTCAAATGGATCTAAGCATTATGGGACTTTTCATCAGAGGTCATAAGTCCCATAGACTTAGAACTACGTAAGCCTAACTAACTTAAGGACATCACACACATCCATGCCCGAGGCAGGATTCGAAGCGGTCGCGCAGTTCCAGACTGAAGCGCCTAGAACCGCTCGGCCACAACGGCCGGCTCAGCTCTGTGTCCATGTATTTGAGACTGGAGAGGTCATACATCACAGGATTGTTGCGCATTAATTCAAAAAGTTTTTTGACATTCGTGTTCATGATGATAACTACTGCACGCCAACCCGCCCTGGCGTGGCCGTCAAGTGGAAAACATCGGTCTCAAGAAATACGGCGATCACGGTACGGCGTCGGCGGAAGCATCGTTTGCACTGTTACGATCACGGCATGGGCGAGTGCGGACACTGCCCTGTTTAAATTCCTAGACCACCACCTTAAAACACGTCGGCGGTATAATGGGCCGGTCATCGCACGGTCGGGTCATTGGCGTGTGTGTAGCGGCCTTAACTTTTTAAATTTATGCAGTGGTCGTCGGAAGGCGAATCAAGGAACCTATTTCCTCCTTTGGTACACATTTTGGGTAATGCTCGTGACAAGATATTTGGAGGAATCAGGGATTATACAGAAGTGTACCAATAACTGTTTTTCTAGGGCACCACTGGTGAATGTAGTGACCTTAAAAGAAAGGAGGACTAGTGTTTAACGTCCAACGACGTCGAAACACAGTTTCAGTAGTCATTCTTAACTTTCAGCAGTTACTGGTAACGTCCTGTGGGACCAAACTGCTGAGGTCATCGGTCCCTAGGCTTACACATTACTTAATCTAACTTACCCTAAGGACAACACACACACCCATGCCCGAGGGAGGACTCGAACCTCCGACGGGGGAAGCTTCGCGAACCGTGGCAAGGGCCCCTAGACCGCGCGGCTACTCTTTAAGATGATTACGTGATAAACGCCTAGTATTTTAATATGTTGGCGTGCATGCAATTGTTTCCATATCTAAAACATTGCGGCGGCATGTAGAGGATATCCATGCTAAAAATTCTATTCGTGTATAGCAACTTAAATATTACTTTAACAGATAAGCTGAAAATGAGCACAATGAACTTACCGAGAAAGGCAGAAAAACAATGTCAAATGATGAAAAACACAAATACAATAGTAAATGTAATAAAGTGCCGTTTACTTCACGGCCGAAAAGTCTATTCGGAAATCTTTCATTTCTTACGGCATAACTTCACAGTCATTGTCTGGAAGAAATTCACACATCATTTATATTTCCCTGTTATCTTCTGGTGCTTTGTGATGCAATCAAAACACAGAACGCCAAATGTGAAAGTTACTTTTTCGACGCATAAACGACAAAGAGGCCAGCGAAAACCCAGTTTCAAAATAATTTCACTCTTTTTTAATAGTATTTAGCGTCTGTTGCCAGAATTCCGACCCAGACTCGTAAGTGCTTTCTGGAATAATGCACATGTCTACATCTACATCCATACTCCGCAAGCCACCTGACGGTGTGTGGCGGAGGGTACCTTGAGTACCTCTATCGGTTCTCCCTTCTATTCCAGTCTCGTATTGTTCGTGGAAAGAAGGATAGTCGGTATGCCTCTGTGTGGGCTCTAATCTCTCTGATTTTGTCCTCATGGTCTCTTCGCGAGATATACGTAGGAGGGAGCAATATACTGCTTGACACTTCGGTGAAGGTATGTTCTCGAAACTTTGACAAAAGCCCGTACCGAGCTACTGAGCGTCTCTCCTGCAGAGTCTTCCACTGGAGTTTATCATCTCCGTAACGCTTTCGCGATTACTAAATGATTTTGTAACGTAGTGCGCTGCTCTCCGTTGGATCTTCTCTATCTCTTCTATCAACCCTATCTGGTACGGATCCCACACTGCCGAGCAGTATTCAAACAGTGGGCGAACAAGCGTACTGTAACCTACTTCCTTTGTTTTCGAATTGCATTTCCTTAGGATTCTTCCAATGAATCTCAGTCTGGCATCTGCTTTACCGACGATCAACATTATATGATCATTCCATTTTAAATCACTCCTAATGCGTACTCCCAGATAATTTATGGTATTAACTGCTTCCAGTTGCTGACCTGCTATTTTGTAGCTAAATGATAAAGGATCTATCTTTCTGTGTATTCGCAGCACATTACACTTGTCTACATTGAGATTCAATTGCCATTCCCTGCACCATGCGTCAATTCGCTGCAGATCCTCCCGCATTTCAGTACAATTTTCCATTGTTACAACCTCTCGATACACCACAGCATCATCTGCAAAAAGCCTCAGTGAACGATGCATCTGTAGCTCTCTTATCCAACTAATAATTAATCTTCATTTTTTCAGTCCGACTGCAAGGAATTATACTAAAAACGATTAGTGCCTGCAGCATGTATGGTACATCCAGTGTTACAAATTAAACAGTTCCCATACAGGAAGTAAATGGCACTGAAATTTGTATGTTCGTGTATTGCGAGATACAGGGATATTAATACGGATATTACGATACTTTAAATGTGAAAAACGTCCGATTAAACAATTCGGCAGATTCCAACGACGACGATGGCACGAACCAGAGCAAGAAAGTTGTGCTGACTCGAATTTAATATGGGAAAGGATTAATTCTTGTACTAAGCAGCACGTGAAAAGTTCATTTTCCCAAATAATAAAATAATGCTCTAATTAACGACGGCGCGTTTATTAATATCCATAAGAAGTGTTCAGCAAGAACAAAGCAGCGCTGTCCGGAACAGCCGGAGTATGCCGATACAGCTACGTCAGGTGAAGGCAGATGGCGCTCGGCGCTCCATCGATCGCCGTGTGGCTCTCGACGATCAGGAGGGGTCGGCACGATGACAGTTACCGGCGCTCAGCCGGGCGAGCAAACCTTCGAGGTGCACACCTTGAAATTCAAACCACCGTTCGCTGCTCTTTATGTAACCTTGAAATCTCGCCTGCAGAAGAATGAGCAAATTCAGATGTGATCTAGGCATTTGTCGATATTTTTCTTCATTGTGGATTATTTTCGCAGTGTGTCAGTGCTTGTAACATTTTAAGTTACCATTTCGAATTTCCATACCAGCATTCCGAAAAGCCTTTAACACAATACCCAACAAGAAAATTATAAGATCTAGCGCTACGAAATACGCGCGCTAGAAGACAAATGGTGATAAAAACCTGTTTTTGCGAATCCTAACCGCTGTAGCTTAACTGCTGCAGTCCTTCTCATTGTTCACCGGTGTAGTCAGTTTATCCCACCATGCGAAAAACAGTTTTGGAGAAAAATAAACCAGATGGTTACCAACATATAGAATGAAAACATAAGACGTGTTTGATTGCTATTTCATTCTTCAGCACAATACTTTATTTAGCTTAGGTCGTCAGGTGAAGCCTGCGATGTCAAGAGTCAATAATAGCCGTACTGCAGATGCTGCTACCGAAGTTTACTGTTCTGTCAGATCTGATTTAATTGGTTAATTCGATAGGTGGTCGAGTGTGCGTTGTTCACCGACCCACAGGAGCTTTCTCAGACCAGGTATCGTTCCTACTTCTAATTAACGTGAAATCATTCAGCCGACGGACGCAGCGCTTCCCGATTTCTTTTTCTTGTTATTCTCTTCTCGTTACACCCACCTGCTCCTCAAAACTGAAATATTAAACAACATATTCACAATCGTGCAAATGCAGTGACCAGATGCGATTCAATGACGGGTTGAAATAATTGTGGTTAGTGACTTATTTCGCCCTGATCCAAACAAAACAATCCTATTCATTCACTACTTTTACAAGCTACTCGATTTCGGGAAGACGAAAACCGGATTTCGGAAACTATTTTTCGTTGTCGTGTGTATACATTAACTAGGCATAAGAATCGATTTTGTTGGCCATTCAAACAAAGTGTTCCGAGCGTTAGTTGTTTTACACGATGGTATCTGTTGTTGTTGTTGTCTTCAGTCCTGATACTGGTTTGATGCAGCTCTCCATGCTACTCTATCCTGTGCAAGCTTCATCATCTCCCAGTACTTACTGCAACCTACATCCTTCTGAATCTGCTTAGTGTATTCATCTCTTGGTCTCCCTCTACGATTTTTACCCTCCACGCTGCCCTCCAATGCCAAATTTGTGGTCCCTTGATGCCTCAGAACATGTCCTATCAACCGGTCCCTTCTTTTTGTCAAGTTGTGCCACAAGCTCCTGTTCTCCCCAATTCTATTCAATACCTCCTCATTAGTTATGTGATCTACCCATCTAATCTTCAGCATTCTTCTGTAGCACCACATTTCGAAAGCTTCTATTCTCTTCTTGTCCAAACTATTTATCGTCCATGTTCCACTTCCATACATGGCTACACTCCATACAAATACTTTCAGAAATGACTTCCAAACACTTAAATCTATACTCGATGTCAACAAATTTCTCTTCTTCAGAAACCCTTTCCTTGCCATTGCCAGTCTACATTTTATATCCTCTCTACTTCGACCATCATCAGTTATTTTGCTCCCCAAATAGCAAAACTCATTCCGTTCAACTGCTCTTCCAAGTCCTTTACTGTCTCTGACAGAATTACAATGTCATCGGCGAACCTCAAAGTTTTTATTTCTTCTCCATGAATTTTAATACCTACTCCGAATTTTTCTTTTCTTTTCTTTACTGCTTGCTCAATATACAGATTGAATAACATCGGGGAGAGGCTACAACCCTGTCTTACTCCCTTCCCAACCACTGCTTCCCTTTCATGCCCCTCGACTCTTATAACTGCCATCTGCTTTCTGTACAAATTGTAAATAGCCTTTCGCTCCCTGTATTTTACCCCTGCCACCTTCAGAATTTGAAAGAGAGTATTCCAGTCAACATTGTCAAAAGCTTTCTCTAAGTCTACAAATGCTAGAAACGTAGGCTTGCCTTTTCTTACTCTTTCTTCTAAGATAAGTCGTAAGGTTAGTATTGCCTCACGTGTTCCAACATCTCTACGGAATCCAAACTGATCTGCCCCGAGGTCGGCTTCTACCAGTTTTTCCATTCGTCTGTAAAGAATTCGCATTAGTATTTTGCAGCTGTGACTTATTAAACTGATAGTTCGGTAATTTTCACATCTGTCAACACCTGCTTTCTTTGGGATTGGAATTATTATATTCTGATTCAAGTCTGAGGGTATTTCGCCTGTCTCGTACATCTTGCTCACCAGATGGTAGAGTTTTGTCAGGACTGGCTCTCCCAAGGCCATCAGTAGTTCTACTGGAATGTTGTCTACTCCCGGGGCCTTGTTTCGACTCAGGTCTTTCAGTGCTCTGTCAAACTCTTCACGCAGTATCTTATCTCCCATTTCGTCTTCATCTACATCCTCTTCCATTTCCATAATATTGTCCTCAAGTACATCGCCCTTGTATAAATCCTCTATATACTCCTTCCACCTTTCTGCCTTCCATTCTTTGCTTAGAACTGGGTTTCCATCTGAGCTCTTGGTATTCATACAAGTAGTTCTCTTGTCTCCAAAGGCCTCTTTAATTTTGCTGTGGGCAGTATCTATCTTACCCCTAGTGAGATAAGCCTCTACATCCTTACATTTGTCCTCTAGCCATCCCTGCTTAGCCATTTTGCATTTCCTATCGATCTCATTTTTGAGACGTTTGTATTCCTTTCTGCCTGCTTCATTTACTGCATTTTTATATTTTCTCCTTTCATCAATTAAATTCAATATTTCTTCTGTTACCCAAGGATTTCTATTAGCCCTCTTTTTTTTACCTACTTGATCGTCTGCTGCCTTCACTACTTCATCCCTCAGAGCTACCCATTCTTCATCTACTGTATTTCTTTCCCCCATTCCTGTCAATTGTTCCCTTATGCTCTCCCTGAAACTCTGTACAACCTCTGGTTCTTTCAGTTTATCCAGGTCCCATCTCATTAAATTCCCACCTTTTTGCTGTTTCTTCAGTTTTAATCTACAGGTCATAACAAATAGATTGTGGTCAGAGTCCACATCTGCCCCTGGAAATGTCTTACAATTTAAAACCTGGTTCCTAAATCTCTGTCTTACCATTATATAATCTATCTGATACCTTTTAGTATCTCCAGGATTCTTCCATGTATACAACCTTCTTTTATGATTCTTGAACCAAGTGTTAGTTATGATTAAGTTATGCTCTGTGCAAAATTCTACCAGACGGCTTCCTCTTTCATTTCTTCCCCCCAATCCATATTCACCTACTATGTTTCCTTCTCTCTCTTTTCCTACTCTCGAATTCCAGTCACACATGACTATTAAATTTTCGTCTCCCTTCACTACCCGAATAATTTATTTTATCTCATCATACATTTCATCAATTTCTTCATCATCTGCAGAGCTAGTTGGCATATAAACTTGTACTACTGTAGTAGGCATGGGCTTTGTGTCTATCTTGGCCACAATAATGCGTTCACTATGCTGTTTGCAGTAGCCTACCCGCACTCCTATTTTTTTATTCATTATTAAACCTACTCCTGCATTACCCCTATTTGATTTTGTATTTATAACCCTGTATTCACCTGACCAAAAGTCTTGTTCCTCCTGCCACCGAACTTCACTAATTCCCACTATATCTAACTTTAACCTATCCATTTACCTTCTTAAATTTTCTATCCTACCTGCCCGATTAAGAAATCTGACATTCCACGCTCCGATCCGTAGAACGCCAGTTTTCTTTCTCCTGATAACGACGTCCTCTTGAGTAGTCCCCGCCCAGAGATCCGAATGGGGGACTATTTTACCTCCGGAATATTTTAACCAAGAGGACGCCATCATCATTTAATCATACAGTAAAGCTGCATGTCCTCGGGAAAAATTACGGCTGTAGTTTCCCCTTGCTTTCAGCCGTTCGCAGTACCAGCACAGCAAGGCCGTTTTGGTTTATGTTACAAGGCCAGATCAGTCAATCATCCAGACTGTTGCCCCTGCAACTACTGAAAAGGCTGCTGCCCTTCTTCAGGAACCACACGTTTGTCTGGCCTCTCAACAGATACCCCTCCGTTGTTGTTGCACCTACGGTACGGCGATCTGTATCGCTGAGGCACGCAAGCCTCCCCACCAACGGCAAGGTGCATGGTTCATGGGGGGGGGGGGAGACGATGGTATCTATGAATCAATTATTCGAATTCGTCTGAACTACGAAGCGACGTTATCAGCATTTCGTAATTATTTTAAGATTTCGTTACGGTTGTCAGTGAAGTAGTCATAGGCGGAAGATTATTATACTCCAACGTTTTGGTAACTAGGAATTGTTGAAAAAACTTTGAAATTATTAGTTAACAAACATTTTGTCGAGAGCCACCGACTGCGTACTAGAGCTCTTGCCACTGAAAAAAAGAGACTAGATATAGAAGTTTGCGAAATTGCCAGACATGTAGAAATCAGGTAGTTGTCAATCAATGTGATTTTTGTAATACCGCAAATATATCATCATTTATGTATCTCTTCCATCTAATGAAGACCGAATGCAATTCTTTTCAATTAAATAAAGGAAATCATAATTCCTACTCGGTCGTATACTCTTTTTCCTTCATTTCACAAAAGTCGCTTGTACATATTAACAAACAATTTTAAAATAAATGGAATATTGACAGTACAAGCACATTTTAAAAAAGGTTGAGCATTAAAACAGAAAAGAATAGCGATCGTGGAAGGAGAACCTCGGCAGCTTGAACTGCATCGATATTTAAGTATCTACACGACCTCAACGGTATTGGAAACTTAGTTTACGAAAACCGGGTTTGGGATTCCAATATAGACGTATTAATTTCCCCAGAACTTGTCAGTATTTGCGGCGGAGGCAGTGGTCATCCTGCAAGCATTCCAGTTCCTCAAGCAGCTTCGACTGATCGAGCGCCTGATTGTTATGTGTCTCGTTAAGTGTTGAACCCAGCAACCCAACAATTACGGAGGGACAATAACTACATTCCTATGAACATAATGCTGAAAGTGGTTGATCTACAGTCATATGGAACTTCGGCGATCTTACTTTGGATAACAGCATACGAAGAACCCCGAGCCGGCCGCGGTGGTCTCGCGGTTCTAGGCGCGCAGTCCGGAACCGCGCGACTGCTACGGTCGCAGGTTCGAATCCTGCCTCGGGCATGGATGTGTGTGATGTCCTTAGGTTAGTTAGGTTTAAGTAGTTCTAAGTTCTAGAGGACTGATAACCACAGCTGTTAAGTCCCATAGTGCTCAGAGCCATTTGAACCATTTGAAGAACCCCGACCTCCTAGGAAAAAACGCAACAACGCCTGGAACGAAAGACAGCGATACAGGGCGAGTCAGTATATCACCCCCAACCTATTCATCCATAATACCGTATTTATAAATTCGACATGCTGTAGACGGCATCTAACGTCTAACGTAAGAATCCGCTTCGATCGCAGGAACTGCCCCAGCCATTTCCGCAGCCGCATATCAAATACTCCCCCACTAGCCCGTGCGCCTCATTATCAGATGACTATTTAAATAACATGCCATGACAAGTGTTTTAATCATCAGATGTTCAGCAATATCGTGATAGCTTGCCAAATATCAGTTTAAATTAAGTTTCTGTTATTATTTTCTACTGTTAATTTATTTCCTAGATGCAAAGACAATACCATAACAATGAAAAATACCAAAAAATTCCATGCAGCAGAAAATAGAACACAGGATATGGAATGTACTGATGTGTATGGAAATAATTTGTTTGTGGCTGAAGGCGGCAGTTATATCCGCATACCTACGTTATAAACTTCGGCAGCGGTAGTTATATCCGCATACTTACATTATAAACTTCGGCAGCTCCAGAAATTTTTTTTATGTTTCCTAAATGTGTGACATGCATTTGACGCAACGCTAAAGAACATAGATCTCACAATCCACCCGAACCAGTTGTTTTGCAACGCAGCGGAGAAAAAGTGTTAAATTACATTTCGCTGACCATGCGTAATACAACTGCTTTATCACTGTCTTAAGGAATTTTGTACTTCCGTGGACATTCCAACTGCAGGTATGACGCTTTGTTGTACGAGTAGGTTACGATGAAATCCGTTTATGTCATGTAACAACACACAGCGATGGGAGACTGCGAAGAACAAAGTAAGACAGTTAAAGAAGGAATTCCCACAAACGATAGCATTCTAGAGTCATCTGCATCCTAGACGATTCTTTCCAGATACTGAAGAGTGAGGCCTTCGCATGAAGACCATTATGCGAGGGCAAACGAATACATATGTACATCCAAGGAAATGAATACCAGCAGATATGAAAACTCGTGAATGAATTTAGAAGAAAACTACTACGTGATTTTATTTTTTTCGCTTCCATTATCCTTCCTAAGTAAAATTCTTCAGCCTCGTTCCTCTCAATAAAGTAAGTATAAACTGAAATGTTAGACTGAAGTCACTGTGCCCAGACATCGGGTAAAGCAGCTGAAGAAAGCCTTAACAGCACATTCTTCGCAATAAAGCGACAGCGAGCGGCAGAAGCAGTCGCGGGACGTCGCCTAGCAACGGCACTTGAGGTCGCCATGGCGACCCGCTGGACATGCAGAGGGGGTCACGGCACCAGTATTGCCATCCTTTCCCCTCAAGTTCAGCTGGCTACCATTGACACGAACACTCCGTCGCTAACGTGTGCCACTTCTCTTAAGTATTGTCTGATCTTTACGAAAACGCGTACCGTTCGTGTAATAAAAACATACGGGCATGTCCTTGCGTGGAAAGTTCGAAATTATTCTCCATGTGAAAAAATTAAAAGGCGAAAAAATAAAAGAAGAAACGTAATTACTTGCCCTGAGTATCTGTACATCATCTGTGTATCTGGGTAACCATTGCCTGTATTTATGAAATCTTTATTTGTGCGACGGAGGAGAAAAACACTTTACATTATTGCTAAATACTTAATATCCACACCTGGTACTGCGCGATCGCTGATTACGAAAACTGGCGTGACCGAAAAACCGGGAAAATTAGATCATTTTCCAATGAAAAGATACCATCACCGAACAGGCACTGGAAGACACCGAACTTAATAAAGCAAAGGAACGAGCGGACATAGTTGGATATAGCACAACTGACCGTTTGCTAGCCATGCTCGAAATTATAGGACTTACAAGTGACTATAAATTACCACTTTGTCCGAGTATCGTAGATTTTCAAAAAGCTTTTGACTCAATTTAAGCTAGATCTGTATAAACAGCACTGATGTAATGTATGTTGTATACCGAATAATCACGAACAACAAGGAAAGAGCGAGGCGACAGCATGTTGGAAGATAGGTAGATTAAATTAGAAAACATGGCTGCAATATGGGTGTTTTACTGAAGACCGTTAACACACAAAAAAATCTGGATGATGATGAGGGTGGCGTTGGCGACATATTTGGTCAGCGTGGATAAACATCAAGCATAATCCACAGCAGAATGTGCGTTGGGTATGCATAAGCGATTTTACGAACATAAAAATACAGAACATGCTACACGAATGTTTTCGTGATGTGACCTGAAATTTATATTTCTAATAACCGCTCCCCTTGCAAATTTCCACATCCATTTTATATTCTGCAGTTCCTTGGCATTTCCAGTGAATTGCATAATAGCTCAGAGCAGATTTAATACACAACTTTTATTACTTATATATCAGCTCCTTACCAACAGCTAAACAATTTTTTTTTATTTACGCGCGTTTTGCAATACGAAAAGGATCGTACAAAAGGCTGGAGAGAGAAATGACAGAAAAAGCACACATTTTCTACTCCAAACCCTACTGAAACACGCAAAGATATTGCTGAAAAGGTTTTTCACGACGCATTATTTTATCAACAAGTGTGTCAAATTTTTGTCTGTTGACGCTTTCGACCAGTCGGTGACTTCTCAAAACTATGCGCATACTGGTACTGCGAAGTTGCTTCTGTAACATATTGCACCAGTACAATGCCAAAGTTAAACCATTTGGATAAATAAAGTCTCTCTGGTGCTATTTTATAAAATTCACAACAATCTTCTACGCTTTTTTCATCACTTTTCCATACGAATCCCTGTTGCGAAACCCAGATGTGTTCGTTCCGAAAGGATGTGAACAGGCAACAACAACAACAACAACAATAACAACAACAAGGGAAAAATGGTTTTTAAAGGATTTCATCTTGCTTTCAGCTGTTCTAATTTTATTTTGCGATTGCAGTCTCGGCAATAAAGCACTTTCAGGTATTTACAAAACATAATACAACGTGATGAGAACAATTTACAGTGGGATTTACAGTCGGTACGAACAGTTTTATGTTTTTTTAAATACACATACTACAAATGTGCAATTAAAATACACGTCGTTATCTGTACCTAATCGTGTTAAATACGGCGTATGGCAACCAAAAATCTAAAAAACCTTGTACCTACTGGTAGTCCTACTCTAAATTGTTATAATAACGTTGCATTATGTTTTCTAGATGCTTCAAAAAGGCTTAATGCCGAAACTGAAATCGCAAAATAAAATTAAAAGCTGAAAGCAAGATGAAATCTTTTTAAAAAATTATAGAAGCTGTGGACCCATACTACAAGAAAATAAAAAAAACTGATGCAATAACAAAATCGTGCAAACAATGTAGCTTTCTGGCATTTACCATTAGCTGTTGTCTGTTTATTTGAACAATTAAAAAAAAAACAAAAGAGTAAGAAATAGCTTATACCTTGTCTGCGTGACACATTCGATAATTATCAACAGTTTGCTGTCAGGAACTGATCCTACTTTCTTTTTCAGACTACAGTATTTTGTCCATAGGCGGCATGGTACACTGTTGAACAGAGCATGCGAGTTTTCTATTTTACTTTCATACACAGTTTGGACAACAGATTCTCGGCACAGCACCGAGAACCTAACTACCGTAACACTGCTTGTCCGAGATTAGCAACACACTCATTTTTTACTCCGGTCATTTTCATGAAGGTTTCGAGACGTTTCCGCATATTTCAATAAACGAAAAAAAATGAATACGCGAACAAAATACTGTCGAAGTGTAAGGGTTTAATGTTCAAAATGGTTCAAATGGATCTGAGCACTAAGGGACTTAACTTCTGAGGTCATCTGTCCCCTAGAACTAAGAACTACTTAAACCTAAGGACATCACACACATCCATGCCCGAGGCAGGATTCGAACCTGCGTCCGTAGCGGTCGCGCGGTTCCGGACTGTAGCGCCTAGAACCGCTCGGCCACTCCGGCAAGCGGGTTTAATGTGCATGCGCGAGAAAGAACATAGGCGCAGCAATGTCTTGGACCACGGCATAATGCCCATAGAACAAAAATCATCAGGGGCGCAAATACCGGCTGTGAAAGGTTGCATTGTATGATCAAATATGAAATCTTGCAAACGACGAGTAAAAACAAATTCAGAGATGCTCGAGAAGCCCTAAGTCCACAATGATAATGAATCAGGTGGCTCATCATACAAACTAGTGACAGATAGCTAAATGGCAGGCAGCGGAAACTCAGAATAAATCCTTCTGAAAGCGGAGACTTAAAAGATAGGACTGCTTCAGTTAATGCAGGTGGAGGACCTCTTGCCGGCAGATCATATCGTTTTTTAAACGTCCTTGCATTGCTCATTTGACCACAGAATTCCAAAAATATGACGCTGTGGTTAGTATATCAATGTTATGATTTATCGAATGGCCAGTGAACATGCTGTTAACTAGCCACGATGGATTTGCTCGGCTGCAGAAGGCGGGTGTGCCGTTGGTGTAAGAGACGTCTTCGTCTGGTCTACGTAAACGTCAGTTCTCTAACTTTTATCGCTTAATGCCACTACACTGCTCTACAAATCCAAGTCTGACTTCCTTCGAGGAATTCGTTTATGATGCTATAGTCTTTAAAAATTGCAATGTATTCTGCACACTTTTTCATCGATACAACTGATTTAATCCATAGAAACCTGTTAATCAATGGGGAAACACGATCATGATCCCTATTTGTAGCCCGGAGGTCTGGAAATAGTAACAAGCTTAACTTTTAGAAACTCAGTGTTGTATAGAAGATCTGTATGCAGACGGTACTAACTTATTTTAATCTTAAAACTTTGTGAACGATGCGATGTCAATCTAATGTTATCTAATTACCTGACCCATCTGCTACTAGCTTCAGATTTCCTCAAATTTACATAATTTGAAGCCCAGTGAAGCAGCACAACCTGTTTCTCTAATATCGCCTTTGAAGTTTCCCGAGTACTCTTAAGCATAAATCAGTTCGTTCATTTCAACAAAGCGGTCGGTAGCTGATGTGTCGCGTGTAAGTGTTATATAATCGAGAAGACCCTGTTTCGACTATCACTAGCAGCCTTTTTTTTATTTTATTTTATTTTTTTTACAAGATTTGAATTCTATTCCTCTTATCGAATGAATACGTAAATTAAAAACTATTTACCCATAATTTTTAAATAAAAATATTTTATTTTTAATTACCAATTGCATGAAAATCAAATCTGATACGGCTATTTTAACGCTTCTGTGCAGGAAATCCGGAACACAGACTCTCTTTGCGAATCTCTTGAAATAAAGTATTTTATTTTCTACTTAATGTTTCGAACTTCCGCAACAAATTTTCACTGACTTGGAATATTCGTAGTTTCATACGAATAGAAATTGAAAACGTCTTTTTTAAAATTATGATTAAATATTTTTTAATTATTTTTCAACAGACTATAAATATAGAATTCAAATTAAAGGAGTCACTAACAGCGAGAATAAAACCACAGACTTCGCGATTAAAAATCTTATGAACTACGCAACTTAGCAATCGGCGGTACCGCTCAAATGCTGGACTTGTTTTGTACTTGACAGCGCTCGGAATGCTTCAGAGCTTGAAAATCGATTTTTTAAGGTTTTTGTGAGTACTGCTTTAGGAACCACATGTTCGAAGATTGACCAGCAAATCCTCGAAGTATGTTTGTGAACCGAAAATAAAACTGGACTGAGATTTTATCACCGTATTACGGTCTCAGTTTGCTGGGCCCATCTGACCTACAGTGCTTTAAACTGAACTGACGGCAACGGGCCGCTAGAGTGTAGCAGTGCCGCTGGCTGCATCTGTGTCCTTCGCGGTCCAGCCGAGCAAAAGTGCTAGAGGCGGCCGTGGCGGTGGCCGGCTGCCGGGAACAGGGCGGCGGGCGCGCGAGCAAGCACTTTGCCGAGGGCCCTCCTCGCACGAGTGTTACTTACAACATTTAGCGATAGCCCTCCTGGCTGACGGCCGAGAGACCACCTGTTACAGATGACTCTCGCCACATTACAACACTCTGCCGCCTCCGCTCTCAAACCGGAGCCTTCTCCAGGGCGCCAAGGAGTGGCCGAGGCGCCACCTTCGCGAGAGTGTGAGTGCTTCCAAATGTAAACGGCCAACTGTCCGCTGACCCTCGCTGGAGCGAGCAAAAACGGGACTGGTCAAAGCGGAACATCTGTGAGTCGAGCGTACGCCGTAGAAAGGACGAGAAGGAAAATACTTTCGATCTATCGCACTGCAATGACAAATAAGACAATGTACATTACAATATCCAATTGTAAGGCTATAAAATGGCTCATGACCTGAAAACATCTCAAAAATGTGTTAAATGTCTCAGATGATTCAATTATCCAGAAGTCCTTTTAACCAGTAGTAATTATAATAATAATAATGACAATGAAACGAGGATAATGGAATGTAGTCGAATTAAGTCGGGTGATGCTCAGGGAATTAGATTAGGAAATGAGACACTTGAAGTAGTAAAGGAGTTTTGCTATTTGGGGAGCAAAATAACTGATGATGGTCGAAGTAGAGACGATATAAAATGTAGACTGGCAATGGCAAGCAAAGCGTTTCTGAAGAAGAGAAATTTGTTAACATCGAGTATAGATTTAAGTGTCAGGAAGTCGTTTCTGAAAGTATTTGTATGGAGTGTAGCCATGTATGGAAGTGAAACATGGACGGTAAATAGTTTGGACAAGAAGAGAATAGAAGCTTTCGAAATGTGGTGCTACAGAAGAATGCTGAAGATTAGATGGGTAGATCACGTAACTAATGAGGAGGTATTGAATAGAATTGGGGTGAAGAGGAGTTTGTGGCACAACTTGACAAGAAGAAGGGACCGGTTGATAGGACATGTTCTGAGGCATCAAGGGATCACAAATGTAGCATTGGAGGGCAGCGTGGAGGATAAAAATCGTAGAGGGAGACCAAGAGATGAATACACTAAGCAGATTCAGAAGGATGTATGTTGCAGTAGGTACTGGGAGATGAAGAAGCTTGCACAGGATAGAGTAGCAGGGAGAGCTGCATCAAACCAGTATCAGGACTGAAGACAACAACAACATTAGATAATGTATTATAGAGAAAGGACAGAGCCAGGAAACAGAGCCTATTAAGTGAACTTACAGCTACGAGAATACTTTAAAAGTAAGTTACAAATTATTGAGGCAGGCCAAGTAACTTTTACTGAATGATGCACCACACTTCAAATTGGCATAGGTAGATGATACTATTTTTGAACGTAGTTACCAAGTCTCTGTACCAGTCGCTCAATCCCTCGACGGCAAAAATCCGCTACTTGATCGCGGAACTGTCAGACAAGCGCTGTGCGAACGTCCTACCGTTGCAAAAACTCTTTCCTACTGATGTTCTTTCAGCTTCACGAAAAGATGGAAATCTCGCGGTGCAAATATCTTGACTTCCCGACCAGCATCACCCACGTCCGTGCCGCAGTGGTCTACGGCAAGACATTGTACTTTCACAAGAATCGTACTCACACTGTGACGCACCTGTAATCCATACAGCAACAGAACTGTCTGTGCAGGACACCCGGAACACGTATTCTCTTCACGAAATGCGCCAGTCTTGTCGCGCAATGGCCTGAGCATGGGACGAGTTGTGTAACTTACTTTCTCAAGTAAGCATATAAGAATTCTACAATGGCAACAACGTTAAGACTATACGAGTATTACTCTCTTGTATAGTCAGTTATCATATATATATATATATATATATATATATATATATATATATATATATATATATGAGAGAGAGAGAGAGAGAGAGAGAGAGAGAGAGAGAAATTCTGAGAAAAATCCTTTGGGCCCGGGAGAGCGACAGAGGCTTGGAGAGTAAGAAAAAACCATGAATTACTACAGCTTATAAGAGGGAAAGATATCGCAAATTTATTAAAGCTTAGACAACGCGCTGGTTAGCGCATGCGGAAATGGTTGCAGTTGACAAAATGTCTAAGAGAATAATGACATAAAAATTTTATTCCGCCAGAAGGAAATGTCAACCAAGAGGAAGATGGCTCGACAGTGTGTTGACGGGCCTTATCAAAATGTAGATAGCGGATGGAAGAGAACGGAACTATATGTATGTACAGGGTGACAATAATTGAACTATATGAAAAAAAAATGTAAATTAGTTACGGCTACGGCGAGTACACACTTCATTCATTACGTAAACGTCACTACAGATTTTCGGATATAGGTTATAACATGTTCGATATGCCTGCCATCATTGGCGATGATGTGGCGTAGGCGAATAGCGAAATTCTGCATGACTCGCTGAAGTGTCGGAACACACAGTCACCTGTTGAGGGCGAAGAGACCTCTCGATCGTGCTCGATCGCGAAATGCGGATTCTCAGTCTCGCAAATGCCGACACTTCTGCTTATTGACGAACCCTTCTAAATGAAAGTGGGCTTCGTCGCTAAAACAAACAATACATGTGCATACTTATTCCCATTATGCCCCGCGGCCAATCGTGCAATTTGAACGTCGTAGCGTAATCCGTTCAGAAGTTATAATGATTTTATTTCATGTAGTTCAATAACTGTCACCCTGTAGTTGTTGAGAGGGCGCAATCCTTTCAAGGGCTAAGGTGCCGAAGACGATGAATAGTGAATTGACTTCCAGTGGATTAGGTTTACAGTTCGTACTAATGTTGAAAGGACGCTATGTTCTGTTTATGGCTGTGAAGGTTTTATTTTGCTTTTGCAATTTCGGCGTTCCGCTATTATCAAGCATAAGTAATTGGTGCCATATAACGGCAAGGGTTTGAGTTGTAAGTAATGAAAACGTTGCGTGGAGTATAACCCAACAATGTTAGAACTACTTATAACTTGCATTTATGCGGTGATGTGGCACCAATTGTTTATGCTTGATAAAGGAGTAAAGCGGACATTACAACAGCAAAGTACAACCTTGGCATCCATTCGCGGAAAAGAGGTTTTTTCAACAACACTATAATGATTTTAATCAAATCATAAATTACCAGAGACTGAGTGAACATAAAAGGCCTTGTACATTAGCAATCTTTATCAAACGCGGAAAAGTCAATTTCGACGCCATCTAGGCGAGTGTGTTCATCTCCAGCAGTCACCGACCGAGTACGAAGTGCTGTCATTGGAGTTGATTTCAGCTGTTTTCAAAATTCTGTCAACACGTCTTCTGCGTGTCTTGAGCTACCGATGAGAACGCCATTCAACTGCAATTGTCCTACTATTAGTATGGGCGTAAACAAAACTTGAAGAAATAACGATAAAACTTAAAATTACATTTAACGTGATAGTGACTTGAGATCCGCGGAGATAAAGTATCACATTCCTCTAGGTTTTGGATTACATGACGATGTGGTCGAGCGCGCATGGGAGCTCACTAATAAATGCGTCAGACATCAACATAAAGCTGAGCGAGTAGAACGGTCAAAACGCCAATCAATACGCGGAATTAGTTGGACATGGCCAGTGGCGGCTGTGGCGCTCAGCTGCTGTGGGGGCGCCTAATGGGGCGTCGGCCAGCCCATGGCCCACACTAAATTCGCCGGCCGGGGTCGGACAAATTAATCGCCGCCGCATCGCAAATCACGGACTCGCTGCCGCTGCCGTCGCCGCCGCCACGGATCGCAAATTGTGAGTCTGTCGTCCAAATTGGTTTAGTTACCGGAGGCCTCCTCCCTGGCCGCGCCGCCACCAAACGGTCGCAGCTCCCGCTGACGGCTCTAGCCTCTGCATTTAATCGCCGTAGTCCGCACAAGAACGCTTACAATGGATCCGGAACTGCGCATTCCTTCCCGATTAAAACACTATAGGTCTTGTCGCTCTATTTAGCAACTAATCACCAAACTATCTAAGATTTTAAGAACAGATATTCACGAGTTATAAAATAACAACGAACCATGTTGTCAAAGAGAGTAGAAAGTGCTTACTACACGATTAAAAAAGTGGATTTACAAGAATATTATCAAGGAAACTGACGGTGTTTAAATACCCTATTGTATAGAATACACCACACTTCAGCATTGTAGTGAGTCGACTGTGTAGAGTTCATCTGTTGTTCTTGTATTCGTCAGTGCGAAGACTGGTTTGATGCAGTTCTACTCGCCAGTCTATCCTGTGAAACTCTCTTCATCTCTAATAGCCACTGCACTATACAATATGAAACTGCTTACTGCATTCAAGCATTGGTCTCTCTCTTCAATTTTGTCCCTACACTTCCTCCATTAAAAACTGAGGTCTCCTTGATGCCTCCGGATGAAACTTATTAACCGATCCCCCCCCTTAGTCATGTTGTAGTAAAATAAACTTGTTTTCTCTTCAATTCTAATCAGTACCTCACCATTCTTTACCCAATCTACCCATCTTCAGCATTATTCTGTACACAACTTTTCAAAAGTTGCTACGCTCTTCTTGTCTCAGCTGTTTATTTGTTCACGTCTCACTTCCGCACAAAGCTACTCTCCAGACACACATCTTCAGAAAAGACTTTCTAACAAATTAAATTTACATTCAATGTTAAGGTCTTTCTATTTTTCAGGAACAATTATGGTAAAGTTGAGGCAAACGGACATCCTAAGGGATTTTTTAAAAATAACTTTTAAAACTAATTTTTTTTATTTTACATCACTAAAAAGCTTATACCTTAGGTCGAAACAATAGAAGTTTAATTTTTTAAAATTTGGTTTCAGTCCATGACTATTGAAATAAATGGATGGTGCACTAATGTCCGTTTACCCCCAACTATAGGGGCAAACGGACATTCCATTGGGGCAAACGGACACCTAACTTTTTAATCACTCTCATCACTGGAACAGTTCTGGCACACAAAGAATGGATCAATTCGATATGAAACACATAAAACATGAAACCAGACAGAACAATCTAGACACTGCACCCAATTTTCACCGTGTTGGTATAGTTTTTTTTACACACATTCCATACATCGTTCTTATGGGTACCACATTTTAAATTTTTCGCTACATACTTGTCTGCCGCCCTGAATTTTTTCTCTTTTGGACCAGTAATAAAAGCAGGCTCTGTCAAAATGAACGATGTTCCCATCTTCCGTTTGTTTTTCGCATATCCTGAATCCCATGGCTCAGAACTGAGGTCCTTGAAACTACTACTCCCATTCTTAGCGTCTTTGGTAACCACTGTTGTTGGCTGTGCCTGCTGTTCCTCCACTTGATTATTTCCTGGTACAATTGTCACTTGTGGGCCTGCCGTTTGAGTCTCAGGATTTGGTGCTGTGAAATTAGTGGCGTCTTCATGCATTGTTGCGGGAGCAAACACTTCCTCAGGCACGCGGTTCGAATTGAAAGGATGAATCCCACAAGTAGTGAAGCCATTTACAGCGTTCCCAACTATAACCGCACGGTTCTATGCTTCAGCAAAAATTGCTTTAAATGTCACTTTATTAACTCCTTTACCTAGACTACTTCTGACGTACACCCTGCAGACACCACTGTAAAACGCCTTTAGCGGAGGGAAGAAAGAGACGACGAGCGGCTGCAGCCTGTGAGCACTGTGTGAAGATCTGAATAATGTGAGCTATAGCCGTACAAAATGAAAACGACAGGTCCAGGAGGCTTCACATTAATAATAAGGTCTAAGAACTGAGAGAACTGTTCCCATTTCACGCAGCCACTCTCTGACAGGACTACTTCTGTACCAGGAGGCATACCTAGTTCATAATTGTCATTGTATCGTACTTTCATCACAACAAAGAAAGGAGGAACATACTGACCTGTAGCAGAAACACATTCCATTAAACTGTTTCCCCTTTTTCACAATTGGTTGGCTAACAATGTCTCTCCTACCACGCTGGAATATAACTTTCCTTTGGTTTGTAAATGAGCTGTAAACCCGATTCGTCACAGTTGTAAATGTTTGAAGGTTTTTCTCACAAGCTCAGTTTATCCAACAAATTCTGTAAATTGTTATATAACCCAGCAACCTTCACTTTCGCCATTTCTTTGGCTCGAGCCTGTGAAAGACGTTTACGAAACTGACACATCGAAAGGAGTGCACCAGACTGGGAGTGATACGAGATTCATTTCTAGTATTACAAATAAAACTTAAAATTAACGTTAGGCAATCCTGGCGTTGAACCACATACCTCCTTTCCAAAATGAAACTTCGACTCTGCGGAGATAGTCTTCCTGTTTGATCAGAACTATTGAGTTGACAGAGATTCGAAACCAAATTCTTATCTTACGGAAGAAAACACAACATCACCACTGAATAGCAGAGGAGCTGTTTCACAATTTTTTATCTCAAGGACGTGCTAAAAAGTAACGCCTCCGAATATTTACGCGAAAACTCGAAAAGAATTTGAATAAGCAAACTTTATTAGCATTCTTCATCTTTACTCTTCATGACTACATATTTACAGCCCTCTGCCGCTAGACAGCTTCGAATTGTAACATGGCGGTGTGAAACGTAACTATGTCGGTGCATGAGAAACCGTTTTCTGTAATCTGCAACGTCCCCTCGCGTGACTATCTATATATTAAAACTTTCCCACAGTTGGACCTTTTGTCACTGAAAAGCAGGGAGACTACAAAGAACTGCTGTGAAATAAACGCGTAGGTAAACGAAATTTCTCTGCCTTAATGATGAAAAAAACGTTGTATGGGCCTTCCACAAATGTCACTTAAAAACTCGCTACAATTACGGATGGCCACTGCATGGAAAAACGTTGGGCACAACTTTCAAACTTAAAAAATGAATGAAAAGAATAATAGATGATGATGATGATGATGATGATGATGATGACTAGTTTGGGGGGGCGCTCAACTGCACGGTCATCAGCTCCCGTACCAAGTCCAAAGTTTTTAAACAGCCCATTTTTTAAACAGCCCATTTTTTTAACAGCCCATTTTTTTAACAGCCCATTTTTTTAACAGCCCATTTTTTTACACAGTCCAATCTAGCCACAGTCAGAAATTATGATGTGATGAAACAAGAATAATAGAGAAACACCAGCGTACGTGCTGTCAATGTAAATGACGCGTTTCGGAAATTTCGCCGTAGTGTTGGCCAAAGGTTCGGCAGGTAGCCCGCGCGGCTTGCCGGCGCTAAGCTGTGCAAAGGGAGCTGTGGGGTGCTGCCGTGACATCTGGGCCCTCGAGCCGGCCGCGGCTTTGTCAGCGCGCGCCTGGAATTACGATATTAGCCGCCGCCCTGTACTGCCCTGCCACTCCAATCCGCAATATACCGGGGCATCCGCCAGACCGCGCCACTACACCGTGGCCGCAATCCCGTTACACGCCACTAGGCATTGTGTCGAAGTACCGCAGAACAAAGTGTGCCAAAACCTCTCCACGGTGCGCTTGGTCTTAAGATAGCTGACCAGTCCATGTGTGCATCGTACAAAGCACGTCAGTGGCAAACAGGGGACAGTAATTCGCTGCCTGCTAGCTAGCACTACAGCACAACAACGTGGTGTTAGCCACCGAATGCTGCTACAAGCAGCGAAAATAATGTTAACATATACATTTCGTAAAAGACGCTGTGAGTAACAATACGTTATTTTATATCAGTGATATGTTCCGGGGCAGTAACCGTACCGGGAGGTAATCATGACAACACAAAAAATTTAGCTTCCGTATATAGTGATTTCAGCAATAGTTCCAATACAGGCAAAGAGGCTCAGGAGCTGTATTTCTCCATTCACGTTGTCAGTATCGGTTATTTTTGCCAGCAGTGTACACAGGCTGGATACGCAATTTTTTACGTCTTTAAACCGGGTATTCTAATGTAACTCTTTTTAACAGGTAACATAATTTATTCACATTCTGAAATACATTAGATTTCATTATTGCCAAATATAAGCTAGAGAAACAGTGCTTTTTCCATTCATAGTTAAAAAATGTACCTCCATGTATCAACGCACATGCAATAGATTAGATACAGCGTCACCGAGCGAGGTGGCGCAGTGGTTACCACACTGGACTCGCGTCCGGTAGGACGACGGTTCAAATCCGTCTCCGGCCATCCTGATTTAGGTTTTCCGTGATTCCCTAAATCGTTTCAGGCAAATGCCGGGATGGTTCCTTTGAAAGGGCACGGCCGATTTCCTTCCCAATCCTTCCATAATCCAAGCTTGTGCTCCGTCTCTACTGAACTCGTTGTCGACGGGACGTTAAACACTAGTCTCCTCCTCCTCCTAGATACAGCGTCATCAATACAGATGCTTTACACCTTACAGCATTGTTTCTTGGTTTTAATTCGAACCATTAACCTCAATAAAGATGCTTTACACTTTTCAGTGTTGTTTCTTGAGATCCAATGTTTTTAAATCGACCATTAATCTCCAGTTCATAACGTAAAGTTAGAAAAAAAACTGTTGAAAAGAGATATAAAGGACTGCCGTTGCGAATTCTGAAATGGAAGTGAGCATTTGTTGTCAAACCTCCATGAACTTCAACGGTAACAAATCTGTCTTACCTTCGCATGGTGACTGACTATGTAGGAAATATGAATGATGTGGATAACTATGGTAACAAAGCCGACATGTGAAACTGACAGGAGGAGTCGGAAAAGTTGGCTTCGCATCTTCTGGTACTTCATGCACCACATAGAATGCTTTCGCGTTTCATATTTGACTGGAGCTACACATAACAACAGCACTGAACGTTTAGAGTGAAGCTTCCACGAGATTTGAAGGCTGGACACTGGTCTCTCTAAGAGAGAAAGCAAGGCGTCTCAGCAATCCATTCTAAGTTAAACAAAAGAAACCACGTGTGCCTATAAGCGTGAAAATCAAACCGTTAGCACACCAACCACAAGAACAATACAAAAAGACGTCCAAAACCGTAGCGCACAAAAAAGACCTATAAGAACTTATTTCGTGTGGTAGGTTCCTCCTCTCTTACGTAAGATCAAATCCAAGTTACATGTACTATTTATTTCGAAAATAAAGTAAAATAAAATTTCCTGCCCCAGGACTGTCACGCCATTGTAAGTGTAATGGCACATGTGACATCCAACATTGACTTAAAAGTTTTCTTTTTAAAATCGCCAGAATATTCGTTTTTTGTAAATTTAATTTGTAATTTATAGTTTTGTACTGGAATCTTTGGTTTTTCAAAACTATTTAGTTTAGTCACTTAACATTTTTAATATTACAATAGTAATTTTCATGCCAATTTTCAAACTTGCCGTATTAAGTTTTATATTTGCAGCTGTCGTCTGTCTGGGGTAGTGGCTAACAGTACAATGTTCTTACTAAGACGAAGGTGGTTCAGGTATTCGCCATTAACACGTTTCCCTTTTTTTCCTAGTTTAGTGATCTGAAAAATTCCTCTAGCGCCGTTGTGAACAGCTATGATTATGAATATATTGGGTCTACTTGCCTGACACTGCTTTTCAAGTCTCAATTTCCCACTCTTCTTATGAAGTCTAATGGTATAATGGAAGCTGCAACACGAACTTTTATATTCTCCAGTATGCTAACTTTAGTTGAATTAATACCCAATTTCTCATTCCTTTTTTGCATGTTGGGGGTCGTAATAATTTTAGAGAATATCTTGAACATCATGGGTTGGATGTTGAAATGTCTACAGTTTTTCGGTGTCTTGCATGCCTACTCTCTTTCGTGGGGTCCCATGGCTTCAGTTTTGGTGAAACGTCTTCCACTGCATATATTCTGAAAATATTCTTGAATTTTTCTGGATAACTGTTTTTCCAATTTTAATTATTTCAATGGCACCATCATCTCCAAGTGCTTTTCATTTTTCATTTGTCATGTAGAATTAAAATTTATACAAGTAATCCAGCATTACTTCCAATACTGATTTAATTATTAAGTATCTGTGTTTTCAAGTCGTCTCGTAAACTACACAAATACCCTTAGAAAAGCGCCGCTTCCTTGTTTTAACACAGCTGTCTGTTTTTCTAGATCTCTGCAAACATCACATACATACGAACGGAAATAATACTGTTTATGGCTATTACAGTTTCCTCCAAGAAAATCTACCAAAAAAAAGGTCATAAAACTTGAATATTCAGAAAACGTGGGATACTGGCGAACTCAGATAACTGTGACTAGCTGAGATAATATTTTATTTTGAACGAATGGCGTCATGCACACTATCTGTATTCACACTATACATGTAGCTTGTCTTTCCTTTAAGGCTGACCATTCCAATATCCGATAATCATTTCACCATTATAGCTACCTAGGAACATTCAGAAATGATGCAGAAACGGGGCATTCGGGTCATTATCGATTACAATTACCGCTCTAATTGTAGTATTTTTAATAGTACAGGAAAACTGATAAAATTTTCAGGTCGCGAGGACAGCAAGGCTACCACGACGTAAACAAAGGCAAGTTGAATACTTCTTCAGTAAGTCCAAGTCAAACAAATACTTAATGCAAGAGGCAGTTTCCATATGCAATCTGTATCAGCATTTGTGTCCCAATTTCACTTCTCGAGCGTGCATTTTACTCCACCAGTGAAACTAAAAATGTGAAATGTGCACACTATGCACGAAAATAGGAAGATTCGATATACAACCTAGAGAATAAGTGGCCAACTGAAAACCCAAAACTGACTCTTAGCATAATAAAGCTATATTAAACTGGCTGGTTGATGTATTTCTTCAAGTAATTCATCTTTAGCTCCACTACAAATTGCGGACAGCGGAAAGGGTGGAACGTTTCTAGCACCCGTCCTCGGGGTTTCCTCGGAATCGTGCAGTCCTCCTCGCGGCCGCAACTATGTCGCCTCGCCACATAACGTTCTTTTCCGTAGATTTATTCAAGAAAGTTTACTGGAGGACCCGGATTAACCCTCTACATTGGAGCAATATTGCATCTGTCTAAGTAGTGTCGGCAACTTCGCTTTGACCTGCGTAACGTGGTTGAACTCCTCAGCATTCCGAAGTCCTGTAACTATCTAACTACTCAGAAGATTCCGAGATACAACTAAAATGGAATATAACACCGACAACAGCGCATACATCTCCTCCAACTGACGCCTAGCAATTTGCGCCGATAATTACTAAAACAACAAAATAAGAATACGACGCATGTTCCGAAAGTAAGAGTACTGTGACCATAACGGGCTATTTTTTTTTCTTTTTTCTTTTTTTTTCCTTGAGGGTTGGTAGGGCTAGTGACTGGGCCGCGGGGAGAGGAGGGGGAGGGGGGAGAGATATCACAAGAACACGATAATACGTAAACTCACGCTGTACTGTCTAGTTGCGTGAAAAATGTCGAAAAGAAATCCCGCCAAGTCCGAGTCAATTGCTCTGATCCGCATCCTACTCGCGGAAGGAATAACAGCTACCGAATTTTTTTCGCGAACCAAAACGGAATACGGCGAGGGAATTTAGTGGATGCACAACAAATGTTCATGACGAACAGAGGAGTGGAAGACCTTCCGTTCGACTGATGAGTTGGTGCAAAAAATAGAGAAAACTGTTCGTGAAGAGCGCCGATTAACAGTTGATGAAACTTCTGCGATGCCTCCGCAATTCTCCAGAACTCTATTATATGAAAACACACACACAAACGCTGCGACACCGGAAACTGTTCGTAAGATTGGTCTCAAAACTGCTGATAGAGCAACACAAGAGAAATCGGGTCAATAGAGCCCACGTGTTTCTTGAGCGACCTGAGTTGGAAGGTGAGTATTTTCTGCGCTCTATTGTGACTGGGAAACGTGGGTGCCTCATTATACGCCTGAGACAAAAAGACAGTTGCCACAGTCTCGCGTCACACCTATTCCCCATCTGCGAAAAAAAATTCAGAACCACAATTTCCGGTAAATAAGATATGGCCTCAGTGTTTTGGGTCGAAAAGGCTTAGGTTTGGCCGAATTTCTGCCTCAGGGAGGAGAGCATCAATGACAAAGATACTGTGAGACTATAAAAAAACGTCAAAAGCAGCATTACAAACCAAAGAAGGAGAATGCAGAGGACAAGTGTGCTTGTTGCACGACAATGTCTGTTCTCACACAGCCTTAGGCCCCGAGACGCTCTTGGACTCATTTGATTTGGATATTAACTACCCTTGTATTTCCCTGACTTGGCGTCCTTAGATTATAGTTTTTTCACTTCCCTGAAGACACGACAAGAATTAAATTTTCAACCGATGACGAGCAAATTCTTTGAGGAGCGCATAAAGAAGCTTGTACCAAAGCTCACCACATGCACTGAATGAGATGGCACTTATATGGGAAAACAGTCAACAAGTGTATCAAAAACAATAACTTTTTTTCAAATACACTTTATATAAAAAATATAAAAATCTAGTACACTTACTTTCTGAACGTGCCTTGTCCAGCTGAACGTCCGTAGGTCAAAATACACACACTCAAATTTACACAGAAACAAGTGGAATTTATTTGCATCAATTAAACCTTGCCAAGCCCTCTCCGCTCGGCGAACATTATCTCCACGTAGCTGATCGTCCCAGCTAGCCTACAATACAGGAAAAAAACAAAGCAGAATTCCACAACCGTGCTTGGAAACGTACTGCAGATTCTTGTCGTCCTACCGAATTAAAAAAGTAGCTTTGCTGATCACGAACGATTGCTAGCTCCAGACTTCAGTTAAAACACTTTAAAACACTAACTCGGCTCTATAGGGCCAGTGACATCTCACCTTAACTCCAAGACAGGTGTCGGCCAACTCCTCGTTTTCGCTCCGCAAATTATTTTACATTCTGGCCTTCCTGCCCGCTGAAACGCCCCACACAAGGACGACGGATTCTAGCGTTGCGTCGCTTGGGCGTGCGATCACTTTGCAGATCGCTCGTGTGGTGGCAAATCTCATCCATCACTCGCTGATCGCTTGGAAATCCTAGGCAATCTGATGGCTCGTGTGCGATTCGTGTAGGCAATGTGGCCACCTGACTGGGCGACAGCTATCAATTTTTATGGGGTGGGTGTGTAGTTTTTTTTTCGTTTCGTTTTGCCATCATTAGTAGTAAGTTAGATTTTTTATTTGTTCAGAGACAACGAACCATGCTGACAAGTTAAAATGAGGACAGAGTTGCCATTTATATTAAGGATAACATAAAAACACCCTCCGATTTTGCAGTGATTATCATTTTGAAACCTGTGCTGTAGACTTGATGGGAAGTTCATAGTAATAGTCAATCGTCTCAAAGTCTCGGGTTGTTTATGAAACAATAGTTAAGTTTTAAACTTCTAAACATGAGGTACCTGTACCGTAATATTAAGTGGACATTTTAATTTAAATGTTTAGTGCAAACCTATTAATAACAACACTCAATTCCCTTTTCGCTAAATACAATGTAACACTCCCTCACAGTTTATAAAAATTGTTATGGTAAATAGCAGTGCTACTATTGACGACAATTCCACAGACGCGTTGACATTTCAAAACAAAGGTAGAAGTTACCTTCGAGACACAGTAACGGTAATAATGGCTGAAATTGCGTCGCAAATCGCTCGTGTGTGACGGAGTCTAGGCGAGCGATCGGTATTACGTAGGCGACGAATAGCTGCGACCCGTCGCTCGTGTGTGGGACCCTTCCCAGAACATTTCCAGAAGGTGCGGCTTTCTGCGACGACCTTCACAATGTTATCTCCACTACGCAGTGGAAAATACGTACGTGATGTACGAACCTAGTCGCGAAAGCTATCTCAGCAGTTATGCGTGTTTTTCAAGACGGAAGATGTCTTCTAATAATCACCTCCCTATAATCTAATGCACTCGCGCGCACGCACCGAGAGAAGCGATGTCAAAAACAGCTGCGCCCAACTTTTTTGCAACAGTGCTACCTGTATCGGTTGTGTGGCGCGGCTCAGAATTCAGTGCTGCGTGCCCCTCCGGAACACAATGAGACGGCGTGATCGGCGGCACGTGCGGCGCGCTTTGTGGCTACTAATTGCCAATGTGGGCAAACACCGGCCGGCGCCAGCGCCAACGCCACGCTACTTGTTGCAGCCGCGGGCGATCGCGTGCGCGTTGCACCCGCCCGCCTTCATAAGGGATTGTCGTCATGTCGCCCCCTGAGGCGGTGGCGCCGAGCTCACGTCCGGATTTACGCTCTCGTTATTCAACGCCATTGGCGCTGCTGCTATAAAGCGTAGGGTGCAACACTCGTCGAAAACTAGAGCTGACTGCTGTTATCAGAGCTCCGTCTCCTGTTCTGCTATTATGCAACAGACACTGGCGTATGCAAAAACTTTATGGTACGTCTATCTACTCGAACAGTAGACTGGGAGCTTCTACATTGAGAAATGATCTGGAATAGATTGATAAGACTACCCCCAATAAAAAAAGGCAATTATACAGAAGAAGATACTAGTGGCGTAAAGAGAGAGACAAATATAGGTGTGCAATTGGTTTCTAAATACCATAAAAAGTTGAAAACACAAGCATAAAAATTAACGCATTAACAGATATATATCTATATCACCGTCTACACCTACACATATACTCCGCAATCAACATTAAGGTACGTGGTGGAGGGTACCCTGCACCGCTACTAGTCGTTTCCTTTTCTTTTCCACTCGCGAGGGAAAAACTACTATCTATGCGCCTCCGTATGAGCCCTAATTTCTCGTTACGTGTCTTTTCATCCTATCCTTACGCAAAACGTCATCACACCAACTAGAAATTTTTGTAAGTCATCGTGTATCTTCCTGCAGTCACTCGTCTTCGGCATCTTACCGTACATACAGCATCACCAACAAACAACCGTAGACTGCTGACCACCCTGTCCGCCAGGTCATTTACGTATGTAGGGGGAAAAAAAATAGTGGTCCTATCACACGTCCCTGGGGCACTCGTGACGATACCCTTGTCCCTGGTGAACACTCGCCGTTGAGGACAACACACACTGGGTTCTGTTACTTAAAAATTCTTCGAGCCACTAACACATCTGGGAACCTATTCCGTATTCTCGAATTTTTGTTAACAGTCTGCAGTGGGATACCGTGTGAAATGCTTTTCGGAAATCTAGGAAATGGAATCTGCCTGTTGCCCTTTATCCATAGTTCGCACTGTATCATGTTAGAAAAGAACAAGCTGAGTTTCACATAAGCGAGCTATGCTTTCTAAAACCGCGCTGATCCGTGGACGTACGCTTTTCAGTCTCTAGAAATTGTATTATATTCGAACTCCGAATATGTTCTAGAATTATGCAGCAAATCAATGTTAAGGATATTGGTCTGTAATTTTGTAGGTCCGTTCTTTTATACGGGAGTTACCCGCGCTTTTTTCAGTTGCCGGGCGAGAGATTCGCGATATACACAAGCTAAATAGGGGTCAATGCTGTAGAGTACTCTGTGTGAAATGTTGTTAGTTCTCCTGAATCAAATTTTAAAGATTTCAGTGATTGTCCTAGCCAACCATTAACTGAATATGCATACAAATTACACAAATTCCACGTTGAGAGAGAATTAAACAACATCAAATTAGGGAACATACAAAAGTAGCACTTGAAGGAAGTCTGCTATTTCGGCTGTACAGTAAATAATGCTTACGTCAGTGTGGTACAGAGGCAGACATGGATAAGGCCTCAGACACGGCCAACAGATTCGGCTCAAATTTGGCAAGTCGCGGCCAACAGATTCGGCTCAAATTTGACAAGTCGCTTGTGAAAAACCTGAAGTGAAAGACTAATGTATTTTAGCTCAAGCCCCATGTTTGAGAAAACTACCCGTAAAATTCATGACGCCTGATCAATAACCGACACAAATTGATGGGATCGATGGATAAATGAAAACTGAGCATTTTTCATCATCATATGTGGGGTCGGCTGTCTGTGGTCCCTCGTGACAATTTCTTAGCAGTATTACTCAGAATTTTTTCATACAAAGAGGCTTAAAATTTTCATTCTTTACTAATTCAAGTCATTTGAGAAATTTATTTACCTAGCTCAATATTTCTTACTGATACCTTATTTGCCCTCCTACTGCTAGCAATTTTGATACGGGAAAGGATACAAATAAAAAACTGCAAAATGAATTTGAGAAACGAAACATAGGATATCTGTTCTCCAGCCAGACGCCTTGGTCGCTACGCCAATATACATTTGCAGCCCCCATACATGTTGTCGAAAAGTGATCAGTTTTCAATTTTCTAGCGATCCCGCGAATTTGGAGGCTTCAGGTGCGGTTTTCTGAAAAACCAGAGGGTTGTTGAACCAAACTATCTTATAGCCTTTCATTTTACATAGTACACAAGCAAGTTGACAATATGACCAGAATCTGTTGACCGTGGTGAGGCCTTCTCCTGCAAGACTACGGATCCAGAAGTATAGCGTTTCATCCCCCGTCAGTCGTAGGATTTGTATATCTCATGTACCACTCCTTCCACACCTGAAAGATTTGTTAATGTGAGAAATATCGAGCTGCACCGTGCTTCAGAGTTCACAATAAACTTACGGTAACCGCATTACTGGCTGGGCATGTCTGTTCAAAGGTCAGAAGATGGCAACAGCTACCATATCCAATAGGACCATGTCACTTACGAACAGTGGTATTCAGACTAACCTTCGGTTGCTGACAGCTTTAGCTTTACCTTTACTGATATTATAAGAGAAACATCAAACATCATGGATAGAAAGACAACTAACGAGGCAGAGGCTGAAACAACAAAATACAGCGAGTTAACAGACCGCAACTATGAAAAACCAAACTGAATGGACGTTTCATTCGGCCTCATGGTAGAGATGGCAACAATAAAGAAAAAAGGGCTGCGTTAACAAGGCGTTGCCTCAAGTGGACAACGGTAATGATATTACCTCTTTGCTTACAATAATGTCGTATAAATGTTGTATTCGGTTCTTCAGCTCCGAGTAATGCGGAACTTTTCCAGCACTAGTTCTCGATCGGAACAAACTGTGGAGGAGTTTACTAACCAACTGTGTATCCATAGGTGGAGTCATATACTTAAAAAGTGGCGCTTGCTTTGCAAGAATATTGTCGTGGCACGAATTTCAAAGTCGAAGATCATTCAGCTGGTAAACGAAAAAGGTATAACGACGGCTATTCAACACGCATATATATATATATATATATATATATATATATATATATATATATATATATATATATATAACACACACACACACACACACACACTTTATGCTTCAGAAGTACCTATTCGTGCGCACCAGTGGAGTGTAACAAAATTACGTGTGTTACCTGATAAATGAGGTGTTCTGTTCTAGGCACGGAGATTTCGTTAGGGAATCGCCAACCACGGATTGCGCCGCAGTAAGACGCTGAGTACTACAATCTGCAACACGCAGCGCTTCTATTCTCCGCGCAAACCATTTCTGAGGAATTCCAAGCGGAATAACGCAGCTTGCAGGCATGCCTCTGAGCACTGCAGTGCGCACCGGCTCTAAACAGTCACTCGACACAGCTGCGGCGGCGCTACGTTTCAAAAACTGGCACAACTCTTTTTTTCTTTCCTTTCTTGTTCTCTTTCTTTCCCTTTTTCTCTCTTTAGTCTCCTGGAGATTAAAAATGAAATTGGTTAAGCGTGGCATACTTATTTTGCTCTTTCTAGAAACGAATACACCCCATGCCAACTGTGCCGAGTGGTCTTTTGTGACGTATAGTAATTAAAACTTAATTTGCGCGCGCGCGCACACGCCACGCCGCCACGGGCATACTTGGCAATGCAGGAAATTTAATGAATATCAAAAACATTCTCGGAGTCTTCTTTAGCTCGCTTTTTTGTGGGCAGGAGAGGTAGCGACTGAGAGAGAACGAGAGCCAGCCAGCAGGTGACGCGAAAGCAACAGTGTAATTTCTCGCAGGCCGGGGCATCTGCGCGCCGCCTGCGCAGTACTTGTGCGTGCACGCGTATCTGCGTGCGCCAGCGTTCGCACAGGCCTGCGCGGCCGCGCCGGCGACATTAGTTATTAATAACTCGCTAATTCGCCGGCCTTTCAGCGAGTGGACGGAGCCTGCGACGCAGTAATTGGAGTGGAATGATAACAAGCAATCCGCAGTAGCGGCTGCTCCGAGCGCGTATCCAGGCCGGCTCGGGCGGCCGTTCCGTTCTGTCTCGATGTTAACAAAAATAAAGAAGAGCGCAGAAACGGTCCACAATGGGGCGGCCCCGCCCTGCTCGCTCGCAGCACGTCCTCTCTCCCCCCGTGGGCCCAATTTGCGCCGCGCCCCCGAGTGGGATGAATTCTTAACGTCGAGGTTCGAGCGAGACATGCAATGCCCTCGGCAACGGCCCATTGTTGCCGCAGCGACGCTTCACCGGTGGTGCTCAATTTCTCTCGGAAGCTGGGACGGAAAATTTACCCGTGTACACTGGGCAAAAACCCGGCAGCAGTCGCGACGCCAATGACTAACTTTACGACAGTTTCCGTGTTTTGTTTTCGCTACAGTGACCACCTGCAGAGAGTGACCGAACGGTGTGGCGCCTAGGTTGAGATACTGAATTCGCTTGCGGAATGAGTATTGTTCAAATCCTCTACGGACGTCCGGATTCCGCACTGGTAATTTCACAAATGATACAGGTATATCCTTCCTCATTCCTGCCCAATTCCAAATTGTTTCTAACGGCTTCGTCCATGATGAGATATTAAATTCAAATCTCTTCCTCTCTTCCCGCCGTAATAACCGTTAATGAAAAATGTCGCCAATTAACAATGGTACCGTCAGCAACAAATGCGTAGCTTTTTTAAGGCAGAAAAGGTCGCCTCTGAATATTTCCGATGCGCCTAAAGATTCTTTCAGCCGTAAATCAGTACTTGTCCTCAGTGGACTACATCTTTTAAAATAGGGCCGATGACGGTTAGACGGATAGTTAAACAATAACCAGCAGCACCTCCCTGAAGTTAGTCGTGTATCCTGTCGATGATTCGTTAGTCACTGAAGAAGTATTAGGCGCATTTTAAATAACCCCTTCAGATGATGATAACATACGACAAACTATGTACTGGACTGGAATTCGAATGGGATAGCTGTCAATTTTGGTGGCATTCTCCGACATAAACATTGCGCCGATCAATTTTGAAATGCTATAATTTTACAGCTACCAAATGAACTGAATTTTATTTAAAGTGATCGTACGTATGATACAAGTAATTTAGGCTTGAAGTCATGTAGGTACACTCTTAAATTTTAAGTAAACTCTTAACTGTACTTAAAATACATTACAATCACTCATTTATGTGATGCAATCACTCATTTATGATAGCTCATCCAAAGCGCAGCATTGTTTAAAATCCTTTAGTCCTTCCTGCGTGTCATCAGGGCAGCTCAGTAAGGAATCAAAAATGGTTCAAATGGCTCTGAGCACTATGCGACTTAACTTCTGAGGTCATCAGTCGCCTAGAACTTAGAACTAATTGAACCTAACTAACCTAAGGACATCACACACATCCATGCCCGAGGCAGGATTCGAACCTGCGACCGTAGCGCTCACGCGGTTCCAGACTGAAGCGCATAGAACCGCACGGCCACACCAGCGGCTAGTAAGGAATCCATCAAATATATATGAACCTCGTAAAGAACAACCAACTATTTTTTCCCGTGACCGTTATGCCGTTTCGAATTTTCCGTCCACAATACCAGAGGCTGTAACTTTGCGCCTCCTCTAGAAAGCAGTTCTGTGAACCACTTAGGACATTTTGTGCGATAGAGCTTTATTCAGGCGGTGATTTCATTAGTAACACGAATGTTTAGAAAATATTTTCAGCTGTTCTGTGATGAGGTCATATTATTGTAATGAAGGACAGACACTATAAAGTGCACGCCCGGTAATGTATCACAGATATGTAGCATCAATGTTTGTCCTCTGCTTGTGGCGTGGAACGAGATTGGCCTGATGGTGCCTGCGAATTTAATATCAGACTGCGTTAGGAGTTCCCAAGGAGATTGTGCCGATTAATGTCTGTGTCATTCCCAGTGCGTAACATGGAATGCAATACCTATGAAATGGAGAGACAAAAATTCGAGATTCTTTTGGATCACTAAAGGTTATCCACTAAAGTAGGTCCCAAATTCCTTAGGTACAGCGCCGAGCATTATCCTCTCGGTTCACTGGCAGGAAAACTCGGCAGATTTCAGTGAACTCCAGCAGCGTGTACTGTGGAGAACCGTAAACACTGTATGCTACAAGGTCAAAAGAACCGAAAGCCTGTAAGTGAATGATGGGCAGCGTTGTATTCTTTATAACCATTAGAAAACCTCCTTAGAGGACTGTAATCAAGTAGTTGTGCAATCTTCAACTGATGTGAGGTTAACCTGAACCTGAATGATTACACCAAAGAAATGGAAACCAGATTTTGACGTTTGCGCTCCGTCTTGGCGAAGACTGTAATATTACTGACTCTGTATACCACGATAATATTAGCGTTCATGAAGGTAAAAATATGACGAAGTCAAGAGGAACATTCAGAAGCTAGTCTGATCCTTAAGGTGTACGGATTTAAAACCCCACTGAAAATCTGTAGCACTGTTTGAGACAATAGTCCACACGTCAGGACCGATAGCCTCAGAATATAGGCGAGTCGCGCGAGTTGTGCGGGAATGGTCGAATACTGATACCTCGCACATGGAGAACCTTGTATATTCAAGGCCACATCGTGTCGCAGCTGTTACCAAAGCTTGCAGGGGTGCTCTACATTACTGAGGTAGAAGGCAAAATATTTTCTGTCCTATTAGCTTATTTAACTGTTATTCCGTCTAGTCTTTATCAAAGTAGTGGACTGCTATTGGGGACAAAAGAGGTTGGTTCCGCTGAGGCTGCATGCTAATTTCGATACTCAGTCTTCGAACAAATTACTGGCCGGGGGCCGGGGCGTTCTTGATTTTTGATTCTGTACCTAGGAAATACAGAGTAGCAGATTCAACAGATAAACAAAACATTGACCCAGATTTTGTTAGGGAACAAACTAAATATGGCAAGTGACATCTCAGTAATTAGGTATAGCTAAGAAATAATTGAGCAATTCGACTACTTCTGGATTAATATTACATGATGAGCGCAGTAAATGGAGGCCATATTCTGAATATATCAGGCGTCATTGGCATCTGACGATAGTGAAATTTTCCTCGCGCCAAGTAACGCTACCACTTAAAAAGTAGCTTAATAAAAACAGTAACTACGGTCTTGTGACTTATTCTACCAAGTATATCTTTTTTCACTTCAAAAAAATGCTTTGCATGTGTCAACACTGTCAAGATGCACCGTGGTTTGGATTCCGTGTTTAAGTGTTTGTCTCCCAAAACTGGTTCGTTAGGGTCTGAGTAGGACACGAACACAGTTCATTTTCGTCTCATCTTTGTCTAGTCAATGTGTGTGGTCTAATGACACAGTCCTTGACTGGGTGGTAAAACTAAGTCTTCGTTTTTGTATCGATTTTAGAAATTAAAAAGAAAAGGTGATACCTAATACTTGTTGAATTCTGTTATTTTACTGTCAAAGAATTTTCTAAATGTCGCAGTATTCGGCAATAAATATACTGGATGAGACACATTTATGCGAAATTACCCATCACTTATACTACAACTGCTGACACTTTACAATTGTAATAGATCGCTACATAGTACATTCTGCTGGAGTGCTCACTGTGGAACAAGAAGATGAAAAAGAACTCGAGCAGCCTTGTTCCGTACTCTAGTGCACGCTGTTAAGCTGCCCTCCAGTACTTCACCGCATCTCGGCTTCTTACAGCGAGCGCAAACTGATCGTCTCATCACTTGAAGCAATCTGGCATTTCCCTCAGATCTGGCGCAGCGCGGCACGTATTTCATCTCAGTTATCAGTCCTCCTGCCTGCGGCTTAAGAACGCTTTTCGTTTGCAAAAATATTGACTCTACTCGCAGAGAAGCTCCAAGCAGCATCTGAGCCGCCTCAACGCCGCCATTGACAAACACGGGCGAAAAAAAAGAGGGACAGAAATAAGCGGAATGCTCGCTGAATAAAAAACATGATCACGGCAGAACAAAATCTGAGTACAAGTAATTTGTTTATGAAGAAAACTCGTAGAGGCAATTTCTGCAATAATCACTTTTTAGGGTGCCAATCTGTAATTTACACGTCGTATAAAGATTATGGAACGAGACAGCAATGATTCTTCCCTTTTCTTTGTCTCTACAGACGAACAAAATTTCAAGGCCTCGTGGCACGAACAGATAACTGACATTGAAATTTGACAAAAGTGTTAATTGCTTTGCGTAAAGATGCAGACAAACATTTACTTCGGTTGTGGAAAACAAAATGAACTTCAATCACGATTGCGTCCAGAATATGAAACATTTTTGCTTAACATGCGTATTACTGCTGTTTGTCAAACAACAAAATGTATATAGGGTTTTTAAAAAGCTTGCCGACAGGCTGTGAAGGTCCAAGGGATGTCTGCCGGCGACATCATACGGATGAGGTATGGAGATGGGCATGTGGTCAGCACATCCCACTCCCGACCGTTTCGCAGACTTTCCAGGCCATGGAGCCGCTACTACTCGGTCACACAGCTCCTCAATTGGCATCACGAGGCTGAATGCACCCCGGTCCTCCCATTAGGAAAAAATCCTTGGCAGTACCGGTAATCGAACCTGCGTCCTCCGCATGGCAGCTGTCTACGCTGACCACTCATCTCCGGACACTGAGCTTTAAAAGGACACCAAAAAGCGAGAGAAATAAGTTAGAGTACTTAATTTTTTTCGTATCTGCCAATAGCCTTTACGACTGTTGTTCAACACGCCGAAGAAAGGTTTTAGAAACAGTACAGAGTGCACGACCTTCATATATCAACGCGTTTCTTCAAGGTGTTCTTGAGGTTGGAATGAATAAAGTAACGCCATCAGATTAGTGGAGAATGTAGACAACCGCATATTATTAAAAAGTACGGTCTGGCAGTTTCTTCTGCGGACAGGTACAAGAGTAAGTCATCACTACCACAGACGCGTCTTCCCTACGGAGGAGATCGTCTTGTTGCGACGCCGTTATTTGTACAGTCTCCTCCTAATGTATATACGAATCGTTTTCCATTAACAGAGTCAGAGTACATATTCCCTGCCCATGGTGCGGTGCGATGCGATGCGATGCTATCTCTCCTCTCCTCTCCGAGCGATCTACGTAACTCCTTGGAGTCAACCTCGCTTCGTTTCGTCGTTCACATGCCGTTCACATGCCGTTACAACGATGTCATCGCTGTTAAAATGTGTAACTACCTGGACGACACCAAATTGATCACATACTGCATCGTTCCGTCAAAAACTGTGTCAATGCACATACAAAACACACAGGTATCGCTAACTTCTTTTACTTCCACCATACAAAAACGGTTCCCATGCGCCATACTTCTTTCTACTATGCTTCCATACTACATTAAAAATTACAGCAGTGAAGAAATACGAGGGAACGATGGGGAATCTGTTTCTCTCTATTAGAAAATTGCGAAAAATTATATGGCTATAAAATTAAAAAAAAACTATTTACCAGAGAACGAGGAAACTCATAGACGGATGCCTTTAGTAATTGTAACTAGTAAATTACATCACAAGCAGAGAGAGAGAGAGAGAGAGAGAGAGAGAGAGAGAGAGAGAGAGAGAGAGAAGCAATAAAAGATTCACTTGCAGTTATTTCAGTTACTAGAAAGTTCTAATTCTGAAACAGAAATGAAACATAGCCCGGACCCCACAGCATAAAAGAAAGATGCACGATTCAGTCTACACCCGACTTTCCAATGTGGTAAAACATCAACTCTACTTCTGTGCTTCCAAATACATACAATGACTTGAAAAAAATTGCAGCTAGAAGGAATGGGGCGATACAGGCTCAATTTCATAGAAGTGCTTTCTATCAGCGTGTATGTAAATGACTGGAGTTACAAAAGGAGCCAACAGAGTTCATTAATATTGTCATTGTCGACCACGCTTATCAGACAGCGCCAGACAGTGAACACTGAGAAGGACCACGGAGAATGCCGAATTTACTCGTGTGGGGCATTGTCGATGAAAGGAGCGTCACTGTGGCGTGCATGTGTCCGATTGGTCGAAACGTGGAATTAAAAGCATTGCGGTGTTCAGATATGAGAGTGACCCGATGGTGGACTGAATGGGAACTTTGACGGTAACTAATTCTGGTCGACCAAGTCTGATCGCACCAAGGAAAGATAAATCAGGAACAGGGAGTTCCTTCACGTCATTTTCAGTTACTCTGCAAGGATTCCTACATTTGTGAAACCTGTTCGACCACAGAACCCATGTTGCAAAAAATAATGCGATGCAAGAAATGGGTGACAGGTCTAAAAGACGTACGCAAAAGAATAGTTTTTCACAACGCACGAAACTTTTGAAAGCAAAAACTGGTGGCAAATATTGTTGTTGTTTGTACGTAGTCATTGCATAGCGTAGTCATTCAATATTTGTAGCACGGTAAGAAGATCTCGTGAAAGGAACACAAAATTTGCAAACTTCAACGATGACAATGTTTTCACATAAAATTTTCAAGGATATCTTTACAATTAACTGATACATATATAAGATAAAATGTCTTAATATGTATTCCAGACTGAGGTCACTCCCTTTGTGTCATTACCCAACTTGTCGTCATAATGTGAACTTAATACGTTGCATAGTAACTAGTCAACTCCTCGCCTGTTTAGTGGACAAATTAGTAACGTAAAGCTCCTATCAAACCGAAAGATGGTTTGAACTACAGTGCTTTATTAAGCATGGTTCTAGTGGAGTTGGTATTCCCTTGCCTTCCTCCGATCCTTATCCGACTTACCCAGACAGTTTTGAGTCCTTCAGCTTGACGACGTTTCCGAAACACGACGCAACTTAACATTATTCACATAAACAGTACCAGAGGCGAAGAAGTGATAGTGATAATAACAATGTTACTGGTTATAACTCAAAAATTAAAAATTAATGGTAAGGTACCATAAAACTCCGTCCGGCTTTCGACCGGAGGGCTTTGGTCCACATCTTACTGTTCATAAACCAAAAGAACTTTTTGATGACGTTAAGCTGGATATTTGTAGTGACATCCAGCCTGATGCACACGAACAAGTTGACGAAGAGTTTCATTGAACGTTACACAATTCAGAAAAGAAAGGCTCTTTAAACAAACCGAGCTAAGTGATATGATTAGGGATTTGCATGGTTCGAATACGATGGGGTGCCCATAAGGCCCTGGTTTTTCCTAGTTAAAACTTATGTAGATTAAGTCTGACATTTTGGCATTAAGCCCTGTTCTTTACATCTCATGTGGTAGTAACTGCATAACAGCAACATAGGGTTTCATTTTTCTGTGCAGGTTTTAAGTGAACATGGCACAAGAACATAGATAATTCACGCGAAAAGGAAGTCGTGCTGTGATAATCTTTTTTTAAAGGGAACACGGCCACTCAAATTCCTGATGATACGTCTGACACATTGGGTTATAACTACCATCCCTACGCCATTATCAATAATTGAGTTGCTGCATTTAATACAGGTAATTACTGGATGAAACGCGGCTATACACTGATGATACAGAGATCAAAGTACTGTCCAAATATTGGAGACACGGTGTTTCTCCACGTCCAAAAACGTTCAAAACACGAAGATCAGCAGACAAGTTGCTTGCATCCGTCTTTTTCGATACAGATGAAATCCTATTTATCTACAACAAGGTGAAACCATGACGGCAAAGCACTATATTGGGCTTCTTGACAAACAAATGCAACAATTGGTCTTCAAACGTCGACGAAAGCTGAGAAAAGGAATTTTCTTCCTACAAGACAATGCCCCTCCTCACAAGGCGGCCACCACGCAATAAAAAATGGTAATTCTTCACTTTGAAATCCTCAGACAATGCCCTTCTCACCTGACTTAGTCCCCTCAGACTATTATCTGTTTCTAAACCTCAGGAGACATCTCAAGGGAAGACTACTGCTGAACATTGAAGAAGCCAGAGAGACTGAGGATGAGTGGTTTGAGGCACAATCGGTTTTTTTAAAAGATCGGTTTAAGGAGCTGAAATAAAGATGCCATAAACGTGCTGAGCGCAAGGGGGCATATATTCAGTAAATACATTTTTCAAATCCATAACAGCATTTTTCTTTATAAAGCCAACGATTTATCATCTCGTCGTAATGGGGTAACTTTAAAGTGTTATGTATGTCCTTTGATCAGCAACTGGGCTTTAACAAGTGACACTGCTTCTTACGAGAATGGGATGCTAGGGAAAGCGGTCAGTACTGGTCCAGACTAAAGCGGTCTAAAAATTTTTAAAAAATGACATTTGGAGAGAAGAAAGAGTATCACGGACGAAAAAATTCTATTAATACCTCTATAAAATAAGTTGGGCCTAAAGCAACCATCTGCGAAAGCCTTACTGAACATGAAGAATGTTTTAAATATCTCTCCAAGAAGTTCCTGCATCCGTCAGAAGCAAAATCAAAAGATGCGTTTGTGTTATACCTGTGGTGAGAAAAATAATGCTCGATTCCAGCTTTGAATAAAAAATGACTGAGTGAGAGAGAAGCTTTCGTATCGTTCAAGGAAGTCGTCAACTACGACCTACATTATGTGGAGTTCAGACAACATACGGCGAAAGTTCACGGAGTTAGGGGTTTTGATTGGCCAGAAGATTCACTTTTTCTCAAGAGCCACCTTGATTTTCTCCATAAAAATTTGGGTGTTGGCTATCAGGACCGCTGGGATGCCCGTACGATGGAACTCCACTGGTGGTCACTTCATCGAGGCGTACACCAGTCAATCACAGCTACAGAAAGGTTCTCGTTATCTGGATTAATGCGGACACGAGACTGCATAGCTAAACAAGAGAACACGGAAAATCCAAAAATACCAGAAATGACAAATTATTTACAGAATTACACGTAAAACACACACTATTTCTTACCACTTACTTTTAATTCACTGTACGGAAATAATCGTCCAATTTTTCTTATGTTTCTGTTTTTCATCTACTTTTTCCTGACAACCATTCATATTTCCTGCCATTCGTATTTCCTGGAGAGTCAAAAACTGGAACTGTCAAATTACTTTCTCCTAGATCATCATCACTACCACTACCACCAAGAACAAATTCATTCCAAGAAGGTTGTTGCCTGTTCCGAACTCACAAACAAAATCATCCCTACTTGCTTCGACGTCTTCCAAAAGTGTTGTCTCCAGTCTTCACGGTGCTGCTGAATTTTTTCATTCATGTTAAAAATATATAATTCTGTTATAATATCTTCATTTCTAATCATGTCTATTCTTGTGCAGCTCTTCGTCTTACTTAAGACAGCGCTTCTGGTGTTTGAATTACATCTTCTCGGGTCTTTTGTGGTAACCCAGCTTTCGCTTCCGTAGGATAACACAGGAACCGCCACCCCTCTATGGAATTTCATGATAGTGTCTTTCTGTACTTCATGTCCTAATGTTCTGCTAATAGTACCATAGACAGCTTGGAATTTGTGTATTTTATTTTCAATATCAGAATCAAAATCAAAATTTATGGTCAGCCCAAAATAAGAGGTTTGAGAGACTACTTATAAAACTGTATCATCCACAACAACTTTTGATCTGACTGGATAATTTCCTCGGAATACCATTACTTTCTTTTTAAAATTCTATTTCTTGCATATATCAATCAGGTGGTCTACTGATCTCTGGAGGTCACCTTCATTCTTTTGAATAATAACGATATCAACAACAAACAAAAGTACATTCAGGTATTCCTTATTCGTTATCTAAATTCTTTCGTTTGCTTCACATTTCCATTTGTGAAGAATGAAGGCAATGTAAATATTAAAAAGGGTATAAGGTACTCGACACCCTTGTCTAGCACTTTGGTGTGACATTTTCCAATAACAGATCAACACATTTCAGCGCCACGACGTGCAAGTACCGGGGTGCTCCATCACCTCGTCTTCGCTTTCTTCCTCTACTGAACACACTTTTGTGCACTATATCCGTGCCACGAAGCTACTAAAATTCTGCTTCATTCCCATCACCATTTAACCACGACTCCAAAACCTAAAAGTTTATTTCAGGTATCGTTTCTTGTTTGTGCAAAAATCGTAACAGTATGCACGGATAAACCACACCCAGATAATCGGGAACTGAATGCATATTAGGATACTTTAGGGAGAAGAGAGAACGGAAATACAGGGTGGTCAGAAAGAAGCTGAAAAGCTTGTAAGGTTGTTGCAGATAGGTTGTGCTGAGAAACAACTGTTACGAAAAAAAATCGATACTTTGCGCCGATTCCAAGTTAAATGGCATTGAAGTTGGTCAATCAGGCAGCTGCACGCACAAATGCGAGTGGGCCGCCAGAGAAGGTGTCGCCTAACATGTTCTTCTTTTGGCTTGCTAAATCGAACAAGAGAGTGAAACAAAAATTGGACGTGGGACACCGAACCACAGCCAAAGGCTGAGCAATCTCGTGCGCTATCATCTACGTTACGAGGGCAGCTGACACTAACTATATCTGGAAGGCCGCTTGAATTTGCGCGCTCCAAGGCCTAATTGGCTAATTTCAATGCTATGTAACAAGGAAGCGGCGAAATGTATCGAATATTTTTCTTAACAATTATTTCTCAGCAAACCCTACCATGCAACGCCCTTAGAAGCTTTACAGACTGTTTCTGACCATCCTGAAAAGGTATTACCATGTTTATACTTCGATGAAACGTTTGTTCTACTGAAAATTATTTTTCAATTCAATTATATGTGTTTTGCAAATTTCCTACTTCGCAACGAAGTAACATTGTAACGTAAATGTATGTCATATAAGAATCACCTCAGGCTCGTTATAGATTCTGACCCAAAAAAGCCGCAAGGTTAATCTATTGCCGAACAAAATTTATTTAAAAAAATATCGTTACCTACCAAGTAATTTCCGTAAGGAAGAATCAAAACAAGATATGCAATGATTATTTTATAAAATAAGAGACGCGAAACATACGGATAGTGTTCGGCACATTCAGCGTATAGGTACGTTTCTTTTGGTTTGTTTTGTTTACTAAATCCATTTGTTTCGTCGTTCACTTGTAACAACTTGTATAATCTGACATTTTGAAAAAATTAATTGTGTAGATTCCTTTCCTTGAAGTTTCTTTGACAACATAATTAATGGTTTTAACAGACTAAACTTTTTGGCCATCAATCCCTTTATCTTCGGGGAGATTCATCAATGAAGCTACACTATGTGATCAAAAGTATCCTGACACCTTGCTGAAAATGACTTGCAAGTTCGTGGCGCCCTCCATCGGCAATGCTGGAGTTCCACATGGTGCTGGCCTACCCATAGCCCTAATGACAGCTTCCACTCTCGTAGGAATACGTTCAATCAGGTGCTGGAAGGTTTCTTGGGGAATGGCAGCCCATTCTTCACGGAGTGCTGCACTGAGAGGTATCGATGTCGGTCGATGAGGCCTGGCACAAAGTCGGCGTTCCAAAACATCCCAAAGGTGTTCTATAGGATTCAGGTCCGGACTCTGTGCAGGCCAGTTCATTACAGGGATGTTACTGTCGTGTAACAACTCCGCCACAGGCCGTGCATTATGAACAGATGCTCGATTGTGTTGAACGATGCAATCGCCATCCCCGAATTGCTCTTCAACAGCGGGAAGCAAGAAGGTGCTTAAAACATCAATGTAGGCCTGTGCTGTGATAGTGCCACGAAAACCAACAAGGAGTGCAAGGCCCTCCATAAAAAACACGACCACACCATAACACCACCGCCTCCAAATTTTACTGCTGGCACTACACACGCTGGCAGAAGACGTTCATCGGGCATTCGCTATATTCACACCCTGACATCGGATCGCCACACTGTGTACCGTGATTCGTCACTCCACACGTTTTTCCACTGTTCAGTTTTCCAATGTTAACGCTCCTTACACCAAGCGAGGCGTCGTTTGGAGTTTACCGGCGTGATGTGTGACTTATGAGCAGCCACTCGAGCATGAAACCCAAGTTTTCTCACCTCCCGCCTGTCATAGTGCTTGCTGTGGATCCTGATACAGTTTGGAATTCCTGAGTGATGGTCTGGATAGATGTCTGCATATTACCATTATGACCCTCTTCAACTGTCGGCGGTCTCTGTCAGTCAACAGACGAGTTCGGCCTTGTATGCTTTTGTGCTGTACGAGTCCCTTCATGTTTCCACTTCATTATCACGTCGCAAACAGTGGACTTAGGGATGTTTAGGAGCGTGGCAATCTCGCGTACAGCTGTATGACAAGTTCTTCGAGGTACTTCAAAATGTTCGAATAAAGTATATGTTCCAAAACCCTACTGCAAATCGACGTTAGTGATATAGGCCTGTAATTCAGCGGATTACTCCTACTTCCCTTTTTGGGTATTGGTGTGACTTGAGCAATTTTCCAGTCTTTAGGTGCGTATCTTTCTGTGAGCGAGTGGTTGTATACAATTGCTAAATATTGAGCTATTTTATCAGCTTACTCTGAGAGGAACCTGACTGGTATACAATCTGGACCGGAGACCTTGCCTTTATTAAGTGATTTAAGCTGTTTCGTTACTCCGAGGATATCTTCTTCTATGTTTCTCATCTTGGCAGTTGTTCTTGATTGGAATTCAGGAATATTTTCTTCGTCTTCTTTGGTGAAGGAGTTTCGGAAAACCGTGTTTAATAACTCTACTTTAGTGGCACTGTCATCAGTGACTTCACTGTTGTTATCGTGCAGTGAAGGTATTGATGCGTCTTGCCACTGGTGCGCTTTATGTATGACCAGAATCTCTTTGGGTTTTCTGCCAGATTTCGAGACAGAATTTCGTTGTGGAAATTATTAAAAGCATCTCGCATTGTAGTACACGCCTTGTTTCGAACTTCTGTAAAACTTTCCCAATCTTGGGTATTTTGCGTTCTTTTAAATTTGGCATGCTTTTCTCGTTGCTTCTGCATACCATAGGGGATCAGTACCATCACTTATTAATTTATGTGGTATAAAAAAATTGTTCAAATGGCTCTGAGCATTATGGGACTTAACTGCTGAGGTCATCAGTCCCCTAGAACTTAGAACTACTTAAACCTAACTAACCTAAGGACGTCACACACATCCATGCCCGACGCAGGATTCGAACCTGCGATCGTAGTGGTCGCGCGGTTCCAGACTGTAGCGCCTAGAACCGTATGTGGTATATATCTCTCAATTGCTGTCGATACTATCTCTTTGAAAACATTCCACAACTTTTCTAGACTTACATGATCAGATCGGAAGGAGTGAAGACTGTCTCTTAAAAAGGCGTTAAGAGCATTTTTATCAGCTTTTTTTTAAATAGATATACTTGGCGTTTCTTTTTGATGGTTGCAGGTGTTACGGTATTCAGCCTCGCAGCAACTGCCTTGTGGTCGCTAATCCCTGTATTCGTCACAATACTCACTATTTGTCCAGGATTATTTGTTGTTAAACGGTCAAGTATGATTTCGTAACCATTTACGCTTCGAGTGGGCTCATGAACTAATTGTTCAAAATAATTTTCTGAGAAAGCGTTAACTACAATTTCGGATGACGTTTTATGCCTGCTGCCGGCTTTAAACATATAATTTTTCCAGCATATCGAGGGTAGATTAAAGTCACCACCGACTGTAATTGTATGGGCGGGATACTTATTTGAAATGAGACTCAAGTTTTCTTTGAACTGTTCAGCAAGTCGGGGGGGAAGGGGAGGGGGGGGGGGGGTCGGTAAAACGATCCAATTAATAGTTTAGTCCGATTGTCAGTTATAACCTCTACCCGTACTATTTCACAGGAACTATCTACTTCAATTTCGCTACAAGGCAAACTACCTCTGACAGCAATAAATACTCCACCACCAACTGTATTTAATCTATCCTTTCTGAATACTGTTAGATTGTTTGAAAAAATTTCGGCTGAACTTATTTCCGGCTTTAGCCAGCTCTCTGTACCTACAACTATTTGAGCTTCAGTGCTTTCTATTAGGGCTTGGAGCTCTGGTTCTTTCCCAACACAGCTACGACAATTTACAACTACAATACCAATCGTTTCTACAACTACCTTACTGTGTTTTACCTGCCCACTTTTAGACGGACGTAACCTTCTGTGGTTCCCTGAGACCCTCTAACCTAAAAAACCGCCCAGTCCCTTCCACAGAGCCCCCGCTACCCGTGTAGCCGCCTTCTGTGTGTAGTGGACTCCTGATCTATTAAGCGGAACCCGGAAACCCATCACCCGATGGTGCAAGTCAATAAATCTGCAGCCTACACGGTCACAGAACCGCCCGAGCCTCTGATTCAGACCCTCCACTCGGCTCTGCACCAAAGGACCACAGTCGGTTCTATTGACGATGCTGCAGATGGTGAGCTCCGCCTTAATCTCGGAAGTAAGAGTGGCAGTCTTTACCATTTCCGCTAGCCGCCCGAAACCAGACAGAATCTGCTCCGATCCAAAGCGACACACGTCACTGGTACCGACATGAGCCACCACCTGCAATTGCCTGCACCCTGTACTCTTCATGGCATACGGAAGCACCCTTTGCACATCCGGAATGACTCCCCAAGGAATGCACACGGAGTGCACACTGGCTTCCTTCCCCTCTTTGGCAGCCATGTTCCTAAGGGGTCCCATTACGCGCCTAACGTTGGAGCTCCCAACTACCAGCAAACTCACCCTCTGTGAATGCCCAGACCTTGAGGGCCGAGAAGCTTCCTCTGGAACAGGGTGGACGACTGCATCCGGCGCAGAGACACCGTCAGCCACAGATAACGCCCGAAACCCGTTCGTCAAACGAACCGGGGAGGCTCTACAATCGGCCCCTCGGAAAGTTTTTCGGTGCCTGCCCGACTTTGGAATGATCTCCCACTCGACCACGGGTGAGGGGTCAATCTCAGTGCAGGCAGTACCCGGGGCGGACACAGCAGTGGACCGATCGGAAGACACGTGGGACGTGCTCGACGTCCCTCAAATCCCCGCGTTCGATCCCCCACAGTGACGCCCCTTGGCAGCAGCCTCAAGCTGTGAGACGGAAGCCAAAGCAACCTGCAGCTGTGAGCGAAGGGTCACCAACTCAGCTCACATCTGTACACAAAAATCACAGTTCCTAACCATTACTGCAGTCACTCCTATTTGAAGCTCATAAAAATATATAACAAGCGCCTTTATCTGCCCTTGCTCTCCTTCGGACTGTGTGGATATGATATGATGGCATGTGTCCAGACTTTTAGATTCATCACACCAACTTGAACAGTGGTTTGGTTGTCACCTCCCTCAATGATTTCAGACATTTAGATCCCTTCTGCCTTATCTGATCGGACGTCTTCCATTGTCCTACTAAGCACTGATCCCCCTGTCTTTCACATCGTTTCCTGTTTCTTCCCCAATCATGTAATTAAACAAGTTCTTCCCCTCGTAGCGGCCTTTAACGTTTTCTTTCCACCTATCTGTTCTTTCCTCCGCGTTATCACTGGAATTCCTTTTGCACTTGTCATGCCGATGCCTTAGCTTTTAATTTCATCGAAGGCTGCTTTGACTTTTATACGTGATGAATCAGTTCTTCAGATGACCATTTCCTTTTCTATTTCTTCTCGTTTTTCCTGTAGCCATTTCCTTGCACTTCATACTTTATTCATTCTTAAGTGTCTTCTATTTCCGTATTCCTGGATTTCCCTGATCATTTTTGAACGTCGAGCAACTGAAGTATTTTTTCTCTTACCCACGAGTTCTTCCCCGCTACTTCCTTGTACCTGCGTTTGTCCTGACTGACCTATTTAGATACGTCCATTCCTCTTCAACAGAACTGCCTAATGTGGTGTTCACTCTAGTAGCATCTGCAGTCTTAGAGAATTTCAAACGCACCTCATTATTCTTCAGAACTTCAGTATCACACATTTTTCCACACTGAGTCTTTCGTACGATTCTCATAAACTTCAGTCTACTCTTCTCTATTTGCTGCTGAGTACGCCTTACAATCCAGATTGAGTTCGAAACCTCTGTCTGACCATGATATAATCAAGATGGAATTGTCCAATGTCTTCAGGCCTTTTCCAAGTATATGTCCTCTTCCTATGATGTTTTAACAGGGTATTCGTTATGCTAGCTGAAATTTATTGCACAATTCAGTCTTTATTGTGTCTTATTCCTATTACCAAGCCGGTATTCTTCCGTAATTCCGTATTTCATTCCTTCCGCTACTACATGGTCCAATCTCCCATGATTATTAGATCATCATCTCCTTTTACACACTGAATTATCCGTTCAGTATCCTCTTATGTTTTCTATCTCCTCATCTTCAACTTGTGAGTTCGGTATGCATACCTGAACTACTATTGTTGCCGTTGATTTGCTACCGATTCTGATGAGAACAACCCTGTCACTGGACTGTTCGCAATAACTCACTCTGTCCTACATTCCTATTCATAACGAATCCTATTAAGGTTATATAATTTTCTGTTGCTGTTGAAAGTACCTTATATTCGTCGGAGCAGAAAGTGTTATCTTCTTTCCATTTCACTTCACTGAGAGCCAGACTATTTCTTCACTGAGCATCTTCATTTCCCCTTTCAGATTTCTAGGTTCCCTAACATGTTCAAACTTAAAACAGTTTCAGTTACCTGTCACACATGAGCTGTGGACACACATTTGTGTCTTTAATGAAGAGAAGTGGTTTCCACTGCTTTCGGCATCACATGTCGTTGCTCACAGCTGTTTCTTCCGATTTTTAGGGGCAGTTTCACAAAGCAAAGAGTAAGAGATTGCTTTGAAATTCTGTCCATTCCTCTGCCCTTTTTAACAAGGCCATTAATTATTTGTCAGAGGCGCTACCTTGGACCAAATTTACACACTTTTCTTTTGTAAGCTCTACAACGTGTAGAAGATGCTCATCCAAATACAATGACAGACGCTACAACTGATGCATTGTGTATCAAATTGTGGTTCACTGTTAATATTCCACAAGCGTCTGTTCCTGGAGGTATAAACCAACCCATCGCTTCTTCTTACGTATACGAGGGGTGTTCTAAAAGTAAGTTCCGAGGGGCCGTGAAATGGAAACCACTATGAAAATCAAAAATGTTTTATTTGCAACAGTTAGCTACAATTTGCAGCTACATATCTACATAGTCGCCGCTCCGATTTAGACATTTGTCGATACGCTATTCCAACCTTTCAATACCGCCGTCAAGGATGACAGCCGCCAGTGCTTTCTACCAGTTCTATACGCTGATCTAAAACTCGTTGTCTGGGCTAAAATGTTGTCTTCATAGCGAGTGGTTCATGTGCACAGAGATGAAACTCAGAGGGAGCCAATTACGGGCTGTATTGTGGATGAACAGACACTTCGCATCGAAAACGCTGCAGGAGCATCTTCATCCCCCTGCAGAATGTGGCTGAGGTTTGTCTTGAAGGAGGAAACGCATGACAGTTATGTTACGTGGGCAGCATAGCTTCAGGCGAAATTCTCACCAGGCTGTGGTACTTGGCGGCAGACACTATTTTCTAGACATCTTTACGTACTCACTGTGCGCTCAGAACTGAAGAGCGACCTGATGCGTTCGACGGGCGTAATAGAGACATTGCGCAACACACCTGTGCAAAGCTTCGTCGGATTTTCGTTGTGGTTTTCATTTCGCGACCGGTCGGAACTTACTTTCTGCACAGTCCTCGTATCTCCTGAAAGGATCGTTTACGTAAAATTAGAGATTCGCGCTCACATCAAGCCTTATCAACAATTATTCTTCCTATGCAACATTCACGACTAGAACAGCAAAGGTGGGGATTGGGGAGGGGGTGACAGTGGTACGCAAAATACGTTCCGCCCCATACCATAATATGACTTGCGGAGTGAAGATAGCTGTAGATAGATGAAAAAGCTATTAGCAATTGAGCGCTGATTCATTAAATGTAGATAACTTAGTAACAGACTACTTAATCAGTAAATTTCTACTGATGGTCGTTTAATATTCTCCTGTTTGACTAAGTGGAAATTTCAGTCAAAGTGGCAGCTGTCCACCAATACTAGAAGTGTTCAAAAAATAATGGGAATTATTGTTTTGTAGAAAGATTTTTATTTGTTCGTCAACATCAACATTATCCCTTCAAAACAGTGCCCATTACATGTTATACACTTGTTATAGACTTACAACGACGCTTTTTCCAATCTTCAACTCATTTCTGATAATCGAGCTTTGAGATGGCTTTAGCTTCCTAAGCGATGCATTATCTTATATCATCTATGCTTGTAATATGATGGCCTTTCAAAGTTTTCTTATTTTTGGGAACAGTCTTGTTTTTGAGAACAGAGGCCACATGGGGCTGTGTGTGGCGGATATGGAGGCTGGTACATCATTACATTGTTGCGTTTTGTTAAAAATTCACGAACAAGCAAAGCCATACAGCCTTTTTGTTTTGATTTTAAAATGCATCACCTAAGGGCGATGGTCGTACAAGTAGTACTTCTTACTGATGGTTCGATTTTAGGGCGACAACTCGTGGTGTACTAGGCTGTTAAAAGCGAAGAACACAGTGAACGTAACCTTCACATTTGACCGCAACTGTCGAGCTTTTTCCGTTTTGGCGTCCAAGAGTGCTTCGACTAAGGCGACTGAGACTTAGTTTCGACATCATATCCGTAAACTCATGTGGCATCACCACTTATGGCACCTTTCAGCAGTTCTGCATAGCTTTTTTTGAGCAATTTGCATTCGCCGCTATTTTCGTTCGCAATCCTACAATTTTGGAACAAATGTTGCTGCCACAGATTTCATACCGAAACATTCGAAAAAGATTCACGGCATGGGAAAACTGATATGTCAAGATCAGTGACTTGTCTTATTGTGACTCGACGCTCGTTCATAATCTTTTCTTGTACTTTTTTCACAATTTCATGCGTTGATGATGCACTGGGACTTCCTGGGCGCTCGTCATGGCCATCTTCGTAACGTCGATACCCCTAGTAAATCGCTGTTTTCGTAGCGGACTCACCAAAAGCGATATTTAGCGTTTCTAAAACTTGTTGCACTTTATTTCGTTCTTATTGCAAAATTTAATACAAATTACGTGATTCATTTCTGTAAAAAAAATAAATAATCCCTTATAATGCCAAAACACATGTAATCTTTTTGACGGCTAACGATATTCTATATACCCGATATAATTAACACTGTAAGAGTCTTTTCGGGTATGTTTACCAACACAACAACGAAGATATCGCGCGAATCGGACAAACAAAACACGAGAAATCAAAAAATTTCCTTTACTTTTTGAACTCATCTCCTACACTACACATTATAAAAAAGAAGACAATGTCACCGTGGTCCTTGAAGACCTTTTCCTCAAAAACCTTTCAACTCATGCTGCAAATTATCACTAACAGAAAAGGAAAGTCGTATTTCAATATGAAACACACTGGCTTTTGAACAAAGTTACGACTATAAATGAGACAATTTTTTTTACAAATTTCAACAGATGACTCAGTATCTGTCATGCTGTGATGCCACTTAAAATTTAAGCAGTAAGTACAAAATTACGTATCTTTTCTCAAATGAGTGTCGCTGTCTAATTTCACCTGTGAGGTCTACGCAGAACTGTAAATTGAAGAGCAGTCTAACGAGACAGCTTAAGTTCACACTCCGAAACTACGGTCGTAATTCTCTGGAAAATGAGGAGAAACAGCAGCGAGTCGGGAAGTGGCTTTGCCCGCCTCACAAGCTACGCGTGCACTGGCTCACTGCAGTATACCTGGTTCACTGCAGTATACCCAGCGCTCTTTAGTGGGTGGCTGCACCCTGTAATTCGCGCTCGTAACTTCTTCCTATTGTTGCATTCTTCAGCGGACCTGTCATCCACGAGAGAATCTGATCTTAATCCTCGACTCCAGCGTCGTCGTCGTCCCCTCTACCCCCCCCCCCCCTCTCTCTCTCTCTCTCTCTCTCTCTCTCTCTCTCTCTCTCTCTCTCTCTCACACACACACACACACACACACACACACACACACACACACACACAGAGAGAGAGAGAGAGGGGGGGGGGATACTCACAACCTTGAGGTAAGTGTAATTCGTCCTTTAGTCTGTTTATGAGCACAGCTATGTTACTTGAAAATATAAAACGTAACCAAGGAGGCAAGCGGCAGAAAACGCGCGATCTTATGTTTCGTGTGAGCAGTTACGACAGGTCGCTTCCTCGTGTTGCTGCCGATTCCGAGACAGCAAGAAAAAGAAACGTGTAGGTAACAGGTTTGCACATGTTTTTTCCTAAATTCCTTTCTTTCACGCAGAGTTACATATTAACGCACAAAGGCCAAAGGTAAAGATAAAAAAGACCATTACACAAACCTCTATCGCATACACGCAATATTATAAAGGGAAAAGGGGATTTTGCATAGTAGTGGAGCGCGTTGTATCGTAGAGGGAGGAATATAATAGCAGCGAACAACCCCTATATGCGTGGAAAGATCCCTTCCCCCCACGCCGTTCCTCGCCGCCCCAGTATTCTTGTTAACTTCCTCCCTTTTATACCTCTCCCACCCTTCCCTTATATTTTTGTAGAGCACTTGAGCGCTGTTCCCATCCAACCCTTGAAATATGGCTCAGCACGAGGTGGTACAAAAAGGCGGCCTGGCCTCCCCGTTTTTTAAATGATGAAGAACCCCTGCGCGCCAGAGAGAGTGCACGAGTGAGTGAGCGCGACAGCACGCACGCGCGTGCATGTTCGTGCGACCGACCGCCGGACGTGCCTTCTATCCTCTCACCTACGCGCACGCGGAAAATCTACTTTTAGTACTCCTCTGACACCCACCGTGCTCCGTAGGTGGAAAAAAAGCCGTGATCGGAAGGTTGTATAATATCGCTACAGCTGTACACCGAACTAATATGAATTTTTCGCGTAGGTATACGATATTGCTCGCTTTGCTATCATTGGAGGCAAAAGGAAGTGATAACCGTCAATTTAGTAAAGATTAGTCTGATCACATTATCTGTCGAGCTTTTGCATGCACCACTTGATAATAAGTAGTTCCCTATGTACTGCAAGAAAATACTGTTGCAATATAAAATTTTGTGTCTTATCGTATTTAGGCCGTATGTTTTTGTCTTTGAATTTAACAAAACATACAGAACGCATGGAACACACTGTTCTGCGGACCCCTTCATTTGTCTCCTACCACCTCCTTTCCTCGTTCATTATTCCGCTTTAAATTTCTCTCCTGATACCATAACATAAAAAAACTCTTGACCTTAAAAAGGAAATGTACTTCTGTATCTTTCTATATTCGACCACTTTATAAATACAGTTGGTGTACTGACTGATAGTTTAATTAAAGGGTAAATAAATTTCGGTTTTGTGCGCGTGCGAAAAACAAATTCGGTGTCTTTCGAATTTAAAATAGCGGTGTCTTTCGAATTTAAAATAGCGATATAGCCCTGGATTCAGCCGAATTGATCAAATATCTCTGCAACACTGATGGTTCGATTAAATATTTTTGGGTGAAGTGAAGCGATGTGAAACGGGAAGAACGCATGAAATCAATTATCAGGGCGGTAAACAGCCGAAATTCTGGACATTTGTGGTAAGATCTTGTGGGACCAAACTTCTGAGATCATCGGTCCCTAAGCTTACACTCTACTTACTCTAACTTTAACTAACTTACGCTATGGGCAACACACACACACACACACACACACACACACACACACACACACACACACACACACACACACACACACATGCCCGAGGGAGGACTCGAACCTCCGACGGTAGGAGCCGCGCGAACCGTGACATAAGCTCACGACCATGCGGATATCCCGCGCAGCTAAACAGCCGACAAAGATTTATTATACCAACAATAGAAAAGTAAAGTGCAGCTACAAATGAAATCACGTACAAACTCTCTTGACATCTACTCTCGAGTAATCTTTGGGAGAACATCTGCTTTCTTTCCGGCAAACGCTGTCAGGCTATTTTAAAAAACTAACATTTGGGGCAAAGTGAAAAAACCTAGTCTACTGACTCCATCGCACACGTTGTGGAAGAGCCATAAGAACAAGATGTAAAAGATTTCAGACAGTACTGAAGTGTACAGGTCTTCATTTTTTCCAAGATCTGTTCGCGAGTGACACTAAAATGAAATAAAGGAACAAAGTTCCGAAGAACCCTTCTTCCACGCTCCAGTAAGTGGAGGGTCGTTGGAGAAGTAGGAAATAGTCGGGAATTCCAGAGAACAGCATGTTTCTTGGCAAGAGTGATTCTTGTGCAAATCTAAGTGAAGTTTGAACCACATACGTCAATTATTTGTTGACAATGTTTGTAAAAGCCTCTGAGGAACAGCTACTTCACCGACTTCCTTGTTATGTTCCAATTACGATGAGCTTGAACTTTCCATTTCCACTATCTGCTGAAAGTGCCCTTAACGCCGCCATCTCCCCCCCCCCCCCCTCCCCATACTCTATCATCTCCATCATCGCTATCATTACTGAAGGAAGGACAGGTCGCGATGCTGTTCTATTGTCTCTGAGGTTCAAGAAGACGGTGGCTGTACTTCCACTCACGCCTACCATCTGCCGGGGAAGATAAAATGCTGTCACCACGAGGAACGCAGAAAAACTACGTGGTTGTGAGCTGTTGATCGAGCGGGGTTGTCAGCGAGGAGAACGGTAAGGGACGTAGCAGCGAGCAGTCAGAGATACGGCAAAGGCAGCCTTAATTGTGGCCATCCTATTATTAAACGAGTCTGTCTTATTAGGCAACGGCTTGACAATTTAATTTCTTGGGCGGGACGCGCTGAGGTTAATCTGCTCCGGCGCATGCGACAGGGTAGGCAATCAGCAAGCGCTTGACCGCGGACGGTCCTTCTGCCGGACACTCGAGTCTCGTAACGAAAAGTTAACGACGTCCATAGCCAAGTGCCGCCAAAATACCTCGTCTCCAGCAAGCGCTCGCACCGCCCTCTTTCTCATCTACTCGCTCCGCGCACGGAGAGAAAATCCATGAACCACTTGAACTAAGTTTGAATGCAAAGAGCGAGTCGTCGCCTGGCAAAAGCACGCGTATGTTGAAGAAAAAATAAAACCTCGGCGATGATATAAAACTCGCCAATGTAAAATGTCAGTCGGCACAAGTTTCCTTCGGCGGACTGCTGTGACAACCGCAGTTGATTTATAAAGGTCGACGAAACATAATGAACAAAAACAAATTACTTCCTGCGAGAAACTTCAAGAAATAGCACTATTGCTGTTTCAAACAACAAAGACATAACTTCGCCTTTGCTTTCCAATTTTGCATAAAAAAAGAGTCAGACTGCGATTACTTCGTCATTAAGTCTGTCGTCCACAACATATTTACTCACTGAGAAACGTGAGCGATGATTACCATCGAGAATAATATTAATAATAATAATAATAATATATGCAATACCAGTATATCTACTCTGTGAGTATTACGTACTTAATTGTGTTCTCTTTAACGAACACGACACGTCGCACCAGATTATCGTGAGTTTGTTTGCGGGTGGGGAAGGGGGGGGGGGGGAAGTAGGAGCGCTCACCGACGGAATTATCAGCGCGTGAAAATTATCGTTAAATATAAGTAATAATCGGGCAGGTAACGCATGTGGTAATGACATAATTTAACTATATATGTTTACAGCGTACTAACAGCAAAATTTCGAAATGAGATCACTCTGGGAATATCTGCGCGAAAAATCCTATTCTTCAAATGGAAACAACATGCAGTCACTCTTCCAATCTAAGTATCTTTGTTACAAATGATCCTACATAAAAAAATTCTAAATTTTATCTGAATATTTGTCAAGTGATGTATTTGAACTAACTTATGTACGAGAGTACAATGCATGTCCTCGGAGTCTTGTTTTACATATAGTGTGAGTGGTCTTCTAATTCCTTATCGTTATTTCTCAATGATGTCCATGCTCCAGAGGTACCCAGATGTGCATATTCTGAAAGATTTTATGCTCACTGCTTAAACCACAAAGATGTCAGCAATATAAATTATTTCCCGCGAAGAAATACAAATGAATGATTTCGATCACTGGTCAAGCGAATAGATTTACAGTTTTAATTTTCAGATATACTCGTTTCAAAGCATAAGTTATGTTTAATTTTCCTTACGGGATCCATCTAGAAATATAATTTTGCCCACTCTGTTGCTTTCTTTTACCGTTGTTATTTAATGTTTTAAAAATACTTTTTGCAATTCGAAAGCCAACCCTGATAAAAATAATTAACAGGGAAGCACAGTTTCATTAGTTAGTTGCAATATTTCCCTACGATAAAGAATAAAACACTCCGCATAAAAACACTAGTGACATTACACAAAAAAATTACATTTCGTGGAAATGTCACAAAATCACCACCACATACATTTGACAAATGTTAACAAGCCTCTTCACCTGACAATTAGAAAAAAATAAGGAAAAAACACACTAAACGCGTCGTGCATGGTAGCGACTATATGCCTTGTGCTTTGTCATTTAATTTGTAACAGTTGCCGGCTTGAAGTTAAATCCAGTAAGAATGTTATTAATTTTCCCTAACTGTGCTATGAGATAACAAAAAAAAGGCATGTACTTCAACAGAATGAATGAATCAATGAATGAAAAACAATGTCCGGGGCGGGATTTGAAATCCGTCCCTTTTGAAAGTAAAATGGCCATCTTACCGCAGAAGTCTTCGCTCAATATTTAGCGTCAGTAGTCACGTCATGGGAGTGTGGTGGACTAGACGAAATGGCAAGGTAATGAAGTAGATTCCTGGTAAATCCGCAAAGAAGAACCCTTGCTGGTACACAGTGGGCGCAAATCTCCGTCAGAGCCATTTCAGTGGATGCCGAGCACCTGCCGGAGGGCCGGGATAAGCAGTTGGGTACTCGCGCAGTAAGAGACATCTGGGAGCGACTCCACGATTCCAAGTCAAGAGGCCGAGGGTGCTTGGCGCGGAGGGTGCTTGGACTACTTCCAGCCTGCACTACCTTGGAGCACCATTATTGGTTCTGGAGAATGTCTTCGATGCAATGCGACCGCAGAAACGCCACTGCTGGCCAGGCAATATAACGACGTCGCTGTTCAAGTGTTCAACAACCCAGCTATGTCTGCGCAAAACACTGAATAACCACGAATAGAGTCGTTTTTTTTGCGAAATGAACGATCAGAGCACCTTTCTCTCATTCTGAAATCGATGACTGCCAAGTAGATGGAGCATTTCTGGACGTCCGAAAAGCATCTGACTCGCCACCACACCTACGCTTACTATTGAAAACACGATGGTAATGAGTACTAGGCGAAATTTGTGTCTGGGCTGACGATTTCTTAGTAGGGAGAAAGCAGAATGTTAACTTGGATGGAGAGTCAGCGGCAGATGTAGAAGTAACTTTAAAGAGCACCAGGGACTCTTGCGGTTCATGTTGTATATAAATGACACGGAAGACAGTATTAACATTAACCTCTGACTTTTCGCAGCTGATGAAGTTGTCTATAATTAAGTACATGTATACAGTCAGAGGTTGATAAAGTTTCAAAGGGACGCAGAGATCAGCAACTTGTTCCAAACATACATTCATAAAAGTGAAATTGTGCACTTGATAAAACGAAAAATTACATTATCCTACGACTACAATATCACTGAATCACAATTGGTGATAACAGTCAATTCATGCAGATATTTGTGAATGACAATTTGTAGGGTCGAGAGAGAGAGAGAGAGAGAGAGAGAGAGAGAGAGAGAGAGAGATGGCATAGGTGGGTAAATCAGGTGGAATACGTTGTTCGTTGGCAGGACACTGGGAAAACTCAATCAGTTCACAGAAGATATTGCTCACAAAACACATTTGTAAGGGCCATCTTAGGCTATTGCTCTAGTGTATGGGTTCCGTACCGGACTGGACTAACAGGTAACATTGAACTCGCACAAAGACTGGCTCAGCACGAATGGTTCGTCCCTGCGAGACGTCAAGAATAGGGCTATGTTGAAAAAACTGAACTCGCAAGCGCTTGAAGTGAGGACTCTAGGAATGTACTACAACCCCTTACGAATCATTCCCACGGAAACAAGATGGATTAATTATTCTTGCGCTCCACAATCTAATGGATTGGAAAGAAGCCTTAATAAATGGTACAATGGCACGTTCCCTCTCCCATTTCATTGTGGTTTGCAGAGAATCGATTGAGATGTAGAATATCACACGCTGTGTACCAAGACAGTAAACCGTCTCTTCCTACAAAGTGGATTGAAATCCATCAATAAGTTCTCACCTTTTGTACACGTACCGCAGTTACTGGAAAGTTTAATTCGTAAGACCACTGTTTCTTCTTTTGTAGCCAGGAATAGCAGGTAAAAGAATACAATTCTAAAATTGAGGAATTTAAAAAAAATAACAACCCTTAATAATACTCGAAACACTGAGATGCTGCATTTGAAGACACCACACTGTGACAATTTTTTCTATGGTGGAACTACGGGACTTGCCATAAGTGAGAAGAGATATTAAGTGGACTCAATTTTGAGTCGCTGTGTAAATGTAATAATACCCCCACGCAATTATTATTGAAAAAAGTGACTGTCTCGCGACAAAATATCCTAAAGTAGCAGTTATGCTCTCATAAATGTTGGAATGCTTTTGGCAAATTCACTGAAACGCTGTTGCATTTGCAGACACCAAACTGTCACATTAATTTTTTCTATGGTGGAACTCCGGGACTTATCGTTTGGGAGCAAGCTCTGAATAAACCAGTGACATACACACAGAAACTCCGCAGACCACAGCTGACGATTTTAGATCTAATATTAGCGACACTGCCCCGCTTCATTCGCGTATGGCCCGATTTAGTACTCTTTTACGTTGTGTACAAAGTGTTTGGGGACTTTCAGCACGATACTACGTTTGTCACATTTGAACTAAATGTTTTCAATTCATCATTTGCCTAAGACGTTTGGGACAGTTCTACCAAGTGCATATATTCTAAATTTCTCGAGAGAGTTTTGCCTTTAGTGATCACAGTCGCTGCAAATAGCACCATGATCACTAATCCTCGCCTCACGCACAACTTTACTGAAAAGATCGGGTTTGCTCGAATCACAACGTCTCAAGTATTTATCTTGTGTGGTCGCTGTCATGCTTGTTGAATGAGGCGATTATGTGATGACAGAGTCGGTATTATTTCACAAGATGTAACGTACGAGCAGTGATTTCCAGTAGATAATACGTATACTGAAGTCAGCCTTACTACTGTCGTACGGTTTAAGTTATTACATTCTGTCAAATGTAGGTTATCTTTGCATGACTTGACGATAGATATGCCACGATCTATCGTGCTCGGTCCTATTATTAAAACCAAGTCCATCAATGCAAGTTTCTTTTGTACACTTGAAGCAGTTTCGAATTCATTTTGTACTTCATTATAATACAAAGTTTCTACTTTTTACAACTTTCCACCTCCTGAAGAATTCATCATTAAGATTTCCGTTCCAAGAGGTGCCGGTCCCTGAGACACTAGTTTCTAAGAGAGATGAAAGTTCCGGGACTCTGCTACGTACGTTTCAGTTAATAGTTTAATGTTTCCACTCTTCATAATTGGTATCGGAACAGTCTAAACAGCTGATTTCTCCAATTGCGAGTTTCCGTCTGGAAAAGTCTACGATCTTCGCCTAAGTAAAACTAGTAACTTTGTGGTTTCAGTTTCATTTATGTTCCATTACCTGTTTCAAATCGGTCTGGCTAATAGTCGGAGGAAGGCTCTGATCATGGAAGTACCTAATTTACTTGTGTAACAAGTTCCCTTTTGCGCTGCTCTCTCCTATATTTATCTATATATAAAATTGCAGTAGATATAAAAACTGATGTAACTGTAACGACTTAGTTGGGTTCCATTTGAATCGTGTAACTACACCGACACTTACGTGTTCAGTCTCAAGTATGCACCATACATATGCTCATGACGACAACGAGATACCACGCCGAATGTAAATACATAATTAGCTCATGTTTCACAATGTAACTAAAACATTTAAATTGTAATTAGTGCACTATCTGGATACGTACAAGGCATCTTATTCTGTATTCCCTATGTTTTTAGATGTCTGACATTGCTTAAACAATACTAATTGATTTTCACACACGTCAGTATCTGCCTCCTTTGGCTAGTGTTACCCTATCAGACATCTTTGTTAAATATCTTTTATAAAATATGTTTTATAAGATCTCTAATGGTGTACTGGAATAGTTTTATCGTATGTCGTACGAGCTCTGTAAAAATTCTATTAAAAATCTTTGAAAGTGTAATACAGTCCTTTGGAAATGGAATAATTATAATCTTCTTGTAGAGTGCTGGTTTTTCGCCTGTCTCATATGAGGGCACCGGAGCTGACTGGTTTTCTAATCCTAAAGCATAGCAAAACACGGTACACACTATTGTGGCAGGGATATGGAAACGGGAGCATCAGGCCGTTCTGAGAACTTTTTTTAAATTGACTGTGTCTGTACTTGTCCGATGAGTGGCTCTCAGGAAGACTCTAATGCAATCGATACAAACAACTGAGGCCTAAAGATTGGTAAACACTCGTTGGCCACGTCTTTCTTGCCTTACTTGTCTCATGTCGAGTGACAGCTAGCGCAGCGCTACCTGTCAAGTCACTCCCGGGCACCAGCGCTTTTCAGTCGTTGCCAGATTCTAGTTATTCTTCGTGTTTTAATGTCGCTGTTAAACCGACTCATATCGCAACAGAGTAATTTGGAACCATTCTATGCAACTTGCAAATAAATGACTACATTTCAACAAACATTTTGTTTGTAAAGATTAACATATCTTTACAAATCAACGTTTTCCCTTGACACTGGGCGCATCAGGAAACAAGGGATGTCCAGTATTTGTTCCAACTGACTTCAAACGCATTACAAAGACCAAATTACAAATATCTGAGGACACACCATAAAAAAGGCAGATGACAGCTCTAACAAAAGACGCCAAATACATACACGGAATTAAAAATACTATATATCAAATATAGAGATTATTTACATTTAATGAAAGATATTTTATATACCACATATGTTAACAGAGACATGGTTGGATATAAAAAGCTGACATGTCCCATCTCCTCCAACCTGGATACGTCCAGTCACTCTGTGCAGCAGCTGCGTAATTTATTAATTTCGAAATGTAATCGAGTAAATATATTTGCTCACAAATAGGGGGTGAACCCGAAATCCACCAACAAAATTTCAGTGGCTGTTCGGGGATGTTGTGTGATGTCCTTAGGTTAGTTAGGTTTAAGTAGTTCTAAGTTCTAGGGGATTGATGACCACAGATGTTAAGTCCCATAGTGCTCAGAGCCATTTTTTTTTTTTTTTGTTCGGGGATGTCTCACGGATAATTTGATATAAGGGAACGGTGGTCTTAAAATTCGGTTCCATTTACTAGTGTTACTTGCCGTTGACAATAGTAATTCCCTCTTTACTCTTCGCCCCTAAGCTTGCATTCTGTGCTGCTCTTTGTCTCGTCTTTGCTTTTTGGTCAGTGTTAGTTGTACGTTTAAAGTGACACACAACAGTACGGACAGGTTTACTGATGAAGAATTGGTCTTTCTGTGCTTCACTGAATGCAATGGAAGATCGGCACAACGACGCGTGCTTGAGTTGTTCCCTCACCGACAGCGACCACATCACAGTATTTTGGCATCTGCACACAGGCGACTATGAGAAACAGGATCCTTCCGCATTAGAATGATTGTATATTACGCTAATTTTCACTGTTATGGAGGTTTACAGAAATAAAGTTAATTGGGGGTAACAACAGCGATTAAATCATAATTACATTAGTACACTGTAATCTGTCATCGGATACCACCACGGGGCCCTTGTACCAATCAGAAAATATCCGTGAACAGTCTTCGAAATTTTGCCAAACACTGACATTGCCTGCCAGTGGCATAGCGACGGTTGTAATTAATGGATAGAAGGCTGCCAGAGGTCGCAAATAATTTGATTTATTTTGGTCAGTTTCGCGCTTCAGACACTAACATTCTCAGACATTCGTGGACATAGTGGCAACACGTTACAAGTGACAAGCGCCGCTCGGCACCACCGTCAACTCAAAGTGTAGCATCCGACGAGCGAAACCGGTCAAAATAAATCAAATAATAAAGCACAGCATAGCCGTTTTCGGGACATTAACTCCTAAATTTTATCGGTGGAGTTAGTCTTCACAGCGTATCAGGTATTTGTATGTTCTGAAACGGTATATTCCATTGACATTTTTTCGGTTTAGAAAGTAACAGCCTGGAAGGAAGCGATTAAGTGGTACTACTAGCGGCGCCGGAGCCCCGGACACTCTCGACGGAAGGCGTGGACAAGCAGCGTCGTGTCAGCGCCACAGCGGCACGCCGGCCAGTTGGTGGCGCGCGGGAGGGGCCCGCTGACTGGAGAGCGTGCGCAAACAGACGTTGCGCGTGGCGCGAGCCACGGCGCAGGAACGGTGCATACCTAATGGCCCGCCTCCCCCGACACCGGCCAGCATTTAAAGTAATGAATATACACGGCCGCGCTGGCGCCACCCGGTATGCATAAAATGGCAGCTCCGCGCCATACATAATGCATTAGGTCGCCCGCAGGCGCAGACGCGGCCCGGAAGCTGCCAGAAATGAACTGCAGTGCCGCGTCAGCCGGGAACCACGTGCAAACGACGTAGATCGGTACAAGTGGATACAAGGCGCTTCGATTCTGGCAAACTAACCGGTCTTATTACATTCAGCGACACGGACGCCATTAAAGCGTGCCAAATGAGATGACTACGTCGAAGGGTATCTGTACTCTCTTGGTAACTAACAATGAGTTCCTGCAGTCGTGACGCGTAATATATTGAAGCTTTGAGAACTACAATTTAGCACCAATGAAAGGCGATCCAAAGACCTATCTGAAATGACCTGATGGAAGTAAGAACCAAGTACATGTAATCTACGTTCTGGTTTAAATCACACGATTGCAAATCATATGACGTCCACCAAATACGCTGCAACTTAAGACATCAACGAATATACGTGGGTCACTCCATAGGTCATGGTAACTATATTCTATCTCACGATAATGGCTCAACATGGGAATTCCAAGATGTGCACTGAACCGGTACGGTGGAGTGTGTCTGAAAGCAAACACAAAATAGGGTTCCAGTACAGGAGATCACGGTAAAGGTTGAAATGAAACACACGCATTGGAATTCTGGGCAAGTTTATTGTGCACGACTACACAAGGAACAAGAATGAATCGAATTCAAGAATTGTGCTTCAAAGTAATCTGCCCACTGCATACACACAGCGTTGCCACCGATGGGGAAGGCGTCGAGTGCCACTGGCATTGGCATTGTCATCAATGTGTGCCTTCTGTCGCCGAAATGGAAGGACATTCGCCGAATTTGTAAAGCGCCTCTCAAGTAATGGTTTCCTCAACTGTACACTACTGGCCATTAAAATTGCTATACCAAGAAGAAATGCAGATGATAAACGGGTATTCATTGGACAAATATGTTATACTAGAACTGACATGTGATTACATTTTCACGCAATTTCGGTGCATAGATCCTGAGAAATCAGTACCCACAACAACCACCTCTGGCCGTAATAAAGGCCTTGATACACCTGGGCATTGAGTCAAACAGAGCTTGGATGGCGTGAGCAGGTACAGCTGCCCATGCAGCTTCCACACGATATCACAGTTCATCAAGAGTAGTGACTGGCGTATTGTGACGAGCCAGTTGCTCGGCCACCATTGACCAGACGTTTTCAATTGCTGAGAGAGCTAGAGAATGTGCTGGCCAGGGCAGCAGTCGAACATTTTATGTATCCAGAAAGGCCCGTACAGGACCTGCAACATGCGGTCGAGGATTATCCTGCAGAAATGTAGGGTTTCGCAGGGATCGAATGAAAGGTAGAGCCACGGGACGTAACACATCTGAAATGTAACGTCCACTGTTCAAAGTGCCGTCAATGCGAACAAGAGGTGACCGAGAAATGTAACCAATGGCACCCCATAGCATCACGCCGGGTGATACGCCAGTATGGCGATGACGGATACACGTTTCCAATGTGCGTTCACCGCGATGTCGCCAATCACGGATGCGACCATCATGATGCTGTAAACAGAACCTGGATTCATCCGAAAAAATGACATTTTGCCATTCGTGCACTCAGGTTCGTCATTGAGTACACCATCGCAGGCGCTCCTGCTTGTGATGCAGCGACAAGGGTAACCGCAGCCATGGTCTCCGAGCTGTTAATCCATGCTGTTGCAAACGTCGTCGAACTGTTCGTGCAGATGGTGGTTGTCTTGCAAACGTCCCCATCTGTTGACTCAGGGATCGAGACGTGGCTGCACGATCCGTTACAGCCATGCGTATAAGACGCCTGTTATCTCTACTGCTAGTGATACGAGGCCGTTGGGATTCAGCACGGCGTTCCGTATTACCTTCCTGAACCCACCGATTCCACATTCTGCTAACAGTCATTGGATCTCGACCAACGTAAGCAGCAATGTCGCGATGTGATAAGCCGCAATCGCGATAGGCTACAATCCGACCTTTATCAAAGTCGGAAACGTGATGGTGCGCATTTCTCCGCCTTACACGAGGCATCACAAGCGCGTTTCACCAGGCAACGCCGGTCAACTGCTGTTTGTGCATGAGAAATCGGTTGGAAACTTTCCTTATGTCAGCAGGTTTAAGTGTCGCCATCGGCGCCAACCTTGTGTGAATGCTCTGAAAAGCTAATCATTTGCATATCACAGCAACTTCTTCCTGTCGGTTAAATTTCGCGTCTGTAGCACGTCATCTTCGTGGTGTAGCAATTTTAACGGCCAGTAGTGTAGAATGTGGTCAAAGTCGCATGGAGGGTTAGTAGGGTGAGTGAGGAGAATCTACCTTGTAGCACGACCCAGACAATCTCACGCTGAATATTTCAGATGCTGGTGCCAAGCCAACCTCGCATGCGGTCGCAATCTGTGGTTGATTTGGGTAACGTTTGCCGGGGGCTTTCGAATGTATTTACTGCTATTAGGGTGACGTCACACACACGAAAAATCCATTCACTGTAAAGAATGGCATCAAAAATAGTACGGACAAAGAAAATCTATATGTTACGCCCGATTTGCAATCTGAGTGGCAAGCTACAATAGGTCTCCCTTTTGTGATGTATAAGATAACATGGGACTTCTGCTCATAACGCAACCATGATCACGACATTTCGGTCCAGTTTCAAGTGTATGAGATGGATAAGATGCGCGCTGTATAAACTCGCGCCTTTGCAACTCTCAAGGCTACCTACCACACATACGTCCATAAGCTAAGCCATCCTTACAAAAACACGAGAGAACAATTCGCCACGGCGGAACAACATGGAAATACGTGATACATACTACAAGAGCACTTAGTGTGTCTGTATCATTCGTGTCGGCAGACATCATGTGTGCAGTGATTCTACTTGCGTGTGGTGCGAGTTTGGGAAGCATTATGCCGTAACGATTGCGTCTGGAGGACATTAAGCGGTATGGGTCATTAGCAAGACCAGTGGACGACCACAGTCAACAGTGGTAAGCTGTGAGTTGAATGTTACCTGCAGCAGCATTTCATGGCCAGAAGGTAGGTACGGCCGCTTGAGCAGGGTCGATTACGAACTACAACCCAACGCCTGGTCAGTCCAACCCTCGTAAGCAACACGTTGCCCAGCAAATGCGGCCTCTCTCCCATCGTGAGTCAACCTAGGAACAATCGACCAGTGTCCTAAGAATGAGTCGCGGTGTAGCTTGGAAAGTGATTCTTACTGCCTGTTTATCTGGAGCTCAATTGGACACATCAGAAAGGTGGAATGTAAAAACATTACGGTGATATTTGCTCTGTTGCAGCATCATGTTATAAGGAATACGTCACTGTATGTGTATCCTAGGATACTTTGATTACTGCAGATGATATGGACAGCAATCGGCAAGCGTATCTACGCCCTTTTCAATGTGCCCATGGATCTGGGTTCCATGTGATGGACGGCAGTTCCCAGCCACACAGAGCTGGCGAGGTGCAGTACCTACAACATGAAATCAGGTATCCAGGCAGCCAACTAAGTCACTGGACTTATTTGAACACGCATGTAACGCTTTTGGCAAAAGGGCGGCAGCCTTGGCATCATCAAGACCGATCTCTCATGGGCACCGGAAGTCTGCCCCCCAAACTGCTCTCTCGCAGTTCGCTAGTATCAAATTCCATACTGTGCTACTAGTATGCGGAACGAAACCACTTACGTCAAGTGCCAAAGACAGCTCACAGCCAGTTTTTTGTTTATCGTGTACCATCATCGCCGTACCACGAATCACAATGTTTGCATATTGGTGCACAAATTATAGCTGTGCTTGATGTTGTTTCGCAGTTGTCGAAGATCCCACATCTTGCGGACATGAGCGCACGTAATGATCTAAGCCAAGCAAAGGGGGACGAGCGCGAGCCGCTCCTGCCGCAGATATGAATAAATATACATAAATCGGGGTGCCTGGGTTGTCTTACAGAGGGATAAGAAGTAGTGCGTGGCACTGTCAGCTTGTACGAACAATTCCGTAACTTCTGAAACAAGGAGAATACTATTTATGTACTGTGTGAAGTGCGCTAGGGTACTTATATAACCAGCTGCAGTACACGAATCGTACGGATGTTTATGTCACGAAATGAAATGAAGTCGCAGACCATAGTATTTATATCCATCACCGATAACACGACAGGCTTCAGCATGAAGTTTTGTTCAAGTTAATACAATTTGAAAAGTAAAGTATTCGGCAAAGTCCACATCAAACTGAGCTCAAATTGCAATCACGGCTCGTGGTTGGGAAATGTGCTACACGGTTTATGGGACACCGGCACATTTTTCTGCACATGTCAGAAGAAACGTAACGCTACAATATGGTCAGAGATGGACTGTTTGAGCAAATCCTTTACACTGGACACCAAGAATACCTACCTTAATTTTCTGGATTTATTACTGTGGGTTCATCTCAAAAGTTAAAGAGTACAACAGGGCCGAGGAGCTTTAGCGACGAACTCGTCAGTCACGTCAAGATTAACGATATGATGCGAGGTTGCTTGATATAACTTGTCTCTCACTGCAGAATCGAGTCCAGAGCTGCATTCAAATGCGAGGACGACAGGCGAAACGCCGTGTTTTCACAGGTACGAGAGCACGGCAAATTGTTACACGTAACCTGGCTAAGTGTACTGCATTTCTGGTTGAGATAGGGCGTAAACGATATTTGAACCTAAATAGATGGGCACTTTAATACGCCTAGAAATTTATTTATTTATTTATTTCAATAATAGTACAGAGTAACCCACCACCTTGAAATGTAAAGTGGGTCGGATGCTTCTAAATCTAACAGCAAAGTCTTACCATTATTACAATATTATTGGTATACAGTTGTTAATGCTTTTTTAAATAATATAAGGAACATAATATAAAAATTTCTCTACGGTTCCAGCGAACTGAATGCTTAACAATTGTTAAAATGATTCTACATAATTTGTTTCTGCCTAGTTGATGAGAACATAACTTATGTAATGCATAGGTCAAAGAAAAATAGAAAGAAAAATGTAATACAATTAGTGTGGTGAAAATAATTTGCAATAGGTAGGGGGAAGTCAGATACTGTATCTGGACGCGTAATGTAGTCTAAGGAGCACGTTGATTGATAATGGCCTATTCCTATCTATTTCAGGTGCAAAGGTCTCGGTAGAACCTCGAGCCATTCTCATATGAAATGGTTCGTGCTATTGTATGTTTACTGTGTTTGGGTATATTAGTATATTACCGGGAGTGTTGCAAGTCAGGACATTACATGATATTCAGCAGCTGTTTGTTTGTCCTACTGTTAGTAGTTGCAGTATATTCTATGAGATACCATAGATGCATACACCTGGTATTATACAGATTAAATACTGATTGAGCATTTGCTACAAGGAATACATGAATTTTAGCTTTACATGAGGCCTAGAAAGTTTACATCTGAAATACAATTGTACTATTTCAGATATCAGCAGCTAAATGTGATGTTAGTACCCCATCATGGCCGTTACCACAATCGCTAATGCTTCGAAAAGATAGCATCTCCTAGCAATCCTGGAAGATCCCGCCGCAGAAATCTTAAGTACCATCGGCCAACAAGTATTCTTGGAAGAAAGTGTGGTCTAATTACACTACCACCTACGACCCCCAGCGACACATTCAATGAGAAACGTTGTTGAGGTTATGAACAGCGTGTAGGTTTACGTCAAATTTTAATCCAAAAACATGGTGACTTCAAAGAAAATATTAAATTTTATATACATTTGTACTGCCTAGGACAAATATGGAAAGTTTTTTATCATCGGATAATTCAATCCGTATCAGTTTTCGCTGTAAATTACGATACACCCTACACACTGAGGTGGCACAAGTCATGGGATAGCAATATGCGCATATACAGATGGCGGCAGTATCGCGTACACAAGGTATAAAACGACAGTGGATCGGCGGAGCTGTCATTTGTACTTAGGTAATTCACGTGAAAAAGTTTCCGACGTGATTATGAGCGCACGATGGGAATTAACAGACTTTGAACGCGGAATGTTGTTGAAGCTAGACGCATGGGATATTCCATTTTGGAAATGGTTAGGAAATACAATACTCCGATGTCCACAGCGTTAAGAGTACACCGAGGATACACATTTCAGGCAATTACTCTCACCACGGATAACGCAGTGGCCGATAACCTTCACTTAACTACCGAGAGCAACGGCGTTTGTGTAGAGTTATCAAGTGTTAACAGACACGCAACACTATATGAAATAACCGCAGAAATCATTGTGTGACGTACGATGTACGTATATATTACGACAGTGCGACAAAATTTGGCTTAATGGGCTATCGCCCCAAACGACCTACGCTACCAGCACGACGTCGGATGAAACGCCTCTCCGGGGCTCTTGTCCATATAGGTTGGATCCTAGACGAAGGGAAAACCGTAGCCTGGTCAGATGAGCCGATGATGGGATTCGAGTGTGGCGCAGGCCCCACGAAGCCACGGATCCAAGTTGTCAACAACATGTGGTGGCTTCATAATGGTGTGGGCTGTGTTGACATGGAATAGACTGGATACTCTGGTACAACTGAACCGATCATTGACAGGAAAATTGTTATGTTCGGCTACTTGGAAACCATTTGCAGACCTTCACGGACATGATGTTCTCAATCAACGATGGAACTTTTATGGCCGGCCGCGGTGGCCGTGCGGTTCTAGGCACTTCAGTCCGGAACCGCGTGACTGCTACGGTCGCAGGTTCGAATCCTGCCTCGGGCATGGATGTGTGTGATGTCCTTAGGTTAGTTAGGTTTAAGTAGTTCTAAGTTCTAGGGGACTGATGACCTCAGATGTTGAGTCCCATAGTGCTCAGAGCCATTTTTGAACTTTTATGGATGACAATGCGATATGTCACCAGGCCACAACTGTCCGCCACTGGCATAAAGAACATTCTGGACAATTCGAGTGAATGATTTAGCCACCCAGATCGCCCGACATGAATTCCATCGAACTTTTATGTGACATAATCGAGAGGGCTATTAGTGCACTATCTCCTGTACCAGCAACACTTCCCCACTTATGGACCGCTATAGAGGCAGCGTGGGACAATATTTCTGCTGGTGACTTCCACCAACTTGTTGAGCCCATGCCACGTCGAGGTGCTGCACTTCGCCAGGCAAAATGAGTCCGACACGATATTAGCAGGTATCCTACGACTTTTGTGACCTCAGTTTATATTGTCAGTGGTATCGTCGGAACACGCGAATGAATTCCGTACTCAAGTACTGCGAAGCGAAGGGAAGCGATGTGGTCGATTGCTTGGAGCTTTATTGTGGCTCAGTGATATCGGAGCCGAGTGGCGGCAGCAGCGGCGCCGCGAGCGACGGCCACTCGGCACGCACGCGCGCCGCGGCGGCTAATTACTGACCGCGGCGTCTCGCGGCCAGCCTGAGGCGGAGGCGGCGGCGGCGCCGGCGTGGCCCGGCGTCACGGCGTGGTGCGGCGCCGCGCGGCGCCGCGGCGACCACCACCGTACAGCCGCCCGTCCCACGCTCTCATTAAGGCGTCGGCTTTTGTCTCGGGCACAATTAGAGGCGCACCGTCGTTAGGCACGTCCGCGGGACTTGAGCACGAGCGGGCCGGGCCGGGCCGGGGGCGGGGCGGGGCGGGGCGGGGCGGGCGTTCCGCAGACTGGGACGGCGCCGGCGTCACGGCAGTGGCGACGGCGGCGGCCGGGCTTGATCAATTCATTAGCCCCACCGCCTCATTAGAGGCCGCCTGCGCGGATGCCACCGAGCCGGTCCGCTAACAAGCCGCGCCGGCCCTGCGCCACTGCCATCTCCACGTGCCTCGTCCTCCCTCTGTACCGTTGTTGCTGTCTCACCGAAACTCGCCAACACATTGTGGGGTCTCACCGAAACTCGCCAACACATTGTCCGACTTGATAACAACAAAGAAAAATACGGCTACTGGCTCGCATGGGACTGTAGTGAAAATTTTTCCCCTGGACCTAACAACTCTTTACCAACTATGTCTGACACCATTCCTGCACTTATTCGTTCACGATGTCTAGAATGCCGGGATTTATGCTTTTTTTTCAGCTCTGCTAAGACCTTCTCTATAGATTCGCGACTAAGTCTGCCAAAAAATTAGAGTACTTGCTGAATATGTAAACAGACATGCAAATGCAGTGATGAGTTCCCAACATACTGATCGCACGCATTTACTTCGCCCCTGACCGGAGGATGCTGGGAGCGGAAGCTCGCGACCGGCTCGTAGCATACTGGCTGAGTCAAGCCCTGCCTCCTCTTTCCAGAGCTGCCAGGTTATAGCCTATAAAAGAATTAAACATGTAATGCATTCCTGAAGTGACCGAAAGTTTATGGTGAGTCGCTAGAAGGACCAGATACAACCTCTTCGCTTATTTTCGTAAATAATATCAACAATTACCACGCACAACGATGCACACGGGTCAACACTATATTCACAACAGCATTTATCGTGAAAAGTACCTAAGGTTGGCAACGAGCGTAAGCATTACGGGGCGGCACGAAGTCAATCGACTCCAGCGACTAGAGACGGCGAAGTAAAAGTGTGCGATCAGTACAAAATAGTGTGTCTTCAATTGGGAGACCTTGTCAAATGGTGTTCTCAGTATCTCAGAGAAGTGTGACAGAACGGCTACGTTTATGATTATACGGCGTGTATCTCGCAAGTCGTCAGGCGTATTTTCTCTGGTGTTTCAACACATATTTCTAATTTCTTTTTTGCACTGTGTTGCTGGAGTCATCCCAGGCAAATAGTGCTCATCACGTCCATCACGCTGCGCCCAGCGTCGGTTTGTTCCTCGTTACAAACAAATTTATTTTTTAAAGCGGAATGTTACGTGTCAGTTCTATAGAGCGGTCCCAGATTGGTCTAGTCCGATATTATTTTTTCTCAGTATGTATTAACAAGGACAGTAAAACACGCAAAATAACTAGAAACTCCAGCAGTGACAGCACGGCTCTGGCCCGTTTTGACTGCTACCGCGAAAGGTCCAGTGATGCTGAGTCACTGTTCATTCTTCGTGGTTTACGTTTCCTGTTGATACATATCGATGAAAAAAATACCGAACAAGAGTAATTTGGGAGTGCTCTATTGAATGGGCACGAAAAATCCGATTTACAAATAATTTTGTTTGTAGCGGGCAAAAAACGACGCTTTATGTTGTCACTGGGCGTCGCATGAAAGACATGACGAGCAATTATCTTTGGGCTAACTGCAGAAACGCAAATGATAAAATGCAAAAAAAAGAGCCTGGAGACTTTTAGGGCGGGGGGGGGGAGAGGGAGAGGGAGGGGGAGAGAGAGAGAGAGAGAGAGAGAGAGAGAGAGAGAGAGAGAGAGAGAAGGGGGAGGGGGAGGGAGAGGGGGGGAGAGAGAGAGAGAGAGAGAGAGAGAGAGAGAGAGAGACGGTATGCAGGGCGAATTATCTACTAAAACTTGCTCTCCTCGTTCAATATACTAAAACAATGTTTCAGGCATATCATAGTACGTATGGTGCACATAACTTCGTTGCACGTTTAATCCACACTCCTGTACCAACCGAGATATTGGATAGAGTATGGTTTTTACACGGTTTTTAATGGCAGTTAAAAGCTCTTAAAAGGACGAGTACCGTCATATAACGCTTGTTTACTTTGGCGTTGGAACTTTTCGCAAAATACATCTGAGAAATAAGCTAAAATTGTAAGGGAATGCGGCCGAAATAAGGTGCTACGGTTTGAAAAATGCCAACTGGGGCGCTCGTGTCAGGCTCAAACAGGCTCTGGGAAGCATCCAAGAGTACCCAGACCCATCACATCTGCAGTACTTCCTACGGGTCAAAGTACACGGCGGCTGATTCACGCGTTGAAGGACGATCGAGGTCGTCTCTCACATGTTTAAATGGGCTTAGATTCCAGGAGTTTGATGATCAGATACTTTGATATCTTGATCGTTCTCGTGGAGCATTCTTAGATCAATTCAAGAATTTTGCCACGATGTATGACTTCGTTGATAAGTCCTAATTGGTTCAAATGGCTCTGAGCACTATGGGACTCAACTGCTGAGGTTATTAGTCCCCTAGAACTTAGAACTAGTTAAACCTAACTAACCTAAGGACATCACAAACATCCATGCCCGAGGCAGGATTCGAACCTGCGACCGTAGCGGTCTTGCGGTTCCAGACTGCAGCGCCTTTAGCCGCACGGCCACTTCGGCCGGCTGATAAGTCCTAATTCATCCAGACAATCATCATGTAATAGTGATAATAATTTCTAAGAACGTCTTCAGAATCAAATCGATCGATCGAGGGGTCTTTCCATGGAGTTGCTACGAAAACGTTCTTCAGACCGTAGCACACCACCGCCGGCCAGTGTTCTTCGAACATCGGTTGTAATGTGTTTGTACTTCGATGTTCCTCGCCAGACGTATCGCCAATCGTCTATGCAATGGCGAGAATGTAGCCCACTGACAAACGATACCCGTCGCTACTTTCAAAATCTCTTCGATAATACTAAGCAAATTCGTCTCAACCGTCGAGTCATCGATGTTAACATTGCTGTAGGTATCATCCGACTGCATCGGCGCTACAATTATAGAGGTGCAGTTGTTTGCACCTTGGTTTATATGAACGGTGAGTTGTTCCACTATAGCATGTCTATCAGCTTTGCCCAGCCATCGTATTCAATGTTCGTTTGGGGCATCAATGGCTCTTTAAATCTTGAAGTTTCAACGATAATTAAACACAATGGATTTACTCGTCCACTGACTTTCACCACAGCGACACGCAAATAACAAAATTTCATAAATACTGCTCTGAAAGATGAAAAACCCTTTTTTTGCAACTTTCACATATTTATTTAGCGGAATTACATATTTTTCATAGCACACTGCAAAGGTGACATAATTATGAATAGTCTATACCTTTGATGCTTTACCTGAAAGTTTATTTCTAAACACATAATTAAGTCTTAATGTAAAAGCGAATCATTTTCGCACCAACGCCACGTACGAGGCGAAATTTAAAAGTGTCGTGAACCCACTTCCCACAGAACTACCATTATCCAATCTCACTATACCAGTAGAAATTGTGCCCTGTGCCGTCGATGAGGCGTACTGTCACAAAATTCCACGTTTTCACCACGTTTAACATAACTCACCATTGTAATCGTGTGAGGACGTTGCCGAGTCTACGTATAGGCCTTATCCTGTAACGTTAGTTCTTTATTGCTTGCACACTTTTCTATATATGGGCCGACGTTATATCAATGCGGACCATTCATTGGATTATTATTATTATTATTATTATTATTATTATTATGTAACAGAAACCATGCTTCAACATTCAACAGCGGCACCGAATGATTACAATAATTTTACAGTTAGTCCCAATAGAATTGTAGCGAATGATTATCGAAAGCTGATCTTGAAACAGCGTTCATACTGAATCAGGAATGAGTCTCCTGTTAGAGGAAGGATGTAAGAAAAATGTGAGGGGGCGGGTATCACACTTCACTAGCTGTGGCAAATGTAACGGTGGCTTTAGATCGGATTTCCCATAAAAGTGAAGGATTCTAACGTTCATCTCAAGATTTTGCGCAAACTTAACTGACAAACATCTGCAGACACGCATGACAGCTGCATACATCGAATTGCACACCAGTGCTTCGGCATTGTGTTACAATAAACCGGGCGGTAGAGAGAGAGAGAGAGAGAGAGAGAGAGAGAGTTTTGAAAACAGAAAGACATCAGTGGAAAGATGTTTTTCGTACAACACAGCAAAAAATATTATATAAGTGGGGTAATGCTGCGAATAACTGAACAAATGCTATACCTATGCAGGGAGCATATTCGTGTTAATTTACGGAACCACGTCTTCAGGTAATATTTTGTAGCGAGTCAGTAATTTATAAGCTGAGGTGCATATGTTGGGAGGGCTAGCGTAGGGACGCGAGTATCTTACTTGCTCCCGGGTAATGCAACCCACACAACGCTGTACGCCTCGCTGTGCTTTTCGTGAGGGTATTTGCGAGCGTCGTTCTACACATTAACGAACACAAGTTTCATTAATATTCATTCATTCATAAGGTTATTCCTATCAAGGTGGAGACCCTTAAAGCATGCGAAACAAGTCGAGGAATATATTCAGCAACAGAGAAACAGTTCTTAGAAACTTGATCTGTACACTTCATTCGCGATAAGCTACCGGTATACCGCTTAACACTATTTGTGCTTACGCCAGCTAAACGCAACCAACTAAATTAGCAGGATATCCATTACTCTGAAAGCTTCTTTTTCCTTAGTTGTATTAAATAACTTTTCTCTCTTATTGATCACATTCATACAGAAGTATTTTCCACAACTTCTCATGCAGCTTTACAATGACTACCACTATTTACCATGCAGCCAACAGGAATTTTCATTCCTCGAATTAAGATAACCAGGTGATTTCTAGGAGCGTCTAAGTATATTTTTTAATTTTCTTTGAATTTTCGGAGAGTCTCAGTTTCTTGATTTACATGAGACCTCATTCAGTGACTTCGAATTAGAGTATATGATTTTACTCTGCCCCTAGACAAGGATTCTAACACTACATGAAAATCATTTTTGTTCCTCGTACTGAGATTGTGCGCATCATTCTTCAATTGAAAGATACTTTTACTATCACAGTAGAAAACATCAAGCAGTAAATGTATGGGAAAATGAGTGCATGAACTGCAGCATCCTTTTGGCCTTTGCGAGATGTTGTTGTTGTGGTCTTCAGTCCTGAGACTGGTTTGATGCAGCTCTCCATGCTACTCTATCCTGTGCAAGCTTCTTCATCTCCCAGTACCTACTGCAACCTACATCCTTCTGAATCTGCTTAGTGTATTGATCTCTTGGTCTCCCTCTACGATTTTTACCCTCCACGCTGCCCTCCAATGCTAAATTTGTGATCCCTTGATGCCTCAAAACATGTCCTACCAACCGATCCCTTCTTCTAGTCAAGTTGTGCCACAAACTTCTCTTCTCCCCAATCCTATTCAATACCTCCTCATTAGTTACGTGATCTACCCACCTTATCTTCAGCATTCTTCTGTAGCACCACATTTCGAAAGCTTCTATTCTCTTCTTGTCCAAACTGGTTATCGTCCATGTTTCACTTCCATACATGGCTACACTCCATACAAATACTTTCAGAAACGACTTCCTGACACTTAAATCTATACTCGATGTTAACAAATTTCTCTTCTTCAGAAACGCTTTCCTTGCCATTGCCAGTCTACATTTTATATCCTCTCTACTTCGACCATCATCAGTTATTTTACTCCCTACATAGCAAAACTCCTTTACTACTTTAAGTGTCTCATTTCCTAATCTAATCCCCTCAGCATCACCCGATTTAATTTGACTACATTCCATTATCCTCGTTTTGTTTTTGTTGATGTTCATCTTATATCCTCCTTTCAAGACAATGTCCATTCCGTTCAACTGCTCTTCCAAGTCCTTTGCTGTCTCTGACAGAATTACAATGTCATCGGCGAACCTCAAAGTTTTTACTTCTTCTCCATGAATTTTAATACCTACTCCGAATTTTTCTTTTGTTTCCTTTACTGCTTGCTCAATATACAGATTGAATAACATCGGGGAGAGGCTACAACCCTGTCTCACTCCTTTCCCAACCACTGCTTCCCTTTCATGCCCCTCGACTCTTATAACTGCCATCTGCTTTCTGTACAAATTGTAAATAGCCTTTCGCTCCCTGTATTTTACCCCTGCCACCTTCAGAATTTGAAAGAGAGTATTCCAGTTAACGTTGTCAAAAGCTTTCTCTAAGTCTACAAATGCTAGAAACGTAGGTTTGCCTTTCCTTAATCTTTCTTCTAAGATAAGTCATAGGGTTAGTATTGCCTCACGTGTTCCAACATTTCTACGGAATCAAAACTGATCTTCCCCGAGGTCCGCTTCTACCAGTTTTTCCATTCGTCTGTAAAGAATTCGCGTTAGTATTTTGCAGCTGTGACTTATTAAACTGATAGTTCGGTAATTTTCACATCTGTCAACACCTGCTTTCTTTGGTATTGGAATTATTATATTCTTCTTGAAGTCTGTGGGTATTTCGCCTGTCTCATACATCTTGCTCACCAGATGGTAGAGTTTTGTCATGACTGGCTCTCCCAAGGCCATCAGTAGTTCTGATGGAATGTTGTCTACTCCCGGGGCCTTGTTTCGACTCAGGTCTTTCAGTGCTCTGTCAAACTCTTCACGCAGTATCTTATCTCCCATTTCATCTTCATCTACATCCTCTTCCACTTCCATAATACTGTCCTCAAGTAATGGTTCAAATGGCTCTGAGCACTATGGGACTCAACTGCTGAGGTCATTAGTCCCCTAGAACTTAGAACTAGTTAAACCTAACTAACCTAAGGACATCACAAACATCCATGCCCTAGGCAGGATTCGAACCTGCGACCGTAGCGGTCACGCGGTTCCAGACTGCAGCGCCTTTAACCGCACGGCCACTTCGGCCGGCTGTCCTCAAGTACATCGCCCTTGTATAAACCCTCTATATACTCCTTCCACCTTTCTGCCTTCCCTTCTTTGCTTAGAACTGGGTTGCCATCTGAGCTCTTGATATTCATACAAGTGGTTCTCTTCTCTCCAAAGGTCTCTTTAATTTTCCTGTAGGCAGTATCTATCTTACCCCTAGTGAGACAAGCCTCTACATCCTTACATTTGTCCTCTAGCCATCCCTGCTTAGCCATTTTTTGCGAGATGTGCAGTTATATACTTTACATAATAATTTTACTGCTCGCTTCTGCTGAATAATAAATATTTACTTTACGTGCACAACTCCAGACGGTAATTCCAGAAAACAACAGGGAGTGAAAATATCCGAAATTTGTCTTTATGTCTATACCATGAAACAGACTACTTAAGACAAAAACATGTTGGGGGGAGCTTCTTGATTAATTCACCTTTGTGTTAATTGTATATAACTATTTATCCAGCTGGATTCCAAGCAATTTTACACAGCGTTTCACTTATTGTATGGCCATTAATGTGTACTTCTGGTGCTAACAAGTCAGTTTTCTTTGTTTCCGAGATTAAGACTTGAACTGTTTGCCGTAAACCACTAACTGCCCTCTTCAGTTATTATCAGAACTCTGTACGGTAAGGCAGATTCTGGACCTTTGGTAGGCACGATTTCGTCTTCAACAGATACTACGGTTTTTCAATCGTTCACTGATCACCGGGAGATCATTTATATACGTTAAAACGGGAGTATCGGTCATTGTGGGATCCCACATGTCATGTTGGAAATGATACAATTTACGAAACAAATTCTGCTCTATGTTGGTAACTGCTTGGATTTCAACTATAATTTAAATGCTGAAAAATACGCACGTAATTAACTGCCAATTATACAGCACACATGTAGTTCCCTTTCCCTTCCTCTGTCTTTAAAAGATTGTTTATTAGTTATTACCATCCCCTTCCATTTTCCAGTGTGTCTTATACGCATAACGTATACCTCGACAACGATAGTGTAATACATGCAAATAATTTCAGGAAGTTGCACTTCAGTGACTTAGTGCAACAAATATTCATACACTGATATTTCTTGCATAGGGAGAGTGTACGTGCGAGATGATCCTTCAATACATTCGTCATCAACTGCGTAAGCAGTACCGACTGAGAAAGTTATATCCTTTGGTGTGGCATACTCCCAACACTGCTCGTAGTTCTAAATTTTGATGGTTGATAATACAATTCACATCGACATAGAAACAAAAAGTAATTGACAACCTTTACACACAAAGATTTGTTGTGTCAGTAAAATGGATATGTGCTGTCAGAGCGCTCTGCAAAAATGGAATTCTTTGAGCTGCCCGTTTCAGATTTCTCGCCAAAAAAGAAAGGAAACAGACTATAGAAGCTCTTTATAGCATCAAGAAACAACTGAAATAAATGACTGGAATAAAAACATGAAAATTACAAGAAACTCTCAATCTTGGGACAGAAAATGTGAGGATGATCTACCCATTAAATTTAATCTAACATGTGATTCTTGAGTTTCTCCCGGCGTATTTGATAATCAAAATATCCACGGGTGTACTGCCGGTCTACAGTGTCCAACGGGCACAATATTTCGGCGATCATACATGTCGCCATCATCAGGTGAACGCTGTCCCAGTATCTCGACGTCTGTACCAGAATCCTCGTGCGTTCATACTCCATAGCGTGATTTTCCGCTATGGAGTATGAACGCACGAGGATTCTGGTACAGACTTCGAGATACTGGGACAGCGTTGTTAGAGAGGCCATCGAAATTCGCACCAATGACGACCTCATAAACCGTGACTGAGACTATAATCTTAGCAAGGCTTCGGAACCAGCGATTGGGTTAATCAGGAGTAAATCGAGCAAATGTATAGTTGTGACGACCACGGCGGACAGAGCCATCACACCGACGTCATCTCAGATGCCGTCGCAATCTGTTCCACCGTGCGACCGTGGCGCGGACGGCGGAGTGAGCGCGCCGCGGGCGGAGGGTATTTAAATCGGCCGCCGCCGCGACCGAACCCAGTTCCCCCTGAACAGCCATAGTGTACGGATCTCCGTGCCGGCACGTTCACAGGAGCTCAGTCCGTCAGTTCACCTGATGATGGCGACATGTATGATCGCCGAAATATTGTGCCCGTTGGACACTGTAGACCGGCAGTACACCCGTGGATATTTTGATTAATCTAACATGTATCATATCATAAAAACAACATGTTCAATACGGAATGAGAGACAATATAGTTGACTGAAATTGTAAAACGCATTTTTAAGTTTGACACATAACTTTAGGTGCAAATCGTCTACTATCATTGAGGACACGGTTTTTAAAAGCTTCAGTTGAAAGTTACAATAATACCAGTTTTCCATTGGTGAGCGAACTGATACGCGCAATAAAATAGCATCAATGTCCATTCTCACAACATTACTGAAAACAGATTAAATAACCGTTGAGCCAAAGTGGGAAAGGCCAAAGATATAAGGCAGCATGAACAAACATACTTAAAAGGTTTAAAAAAGTTTAAAAGATGCAGAAACAAATGAACGTAATTGCCTGTGAAGTTTTTAAGGACCAAGGGTCATTTGACAAGCTAACGAGTAACATGTAATTTGTATTTGTTGCTTAAATTTCCATTGGCTTCCATAATACTTGTAACGATCGGTTATTGCGTAGTTACGTAAATGCAAATGATTCATTCCCCATTATTCTGCTAGTTTCCGAAGACCCTGCTCATGTTTTATGAAATCTACATAATGGGCGGAAAATAAAAGCACGAGCATTCGAAGAAAATAAATGGGAGGAAGCTTACGTTTCAGCGTCTCGTCTACACCGATGCCATAACAGACGCAACACTAACTCATTTGGGCAAGGACGCAGACAAAATCTTCCGATCTTTTTGAGGGTGTCCCTAAGTGATTTACAAGAATCCCGAGGAAACTAAACTGATATGGCTTTAGGGGGATTTAGGAGCAGTTCTTTCCAAATATGAGTATCTCCCTCGTTATTGATTCTTGAGTTATATCGGTTGTGTTTATAGGGTCACAGGCTTTACCAGCGAAGATATGTCAGCGCTAAGGTGTTTCCTCCACATGTCACTTTTGGTAGTGATCAATTTACGTAATCCCAAAATACCAAATATTTCATAATCCGGAAGCTGAAGGAAGACCCTGACGGGCGACGATTAACTTATTCGCAGAAGCAGCCCTGTAGGAAGTTCTGATCTATTTCTCGACAATTAAGACAGTATCTTCCATTTTACGGCTCATTAAACCTTCAAGCCAGTAGCTTCCGAGTTCGCGCCTTGGCTACTTGCGGTAGTTTACGCAGCAGGCAGTTACAGTAAACCAATTTATTTATTTACATGGCTCTATTGTCGAGTCGGATTAAGATGACTGCTGACAGCTACGCAGCTTGACTACTTGCGTTAGTTTACGCGTCAGGCAGGTACAGGAAACCAGTGTATTTATTTTTTATTTACATGGCTCTATAGTCGAGTCGGATTACGGTAATTGCTGACACAGCTAAGGGCGCTCTCTGTTGCCAAGTTTCAACTGTGAAGTGTAAACGGCTGCAAGCGAAACCAGTAGCCGACAATAAAGCTGTGACAAAAATGAGGCGTTGCCATTGAGACGTTTACAAAATTGGGTTAGTGATTGGTTGAGGTGGATGTGCGAAGATGCTGCTGCGTCCAGTCCACTGCAACTCTTAGGAGTCGGGCTTACGCCGAATCAACTCCATTGCAGCAATTATCTGTCAAAAGTTAAGAAATTTCTAGGAATTGTTAATAACTGGCCCTAATTACGTTCAAAGTATACAATACCATATGAAGTGAAGCTTCAGTGCATTATAACCTTCAAAATAGATTCCTTCATCGCCGTCTCTAACCGTGTGCATCTAAGCACTTCTGTTACGAGATAAAGCATAAAATTAGTATCTGCATCTTTCTTTGTATTTTCAATGGTTTTGATAAACAATAACACAGTGTGCACTGAAATACTCATCAGCTTTCTAAATATATTAACGCACCACTTTCCACATTTCTTTCAAGATCTTATTGATGCAGTACAGACAGCCCTACACTTGGCTGACAATGTAATGTTTCCCGTCGTCAAAAGACAGGAACAGAAATACCGTTTTACCTGCGAAATTATACTAGCAAGCACGTTTTGATGCTACTACATCTGGAGACGCTAAAGGCACGCCTGCATGTACTCTAGTTACATGCTTGGGAGCTTAATAAAGCTTTAGACTCGACGCGGTTTGTCCGGCTTTGTCGAGCTTCTTATTTACCCTAACAAGCATGTAAAACTCCGTTGCAGACCTTTCATCACAAAAAAAGGTCAGTGGCATTGGGAATCGAACCAGCAACCTAGGCAGTGAAGCTTGGCATTTGACCATGCTGACGGCCTAGTAGCGACCATTTACAGAAGTAGAACAGGTGCCTGGATGACAAGCAGATCAGCGACAGAGAGTAAATCAAAGACTTTGGGTTTTCAAACTTAGGTAGAGGCAGTGATTTGGACGCGGTGCGAGGGCAGCTGTGCGTCTGAGGCGTCCCGGCAGTTGCGCGGCGCGGTGCGGCCTGGGGGGACGGCGCTGGCGCGGCGCGGGCGCTGGTGGGCTCAAGTGGTCCCCGGCAGAACAATGGCCACTCCACAGCCAGCAGCGGCCGGGCGGCGCGGGGCGGGCGGCCATCTTGAGATCAAACAGCACGGGATAATACCCCGCGCCGCGCCGCGGGGCAGGGGAGGGGGAGGGCCAAGCCAGTGCGGCAGCCGTGGAATTCGCCGCCAAATCGAGGACCGAGTGAGACTGCTTCTTGCGCGCTCCACCGCAACGGCAGCGCGGCCAAAGGAAACGCCAGTTTTACATGAATAGCTTGAAAGGAACAAAGGCGAAAAAAGAACTGGGGAGGGAATAGCGGCTGCGGCGGGGGCGGGGAGGCGTGGGTGCAAAAGCGGAGGTGGCGGCGTGGGGTGAGAGGGGAAGAAGGGCCAAGAGAGTCGGAGGAGGAAGGGGGGAAAAATCTGTGTACAAATGGCAGTGGCGCGTACTTAGTGGAGGACGGTTTTAGAGGCGAGCATGTCGAGAAGCCGTCGCGACTGCCGCCGCGATATATTTGTGATGCAAAAGGCGACGGTCTACAAGCACTCTGGCGCCGATACGAATCTCAGTGGGCGGATATAAGGCAAAAGCCGAGGTCTAGCTCCGAGGTGTCGTGAAATCCGACCCGCAAGACGTCCGCCAGTACCACGGGAAAACGTGATTCGCTGCCAGCCTGAGTGAAGGAGGAAACGATCTTTAGTCTTGCGAGGCTCGAGCCTGAGACTCCCACTGAGAGGCGAACGCTAAGTTCTATCAGGTGGCACGTCCTGCATATTCTCCAAGAGTGTTGCAAGAGTTACGCAAAGTCTAGTATGTCCACTGAGAAATACTAGCAACACCGTCAGTAATTATGAATTGACGGACATTATGCGTTGCATTCTCAGTCATTCCGTAGACACTGCTGTTATCCGGTAAGAATTGAATTAATTGAAAACCAAAACAGTTGACAACTAACTACTAAAATAGAGAAACGTTTAGCTGCGCACTTCGCGAAATATTTAAGTGTAATACCATTACTGGAAAACTGTAGCTTGTCTACGAAATGAACAACTTAAAGAAAGCCGCGCGGGATTAGCCGAGCGGTCTGAGGGCTGTGCGTCTGGTCCCGGCGGAGGTTCGAGTCCTCCCTCGGGCATGGGTGTGTGTGGTTATCCTTAGGATAATTTATGTTAAGTAGTGTGTAAGCTTAGGGACTGATGACCTTAGCAGTTAAGTCCCGTAAGATTAAAAAAAAAATTAAGAAAGGTTCACAAAATGTGTTATTCAAGTCCATGCTACTTCTTTCAGATCGGACAAAAAAAGGGGACAACGAGAATACACAAAGGAAGACGGAAAACGGTCAGATGTTCTTGACTGTCGAGAGACTGTAACGAAACTATTGAAAAATTTTAATTGATAGACACTTTAACGAAAGATCTTGGTTCAGAAATTACTAAATCTTTTCAAGTCCGTAACTGTTTCTCCCACAGAGACATTTAAGTAATCTTTGTTCCTACGTACCATACTTGCACCAAATGACTGAAATGTTATCATTTCTACTCCCGGATTTGTTACCGCTTCAGGTTCGATGTAAAATACAACAGAATCATTTACGACAGTCAACTTTTTACAGTGGCGATGCGAAAGGATTTAGAGGGCTGCAGAAATCACTAAAATCTGACGTGGCAAGAGAATCGAGTGAATTTTACTGAAGAAATCTCGTTACAGTTTATGTTCCCTCCGCTATATACTTTGTAGTCTTCATAGGGTACAGCTGGTGTAGAAATGTCTCAATGTTTCGGCAACTTTTGCAAGTGGGCTTCATTGGGCTGAGGAGTAACTTACATCATGACGCGGTAAAATACCACCAAAAATTTCACTGAAACTAATTCCGACCGCAGACGCCTCACACATGCCACAATTATCTGCCTTTTGTAACCGCGTTTCCCACCACACCTGGAATTTTTCGGTATGTCACGTACAACGTTATACATCGCTATGTGACTGTTAAATACTGCTTACATTTTCACTACTCAAGGGTTCAGAACTTGGTGAAATGACTATCTGAAACATAACTGTGCGTGCGCTGCAGATCTGCATTATTAATTCAGAAGCTGCAATACATTTATGACAAATAAGAGTTAGTGAACGATAATCAGCACAACAAAATACTTTGAGAAACTTCAACACCTTTTAATACGCAGAGTCTGTTTTGCGGATATGTGGCTGGAGAGTGTCATGCGAAGTTCTGGGCAGCAAACTCTAGCTTCGATCATTCTCACTACGTGTGTCGCAAGAGTTTAATAAGGTTATGTAGACATCTTAAAAATTAATTATAGCGGTCATAAACTGAATTTCCATGCATATATGGAAGACCCGACGATCTCATTGATATTTCCATAAACTAGAGTTGCTATATAAGAGCAGAAGATGGGAACACTCATTTCTTCAGCATTCTGACAGTCTTCAGACAAGGATGCATTTGTCACCATTCCTTTTTATATCATTCATAGATATAATAATGGGAAAACCCATGGACAATTCCACATGAGTATACAATGGAATGAGCAATCTAGACTTACGAATTTGGATTTTGCTGATGACGTCGTGCATCTGATATAAACAACACAAAGTTTACAACTGACGACTGCTAAGTTGGATGTAATGGCTAGTTCTGCAAAGCTACACCTAAATAGCGATAAGACAAACACAATGTGCATAAAGTCGAAATGTATCTACTCAAATTGCAGTCCAACAAAAACTACTAAAAATACTGAAAGATCTCCATATCTTGTCAGTCTTTTTGTCCATAGTAACAGGGACGCAGATGCAAACATTAGCAGCAGAATTGGGTACGCTTCTGCAGTCTTCCAACGAATGCGATCCATATGACGATTAGTCTCTATACGTATGTCCACAAAGCTTCGACTGCGCTCCGTCATCCTACCTACGGCCAATTATATGCGTGTGTGAAATTAAAACAGTTGGTAAAATCAGCAAAAATGCTCAACGTTTGTCGCTAACGACGCTTGAGGCGAATTTTGAAGATCAGTCATCGCGACTACGTTTCAAATGACGACGTACTGAAAGATGTGTTCTACGCAGCATGCACCGAATCATTGCTGAAAGAAGACAAACTTATTGGGAATTCCTATGCATTAAAGATGAAAGAACCCTCAAACCAGCACTCTTGTGGAAATAAGCTGTTGGACCTCGTAAAACTTGTAAATAAACTTTGGCACAGGATCTTCGATACCTGGACATGACCTGGGGGGAAGCTGAAAACCTAGCAGATGACTGAGTTCTACGGGAGAAACTTGTTGCCAGATTTGCTACTTGACACTGGAGAAACAAAATCAAAGTCACTTACGGGAGACTATGTGCCAAGGAAACTGATCAGTACGTTGAAATCTTACCCTTCTACAGGTTCAACCAAGGATTACTTATTTTTTAAATTATTTATCGTATGGTTTTTTGACGTATTGAAACAAAAATATACGGAGTGTAACGCATAATATTTGCAATTTAAAATCTTAAAAACAAATACCTGGAGCATTCATGTAATGTATCGAATTTGGAGTCGACAACAGAAAGTCTTCTAGCCTGCCATCGTGTGGTCTTGCGGCGCATTCTTCAGTGATGTGTCTGATGGTCTGTGGTTCCCCGCAAACACAAAGTGAGGGAGGTTGCTTACCCCATTTGAGTAAAAAACTTACTCATCTGCCACGTTGGGTTTTAATTCTACAACACTGACGATGTTCTGCGCGCAAAGACAAATCACAATGGTTTTGAGTGATACATGGCATATTATTTTGGTGTTCAGTCCATTCTTGAGGCCATGCATTAATACAGTTAACTCGTCTTCCGCAGCGACCCTTTCTGTTATTCTTGGTGGTCACCTAGAGCAGATTGGTTATGTTTTGCATCATAGGCATCTTGATGGATTGGTAGATTCTTTCTTTCTTTCTTTCTTTCTTTCCTTCCTTCTTTTTTTGTGCATAAAGATTGTTTAGCCAAAACTGGAGCACAATATTCAGTGGTTGACAAGAAAATACTTGGAGCATAAGAACGTCGGAAGGATGCTGATGCTCCCCAAGTTGTACCATAGAAGTTTTGAATTACGATGTTTCTCGTTTTTTTGTTAGCCACTCTCTCAAAGATAAGAGTTCTCCCAAGGGTTATGTCAGGTATTTTGGTATTTATTGTAAGTGTAGTGTTTTCAAAACTGTATGTTGAGTTTTCTTCTGGCGAGTTTCTTATTTAGACGGAAGCAAGAAACCTCAGTTTTGCTGCCGTTTGGTCGAAGACTCCATTTGCAAAAGTACTTTATTCTTCACCTATGTCGTCCGTGAGGATTTCTTCAGACAGTTCAGTTCAGCTGTACCTTGTAGGAAGTAACTAGTTATAGGCGTAATCAAACTTCATTGATTTTGTTTCTGACATATCTGCAGTGTACCAGTTGTTGAGAAGTGGAGCAACTACTGATCCCTGTGGTAGACCGTTTTTTAATTTTCTTGGGGAGCTGATGTTGGATCCCATGACTACTTGAAACAGTCGATCGTTTAGCACACTGTAACAGGCCGCTGGTAACTCAATGAATGCAGCTGCGGTTTTAAGTTTTCTTCGAAATTCTGTCTCGATGTAGGTGGTGACTAACAGAACTTTATCTGTGCAGCTTCGTTTTAGCCGGAAGCTATACTATATACTATAATCTCAATGAACTGCGTTATCATCTGAATGTACTGTCGGTTGAGAGAAGAAATAGATCACGGACTCGATGAAAACTAAATCGTGTTAATGGCTGGAATGCTCGGACAGTGATTGTGGAAACGCAGGATCCGCTTTCTGCCAGTAGCTTTAAACTTACATGTAGGCTGATTAATGGTGGCTGGTTATTTTGGATGTATCATCCAAAATAAGATACTTACTGTTCGTGTGAGCCGAATCTCAATAATACGTAATATGTCATGGCCTCGGTCAGTCACAGAATAAAATATTCGTAAATGTTGCTTCATGACCAGTAGTAACAAATTTTGCAACGAATAAACTCCTGTCTTGTCTGTCCCAGTTCGCAGCACATCCACAGGTTAAATTATGCGTAATGCCTTCGGCCAGTTTGCGAGGAAACCGCAGTGGTCGATAACAACTGCTGTTTGGTCCAGCACAAAGTGTATTACGTACGCCCGTTTGCACTCGCTCCTTCGTTCTGGTCGCAGGTACAAAGCAGTCGTTTCCTCTGGGGCCAGTTCACCGTGCCGTCTACCTCTCTTCCTCCACAACCTTCTTATACCGACCATGTGTGGGCATCAAAACAACGCAGAGGACAAAAAATGGCAAAAGGCACGGACAATGGGCTGTGTAAGTCACGTCTAATGACGAGTCAGTCACACATACTGTTACTGCCTATCAAATGATTTAGATCGTTGGTCATCAATCGTCAACCCTTGACAATAATGCAGATTTAAAAACAAGCTTCTTTATTAATCGACTTAACACGTCTCATTCACATTGAACACAGGATGAAGATGTGAAATCTGCATACTTAACACAAACAGTTTAACGAAAGCCAACATTTTGCGCGTATATTTATTGCCGCTTATTAAATTACTTAATCGTGGTGTTCATTCGAGGAGGGATATGCACCAATGCGACACCTCCCTCAACCTTGCAAAGGAGTCTTATGCAAGGAGCCTTTTCAATCAAGTACCTCGCACTTTGATCACCCATATACCAGATGTTTTTTTACATAATTTAGGGGCCGTTGAGACAGTGAACGAGAAAGAGCAATTCACGTACGTTTGGTACATTGGAATAGTGGAATAACTCTGTGGAACCTCTTTACTGGCGTATCGCAATAATCGGATACAGTTAAAACGATCAGCAAAGGAAATAAATAAAATCAATGACTTTTGTATTCAATGATTTTAAATTATCACGTGCCATTATTTTATTTTAAGTTAGTTTTCAAGGCACTGAATTTTTGACGTTTATCATCATTGTGATCAAGAACATGCTTCAGTACTGTATTAGATCATCCCGGAGAATATTGACGCATTAACACGAATTCATTATAACCACTCCCAGTAATTAATAGAAGCCTCGCAATGAGATTTCGAACGTTTTAGGAGTTCCTTTGGGATGATGAACGGCGTTAAATCCTTATGCAAATACGGAACTCTTTTTCTTTACTAATTACAACAATAATTATTGGACTCAAAATTAATTTCCTATTTCATAATACGCATATATATTTAAATTAAAAAACAGAAATAATAGTTCTATAAAAAAAGTGAAAACAGAATCATCTTCACAAGGGGCATTTTTCTTTAGACAAAAGTCAGCATCGTCTTCATAACAAGACATAACCCTCATCGTTTAATAGATACAAGCTGGAACAATAACTAAACGAGCAAATAACGAGAAAAAACATTTTTTCAGACGTGTGTCTAATTGTGATTCACGACATAAAACATGGATCAAACATCTGTTCTGATGCCACTGGGAGTTCCATATATGTTGTATTATGCATACCTGCATGTTGTTGTTGTGGTCTTCAGTCCTGAGACTGGTTTGATGCAGCTCTCCATGCTACTCTATCCTGTGCAAACCTCTTCATCTCCCAATACGTACTGCAGCCTACATCCTTCTGAATCTGCTTAGTGTATTCATCTCTTGGTCTCCCTCTACGATGTTTACCCTCCACGCTGCCCTAAAGTACTAAATTGGTGATCCCTTGATGCCTCAGAACATGTCCTATCAACCGATCCCTTCTTCTAGTCAAGTTGTGCCACAAACTCCTCCCCAATTCTATTCAATACCTCCTCATTAGTTATGTGATCTACCCACCTAATCTTCAGCATTCTTCTGAAGCACCACATTTCGAAAGCCTCTATTCTCTTCTTGTCTAAACTATTTATCGCCCACGTTTCACTTCCATACATGGCTACACTCCATACAAATACTTTCAGAAACGACTTCCTGACACTTAAATCAATACTATACTCGATGTTAACAAATTTCTCTTCTTCAGAAACGCTTTCCTTGCCATTGCCAGTCTACATTTTGTATCTTCTCTACTTCGACCATGATCAGTTATTTTGCTCCCCAAATAGCAAAACTCATTCCGTTCAACTGCTCTTCCAAGTCCTTTGCTGTCTCTGACAGAATTACGATGTCATCGGCGAACCTCAAAGTTTTTATTTCTTCTCCATGGATTTTAATGCCTACTCCCAACTTTTCTTTCGTTTCCTTTACTGCTTGTTCAATATACAGATTGAATAGCATCGGGGAGAGGCTACAACCCTGTCTCACTCCCTTCCCAACCACTGCTTCCCTTTCATGGCCCTCTACTCTTATAACTGCCATCTGGTTTCTGTACAAATTGCAAATATCCTTTCGCTCCCTGCATTTTACCCCTGCCACCTTCAGAATTTGAAAGAGAGTATTCCAGTCAACATTGTCAAAAGCTTTCTCTAAGTCTACAAATGCTAGAAACGTAGGTTTGCCTTTCCTTAATCTTTCTGCTAAGATAAGTCGTAGGGCCAGTATTGCCTCACGTGTTCCAACATTTCTACGGACTCCAAACTGATCTTCCCCGAGGTCGGCTTCTACCATTCCTGCATGATAACGTTATAAATTGTTAACGAGAAGGAAAAACTAAAAGTGCTGGCGTAAGATTAATTTGTGAGGCATGACTTCCGTAGAAATTAAATTTACAGTTTCTTGAACTTGTTTCTTACAGTATCACGTATTAATGACAACGCTTCCACGAGCCCTTCGGAATGATGAGATTTCTGTGCCTAGTGAAATTCGCTTTGTGGGCATTAGGCCGCGGTCCAATCATCTCATGATGTCTTCAAAATTAGGAGTCGAAACGTTAGGCAAAAAAATACGGACTAGGAGGCGGCCTCAAGCCCATAAAACATAATTCACGAAGTGTGCAAATATCGGTCGTAAAAGAGCTCTGAATGACGAGATTTCTGTCAACTGCGCCAAAGTTAAGAAAAATTAACTTGTCAAATATTGGAATATCAGTAACACATGAGGTGTTACGCTTTGTAACAGAGCACTTTAATCAAACAAAGACACATAACATTAGCAAATACATTTCTTTAGCTGTGAAAAAGCTTTCAATAGCCACGATCCCATAAATAAGTCTGTATTGTCGACAACCGGTTTCGGCAGTTGTAACTGTCATCCTCTGGTCTTAAAAACGTTTTGTTTTAAAACGTGTTCCATTGTCAATTAATACCTCATGACACGTTATCGTTATGGCTGATAAAATGCAGCACGTTTGTCAAAAATAAAACCTCTTACAGGTTTCCAGCAGTCTGGGTTAACAGGGCAGTTGGAAGTATAAAACCACAAACGTTGCAAAATTCAGTTCTTTTTATTTAATTGATGAATGGTTTCGGTTACCAGAACCCATTCTCAAACAATCCAAACAAAAAAATGGTGTATTTCGTGATAGCACGCAAATCATGTCTAGGTAAAGTTCTTAAGTGACCACGGGCGCGACAAGCATATAACTCAGATTTTGTATGTATGTTTCCTACGCTCATGGTCATTGAAAGCCTTTGCTTAGATACAAGTATGTACAATAATAACATGATTTACCTTCTAATGCGGAATACACCAATTTCTCTGTTTGAGTGATTTGAGAATGGATTCTGACACCCGAAACCGGTCATCAATTAAATAAAAACAACTGAATTTCGCAACTCTGGCGGTTTTATAAATATTTATTGTTAGAAAGCACCTTGTGCACATGGGCACGTTCGCAAATGTAGCACCCATAGAGGCTTGTTAATTTTAAAACACACGCTATACAGTAAAATTCACATTTGTACATCTGTTTGGGTAGCATGTTACATACATCGTGGACCCAGTTTAGCCAAAGTACACGGTGCAACTGAAATACAAACGTGGAGGCGGCCTGCACATGTATACAACGGCTAAGATGGGTCCACGATGCATGTAACATGTTACGCAAACGTAAACAGATTATAAATGTACATTTTACCGAATACCGTGCGATTTAAGACATAACAGCGTCTGCGAGTGCTAAGTTTGCGAACATTCCTGTGTGCAGAAAGTGCTACTTAACTGTACGCAGTTTTGTTTTTGACAAAGCTATGTATTACGTGCTGCATTTTATTCACCACAACGACAATATGGTATAAGGTACTAACTCACAATGGAACACGTTTTCTAACAAAATTTTCTGAAGATCCGAAGATGACAGTGACAACTATAGAAACCCATTGTCAACAATAAAGACAAATTTATGTGATCTTGGCTATTGAAAGTCTTTTCCCAATAAAACAAGGACCGCTTCTTCCAGTTTCCCAATATGGGAAACTTCAGCTTTCATTATGTCGTGATCGACATTACAGTGACATAACCAGCAGGATCCAGGTTCGCAGCGTGTACCAATAGTTATTTAAGACATTATCGTGACATAACCACATGTTACAGGTTCGCAGCGTGTACCAATAATTATTTAAGTATTAAATTAAATATGATCAGGGAAGTCATTTTTTACCAAGTATCACACCCTGAAAACATAGCAAACTGTAACAGAAAGATGAGATGGTACAGAGCAGAGCAGAATAAATGTAATAACACACTGGTTTTTACTGTAGTAACAAAGAAGCAAAAATTAACAAATTCTGTAGATTGTTTTGTCCTCGAAACGAAGTAGTTTATATGGTGTGTGGAGACCAGCTATATTGTACTTAGCATCTGTGGCTTCAGTCGTGAACACTATGAGATAAATAATGTGCGGAGTTCATGGAATGCCCTTGTTGAATACTACCAGCTACAAGGACGGCCAGATTCCGGCACGCGAACGGTGCTCTTGCTCGCGGGTATAGCTCTCTCGCCTGGCTGCACACTTCCCACGGCGCCATGCCACTCTGAGTGCAAGGAGGGGGAAGAAGGGAAAAATGCGAAAGTGCCGCATTTAAATGGCAATGCAGTCGTATTCATACGACTTTATTTCATGTTTCTCAACAACTTAGATCACGAACAAGACAAACGTTCTCTATTATTTATTTTTGGCACGCTGAAGACGTAATTTTTATCGGGTACGAAAGTTGGCACTCTGACAGACAATTTCACAAATTTTCGATCTCAGGTTGCCATAGAAGTATGACTTAATGGTTACATAATCGAAAAGGTCTTGTACACACGTAAGGTGATCGAAATCCTTTGTCATGTTTGCAACCTAATAATGAAGACATGAAAACTCTTCCTGAATAAAAAAAGGTAGACCTCCTGGGCAGTTTTAAAGTAAAAGAATTTGTCTTTTAAATGGATATGACATTGCAGATCAATCAATTACAGTGCACGTGCACAGGGATACTTTCAATTTAAACGCCAAACGGTCTCGACAACAGCATGAGAACTAATGTACGATTGGCAGCGTCCTCAAAACGTTCAGAAAAATACCCTTGTAATTCTTTCAAGACCACAATGAATTCTTCAAACCTCGCATTTTCTTTAACGTCACTGAGCTTAGGAAAATGGACGGTGTTTTTGTCAGAATTTGTCCTTTCAGGATACGATTTTCTTTTCAAATGCATCTTCATCAAATCAGAATACGTTTGTTCTCACCTTGCAGTGTCTTATTCTGAGCAGTGTTCAGCCAAGTAAACTTGACATGCGAGGTCCGCAGTCTATTTCCGATGTTCTAATTTTTGTTCCTGCTCTACTTTTTCCTTCACAAATTGATCAATACCAGCTTTTGAACAGAAAAATTGCTCCAGGTATGCTTCTTGGCCTTCACTTAACCAACGTATTTCGTAGTAATACGTAAAGTCTCCCTATTCTTTGTTCAGTTCCATCTAAAACTATTGCAACTGACAGTGGCAAAATGCGTGTAACATCAGAAAATTTACTATTCGTATTCTCAGTTTCATCACTTACTCCCTGCCTGCGAATTTAGCACAGTGTGCTCCATGGTGTACTACAGAAGAATGAAACCCATGTGTCGATCGTTGTAATTTCTTTGCTCTTTTGTTGTCAACTTACTCTTTAAATTATTACTGCATGGTGTTGTGACGTCGTTCCATAGCAAATTTGCGGTAGCCGTGGATCAAGCGACTTATGTCGTATGATAGATGTTGAAAATTCTTTTTCTTCTCTTCCACCATTCAACTCACTTTTAAGGCTTGCGACGACAGATCGCCAGACTGCCTCTTTTTGTGTGCAAATAGCCACTGGACCTGTAGGCTTCTTTTATACCACGAACAAACAGCTAAGGATATACAGCGCTGACACCACGATTCTGCCGAACTGAAGAAAGTCGTGCCGAACGAAAAATGTCACACCGCAATGCTAAATAAAATGCCGCGCCGTACCGAATTCTTCGAGAAGCCCCGAGCAAATCCAAGACAGACCAAGCCTCGGCCCTCACGCTGCCAGCAGATCGTGTTCGCGTGCAGTTTGGCACGCCATGGCCGACCCCAAGCTACAGCCTCCCTTTGCCACCTTATGTGCACTAAGATCAGTCGATGCGGATGTGATTTATTCGAGGCAAACTAAGCTCGTAAAAATTGCACTTCTGAAAGTTCGCAGACTTCTCTGGAGTACCTTCTTTTCACAAATCTCGGCAAAAGCAGTACCTTCAACAAAGATGAACTTCTTGCTACATCGTTTTAATGAAACACACAACAAATCATTACAAGTTCTACTTTCCCAAAAGTTTCAACGACGTTAACGCTTGGTTTTTGTTCCTTGAGGCTTAGTTTATTAAATATTTTAATTCCTTACTTTCGTTTCTCGCCTTTACTGCAGGAGGTCCGGGGTTCGATTCCCGGGCCGGATTGGGGATTTACTCTGCCCGGGGACTGGGTGTTTGTGTTGTCCTCATCATTTCATCACCACCACCATTTGTGACAGTGGCTAGATTGGACTGTGTAAAAAATTGGGACTTTGTATGGGCATTGATGACCGCGCATTTGAGCGCCCCACAAACCAATCATCATCTAGTATTGTATCTGGTATTATAATGTCCTCTCTTTCTCACAGGAATTCTGTACCTAAACCAGGGATATTCGGCGGTCTGATATGGCTAAGGGAAGTTCTCATAAGAAAACCAACTCGAGTCACCGTCCAAAAGAAAATGCTACAGGAATTATTTTGCAGACTGAATATAGTTTGACCTGTGCAGAGAAAATTGATTCCTTATTTCAGTACTCCATTTTAAGTGTGCCTAGTTTGCTGTCGATATAGTGCCGAGAAAATACATCCAAATGGATACTCTGCGAATCACATTTAAGTGCCTGGCAGAGGGTTCATCGAACCACCTTCACAATTATCTGTTATTCCAATCTCGCATAGCGCGCGGAAACTGCGAACAACTATATCTTTCCGTACGAGCTCTGGTTTGCGTTATTTTATCGTGGTGATCGTTTCCCCCTATGCAGGTCCGTGTCAACAAAATATTTTCGCATTCGGAGGAGAAAGTTGGTGATTGGAATTTCGTGAGAAGATTCCGTCGCAACGAAAAACGACTTTCTTTTAATGATGTCCAGCCCAAATCCTGTATCATTTCAGTGACACTCTCTCCCATATTTCGCGATAATACTGCTGCACTTCTTTGAACGTTTTCTATATACTCCGTCAGTCCTATCTGGTAAGGATCCCACATCGCGCAGCAGTATTCTAAAAGAGGACAGACAAGCGTAGTGTAGGAAGTCTTCTTTGTAGATCTGTTACATTTTTTAAGTGTTCTACCAATAAAACGCCCTATTTGGTTAGCCTTCCCCACAACATTTTCTGTGTTCCTTCCAATTTACATTGTTCGTAATTGTAATTCCTAAGCATTTAGTTGAATTTACGGCCTTTAGATGTGACTAATTCATCGTGTAACCGAAGTTCAACGAATTACTTTTAGCACTCATGCGGATGGTCTCATACTTTTCGTTATTTAGGGTCAACTGCCTATTTTCGCACCGTTAATATATCTTTTCTAAATCGTTTTGCAATTTGTTTTGATCTTCTGATGATTTTATTAGTCGATAAACGACAGCATCTTCTGTAAACAACCTAAGACAGTTGTTCAGATTGTCTCCCAAATCGTTTATAGAGATAAGGAAAAGCAAAGGTCCTATAAACACTACCTTGGGGATCGCCAGAAATCACTTCTGTTTTACTCGATGAGTTCCCGTCAATTACTATGAACTGTGACTCCTCTGACAGAAAATCACAAATCCAGTCACATAACTGAGACGATATTCCATAAGCACGCAATTTCACTACAAGCCGCTTGTGTGGTTCAGTGTCAAAAGCCTTCCGCAAATTCAGAAATACGGAAGCGATCTGAAATCCCTTGTCAATAGCATTCAACACTTCGAACGAACAAAGGGCTAGATGTGTTTCACAAGAACGATGTTTTCTGCGTCCATGTTGACTGCGTGTCAATAGACTGTTTCCTTCGAGGTAATTCATAATGTTCGAACACAATATAAGTTCCAAAATCCTGCTGCATATAGACGTTAATGATATGGACCTATAATTAAGTGGATTACTCCCACTACCTTTCTTGAATATTGGTGTGACCTGTGTAACTTTCCAGTCTTTGGGTACGGTTCTTTCGTCAAGCGAACGGTCTTATATGATTGTTAAGTATGGAGCTAATGCATCAGCATACTCTGAAAGGAACCTAACTGGTATACAGCCTGGACCAGAAGACTTGCTTTTGTTAAGTGATTAAGTTGCTTCACTACTCCGAGGATATTTACTTCTACGTTACTCATGTTGGCAGTTGTTCTTGATTCGAATTCTGGAATATTTACTTCGTCTTGTTTTGTGAAGGCATTTCGGAAGACTGTGTTTAGTAACTCTGCTTTGGCAGCACTGTCTTCGATAGTTCTCTATTGCTTTCGCGCAGAGGAGGCATTGATTGTTTCTTGCCCTTAACATACTTCAAATACGACCAGAATCTCTTTGGATTTTCTGCCAGGTTTCGAAACAAAGATTCGTTGTTGAAACTGTTATAAGCATCTCGCATTTAAATCCGCGCTAAATTTCGAGCTTCTGTAAAAGATCGCCAATCTTGGGGATTTTGCGCCTGTTTAAATTTGGCGTGATTGTTTCGTTGTTTCTGCAACAGTGTTCTGACCCGTTTTGTGTACTAAGGAGGATCCGCTCCGTCGTTCAATTGCTGCTGATACTATTTCTTTGAATTCAAGCCACATCTGGTCTACACTTATATTATTAATTTTGAAGGAGTCGAAGGCGTCAAGTGAATTTTTGTCTGCTTTTTTGAATAGATATATTTTTCGTTTATATTTGGAGGATTTGGAGGTTACAATATTCAATCACGCTACGACAATGCTGTGTTCACTAATTCCTGCATCCGTTTCAATGCTCGTTATTAACTCAGGATTATTTGTTGCTAAGAGGTCAAGTGTGTTTTCACTACAGTTTACTATTCGCATCGACTCATGAACTAACTGCTCGAAATAATTTTCAGAGAATGCGTTTAGCACATTTTCGAATGATGTATTACACTTACCTCCGGAACTAATCATGTATTTTCGCCAAAATATACCACCACCAACTACAATCGTATGAGTCGAGTACGTGTTTAAATCAAACTCAAGTTTTCTTCGAACCTTTCAGCTACTGTATCATCTGAATTAGGTCGGTAAAAAGATCCAATTATTATTTTATTTCGATTGCCGAGAATGACCTCTGCCCATACTAACTCCAGGAACTATCTACTTCAATTTCGCGACAACATAAACTACTTCTAACAGCAACAAACACGCCACCGACAACCGTGTTTAGCCTATCCTTTCGGAACACCGTTAGGTTCTTCGCAAAGTTTCGGCTTTAGCCAGCTTTCAGTGCCTATAACGATTTGAACATCAGTGCTTTCTATTAGCGCTTGGAGCTCTGGTACTTTCCCAACACAGCTACGACAATTTACAACTGTTATACCGATGGTTCCTGTATCTACGTTCTTCCTGTGTTCGGCCTGCACCCTTTGTGACTGAAGCCCTTCTTGTGTTTTCCCGACGCCATCTAACCTAAAAAACCACCCAGTCCACGCCACACCCGTGTAGCCACCTCCTGCGTATAGTGGACACCTGACCTATTCAGCAGAACCCGAAACCCAACCACCCTTTGGCGTAAGTCGAGGAATCTGCAGCCTAAACGATCGCAGAACCGTCTGAGCCTCTGATTCAGACCCTCCACCCGGTTCTGTACCAGACGTCCGGAATCGGTCCTGCCGACTATGCTGCAAATGGTCAGCTCTGCTATCATCTTGCAAGACTGGCAGCCTTTACCACTTCTGTTAGTCGGTCGAAACCAGAGAAAATTTCTTCTGATCCGAAATCTTGGACCTGTTAGATGACAACTTTATGAATCGTCAAGGTTTCGTGATGCAGACCTACGATACGTTTTTCTCACATGAGCCTGGTCAGGCACATTCAAGGCTGCTGAGACTTTCACACTGTATTAACAATGTGATGTTACTACCTGACAGCGGCTTGTCTCAGTTTACACAAACGGAAAACTACTTTTGTGGCTTAATCGGCATTTATACTACACATCGCAATTTTGTCTTCGAGTTACTCACGGGACATCAGTCCGAACGTTGTGCGGAACTATAATCAAAAAATGAACGCCCTAGGAGGGCTGTTGTAAGTGAAGACACAGTCAACGCGGTGCGTGCATATAAACTATGGAAACTGCAAAACAAGAACAGATATCCAGTCAACAATGAGAGAACAAGACAAGTGCCATAGCTCGATTTCCTAGAAATCTCGCTCAGCTGAGGAATCAAATAAGCTCAATGTATCTCAGCTTATCCGTAGATACTCGACCGTTTCTAAGAAAACGCCGTTAAAGTTCTCGATGTAATTTAGATGTCCTTGCAACGTGCGGCAAGCTCAGTCCAACTGGTGGCATAGTGGCTAGCGTCGGGGCCTGCCATTTTTGCGGCCCGTGTTCGAAACCGGATTACTGTTTTAATTTTTTCATTTATCGACTCATGTCCGTAGAAGGTTACTACACGAATGTTTCTTATGAAGTTGGGAGATACAAGAGCGTTATATTAATTGTAAAATTAAGATTCACTACGTGTGTCATACATTTATTACACAGGTGTATGGCATTTTCTGGATTCAAAATCTTTTTAAATTCTAGTATTCTTTTATTTCATTCTTATGCCAGTTCTTAATTCACATACTTTATTCTTATGTTTATTTTTCAAGAAGACTCTGTGCTTTCCTTTGGATGGTACCGACCGTCGCAACATTCGAAACATACAAATTTCGAATAGCACCTGCATCGGGCAAAGGCAGGATTGTCACAGCGACTTTTCTTGGTGTGAATCTCACTCGCGAAACAAACTCGTGAATACTGCTTAAGATTTCATGCGCTGGCAAAAATTTCACTGCCAACCACACTCAACGGATCATTCTTCCGACAACTGGCGCTTGCAACTGAATATGAATCAAGATACGCGACAGCAATTTCATTGAAAACAATTTCAAATTATTTTTCCCCACATTTACTGCGTTTTTTATTCATTCAGCATCCATACATTTAGTAGTCGAATAAGGAAAACGTTATTACAATACACAAAGGAAAACATTCGTGTAGTAAACTTCTACAAACATGGGTAGATAAATGAAAAGCAAAAATAAAAATCGGGTTTAGAACACGGAGAGCAAAAGTATGCCACCACTTGGGCTGAACTGTTTACTCGCTAATAGGTACACGAAGTACCTCGAAAACTTAGGCCGTTGTTTTCTCAGTAACGGTCGAGTATCTATGGCTAAGCCGAGACATGTGTCGCTTATTTTGACCCACCTTACAATGAGTGAGTTTCTGGGAAATCGGGTTATGTCGCTTGCCGTGTTCTCCTTGTGAGTAATATTCTATGGAAACGACGGAACTAGATGTTGCACATACTGCAACCAATATACGAACTGCACGCTAAAGACTCCTACGGCGAGAATTGTATGGTTGGGGTGAGGGTTTAACGCAACTAGTATGAAAGTGTAATGAAAAGGAAAATGTATTATGCTCTATGTACGGACAATGTACAAAACCGTTAAAACCTCTCAGTGGCATCGTGATCGAACATGGCAGATTAAAAACAAAAACGTGTGTGCACCAAACTGTCCGTTATTCGTGGACAATGTTCTTGCCGACTCAGCTATCCCGGCACGACTCACGACCCTCCCTCACAGCTTCACTTAAAACTTGAAATAAGCTTTTAAGTTCACTGGACTAGCACAGCAGCAATAATGAATACTGTGAAGGAACGGCTCAACCGGAGCCTAAGAGACTGTTTGTGCAGAATGTATATTTTACTTCATCAGAAGTACCAGTGTAGCAAGGCATGCAGCAAAACGTATATCAAGTTTGGATAGTAAAAGAGATGTATTGGCGAAAGTGAACTTGAGAAGGTCGATGCTGAGTCATGCCAGTAAAAGCAGTGGCTGCTAAAGGTATCGTTAGGAAGCCGGGTCCCGACGTGGTATTTAGTTTTACTCTGCCGTGAAGATTAAAAACAGCGCACACTCCTCCACAGAGTGAAAAGTTCATCATGTATGTAAAGCGTATGATGGATAATCAAAGTATAAATAACACCTCGACAAAATCGAGTTGCAGCCGTAAAATGGTGTGGTGCAAGTCCTTTTTTACATATTCCACCATTCAACACGACACATTTTTTCCTGCGATTTATGCCATGGTGGTAATCTTGGCAACTGAATCTGGAATTTCTTACCACGCTAATGGTTTCTTCCCCCAAAGAAAGCGGAATAACCCACTGGCGGCCATGTCAGAAGTATACGATCGGTTGATAACCCAAAGAAGCAGCATGTGTGACTGTGCCCCGAACAGAATGAGCTGGGGCGTTGTCGTAGAGCAATATCTCGCCCTCCTCGACATCCTCCCGCGAAGATTTGTTTGGATATCTTCCCGCAGCCTCGTCAAGAGATTGCAGGAGTACGCTCTCACGATACGTTCTGCCCTTTACGAGTATAATTTATGAGATTATAATCCGTTAGCATCACACCATGATAGTCCCCAAAAACACTCAGAATTACTATTATGTTGGAATTGCCTTTTTCGGGGCTGCGGTGATTCCACTTGTTTTCACCGCTCACCTTGCTCCTTTTGTATCGAGCTCATGGGATTTAAGCGGCTAAGGAAGTTATCTGGACTGGAATAATTCAGCTGCACCATTTTCGCTGCTGCCCTCCTCGGCTCGATGGCGTTTTTGGAAGAGTGTGAAGCCGACGAACAACGACATTTTTCGTGTTCAAATCGTCGTAAAAGATGTTGAAAACATGTGGAGGACTGCTTTTCACTTTTCTCGCTTTCGTCTCAATTACGATACACCGGTCATTGAGCACCAGTGCTTCCATTTCTCTTGCGATTCCCGGTTCTTCTCAGAGAGACGGTCTGCGACTTCGAGTTTACCAATGGGCTGTTCCACTTTGTTTTAGCTCCTTCTACTGAGTGCTAAGCCAACGCAGGGTTCCAATGTGTGTTCAGGTCTACGGGTATACACCTGCAAACAAACTAGACATTTATTACGTTACTTTATTCTTTCGACGTAACAAAAATATATTACTACCCAGAACTACGCTTAGCCTCGCGACACAACGAGACCCAGAGACTTCTCGGTGGTTTCACGGACGGGAAACGTCGGGAAGGGTTGCGCTGGCCAGAGATCCCCGCCTAGGTGCATGGCGGCCAGAGCGGAGCGGCGATTGTTCCAGGAGCGTCCCGAGTGCTTGTTGGCGGCGCTGCAGAGTAATTGCCTCGGCGCTACGCGGCTGCGCGCTTATTGCCGCCGCGGAGCGGAGGCGAACAGCCTCTTTGCGCGGCACTCAGCCGCCGCCGAGGGGTAACTCGACTCTCGCTTCCTCACCATCGAGCCATTTAGCTTCACGCGGTAAAACACCGCCAGTTTACTACACCGCGTTCAGCAAAAGGTGGACCTAATTGTTAATCAGCTGCTGCGATCCGCACTCTCCTAGCGCAGGAGCTCGGCCGTGTTGAACCCACTGAATACGTTCGAGTTTGTTGTCCGAGACTGCAAATACTAGGACGGAGCATCATCAGCTCTGCTGACCGTTTCATGAAATCAATGGCGCAATAAGTAAACGTCTGTAAAACATGATTTAACCAAAAGCAACATGAATGATAACGTTTCTAGCAATTAATTCCATTTTACTGACTCCATTAAAGATAAACCATACGATCTGAAGTAAAAGCTCGCGTATTACATAATTTTCAAAGAAGAATTCTCCTATGAGAAAGCCTCTCTCTCTGCTTCAGTCCACTTTTGCAACTCACTGTTACCGATTGGAAAAGTACGCTGAACGTCATACGAAGTTTGGGTCATCGAATCATTTGTTCAATGAACCAACCTGGAATTTTCTCTTTACTGAAACCTCCACAAATTTTATCTAGAATACCAGGGGATGGTATCTGAACTCCTCTCAAATACGATAGACGCGATATCTGCTGCAGTGCAAAGCTGATGGTAGATTTATATTCAACGGATATGGTAAACGTATAGCCGTGGAAGGTCAGCACATGTTTGATCTCTACTGCCAACAGCACTACAGGGCAAGTGCAAATCACGATTTTAGAAAGAGCCGAAACAGTCTCGGTGTCTACATGCATTCCTAACGGTCCGCAGGCATATGACGCTGGGCATAACAACATCTAAAGCAATGCGACTTCTATCTCCGCTCATCGAGAAATCACTGTCTGGTTTATACATCCACGGTCCACTGTGCGTCAATGATTCATGCCTAGGGAATGGTTCGTCAAGAATGAATATACAGCGTTTGCTGGGCAGTGCTTCATCTATAGGATATTCATTATTGCGACAGCGAAGGTCCGTTAACGTGATGGCAAGTTGTCTGTCATCCCATACTCTCGTTACACTTCGCGGTCACTGGAGACACTTTTTGTTTGCCTGGTTCCTTCAAGGCTTCGCTTCCATAACAACATAGCATTAGGGACAAGTAATCAAGCTTAAGAACAAGAACGTCGTATAATGAGCTTATCTTCAGGCAAATGATTACAAGTACGCTTTCGAACCTACCAATTTACATATGGGACATTCAGACTTGGACTAGGCCCATTAAGTTCGATAAAACTGCTCATAACTCTCTGAATGCGATCTGTTCTGCATGTCCTGAACAAAGATTTTTAAATATAATTTACACAGTCGTTCAGAGGAAGCTGCAGAAGCCTGACAGGTACTTTTATATTACGTATCTAACTTCCCGTGTTCTATAGCGTTTTATACGGTCTGCTCAAAAAATTCCGGAACATTAGTAATTTCGCGCCAAGGGTGTGATGGAGTGAAATGCGATTGGAATCCCTATATACGCCTGTGTTTGATGTGTAACTGCCAGAAGTTTCATTGTTTTATGTCTTAGTTATGCTGTATTGAGTTGAACGTTGCGTCATACAGCCTGCGAACTTCGAGATGGCAGAGTTAGACGACCAACGCGTCTGCATTAAACTTTACGTGAAACTCAAGGAGACCTTTACAGACACACGCCAATTGATGCAGAAAGCCTACGGTGATAAGTGCTTAAGCCATACTCAGTTTTACGAATGGTTCACACGGTTTAAAAATGGCCAGACGGACGTTAAATGTGACCGTCGTTCAGGAAGCCCTTCGACGTCGTCTATCGACGCTCATGTCAGGAACGTCAACGAAATTATACGTGTCAATGGAAGACTGACTGTCCGAGAGATTCCACAATAATGTAATATTTCAGTTGGATCATATCATGAAGCGATGACAGCATCTTGGAGTGCATCGTGTTGCCACCAAGTTCGCCCCACGGCTCATCAGTCAAGACCAGAAAGACCTGCGACTCGCAAGCTGTGAAGAGCTGTCGGATCGCGCAAATGAGAACGGGATGTTCCTGAAGAGAATCATGACTGGTGACGATACGTGAGTCTACGGTTATGATGTTGAGACCACGGTTCAACCTTTACAGTGGATCGGGAAAGGTTCTCCAACGGCAAAAAAAGCTCCTCAGGTCATGTCAAATGTCAAAGCCATGCTCAGGGACAAACACTTAATCAATGGTACTAGCTGGACGTGCTGCGACGCCTGCGAGAAAACGTAAGATGGAAACGGCTTGAAATGTGCCGAGACAATTCACGGCTCTTACACCACGATACCGCACTCACACATTCATTCCTGTTGGTGCGTGACTATTGCACAACTCTCCACACCAGGCCCGTGCGGCATTTTTTATTTCCAAAGTTGAAAACCCCGTTGAAAGGACGAAGATTTGTAACGGTAGACTACATAAAAGAAAATTCTCAGATGGTGCTTCGCGTGATCCCACAAGATGCGTACCCAGAATTCTTCCGGAAGTGGAAAAGGCGTTGGGGACAGTGCATCAATTGTGGAGGAGAATATTTCGAAGGAGACCATGCACAGTAAGTAAAAGGTTCACACAGAAAAATTTTGTGGACAAAATTCAGAAATTTTTTGAACAGATCTCTTATTTCATTTGAATATCATTCTAGTCTGGTAAATATGTTTTGTACAGTAAACACCGAGGCGGCTGTATACGTCCAAGGAAAGGAAATCCTAGCATCGTACACGGATCATTATGCCACAAAGGTAGCATGTAATTTCGTCACAATTTAAGGTCGTATTGGAATGTGACTGAAGCCTGAGCTCTTATTCCCCCGGCAGCGTTCCACCATCCCTTATCATATAGCGTACCTCGCAACTTCGCAACTGACGTCAGAGGGAAACGGTATGAGAAAACCGAATCGTATTGAGAATGTGCTCCAGCAGCTCATATAGTATACGACTGATCACAAAAGGCAAGGCGAACAATCGCGAAGAATAGGATACACTGTGCAATTTCATTCCAAAACTGATTCATTCCCAACAACTATCCATCAACCGCTACCCCTTCCGCGCCCCTTACATATCATTGTTCCCATTACGAAAGCTGCGAGCGAACCACTTTTACCCCTGTAACTATTAGTCAGGTAATTAATGAAGTTCGTCTCCTTGTGTTTCAATAATCTAAAGCATATTTGCTGCCTTCACAAGCTATTTCTACTTCAGATGTAAACAAATTCTCGAAAATTTCGAAACCAAAAAACAATTTCCTGACTGAAAGAGAATTCGGAAAAAGTGTAGCAATAACTGATTAAATTGCAGACATGTAATGGACACATTAGCCGAGTACGGCAGTAGGCGCGTGATCGGAAAGGTCGATGTTATGCAAAGTCAGTGAAATCTGGCAAACAAAGTGGAAGCTTGGATTCAAGTGCCAGTGTGCCTCTAAGGCACCAAAGGGTGCGATAGTAGCGTGTGATTAATTTCCATCTAAGCAGCAGAATTCTCGGTCTACGAGACTATGATTCTTGCCATGTACAGGGCACCGTAACTACAATGATGAGTGGATTGAGCAAATTAGAAGAGATCGTACGTAGATACGTGCTGGTACAGTCGAACATAATGTGCGGACATCACGACATCAAACGCCATCTCGTCCGCCTGACCGTAACGAATCACACAGCTTCGTCCAGCGTTGACTTAATGCAACAGAACTGCTCCAAATGCGGACCCATTTGCTGCATCGATAGTTCAGTGCCATCCGCTGCAGACTGGAAATGCCATTGCGCCGGTTTCTAATGCCTAGAAACTTAAAATGCCTCAAATGGCAACGAGGCGTAGTGTTTTTCAGGTGAAATCTGCTGCAATCGACATGCAGTGATAGCCACATGCGTGTTGGACACTAAAGTGGTGACTGCACTGTTGGGTGGCATAGTAGATAAACGACTTTAAATACAACTTGCGATCTCGACTCATCCGTATTATGGACAATCTGAACTGCAGACGGGAAGTTTAGAGCGCGAGTTACTGTCACTCCTTCATGCAACACCACATGCAATATTCCAGCAGGACAATACGCGGCAAATATTGTGAAGGATGAAAAGTTTTCTTCCGTCTTCGAAAGCCCAAAGTGATTCCCTATCCTGCATGTCATCTGACCTGTTGTCTATCAAAGATGTGTAGAATAAGGCTTGGTTCTCATTGCAGCATGTGAGGGGTAAAGAATGACAAGCTTTTGTCTACCACATAAAGACCCCAGTGCCGCTCTACTCAATCCACTCATGCCGCATATTTGCCTGATGCTTGCCCATAACACTTCGTTACGTAGGTATCAAGAAACGGAGTGATTTTCCCTGATGCAATCACAACCTCAAGTAATTGTAAAGATCCACTGTAAATGTGCATAGCAACCCTACTAAAAATGCGTCAAGTAATAAGTTCATACAGACTAATTGCTACTGGTATCTTCTGATGGTTTAATTTCCATCTCAGCGACCAAAGAATGTTCGTTTGGTTAGCAGACGCTTTTCGCTTCTCTATTTTCTAAGCATCCTCAGTGGCAATTTCGTATGGTCCTTTTCACGTACGTGCTGCAATGGAACTGTTCGGTTATTCCGCTATTACTGCACCAGTATGCCTGTAAAAACATGTATTTGACACTGAATAATCACGTACTTGTAAAGACACACAGATGAAATTCGGAAAGTGTAAGTAGTGGGGGTATGCTGGTATATAGAAAAAGGACTCATTGTTCTCCTTATATACTGAGGTGACAAAACTCATGGGATAGTGATTGCACATATAATGACGGCAATAGTATCGTGTTCACAAGGTATAAAAGGGCAGCGCAATGGTGAAGCTGTCATTTGTGCTCAGGTGAATCATGCTGACAAGTTTCTGAAGCGATAATGGCCTCACAAAGGGAATTAACAGACTTTGAACGCGGAATGGTAGTTGGAGCTAGATGCAAGGGACATTCAATTTCGGAAACAGTTAGGGAATTCAATGTACCGAGATCTACAGTGTCAAGAGTGCGCCGAGAATACCACATTTCAGGTATTATCTCTCACCACGGACAACACAGCAGCTGACGGTCTTCACTTAACGAGCGAGAGCAGCGGCGTTTGCGTTGAGTTGTCAGTGTCAAAAGATACGTAACACTGCGTGAAATAACCGCAAAAATCAATGAGGGATATATGTATCACGAACGTGTCCGTTAGGACTTTGAGGCGAAATTTGTCGTTAATGGCTTACGGCAGAAGACGACCGACGCTATCGCCTTCGCTAACAGCACGACAACGCCTGTAGCGCTCTCCTGGGCTCTCCAACCGATAGGTTGGATCCTAGACGACTGGAAAACCGAGGCCTAGTAAGATGAGTCTCGATTTCAGTTGGTAAGAGCTGACGGTAAGGTTCGAGTGTGGCGCAGACTTCACAAAGTCATGAACCTAAATATTCAACAAAGCATTGTTCAAGCTGGTGGCGGCTCCACAATGGTGTGGGGTGTGTTTATATGGAATGGACTGGATCCTCTGGATCAACTGAACCAATCACTGACTGGAAATGATTATGTTCGATTACTTGGAGACCATTTGCAGCCAATCGAAGACTTCATGTTTCAAAACAACAATGGAATTTTTATGGATGGCAACGCGCCATGTCACCGTGCCACAATTGTTCGCTATGGTTTGAAGAACATTCTGAACAATTCGAGCGAATGATCTGGCCACCCATCGAACATTATGGAACACAATCGAGAGTTGGGATTGTGCACTAACTCCTGCACCAGTAACAGTTCCGCAATTATGAATGGCTATACAGGCAGCATGGCTCAGTATTTGTGCAGAGGACTTATAACGACTCGACGAGTCCATACTACATCGCGTTGCTGCACTATGCCGGGGAAAAGGAGGTTCGACACTATGTTAGAAGGTCATGACTTTTGTCACCTCAGCAAGCCAGCTCACTTCGACTATTATTTGATTCATTTAGGGTGTAATTAATGGTCCATAACTGTCCTTATAATTACTATAATTTGTCATAAGATGGCAGGCGAGGAGTGCATTTGTGCTCGTGTTTATCTAGGTACCCCAACGCTTTTAATCTAAAATGATAACGGTCATCTAATTTACGTTTAATCTTAATGTCCATAATTTATGACCCTAAAATGAAGGCCGCCCCTAACCCACTGGTGTAGTGTGTTCCTATTGGCTCCCCACCATCCCCAACCTTACGGTACCCAGCATCCCGAGACGTAACTTAGCATTCGTGCTCAGCATCTTGGTCGACCAACAGCAGAGTCAGCAACAGGAGCAAATTCAGCTGATATTCGCAATTTCCGGCAGAATATCGCATCCAAAGACATTTTATGTAACGTAAAATGCTACTCACAGTCTTGGAGCTATTTTGCTGATTTTCTCGCATTTTTTAAGAATACGCACATAATTATGGTACTTCAAATGTTTATCAGCACCACCATGCATGTCCCGCAACCACACCAACATATGACGCTGTTTACAGTTTTTGTACAATTCCGCCGACCGTGGTGGACGATCGGTTCTAGGCGCTACAGTCTGGAATCGCGCTACCGCCACGGTCGCAGGTTCGAATCCTGCCTCGGGCATGGATGTGTGTGATGTCCTTAGGTTAGTTAGGTTTAAGTAGTTCTAAGTTCTAGGGGACTGATGACCTCAGCAATTAAGTCCCTTAGTGCCCAGAGCCATCTGAACCATTTTTTGTACAATTCGTTGCAATTTTGACGATTTTTCCCAGTATTCCACAAACGTCCACTTTTGAAGAAGACTCACCTATAAAATAAGGGCTGTAAATGGCAATTACCACAGTGCTATAATTTAACAAATTGCATGGATATCCTGCATCAAACGATTTCCGCAATGCATTATTAGCGACAAATGCGCTTTTTCTACGTGCCAAATCTACGTTTCACTTAAAGGAACTTATCCATGCAATATTAGTGTGTTAAAAAACAAGGACCTTGCTAACAGGCTGCCTAAGACGACTCTGACACCATGGCAATACTGTGGACTTGTACATAGCATTTACATCTCCAGTGTTACCTCGTGCAAAATTTTAGCAATATGCTACATTATTACTAAAATAAACAGACTGTGTTTCACTATGTCATCGATATGGACGGCTTAACATTGTTGCGATATTACCTAATGCACTAAGACCAAGTATGCTGTTTATAAGTTTATGATTTCTGCTATTTTTTATCAGTGTCCTAGAATTTACAAGATCTTTTACTGTGTACGCTAGTAGTTAGCAAATTACTCTCTGTTTTTGTTTTCGCGTAAAAGTTGGTGCATATCCTAGTATAAGGAGGCTTCCAAGTGTAATTATCCCGTCGCCACAAGCTCCACGTCACGGCACTAAGTTTAAATCTCGTCCTGGTGGACAGCATGTAGTTTAGATCAGTGCATTCGAGTTTGCATAGTTATCTCGCGCAGTAGCTTCTGTATAAGCAGAGTTTCTAGTAACAGGTAACTGCAGGTACATCTAATCCAGTAGAGAAATTTATTTCTGTTTAAGAGCTTGCCGCCTCAGGATATAGAGAGAAATCTGCAGAGCAGTTTTTAGTGTTTCTTTATTCTCCTCGTTATATTTGCGTACATTCCAAACTCAACAGCGCCATTTGAGATCTTATATCTGTTTTTACACACTACAATACGGCTAGGGACTGTGCTTGTTGTGAGAGGACGCAGGGAGAATTGGCTGCTGTCCGTAAACAGCTGGAAGCTGCGTTGGCTGCCGTCGACATGCTTCTCGTTAATGCTCAAAGTTGCGGCGACATCGAGGAGCTGGTGACGAGATCTGCGACACCTTTGGTGCCGACGCAATCCCTTAACGACACAGGTGTCGATGCATATTCTGATAGGCAACATATGATCGGTCCGTCCCCACTCGAGAGTGGGTGGCAACCAGTGGTAAGTCTGCATGCCACTGGGCGGAAAGCGAAAGAGGGAGCAGGTCGCACGGCTGGCTCCCTACGTCTTAGCAACGGATACGAGGTGTCACCCAGCCTTGTTGGAAACTCTGAGCCAGCACGGGATGCCCCTCTCCTGTTCGGCCAGTGGCCAATTTTCCTTTCCAGTCCGACAGGTGCAGAGGATGGGTGTGCTTGTCGATGCCAGTGCGCAGTCGGTATGTTTACCGGGGGTCTCGTCCGTTATGTGGATGAGCCCTTGCCGGCGGCTATCGAGCGCACTGGGTGCAACTGTCTGCATATAGTGGCATATGCCGGCACGAATGATGCCTGCCGCTTGGGTTCTGAGACCATAGTCGGCTCCTTTCGGCAGCTGGCTGATTTGGGGAAGGCAACTAGCATCGCATGCGGGGTGCAGGCTAAGCTGTCTATCTGTAGCATCGTACCAATGATTGATCGCGGTCCTCTGATGTGGAACAGAGCGGAAGGTCTAAACCAGATGCTCACACGACTCTGCGACGGTATCAGATGCGAATTTCTCGATCTCCGCTATCGGGTGCAGAATTGCAGGGTTCCCCTTACTGCACTATAGGCCAAAAGTGGCTACTACAATAGCGTAGTACGTGTGGCGTGCACATGCGGCTTTTTTAGGTTAGAGGAACCCTCCCTTCGGATCAAACACGATTTGCCTGATAAATGTCCTAAAACAATGTTCATCGTCGCAGATTAGGGACAGAAAAGGTTAATATGATTTTAGTAAACTGCAAGAGCATCCAAGGAAAGGTCCCACAATTAGTATCGGTTACTGACGGTTATAAAGCACAGACAAGGGATTTGGTTGAAACCGGAGGTTAATGACAACGAAATCCTAAGTTCAGAAACGAATATTTATCGTAAGCATAGATTAGTTGCCAATGGTGGCAACGTGTTTATTGCTATAAAGAATTCGATAAAATCTAGCGAGATTATCACGGATTCCGATTGTGAGTTAATCTGGGTGAAGATAAGTATCAAAGATCGGTCAGAATTGGTAATCGGATATTTTTATAGACCGCCTGGGTCAGGAGCTCTAGTGGTAGAGCGCCTCAGACAGAACTTGCAAAATATCGTCAATAATTTTCCTGATCATGTCATTGTTATAGTTGGTAACTTCAATTCGCTAGGTATAGACTGGGAGTGTCATGCTATCAAAACTGGATTTAGAGACAGGGATTCATGTGACAGTATTCTGAATGTCTTGTCCCAAAATTACTTTGAGTAGATAGTGAGGGAACCAACTTGTGAGGGTAACGTCTCAGACCTCCTGGCAACACACAGACCTGAACTTATCGAATCAGTTAACGTAGAGGAAGTCATCAGTGATCACAAGACTGTGATAGCATCTATGACACCGTGTTTGACAAAGAATGTTAAGAAAGGTAGGAAGATATTTTTGATTAGCAAGGGTACAGATTTCAGAGTACCTGGACAGTCAGCATCAAATATTCGGTGATGAGGATGAAGATGAGGATGAGGAGAACAAACGGAAAAAGTTCAAAGGCACGTGCAATATCCCCTAGACAAGCATGTTCCGAGTAAGGTCTTAAGGTATGAGAAAGACCCACAATGGTTTAACAGCCTTGTTAGAAAACTGCTACGTAAACAAAGAGAACATCCCAGATTCAAGAGAAGTAAAAATCTACCTGACAGACAAAAGCTGAACAAAGCGAAAATGACCGCAAGGATAGCAGTGAGGGGAGCATTCAATAATTTCGAAAGTAAAACTTTGTCAACCGATCTCAGTAAAAACCCTAAGAGGTTTTGGTTGTATGTAAAATAGATAAGTGTGTTAAAATCATCTATTCACGCACTCTATGACCATACTGGCACCGAAACGCAAGATAACAGAGAGGAGGTCTCAATATTGAATTCGATCTTCCGAAATTGTTTCACCGCAGAAGATCGTAACACGGTCCCTCCTTTCAATCGTCGTACGAAAGTCAAAATGGCAGGTATTGAGATAACCGATCGAGGAACAGAAAAAACAACTTAAATCGCTTCGTAGTGGAAAGTCTTCAGGACTAGATGAGATATCTATAAGAGTCTACAAAGATTATGCGAAAGAACTTGCTCCCTAGCAGTAATTTATCGTAGATCGCTTGAGCAAGGAAGGGTATCCAGCGAATGGAAAAAATTGCAGGTCATGCCCTTTATCAAGAAGGGGCGTAGGACATATGCATATTTCGAGTATCGGATCTGCGACTGGATTCAAGACTTCCTTGCAGATAGGAGTCAACATTTCGCTCTTAACAGAACAAAATCTATAGATGCAAAGGTAATTTCTGGAGTAGCCCAAGGAAGTGTGACAGGACCATTACTGTTTGCAATATATATAAATAATTCTCTAGAAAACGTCGTATGTTCTTTAAGGCTGCTCGCAGATGATTCGCTTGCCTAGAACAAAGTAGCAACGCCAGAAGATAGTAACGATTTGTAGAATGATCTCCAGAGAATTTATGAATGGTGCAGCCTCTGGCAACGTAAATAAATGTAACACATTATGCATACATAGGAAAAGAAATACACTACTGTTCAGCTACATTATTGATAACCGCAAAATATCTTTGAGTAACTACCCAGAGCGACCACATAACACAAATAGTGGGAAAAGCAGATGCCAGACTAAGATTCATAGGAAGAATCTTATGGAAATGTAACTCATCCACGAAGGAAGTGGCTTAAAAGGCGCTTGTTCGACTGATTCTTGAGTATCGTTCATATGTTTTGGATTCCTACCAGGTAGGACTGGTAGAGAAGACAGGTAGAGAAGAACCAACGAAGAACGGCGCGTTCCGCTACAAGATCGTTCAGCCGGCGCGAGAGCGTTACGGAGATGCCAAATCTGGGGTTTCCCTCTACAAGCCGGCCGGAGTGGCCGAGCGGTTCTAGGCGCTCCAGTCTGGAACCGCGCGACCGCTGCGGTCGCAGGTTCGAATCCAGCCTCGGGCATGGATGTGTATGACGTCCTTAGGTTAGTTAGGTTTAAGTAGTTCTAAGTTCTAGGGGACTGATGACCTCAGAAGTTAAGTCCCATAGTGCTCAGAGCCATTTGAACCTCTACAGACAGCTCATATTCGGAGAACCAGCGCTGTTCGCAGAACATTGGAAGAGAATGTCTGGTGCACGTAATAAAAACATCCAGTGCATTCTTGTAGGATATTGCAGTCTGTTTTTCCGACTGTGGATATCACATTGTCAACTCTAAACACAGAATGCCCATGGTTTCAACTCTTATAAGCATATGACAGAGAGAATACATTCTGTCAGTCCAAAACAGATACTAAACATGTTGAATGGTGCACACACACAAGGCTGAAGTTCATTCTCAGCTGTTCACAATTAAGTGCTTGGCATAGAGTTCAAAGAACCACTTTCTGAGCATTTCTCGACCGTACATTCTCGAACAGAACGTGGAAAAAATGAATACCTTAATCTTTCCGTGTGACCTCTAACTTCTCTTATTTTGTTACAATGGTCATTTCTCCCAACAAAACATTTTCGCATTCAGAGGAGCAAGTTGGTGATTGAAATTTTGTGAAAAGATCTAGCTGCAAATAAAAACGCCTTTGTTTAATTGATTGCCACCCTAGCTCGCATATCATATTCATGACACTCTCTCGTCTATTTCGAAGCAATACGAAACGAGCTGCTTCTATCTGAACAATACTATAACAGACGACGGACGAGCGTAGTGTAGACAATCTGATAAGTTTGTTGCACCTTCTAAGTGTTCTGCCAATAAAACACAGTCTTTGGTTCGCCAGCCTCCACATCATTTTCTATGTGATTGCTCTAATTCAAGTTGTTCGTAAATTTAATTCCTACGAATTTAGGTGAATCCGCAACATTTAAACTTTTACATTCATGTTCAGAAAAAAAAGAACACCACCTTGAACGACTAGAGACAGGATGTTTATATTCGCAGGACATGTACATTAGTATGTTCTGCAGAAATGATTAACATTAGAACCATGTCTGCCCCTCGGGTTCAAGGACAATATCGATATGGTGGCGCAACACCACCTACCGGTAAAATGTGCCTACGGCTCACGTTATCGCTATAAACCGAAGGTGATGGATCAGTGTGACTTGAGCGTACATTCAGGATGTCTCGCAGACATATGCGTTGATCGTACCGCCAAATCAATGAGTTTAAAGGAGGGCTCATTATTGACATGAGAAAATATGATTCATCCATCTGGAAAATTGCTGCTCGTGTGGGACGAAGTGTTTCGCCAGTGCAACAGGTGTGTGCAGAATGGTTCACGGAAGCCCCGAGAAGATCAACGCCTCATCCGAATGACGTTGCAGGACAGAGCTGCGTCCTCCTCGGCTCTAACAGTGTTAACACAGCGTACACTATCAGGACTGACAGTCAGTCACCGTTTATTACGGCCTGGGTTACGTGCGCGTCGTCCACGTCTCCGCTCACCTTTGACGAATGTGCAGAAACACGCTAGACAGCAATGGTGTATAGAACGACGTCACTGGGGATAGGAATGGCATCAGACTTTTCGGACGAATCCAGGTTCTGTTTATTTGAAAATGATGGCCCCATTTTGCTCCGCCGCAGACGGGGGAAGCGGCATCACAGTGATTACACAAGACGTACAGAGCCAACTCAATGGTTCAAAGTGTGGGGCACTACTGGGTTCAACTTCAAATCATAGTTGATGCGTGTCCAGGGCACTGTGAGCATTATAACCTACGTGAATGGCATCCTGCGACCCGTCACCATACCCTTTCTGCCAACACTGCCGACGCCATTTTTCAGCAAGAGAATGCACGACCATATGCTGCTGCGTGAACACGTGCCTTCTTGATGTCATAGTATGTCAGCCTTTTCCATAGCCCGCCAGATCGCCAGAGTTGTCGCAAATCGAAAATGTGTGTGATATGGTGAAACGACAGGTGCAGCGCTGTGACCCAACGCCAACCACCACAGATGAACTTAGGAACCAGGTGAATGCAGCATGGATGGCAATACCAAAAGATGCCATTCGCGCCTTTTTCGGGTGGATGCCATCACGCATGGAACAAGTTATCAGGGCCCATAGCCGACCCTGTGCCTACTAGGCAACAGGACACAAGCTGAACCTAGATGACTGAAATGTTAACCATTTCTGCAGAACATACTAATGTACATGTTCTGTGAATATGAATGTCGTATCTCCAGTCGTTCCGAGTGTCCTTTTTTTTTTTCTTTCTAAACATGAGTTTACCATTTATTGTATAACCTAAAAATAACGGATTATTTGTAGCACTCATGTTGGGGACTTAAAACTTGTTGTTGCTCAGGGTTAATTGCCACTTTTCGCCATTTTATAATTCGCGTTGAACTTCTGAAGACTTTCCGTCAATAACTACGAATTGTGTCCTCTCTGATAGGAAATCACGACTCCAGCCGCACGATCTGATTAGAAGCCGCTTAGACAAATGGCGTCAAAAGCCTTCTGTAATGACGAAAATATTGAGTTTTCCCTGTCGATAGTACTCATTAGTACGTGTGAATAAAGCGACAGTTGCCTTTCACAAGAACTATATTTTCTGAATCAGTGCCGTGTGTCAATAGATAGTTTTCTTCGAAGTGCTTCTTAAGGCTCGAACATCGTATATCTTCCAAACTATACTCTGTTCATCATAAGAACAAATCTGATGTAAACAAACACAAAAGCGATGACTGGTCAGAAGTCTTAGCACACGTACACTGGTAGTGTTATGCTCTTGGAAGTAGGTGCTACTTATGTATTAGATACCTTGTTATTAAGTTACCTTAAATGAGACTTTATGATATTCTAATGTATTAACAGCCATCAATGTTTTTCTTAATCACGCTTTAGCTATGTCGATTTTATTTCAAAAATGGCGTACAGTCGCAGTCTCTGTACTGTTGTGCTCTGATTGTCGCGCTATTAATACGCAGTATGAAAATGGATGAGGCTGCTTCCTGCTCCGTAGTGGAAAACGCGTGAGGAACATGGTTAAAAAGTGCCGAGAAATAGGGTCTTCTTAATGTTTTTCATAAATTTACGGAAAAAATCAGCTTTGAAGTTTTCCGAGGAACGGTATTTCATACAGTGTTGAGGTACAGATACACACTGGATATATAGCGGAATCGCTAGCGTAGTAGATAGATAATGCTGTGCAATTTGTGGACCGCTGGTTCAAGTCTCGCCTTAGTCATATTTTTTTCCGTTCAATCTGAAATACCTACATCTCGTAATTGTAAGATTGATAATCATTTTTTATGAATAATGCACGTATTCTTGTTTCTAATTACATATTGCACACGAAATTCCTGTTTTCATTTCAAATACAGATTTTAAAAAATGGCTCTGAGCACTATGGGACTTAACTTCTGAGGTCATCAGTCCCCTAGAACTTAGAACTACTTAAACCTAACTAACCTAAGTACATCACACACATCCATGCCCGAGGCAGGATTCGAACCTGCGACCGTAGCGGTCTCGCGGTTCCAGACTAACGCGCCTAGAACCGCACGGCCATACAGGCCGGCAAATATAGATTAAGAAAAGATAATTTAATTTTTAGGCAAAAATGAAAAACCACATACTCTTTATTTGGACTCTGTCCATTGTTTTATAGCATACATGTGGTCTCTAACGAACCAGAGTGAAACATGAAAAACAATCATTTTGAAAACATCGAGCACACCATACAAATGCTGAATTTTTACATGTGCCACTGCACCGTTATAATGTGAAGCCAACAGAACTGATCTGGAGCCAAGTTACGGGATTTGTCGCGAGAAACAACACTAGTGCTAAGCTGCCAGACGTACTGGAACTAAGGCACGCAGCTATTTCACATGTCCCTGGCGAATGCTGGCGGGATAAAGAACGGCGCGTATAAACGAAGAACAAAAAATGCGGCGCCTGAGTGGCTTCCTGGATTCTGTTGTTGGTCGACTCGTTATCAACGTAGCAGATGACATTTCCAGAACTGAAATGTATTTCTCGGACTCGGATAAGGAAGGAGCTAAGAGACTATCAGAAAACTGTAATTAATACCTTCAGTGGCTCAGTATTCAACAATACGGTGAAATCCCTGGAGTATGCATCACACACAGCTCGCTCAGAAAAACTGCCATGTGTTTAAATGAGAGAGGAATTTTCACCATTCTTGTTTGTAATTAGAATACTAAGTAAGAACGAGGGCATTTTATGCTTTCCGCCTGGTCACGTAAGAAAGGTGCGGTGGTGCTGGCGTTTTGCCGAATGTTACATTCTCTTTAAAAATCAAATTACTTTCGAAGCTATTCTGATTCTATGTTCGTCTCTTTTTTACTGCAACTGCTCACATCATTGCAGGTTAGTTGGACTACCTGGCTGGCCAGTACTGTCCAAGTTCAACGCGCCAGTAAAACTGTCGTTCCTCATTATCGCCCACTCTATGTGCACGTTACACAGTGTAAAACGTATCGTTATGATCGTACTTGACTGTACTGGACACAGCTTGGTTTCCGCTCCACTTGAAACGAAATCCAATGAGATCCTAGCAGAAGCGGAAGAATAGATGGTGTAATGTTTACATAAGATTTATTCTAATGACGAGCAGAGTATAATTGTTCGTTACAAACTATGAAAGATGGCAACACATAGCGCATGTCACTGAATAGACGAAAGGTTCAAACGTTTTATGCGTGCGTGGTTGGTAGCAGCACAGACTGGTTTGATAACTGATTACGTAAGTTAGTTAGTTGGTTGGTTGGTTGCGTGTTCCATTGATCAATCCCACGGTACGGTGGCCGTTATGATGTGGAACGTGTCAAGTGCACAAGAAATGCACATATGAAACAAAATTTTTTAAGTTAAAGATTAATATTTCTATTATTTACACCATTCCCTTAAATGGCACAAAATGCATATACTATATTTATAGATTTATTTATTCCTATTCAAAGATTCATCTATGCAATAGAAGGAGTTGTCAAGGAGATATGATTTCAATTTATTTTTGAAGCTATTACTGCTGTCTGTCAGACGCCTTATTTCATCTGGTAATTTGTCGAAAATTTTTATAGTAGCATATTTTACCCCTATCTGTGCCAAAGACAGGTTGAGCAAAGGATAGTGTAAGTCTTTTTTTTTTCTTGTATAATGATCATGAACGTCACTGTTGTTTTTAAACTGGTCCATGTTGTTGAGAACAAATTTCATTAGTGAGTAGATGTATTGTGAGGCAGTTGTAAAAATTCCCAATCTTTTAAAAAGATGCCTACAAGATGTGCAACTATGAACCCCACACATTATTCTAACCAATTTCTTTTGGGCAGTGAATAATTTTTGTCTAAATGTTGAATTACCCCAAAATATTATTCCGTGTGACATCAGAGAGTGAAATTATGCAAAGTATTTTAGCTTACTAATTTCTATATCCTTAAAATTGGCAATTATTCTGATCGCAAAAGTTGCTGAACCTAGTCGCTTTAGGAGATCCAAAATATGAATTAATATCGAAGTTTCCTCATATTTACTGCCGGCCGAAGTGGCCGTGCGGTTAAAGGCGCTGCAGTCTGGAACCGCAAGACCGCTACGGTCGCAGGTTCGAATCCTGCCTCGGGCATGGATGTTTGTGATGTCCTTAGGTTAGTTAGGTTTAACTAGTTCTAAGTTCTAGGGGACTAATGACCTCAGCAGTTGAGTCCCATAGTGCTCAGAGCCATTTAAACCTCATATTTACTGATAATTCGATAGGTAGGAAGTGAATGTTTCTCGAACACCTGTGCTAACACGCTTTTAAATTTCTTTTGATTTTTGTTTGTGGGAAAGGGTACTGTTTATTTTCTATATGGGAAGTGGTGCTCGCGCTCGCTCTCGTTCTCATCTTTCCGATATGTGTCTTTCCCATCCGCTACAACCTCGTGGAGCACACTCATAACCAGTGCATGTACTAACACGTTTGGCAATATGTCGCTTACGTCGGCCACACGAAATACAACAAAGTAGAACTATAACCATCACAGACTTGTATTCAAACAGACTGTATTCGTACTCAAACATTCAGCACGTATTTATTAATTTCTCTTTTGCGTGTGTTGTAATTAGAGTGTGAAATCTGACATACGAGTAAAACTAAATTAAGTCTTCTTTCGGGGGGAGGGGGGCCAAAGGGGCTAGTTCTGTTGACATTTACTAGTGACCAACAGACTCCTCTACGAGAACAGTAATGGGTTAGTCTCCACGAAAACTAGATCGTCCTAAGCTTACATAAATGCGGAAAAATAAGTCGAAGAGAGGTTCAACTTGTCAGAGGGCCTTACTCGAGACACAACTGACCGTGTGTAAGGCTTTGAAGATCCAGAGTGTCTGTGGTATTACAATGCAGTTAACAAAACTACATGCGCAACCAGTTCATCAGAAGCTGCCAGCACTTTTGTCGAGTGTTCACGTAAACCGCACAAGACACCACAATTGAAGACACAAACTTAACTCTTCTTTGCCTTATTGCACAGAGGGCTGCATTGGTTACTCATGTGAAGTGCTTCTATCTCAGCTAGCCCTTATGAAACATTTGCGAAGCCGGGCGGTCGCCTTGCGGTTGTCGTGGCATCTACGTTGCTTGTGGACCGGCTCGTCCTGCCCTTGAGGCGCGGAGATGAACGATGATGGCGTGTTGACGTGACTTCCGAGCAGTCACACCACGCATTACCCAACCCAGGAAGTGGGCGATTGGCCGCCGACCACAACCTCTTCATCAAACGGTCTTGGAAGTCGTCGGCGCAATGTCCGTTTCCCGTCAGCACGCTACCGTAGCGCTTGCACATGGCCACTCCAACCGGCAAGGTTCAAAGGAAAGGACCATGATAGATATGATAGATACAAAGCGATGGCGGAAAAATGTTCGCTATAATATGCTAGAAAATGTTATGAGGGATGTCATGCACTAGTCATTTATGTCCCATAATGTATGAAGTATTTGAGAACAGAAACAAAGAATACATCTGTAGCTGTTCCAAGTGCAGTCCAGGAACACACTTCCCGGGTAGAATAAATTCGTCGGGACACAAAACAAACAAGATAAACCAGATTGGAAAATAAAGCATTTGTTAGTAATTTGAAATGTTCACGAGAAAAAAAGACACGCGAAAGAAAAAAGGTGCTGAAACACGAACAGACAAAAAGTTAAATGAGGCGGCACATTAGTTTAGATGAAAATTTGGCCGTCCATATTTCCCCACGTGAATTCAGTGCCATGAGAATGATCTTGAATCATACTAATACTAATCGAGGTCATGAACACTGCAAAGGATACGTGTAACGAAGTTTAGAAATAAAATCAACATCTGTCGCTGGGCAACATTACGTAATTCAGGGTAATCGAAAGGCTAATTTAACAAATGGTAATAACAGCCGCAACATACATCGTAGGTAATCCGGATTGGTGGCTAGTTATTGCACGCACTGCTCCGCATTTGGCAGGAAGTCAAATGGATACAGACAGCCTTAAACAGACAAACGTATGATTTCCGGCTGCTCGAGATACAACGGTTAATGTCGCTGACGTTCCAACACAGCACCGCGCGCGCTTACAGTAGCTGTTTACTGGTATAAGAAACGCAGCGCCTTTCGTCGACGAAAGTGAGGTAGTGTCAGCTGTCGTCTTGTTACCCTTTTACATAATTTTCCATTGATGTGGAATGAGAGAATGCAACGGCAAACAGTAATGCATTAAACACAACATAACGAGAGAGCTGAGGAATGCTACTTTTGCATAAACCTTTTTCGCCCTCTCTCTCTCTCTCTCTACAGCAAGTATCTACATAATCCCTGTGTACCATAGCTAGCTAGCTAGATAGATAAATAGATAGATGTAGGGATAAAAGTAGAAACAGGGAGTGAGAGAGAGAGGGGGGGGGGGCTGAATTTTACGACCGGCAGAAACCTAATTACTCGCTCAGCTTCAAGACACCATTGAGAACTTTGAACTTTCGATAAATGTAAAAACTGCAAATAGCATTTGCTATTTACAACGCAATACAGACGCATAGGAGAAAATGTCGTAAAACAAAAGAGCGCAAAAAAATGCATCTGTTCTAACAGTCCGTCTGTGAGTTGAAGCATCACAGCGCATCCACTCTAAGCATACAGACGTTAAAAGACGCATATTTAATTAGGAAAGACTGACAGTATTCACGACATAGGTGCCGTAATTGGAAGAGACCTAGTGCGAGGACGAGAATATCTGCGTCGAAAACCTACTCGGGAGCAATGAGGGCCCGGACGAACAAGCCCTGAAATGAAAGAGACGAAGCCCGCGCATTGAGAACACTTGACCTGATCTGCGACTGCAATATCGCCGGCCTGTGTTCGCCGGCCTCGGTACACAGGCGAATATTTATAATTGGGCACTGTCCACCCTACTCTCCGCCGCCGGGCCCGGCCGTGAGTGTCCTTTATCGCCGCTAGATGTCAGCGCCGCTTACCGATTAATTAAAACTGGACACGGCTGCTCGGGCTCGGGCCATCACTCACAAAAACTGCCCGCCCTCCGCTGCCTCGCAGTCAGACCCGCCCTCGCATTAATGCCGAAACGAGTCGTAATAAACTACCCGCAGCGCCACGACCTCCGGTTGCCCCAATGCAGGCGCGCCACACACTCGCCCTTGGAACACTTGCGGCTGTCACTTCACAGGTCACTTCGTCACAGCGAAGCCAAGACCGTGCCTTATCGCCTCTATCGGCTTCCATATAAACACAATCGACGAAAACAATGACTGCAACGAATATGATACAACAAACAGAAACCGCATCCAGATATTTCACAATTTCTCTTACGTTAAATTCTGCTTTTTCCCTTCCTCCTCCTCCTTCTTCACCTCCTCTATCTTCTCATTCTTCATTTTCTTCTTCTTCTTCTTCTTCTTCTTATTCTTATTTCTCCTTTTCACAAGAAGTGACACAGATTGAATTTTTCAATGCGCATCTTCTGTTGCACTACTTATCTGTCCTGCCATCACCGTTTTCTCGTCGGAATCTTTCATATGCAGCCGTGAGAAACAAAAAAAGATTGATAAAATTTATATAGCTTTTACAACCATCTCAACGGTTCCAGGCATTAATCTCTGCCCATCAGCTTTTAAAGGCTATGCGTCGTGGCTGCAACCCCCCACTCTACTTCATGCTGGCCTCTTCACTTTTTAATAATCCCTGATGGTATTTTTTCCATTGTTACAAATACAAGAAGATGTGTTTCTTGCTCACCAGATGCGTTTCACTTTATTGAAGTAAAGCTTCATTAGCGGTATATAATTAAAGATATCTACAGCCTAATTTATTTTTTACATCGAAAACCATTTCGTTAATAAATTGTTGGTTTTTTTACTTAGGTAATTGTCGTTCGGTTTTTCGCCTACATCAGGAAATGCCGTCTTCTGTCGCGTCTTTGGTGCGAAAAACAAAGAAAAAATTACCGCAAATAAAACGAACAATTTGTTAATGAATTGTAAATATCTTTAATTACAGACTACATATAACGCTTTACTTCATTAACGCATGCTTTTCTTGTAGTTGTAACGACGGAACAAAATACCCTCAGGCATTGTAAAGCACCTACGGACAATATGGCCACACGAATGAAGAACTTTTTAATACGTGTGACGTTTTATTACCTGGAATAAATAAATCTTGCATTATTTTCTTTCTCGGTCTTAACTTGATTTTCTTTATCTTGCAGTAGATTTGCTAAAAGCTTATTCTATCAACATAAGTCTGCAGAAAGAAGGGATTTCCTCCTTTGAGAATTTGCTACGAAGCATCTTTGGCCTTTCATTTCTTTTTAAACATCACTGGTTTGTCTTGCAGTACAGTTATTCTTCGTTAATCTCCAAAGCCACATTTCCATCGCTTCTACGTGCTTTTTCTCGTTAACAGTGTCCAGCTTTAGCGGTCATACGGAACTGCACAGGAGAAGTGTGTTCTGACATGTTTTTTGTTGTTACCACTGCAAAACACCGCTCGGTGATTTAGTCGGTGGGGCGTGCTCGGCTAGGTCAGGTGGTTAGGCCAATGTTATAGATTGGGAGATCCGAATTCGAAAGAACGGTTGGCTTTTTATTTGTCGTCTGCAGCGAAGGCATTAGAGTTACAGCATAATGTGTGATGAGGAGACGACTCAGCCGTGGTATTATGGCGGGAACCATTCCCATTAACGGAAGTTATTTAGGGAAATCCTGGAAACCCTAATCCATGGTGGTCGGCCAACTATTTCGGGGTTCCAGTTGCAATTCAAGTGCACAATTTTAAACCGTTCTGATGATTCATAAGATTAATTTCTCTATCCGTAATAAGCTGGAGTACCTCTATTACAGAACATTCATCTCTGGCGAAAATTTATATGCACACTGAATAGACCAAAGGAAGGAAGGAAGGAAGATTAGAGTTTAACATCACATCGACGGCGCGGTCATTAGACGGAGCACAAGCTCAGGTTACAAAAGGGTGGGAAAGAAAATCGGCCATGGAGCCCTTTCAAAGGAATCTTCCAGGCAATTGCCTGGACCAGTTTAGGAAACTCACGAAAAAACTGAATCTGGTTGAACCGTCGTCGTCCTGAATGCGAGTCCAGTGTACAACCACTGCTGCACCTTGCTCGGTGATTAGAATTAGAACAACTTCGTATGTCGCTATGTATGGTGCCACACTCGGGAGCAGCAGTGAAGAGAGAGAAGCAAGACACTGTTTTTTAGTAAATTCTTTGAAATGGACAACAGTCGGTCAATAATATCACCAGCAAGAGATTGAGCTGATCGCAGAAAATGCTGACGTTCATCATATTCGACTAAAAAAAAATTTCACTCTGCTTCAGGTAGACACATCAAATCTGCTTCTGTACATGTTCAGATGTATACCTAGATGCACAGTAGCCAAGGCTCCGATCTTGTTTAGCAGTTTTGCGATTGCTAGTAATCGGTTATATTTCACAGTGGAAGGAAGAACAGATACAAGTAAACCTGTAGCACAAGTTTCCTACATGTGTGACGGATTAAGGTTTCAAAGAAATGTTTCCATTGTGGGAGGAGATTGTTACCATCGCTCTACTGTATTCATGGGCCTTTCAGCCATTAAAGGTTATTCAAATTGAAATTATTAGACAATATTGCCACAGATGGGTGATTGGTGGGAGTACATCGGCATTTGTTGTATCATCAAATAAAGCATGTATTTCCATTTGCCATTCAGCCATTCTGATAGGCCACATTAAAATTAAGCTTAGGTCCCAGTCGGTATCATGTTACTTACTGCAGGTATTACAATCCAGAATATGACAGATGACACATCTGAGTCTTGACAGCAAGAAGTGGAGCATATATCCCTATGAGGACAAGACAGATAAAAAAACAAACATGCATTTTTAACAACACTGTTATAACAAAGTTGTGAAACGAGATGCAGGTTATTGAAAATGAAAAATGCCCCTGTCAAGCCGAGAATGTTCTCTTGAGCTAAGAGAAGAGTTGCAACATGTGGTAATCAACTCTTCAACAGCTGTTGTAAACAGAATACTGCCTGCCGCATATCGAAAGACGCTTAAAAATTTTCTTACAATAACGATTTGACGCGTCTCACTGTAGAATTTGGCGTTGTGTGTTATTTGCGATACCACAGACATCACATCGGTATGTCAGGCAGCTTTTTCTGCTCCCTTCCTGCCATTTTTTTGTGTCAAGCACAAAACCATTAGGGATCACAATAACACATAAATTCACAACGTTCCCCACACCCAATGACGTTGTTAAAAGCATTACATAACCTGTGAAATCGCCAAACTATTGACAGATAAAAATATTTTGTATACGTTCCACTACACATGAGACCCAGCACGGAGTACATTGCACTACAGGCAGCCAAATGTTAAGTTTGAATGGTTCATTGTGTCAGTGTCTTGTACAGCCATGGGAACTTTCACACTGTGTACTCCGTTTGACATTTCCAGGAAGTGCATTGGGTGATTTACACTTCCGCAGCAGTTGACCCGTGTTCTAGATATAGCTTATTTTCCTTTTTTCCTTTTTACAAATACAGCGATTTCAGTGTTCGATGCATTACAGAGGTGTCATCTGGATATTTCCTTGAATTTATGAAGATATAACTGTAATCAGTATCTTAGTATGCATCTCTCTTTCTGGATGCAATTAATGGCTATTTTGGAGAAAAAAAATGGTGGAAGGGGGTGGAGATGCTTCATCCTTGACAAAATCCTCACTGGATATCCATTATTTCTGCTGCCTGTGGAAAGAAAATAACTGCTGGTGAACCACTGTAGTCTTGTGTATCATTAAGAATTTCAATTAGGACCTCATCGGATGGTGTCACAGTATTTACATGATGATGCCAATACAGTAGCGGAAATCAGTATTAAGGCATGGATATTTGCAGTAAAATGAACAGTGTCATTCGGAATAGGTATGCACAGTGTATACGCAATAATATGGGATCCATTATACTGACAAATGCAGTTAAATTGTATCACATTCGAAGTCTGTAATACAGTATATAACAAGACTTCAATGATTTGGCTGGTAGAAGGGGGAGCTCTGTATAAATGTAGTTGGCTCTGTGCAATGTTAGTGTGTGTGCGCGTGCGTCTATTGGAGGCAGGAAAGAGACACCATCGGTGGCAGTGCATGTTGTGTACATAAACCAAGACTGTGAGGCAGCCATGTGGAAAATAGACATCATATGATGAAAAACCAAAAATAAGTGTGTACAAGGAAACAGGACACCTAATCATCAGGTCACCAAGAATTTGAACCATTACAGTAAAGTGACCAATAATTTACTTAGACCGGGCCCACGATAGGAATAGAACGAGGCAAAGCAGAAAATTACCCGAGTGCCTTTATACCAGTCTCCATTTGGGGAATGTGAATGTCTTATCTTGTTAATCGTGTTACAAAAGAAACTGTGATTCTGTCATGACTGCTCGTGTCTTATTACTGGATACAGGCTCCACATTTTACGCAAAACACTGTTTTTTCTTGTTAAACAAACATGTTTTGGCACCTCTAAGAACAAAAACTGTCTTTAGAACTCATTTTGTTAGAACACTTACAACCTATGTTCACTTTTAACAGTTTTTCAATAACAAAACCCACTGATGATGGCACAGAGGTGCTGAAACATGTTTGGGTAACAAGAAAAACAGTGTTTTGCATAAAAGGCGCAATACAAAAGATGAATATTTCATTGCCCAGCCATGCATTCCCCAACAAGCTCTACAATAAATGCAGTAACACCTTAATGAAACTTCAGGACACAACCATCAACATACAGTTTAATAAAAACTGTCTAACACATAATGTAATTCCAGACTATATTTAAAAAACTCTGTGAATAGCATATCATCTGTACAAGTAAATCAGGGCACTATACTCGAAGAAATAGTTGTTCAAAAACGAACTTTACAAAACAAATTTAGAACTGACCAATAAATTTGTAATATCAGGTCAGTTTGAGGAAATAACGGATAGAGAAAAGGCACGCATACAGCAAATAATGCAAGAAAAACAGGAGAAACAAAACAAGAAACTAAACAGAATTGTAAACAGAATCAACACACCCACTGCAAACAGTCATCACACAAAAACATCAGCTCCATGACAGAATCATCAATCTGACTGACACTAATCTCGCCAAACAAGGAAAAAGCCTACTGGAAAAAAGGACCAAAACATAACATAAACACACAGGTATCACACAAAACATAGCAGCATCTGAACAAATTATAAAAGAACAAGAAATTTTAATACGAACTTAACAAGAGAATTAGTTGCTGCAGAAATAACACAGATAATCAGAGCACACAAATCCACTAGAAACTCTAATGATGAAACACCGGAGAAAACCACAGCCAACAAGGTAAAACAAAAATTAGAACTAAACATTGCCATACTAAAAAGGTGACACAAAGATAATTTTACTGGATTATGAATGAAAATGAATATGTAAATAAAACATTAGAGATTGTGAAGGACAACAACATCACCAAACTGATCAGTGACACAAAAGAAAGGTAACAGAGAAACATTCAACAAACACTGAAATACATCAAACAAACATTCTCATAAAGCCAGATAAAAAGAATGACACAAAAAATCCTAAGATACGCACTTTAATATTCCTACCAAAAGCGCACAAGGAATGTATCAGCTTCAGAAATGCTCCATCATATCACCTAGCCCAAGATAAGCACATATTCCTAAAGAAAATACACATCTTTGAAAACAACAGGAACCAAGACAACTCAACAGAACTAATGGAGAGAATCAAGAACATAGACATATGTGACACTGCAAACCCCATATCATTTGATGTCTCATCAATATACATTTGCACTCCAATAAATGAAACATAAGCATCACACAAAGACAACACCAATAAGGCAACACACCCGACACACACATTAGTGAAACAGCAATCATACTCAAGACCATAACAGCACAAAATTATTTTATGTTTAACAAAGAATTTTATTCCCAATATGAAGGGCTGACAATGGGATCACCAATTAGTGGTCTCTTAGCCAACACATTCATAAACAACTCGGAGAACAAGTTGTTCACAAACATAATAAAATGAAAAATGTATTAAGTTATATATTGGTATCATTATGTTGATGACATAATATGCCTGACTGATGAAAACACACACACACACACACACACACACACACACACACACACACACACACACACACGAGCAAAGCTAAACGATGAAATAAACAACTTACATCCAAAAATTCATGTATTAGAAACAGAAACAGACAACACACTAAATTTTCTGGATCTCACCATATGAAAAACAACCAACATCCATGACTTCACAATATTCAGGAAAAATCAACAACCACAAGCACCACTGTTCACAATCTATTGAACTACCCGGTGGCACACAAGCATGCAAGTTTCAGACTGATGCTCCACAGATGAACACAAACCCACAAGCAAAGAAAATTATGCAAGCACATAAATTAACAGATCAGGAATATATGAACTCATTGCAACACTTGCCTATCAGTATACATAGGACAAGCAGGCAAGAACTTTAAAACAGGATACTCAGAACACCTCAAAGTCATAAAAAGTAACAGCACTCATAGCACATTTGCTGACCACCTAATAGTACATAACCACCACTCAACTACAATAGCAACAGATTTAAAAATACTGAAATTTGGTCACACCTTCACCACAAACCAACAATAGAAGAAACCATCCACACACAGTTTGTCAATAAACAAAACCCACTGATGATGGCACAGAGATGATGAAACATGATTCAGTATCAAGGAAAGGCAGGTTATGTTTACATAAAAGGTGGAACCTGTATCCAATAATTTTAACTGTGAACATGGAAAAAATATAAGAGCTGCAAATCCAATGGATGAATGTTTATTTCTTGTACGTATCTACTACTTCCATTATAAATTTGATACATGTTTGCTTCAGACACTGTACTATTACTTTCGTAGAAACTCTGCCTTTATACTGATTTCCACTACTGTAGGACAAGGAGTACTCGGGCATCACGATAAAGAGGATAATTTAAAACGATAAATAAATTATTGATTGACCTGTAGCAAAGCCATTGCATCAAATAGCTTCCCGTGTACACGGAGGACTGTCGGGAAGTATAAGACGGCGCGGAAACACGGCGAGAAGCTCAGCGCTGCCGCTACCGCCCCACGCCGCCCGCCTGCCCCAACCAATTTCCCGCCAACAAAAGGGCGTGCCGAACAACATGCGGCCAACGGCCGAATGAATCGATTCAGCGACGGATGAGTGCCTCAAACAGCCCACAGCCTGCACAATGGAACTCATCAACTGGCAAATGTTAATGTCGTTTTAAATAGATTAAAATGGCAATTGCCCCTGAAAAACTTCTACCTAGCATTTATCTGGTGCACGTAACGTGGGCATCTCATAGAGGTACAAATCCGGATTATCGACACAAATATGGTAATATTCACTTATAACACGGCAAAACCGATTACGACATTACGTTTCATAAATAGCTTACATTAACAAGCACATCAATGCAAAGAACTTTTGTTTTCAAAGCCTGTACTGCTGCATCACTAATCGATTACCGCATTTTTTTTTTAAATAATTTCAACCGTCGCATTACAGTCTGCATAATTCGATAGCCGAGGCTTTTCCCGTGTAGTTTATACGTACGAACATGCGGATAATATTATTGCAAGCAAACATGTTCGTTAATGTACACCACACATTAAAAGAGTGAGACAAAATTTAATCGTATTACAAAAAATTGCTTGCAGGGTGATTTCAGTTTCCACACCGAGCGAGGTGGTGCAGTGGTTAGCACACTGAACTCGCAGTCGGGAGGCCCTCTTCATTTAGGTTTTCCGTATTTTCCCTAAAACGCTTCAAGCAATGCCGGGATGGTTTCTTTGAAAGGGCACGGCCCATTTCCTTCTCCATCTTTCCCTCATCCGAGCTTGTGCTCCGTCTCTAATAGCCTCGTCGTCGACGGAACGTTCAACACTAATCTCCTCCTCCTCCTCCTCATCATCATCAGGGCACGATTTCTGCACTCATCCGTGTACCACAGTGTAGCAGTCGGCGAAAAAACTCGACAGTTGCAGTGGGTTAGACGCGACTACTCCACGAGTTTACCTCTCAATCACGTAACGTGATTTTGTGTACGCCTCAGTGTTGTCGCAGCTCTACCGACGTCTTATGGTTTCGTCTCTGAACTGAGTACCCAACAAAGTTGTTCACGTCTTACTTCGTGAAGGTAAGATTGGCTGAAATTTTATATAGCATGCGTGCATAGTTTACCGCAAAAGTGGCACTGAATTTTTTAATGGTGTCCAATAATGAGGTTCCTCAAGTATGAGTACCATCAACTCAATGTTCATCATTCGCGGATGGGCCATACCTTGCATTCACAGTCAACTGATTATCAAGGTAATGTGATTTCGTGTAAACAAGGGTAGCAGTATAAGAAGGAAACTCGTTGCAAATAAGACTGTACAAGCATTAACAAAATTCAGAATTGTTATGTTGCAAAAGGAAATGAACTCTTGGAGCGCTTTGTTGCGTACTTGATTACAATACAATAACACTCAAAAAGAAGCTACCTAACTTTCTTTCGGCCTTTCCGCATCACAGCAACACGAAATTTCTCACTGATGACGTAACACAAATACCGTGCCAATAGCCGCACTATACAATTTTAGAACCATTCTTTAAAGCAGCGGTATTCAACCTGAGGGCGTAAAAATATTGTAAGGCGACCTTAACTTTAAATAGAAATATTGTCATATTGCTCTTCTGCTAGAATTACACTGGCTGAGCTAATGTATTCAAATAGTTGGTTACTACTAAAGCCGGTTAAAGATCAGTGTAACTTGTAATACTTGATGGAGGAAATGTTACTAGTTTGTCTTTTTCGACGTTTCGAAGATTTTTTTTATCCCAAATTTTGCGAACAAAGCTCATGAAACGAAGACTTGAGAAACTGATCGAATGTGTGGTTTGACAAGCCGAAGCCAAAAAGTGGCACTTGAACTGAAGGCCTGTGGCTGCACTGGAAACCTCGGCCTGTAGAAGCCTATACTACGTTAAAGATTAAAGAACCTGTGGTTCCGTTTAAAAACAATCTCGTTTGAAAACAATCTCACTTAAAAACATTTTCATTCTGCAGAATACATCTGCGTCTACGGATCAACATCATCCGATCACGTTACTGGACACCTTTCACACCATGTACACGATTTATTTCAAAATTTTTGCGAATATTTTCTAGAATCCGATTCGAATATAGGTTGGATTAACGATCCATTTCTCTCGATGAGAGTGAAGCGCGAGATTTTACTTTCGTTGGACACTGGGTGATGGATTAATCTTAACAGGGAGCTGTTGAACGAATTTTAATTCCTCGATATTCTACTTAAAATGAAAGAATATTACGATTTAACATCCCATCGACGATGAGATGATTAGAGACGGAGCAGAAACTCGGAAAGGGGACGGATGAAAAAGCAAAAGCAAATCGGCAGTTATGGAAACAACTGGGAACTCTAAATCTGGATAACCGGACAGCAATGAAAATTGATCACTGGCAATGTGCGACACAAGGATTTTTGGGTTTGTTATGAGTAAAATATCCATGAATAGAATCAATAGAAGTTAAATATGAGCGCGGTACACAACTGCTAGGACAGCAAGCTGACATTAACAACTTGGTTATGTGATTCAAGAATCATTCTCACTGTCATCAGTAACTTTGTTTTGTAATTATATGATCCTTCCTCTAATTTTTAAATTACTAAAATTTTTCTAAGGCAAATAATGTCGATTACGATTTTTGTGTTGCCAATTTTCAGACAAGTCTGGAAGCTGATTTTATTGTCCCATTCCACTATCCCGTGCACTTAGCTATCAGTAATTATACCCCAACTACTTTAACAATTGATTATGCTTGTAATCTAAATGCAGTACTGATATTTTCATTGTTTCGTTTTTTATTATTTTTTATTTAGGGGGCGTCACAACAAATTTTAATTCTACCGTTTGAAAACATTAATAAACACTGCTCTCAAGTTCCAATTACTCCCTCTAATATTGTCATTTTGCTGATAGTTGTAACGGAGTTGGAAACGAATAGCTGGGACGTGGACATTTACATCCACACATACACTCTGGGAACCATTATGTGATCAAGGCTGAGGGTAGTTCCCACCGTATCACATATCTCTGACTCTTCTCGTTCCACTCCATGGAGCGTCCGGAGAATGATTGCTTAAATGCCACTGTGTGCGCTGTAGTAAGCCTTATCTCAACGAGTGCAATACTTACGAGGTTGTAATATTTTCCCAGAGATCTCTTATTGCTGGTTCTTTCGCAGGGTAGTTGTCTTCAAATGTCTGTCAGTTTAGGCTCTTCAGCATCTCCGTGACGTCCTCTTATGCGCCAAACAAATCTGGGACCATACGCGCTGCCTTTTTGTATACGTTCAATACCCTTGGTTGTTTGATTTCGTATGGGTACCCACACATTTGAGTAAAAAGATGGGTCGCAGGAGTATTCGTAACCAATATCCTCTGTAGAACGACTGTTTTTTGCTAGTTTCCTGTCAGATTTTTCGTTTTACGAAGCGCAATGTTTTATAGTTGTGAACATTTAAAGCGAGTTGTCAATCTTTGCACCACTCTGAAGTCCTATCAAGATCTGACAATATCTGTGCAGCATTTTCTGACTTTACTTTATTAGAGTTAACTGCATCCGAGGTTGCAATTCACATTGTCTACCATGTCATTAATACAAACCGTGAATAGCAAGGATCCCAATACATTTCCCTGATGCGCACACCTGAAGATACTTCTACTTGTATCGATGACTCTATCCAGGATAACATGCAGCGTCCTCCAAAATAATCTCCAATCTTGTTACAAATTTCATTAATAAGCGAAGGGGTGATACTGAGTCAAATGCTTTTCCAAAGTAAAGAAATAGTGCATCTGACTGACTGGCTTGATCCGTGCCGTTCAGGATGTGCAATGAATAAATTTACGAAGTCATACGCAGACTGGAATGAGTTTAATGCATCAAACTATGACGGCGAGTTTTAGCCAACAAAAATTTGGTTTGAAGCACTTGGTCGTCGCTTTACGTAAGCCCAACGCTCAACCCATGTCCGCGGGAGCGAGTAGCGCTGCTGTGACAGGGAATGAAAGACCTGGACCTGCGACTACCTAACTGACAAAAGCCTCGGCGGCGCCGGATTACAGGCGACCGCTGCGCCCATTTCACACCCCGGACACAAAGGACGCCCTCCACCAAGCACTCGACAGCTTACGCAAGTGTTGGCCATGCTTCACGGCACCGGCCATCCACCTGCGGATTACCTACGGCTGTCTTCCCCACAGTTTCTCACCTAATCGGTATGGACATTGTTAACGACACAAAACCCAAAGCATTTCCTGCAAGTACTTCGACAGCAAACCCTCTTCCTTCTCACGCCTACGCTTCGAAAACGGCGCACTGCTATGCTTGTATACGGACTAGTCAGCAACTGTGCTGTCATCGCTAAGTACATCCGCGTACACTTTTACTTCATGTGCTAGCCTCTTAGTTCTCATCTGCAGGAAGACAAACGAGCACGTGCATGCAGCAAACTGTTGTGTATGAGACGTTGGATCACTTCGTTAACACCACAGAAGTTCCTTCTGATTATGGTGAAAAGGAATTCCATAATACGGAAGTTCAACTGGCGAAATTGTTTTACAATATTACCGATGAGTTTTCATCTTTTTAGAAATAAGTACAGCAATGTTATAATAAATAGAGTCAGGATCGTAATTAGTAAAATAAATTTACGAATGGAACGAATAAGATTCTAAAAGGACACAATGAAAACTTGTTTTGAGATAAACCGGCTTACTAGAAAAGCCGAAGGCAGCACTCATGTTGAAAAATTTCTGAATTAATTACACACATTCCACTCGAAAGTTGTGAAACCGAAATGTTATAATCCAAAAAATAGTTTCACGTTTATTGCGTATTCAGAGCCTGGAAAATCACTGCATAAGCGTGTGTTCGTAACTACAGACAATTAGAATTGTGAAGCGCAAACTGTTTACATTTGTGTGGGCGCAGAATTCGTTTTTTCCGCTGTATTCGTAAAGGATGTACAACACTACGTGAAATCAAAGCAAGTCGCTTGGTTAATAAAGTATTTTGTTCTACATCTTCATTTATACTCTGCATGGAAGAGGGTACGTCTCATTATACCAGTTATTAGGGCTTCTTCCTGTTCCATTCACGCATGGAGCGCGGGAAGAATGATTGAATGCCTCTGTACATGCAGTAATTATTGCAATTATTATGCCTACAAAGTGTTACACCCAGATATTTGTATGAGATGGCCGATTCCAGCAATGACTCACAGATATCATGGTCATAGGATACTACGTGTTTTCGTTTAGTGAAGTGCACAATTTCACATTTCTGAACATTTAGAGCAAGTTGCCAATCTCTGCACCACTTTGAAATCTTATCAAGATCTGACTGAATATTTATGCAATTCTTTCAGATAGTACTTCATCATAGATTCTGCAAAAAGCCTGATTTTACAATTAATATTGCCTGAAAGATCATTAATATACAAGATGAACAGCAGGGGTCCCAACACACTTCCCTGGCGTACACCCGAAGTTACTTATACATCTAGCGATGACTCTCCATCCAAGATAATATGCTGTGTCCTCCCTACCAAAAAGCCCTCAATCCAGTCAAAAACTTCAGTTGATACCTTATATGACCGTACTTTTGACATTACGCATAGGTATGGTACTAAGCCACATGTTTTTCGGAAATAAAGAAATACTGCATCTATCTGGTTCCCTTGATCCAAAGTTTTCAGTATGTCATGTGAGAAAAGTGCGAGTTGGGTTTCACATAATCGATGTTTTCGGAATCCACGCTGGTTGGCATTCAGAAGGTTATTCTGTTCAAGATACCCCATTATATTTGAGCTCAGAATATGTTCTAAGACTCCACAACAAATCGATCTGAAGGATATTGGGAGGTAATTTTGTGGATCACTTCTACCAACCTTCTTGTAGACGGGTGTGCCTTTTTTCAAGAAATGTGCAGGGTTCTTTTTGCTCGAGGGATCTATGATAGATTATAGGAGGGTGCTAAAGCAGCCGCCAATTCAATCTAGAACCTGGCTGGGATTCCATTGGGACCTAGAGCTTCGTGTGGCTTTGACGATTTCATCTGTTTCTTAACACCACTGACACGAATACTTATTTCATTCATATTTTCAGAGGCACAAAAACTAAATTGGGGCAATTTCCCTGGGTTTTCCTTTGTCAAGGAACATTTGAAAATGGAGTTAAGCATTTTAGCTTTTGCTTTACTACCCTTAATTTCAGTTCCAGACTCATTGGCTATGGACTGGACATTAACTTTAGTGTCACTCACAGCCTTTACAAACGACCTGAATTTCTTTGCGTTCTGTGAAAGACCACTTGACATATTCCGCTACAGTTGTCATTGAAGGCTTCAAACACTGACAAATGCATTCATTCAGCATCTCTCTATCTATAGCCCTACCCTTTGTTTTACACCTATTATGCAGTAATCTCTGCTTCTTTAGAAGTTTCTTTAAGTGACTGTATACCTTGGAGGTTCTCTACCATTACGAACTGTTCTACTGGATACATATCTATCCAGTGCAAGGCCAACTATTCTTTTAAACTTGATCCAGAGTTCCTCTACTTGCTCCTGCCATGTGCTGAAAGTTTCAAGATTCTCATTGAGATATGATAGTATTGATTTTTTATCTAGTTTACTGAACGTGTATATATCTTCCTGCTTATTTTAGTTGTGCTTTGTACTTTGGTAATCATTGTTTCCACAACCGCGTCATGGTCACTGATACCGGTTTCGATGTGGACATTCTCAAAGAGGTCAGATCTGTTTGTTGCCATTACACCGAATATATTTCCATAATGAGTGGGGTACCTAACAACCTGTTCTAGGTAGTTTTCAGAGAAGGCATTGGTAAAGTTTCACAGGATGTTTTATCATGTCCACCACTAATAAAACTAATTTTCCCAATTAATTGTTGGATGATTAAATTCTCCACCAATGAATACAATATGATTGGCGAACTTACGTAGGAGTGAACTGAGGTTTTCTCTAAAATTTTCGGTTACATCAAGAGAGTAGTCTGGTGGGTGATAGAAATATCCAATAATCATTTTATGCCCGCCCCTGCTCTGAGCGGTCGCAGGTTCGAATCCTGCCTCGGGCATGGATGTGTGTAAAGTCCTTAGGTTGGTTAGGTTTAATTAGTTCTAAGTTCTAGGCGACTGATGAACTCAGCAGTTAAGGCGCATAGTGCTCAGAGCCTGCTCTGAGTCTTGCCCAAACGATCTCACACGCAGCTTCAATTTCTACTCGGTGGATTTGAGTTTCTTGTTTACTGCAATTGTTCCCGCGAACGACTGCGTTGGGCTTCTTTCATTCTTAATAGTAGGAGATCCAGTACGTCCCACAGAGCCACTTTTCAATCATCCAACATTTAATTTCCATATTTTTTTGTGAAACATGTTCCAGACGTTGTATCACTTTATCAATCAGAAGTTACACCTTTGACTACATGAAACATTTGTGTGTCAGTAAGCTGTGGAGCAACTTTTCATTAAATTACATAACACATATGGTAATCGGATCTTACTCTCTATGCACCGGATCTCCTGGAAGTACAACGTAAGCTCTCGATCTCAGTTGCCACATCTGAAATCGATTCGCATGCAACCATTCCAGTCCAGATAGAGAACAACCCCAACCCTCCTTTAAACCACTCTCGACACGCCCCTGCAATGAGCTTTTCTGTCAATTCGCTAGTTATAGAGCTATTGCTCTTTCAGGTGGTATTCGATTTCCTGGATGAGGAGCGGTGATCAGAGAGAAAGTCCCTGCAACATATGAATTGTGTGCAGACTTTCTCATGAAGAGACCACACTTAAGGGGCTCCGGAAAGGCTCAAAAATCATGAAAAGTTCAATTTTTACTTTTTTGCGTTTTCTGAATCTGCAGACTATTACCTTTTAATAGATATATAATTTATTCAATTCCGAAGACTACAACTATTTTTAATTTTTTTTTGAAATGTGTTCTACATGGGCGTGACCCACTGTGGCGCTGTTAAACTGCTGTCAAATGGTGTTATTATTAACGTCCGTGTTCATCAGGTACATTTTAGTGATGTGAGATAAAGTATGTGTTGTGGCTAACCTGTGATGGTTCAATATATATCGCTGGTGTGATTGTCGATTGTTTCATGTTTATTTACTCTGTCGTTATCTCGAAAACATTCGTAATTAATTCTGTTTCTTGGGTCTCTGTTTTGTTGAAGTATAATAATGAGTAAAAGTAAAGTTATTAGAAATCCTCTGAAGGCTTTTAAGAAAAGGAGAAATGTTGGCAACATTGTAAGGTGCAAGGTATTTAGAAATATGGGAATGAAGATAGGTTCTAACATGGTACGAGCGATGCTTGCTTTAGACAAGGAACGCCTTCGGGCTGCAGACAGGGCTGTAAAGAGTCTAGAAATACAAGCAAGAGTAAACAGGAGGAGGAACAAGAGGAAGCTGGAGGAGGAGTTTGCAGAGGATGAAGATAATCCGTCCTATGGACCTGGAATGCACTACAAAGTTAATCCAATCTTTGTCGCTCGATTCCCAAAACTTTTATTTTCTCATACTAATTACATGTTTTCTAAGGATCTTCCAAACATATTTGTTTCAAACTTTCAGTAAATGTTACACAGTACCTTCTGCATAATTTAACACAGCCTTTTTTTCCAAAAAACTGTATATTTTTGAATATATAAATAAAAAATTGCAAAAAATGTTGAATTTTCATAACAATTGAAAAAATCATCTTTAATAACTGAACTAAAATTTTGTAAAATCCCTGTGTTAAGTTGCAGCCCATATTCCAATAAATAATCTGTAAAAAGTTCAACTTCCTACCTCAAATACTTTGTGAGGAAAGATGTAATTTATGAGCGTTATTTTAACATTGCAAGTATAGGGCGTTCCGGAGCCCCTTAAGTCTTCCGCATTTACTACATAACAGTTTCCTCAACCTCCCCAAACTGTGCCGGAAAAAAAATATTCTCCGTGATAATCTGATCAAGCGCTGCAACAGTTCCATGAATGTGAAAAGAAAAATTGTCAACGCAGATTTAATGCTGCCGAGAACTCAATTTTCGACAGCGGAGAGGATAACGTTCTACACTGTGAATATCACTGCTTTGCTTTAGGTTCATAACCGTACACTACTAACTATTTGACAATTGCGACTGTACAGAAAGTATATATTATCTCAAAACTTTCGGTTGCAGCTCAGTGCACACCTGAAGCCGATAGCTTCGTTATTCGAAAAACAAAAAAGTGCTTCACTGCAACTCGTCGCATCTTTAATTCATCCGATAAAATGCGTTGACGTCTATGGCAATGAAATGCTGTAATAGTCATGTCGTCTCCGGTCAGACTGCTCTACGCACTTTCGGAATGGTGCCTGGAGTTATACTTGACGACAAATGGATCTTAATGTTTATATCTACATCTGTATCACTCATGAATGGCGGAGGGTGTTTGAGGAGGATTGACCGTACCCCTCTTTAAAAGCCTCAATTTCTTTTAGTTTTTCATTGCTGTCGTTATGGAGATGAACGCTGGAAGATGTATGTTTTGTGTCTGTTTTGGAACATGAGACTTTGCAATTTCTTGAGCAAGGCTTTTCGAGAAGCACAACGCGTTTCTAGTAGCGTCTACCATTGCAGTTTGGTGGATGGTGGTAAGTTCCCATGGGACCAAAGTGCTGAGGTCACTGGTCCATAGGCTTACACACTACTTAATCTAACACACACACACACACACACACACACAAGGGAGGACTCGAACCTCAGACGGGGAGGGGGGCGCGAACGGTGGCAAGGCGCCTAAGACAACGCCGGTACCCCGCGCAGCGGTTTGTTTAACGTCTCTGTGACACTACCATGCGGACTACACAAACGTGAGACGAATCTTGCATATCTTACTTGAATCTTGTCTATCTTTCCTGTCAATTTCATGTAGCAAAGTTCCAGATCAACAAAATGTATTGCATAATTGGTGTAACGAGCCTTCTGTAAGCGGTTGCCTCCGTGCATGATTACATTTTCTTCCTATCTTCCCCACAGCTAGATTTAGTGATCGTTTCTGATTAAATACTACCACCGAACAGATGTACGGCAGTTATGATTGATTTCTGTGACCGATCGCTGATCATATAGTCAACAGAGACATGGATTTTTTATTTACGTGCATTAATTTCAATTACATATGTAGAGGCAATTATCCGTCTTTGCATGAAGCGCAAACCACTACCTATAGTCCGCTTAAAATCACTAGATGGTTGACACTTTCACGCGTTGGAGCTGGTTTCCTCCAGAGTGCTCAACGTCACGACCGAATCGTCCGCCGTTGTCAAACTGCCACAACAATTGGTCAGTTTACTTCCTCTTCCTTGTACGGCATTCTTTCTTGGTGTGTTTCGATCCAGCATCACGGGTCTGGCATTTTTATTTCGTGTTACATCATACATGATAACTACACCAACCCCCCCCCCCCCCCAAAACACACACACACACACACACACACACACACACACACACACACACACACACACACACACACACAGAATAATTCTAATGAAATGCACACGTGTCATATACAGCACTAACCAAGCACTACTGGACATTTCCGCACAATAAGCGATTCAGTGTCGCATAAATCGTTATCATAATCACAGAGATCGGCTTGTATTAGATAATCTTTAAACAGCACTGCGTGAAGCCGAATTTTTCAAGGCTGCAATTCATCGTTAAGACTGCGTCACCAAAGTCATAAATATAACTACTTTCGATTCTCATCAATTGCAGCGGAACCTTTTTATTTCTAAATCTAACCGAGAGTTTGATTATTACTTCTAAACGCATTTTTTATTTTTAATTCTTTGGTGCGTCATTTTTCATTACCGTATTGAGTTTTTTAGTTGCTCTTATTTTTCTTCCTATCATTCTTTTTTCGTTTGTAATCTACCTACGTCACTTATAATCCGCAACCACATGCCAATGAGAACTGCTCATCGGTTGGTAACTCGGAAACTCGCGTAGCCAGTGTGAGAATAGTTTCGGGTAATCAATAACGGCAAGAAATTGATTTTTTTCTGTCTCGAGTTTGCTCGTAGAGGTAAGCTTAATTGCCAGGAACAAAGCAATAGTGATTTTAGTTCTGCCGCCGTTTTCTCGGGTACATTGCACACATCACAAGGTTGTGGTTCGCTTAGGAGATGAGTTTAAATTCAGGGCTGACGCAGTTAATTCACTGCTCACATAAAATCAGCAGTCGACAAAGCATCTCGCATTTCCGACATATCTCGCTGGGGCCACTTCCAACACTGCTCCGCGTTACACTAATTAACAGCGGTAGCCAATGTGGAAACATTATAGCGGCAAGTGACAGACGTCAGCTATCGAGTAACTTTAGTCTTTTTTTGTCATTATGTATTTCATAACTTTCCAGCGAAGATTCATTCCCGTGTAAAACTGCATTGCCCTCCAGTGCCACCCGGCTATATTTCAAACTTTTTCCTTCTCTCTCCGCGATAAGGTGCAAGTATTTCTATTCCACGCACATGTTACAACCGAATAAAGATTATTTTCCTCTAAGCTTAACAATCAAAAGCCTCCCACAGCATTCGGTGACTTTCGGTTGAAGGTTTGTTCAATTTAGAAATAAAACTGTTCCTTGAAGAATAGTTTTTTTAAAATTTGTTCACACAGAAGAACACTATGTGACGAAAATGGCTAGAGCTAACGAACTGTGAACTTTAAGAGGCGCTAAATGCTGGCTGTCAATAGTAACAGCGGAAGAATATGGCATGGAAGCTGTTTTGGATGGAGTATTCAAATCCTCGGATTTTCTGGATATTACTTAGTATCGATATATAGCACCATTCGAACAGCGAAATTATTGTGTGAAAAAGTTTTGCTGGTGGCAATTATGAGTCACTGTATCTCCTGTATTTAAAATTTTGCAGAGGCTGCATTCATTGCACTTGCATGTTTCACACAAAGCTGTAAGACTGATGGCAACTCTGACAAAGGAAACGCCAATGGCTCATCACTGTTAACTACGGGTAAAACTTTAACTCCACTCATCATCAGAATTATTGTGTTGCTACAATATTATTCAAATATAAATTTCAACTATTACAAGCCTACCAGAGAAACAAGGAAGGCGTTCCCTTTAAGTCATCTACTGCTGCTGCGCACAGGAATCTTTGCGAATACAGCAGTTGCACGGAATCAACTAAAGGACCATCACCGCTGGAATTAAAAAGTACTGACCGTTGTCTCAAACACATAAATTCGATGTAGATGACGTCTGGAAATACAGAAGCGTCCGATCTTACCCGTCGGCTTTGACCCATGACGTCACAAATGTAGCGGAAACGACTATAAACGACAATTCCAATATGGCGGATATAAAAACATCGCATACGTGTTATAAACACTGAAATACACAAGTTTCACAAAAAGCCTAATGACTCTAACGGGACAAGCGTGGGAAATTGGGGGTTTTTGGGTGGGGACAAACTAAATATACACAAATGTAGCCACCGACCGCCATACAAAACCACGCAAAACAACGAAATAAATCAACATCACAAAACTGACCAAATACCAAAAAACACATTCCTATCCAGAATCGGACACTTCCCTTGACCCATGTAGCTCAACAGAACCTACCGATCACATCCTCCAATACAAAAAAAAAAAAAAAACGAACACTTCCCGTACACCTACATACATCTACAACAGCTCGCAATCACATAAATTACGATCGAACACTTCCGTTGACCTATATAGCTCAACAGAACCTACCGATCACATCCCCCAACACCAACCTAAAAAACCAACACTTCCCTTACACCTACATACATCTACAACAGCTCCCAATCGCATAAATTACGATCGAACAAAGATAATAATAAACAAGTGGTACTCGAGGCCAGGCAGGGGGGGGGGCTGCGCCCCCCCTTGACCCCCCCCCCCCCCGCCAAAAAAAAACCTCCCAACCTAACCTCGTATTCAGGGCTACGCTACAGATCAATGTGTAGGTCCCTAACGTCACGGGTCAAAGCCGACGCGTGAGATCGGATGTTTCTGTTGACACCATACATCAAAAACAAAAAAAAAACGGAACTTGCCTCAAAAAAGTTCCAGCCCCACAAACTAGATTGGCCACCACAATCACACACAAATGCACCCTAACTAACCACTTTCGGCCTATACATTTTACCCACAGCCCTTAAAAAAACCCGAAAAATGCAATAGGCCTCTGGGACACTCTTCCGCCAACAGTACTCATCTAAATGAGACTGAAGGTTGGAAGAGCGCCTCTTCCCCCTCCCAAGAACTGACTTAACCGCCCCCCACATCCCCTCAATTGTGTTAGTGCAAGCCCCAGTATCATAATTCTTAAATTCTAGACTGTGGTTCACTACTAAATGATTAAATCCCCTGTCACCCAACCCCCTATAAGAAGAAAAAGCATCAGAAACTATTGTGGACCCGGGCTCTACATACTCCTCAATTAACCCCACTAATTCAGCCTTCGACCTCTCCTCCACAACCCTAAAAACACATTCAGTACCCCCACCCCCGTGAACAACAGCCCCCCACACCCAAAGACCAGCCACAGACTTCCCCCTCCCATACTTCCTTTTACCAAACTGCGACTCGTCCACCTCCACAAGCACCCCATGCCCACCCAACTTACCCCTGTACTTAATAAATTCCGAACACACTTCACGACAAAAGGAATACCAGTCTAAAACAGTCCTCTCACTCACACCAGTCTCAAACGCGCAAAAACTCTGTGGGCATCTATAACAAAAATAATATGTAATAAGCACAATCTCACGCATGCCCAATCTAGACTTCTCGAACCAGGTACCACGCCTTATAGAACGCCATACGCCATCTTTCCGGCAACACCACATGTATCCGTCGCTGGTCCGAGAGGCCGGAACTTTAACCAATTTCATCGCCTCAAGGCAAAGAGAACACTTAACAACTTCGGCGATTAAACCGAATAGTTGTAAGAACTTGATAAGTTCTAACGCTGTCTCGCCCATCATCGCCCTCAACCGAACACTATTAAGGCGGTCTTTCATATCCATTCCTAAACAAAAAACCACAACCAAATACACTCAATAACAAACTCACCCGACATACAGCAATGAGCATTAAATTAAAACAAACGAAAACCATGAACACACCACCAGAGAGCACCACAAACAAAAACAAGACTAAACTCCGCGCCGTAATGACGTCACGTACCACAACACGCTTACGTCACGGGTCAAAGCAGACGAGTAAGATCGGAGGTTTCTGTTGACCCTGACGTCTTATATACATTCAAACAGAACGAAACTAATATTTCGATTATATACATATATCCCATAAATGACAGAGGAACAACATAAATGTATCAACGTAACAGTAATAAATCAACAGAGACTGGCGTTCTTTTGTTTCTTTCACTTCTGCCGTTATAATCATCTTTGCTCTGTTGGTGTTTGACATTTATTGTCCACCAGTTGACACGTGATGCTGTCATTTCCGCACTAACGGGTTCTACATACGCACCCTAAGGCCGATCCACCAACTTGGTGACAGCCTCCACACGCCACGATCAACAACTGCACGCAGTGATCACAACTCCGTCCTGTCTCTATCGTTGGCGGTTTGTTGAGGTTATGTTGCTCGATATGCCGCTTGATATAAGAAAAAAAATTGATATTCCTTGACTATTTTGGAAACTGGCAAGGCATGAAGAGCCCAGAGAAAGCTGTGGGGGAATAATTCCTTTTACGAAGGAGGAAATTCACCCATGCTTCATTACTGAAGGAGCAGGGATCCAATCATTTGCGAAATTATGAAAGAATAAACGAGAAATGCTTTTCTCAGCTGCTAAATTTGGTCAAGTCTTCTTCGATGAAAGAAGCTGTAAGCTGTGGGGTGAGGTTCTTAGCTATGTTAAGGTTTACAACTCACTGCAGACGTTATTAAGACTAATTCGGTGCAGATGTATCTCTACAGTTATTATGTAAATGTATGAAACTTGCAAAGTAATTACGGATGCCGAGAAAATACATCATGCCATAATGAGAAAAAAGAATACAAACTTTATTCATTTATTTATGTATGCAGCATACAACTTGTCTCCGACAAGTTTAAAAAACTCATTTGAAATTAGACGTAGAAAGATTGCAAATGGTGCTGACGCACACCATGTAATAAATACAGCAACACTTACGTAAGAACTGAAGGATTCGGCAAATGCTATGACTGTAAAAATAGTTCTAAGGCTTACTCTTTGTAACAGGAAGCGTGGCAATCCGTTATATCTTCCGTAACATTTCTAAAAATGAAGCACGTATACTTTACGGAAAAGTTAGACTGTCCACATTTCGGTTTTAGATTTTATTTCCGATATGTGTCGGAAATGAAATCTAACATCTATTCTGTCGTGTATTTCTGTTTTTAGATCTCATATCTGATAAGTATCTGTAACAAAACCTTACAGCCTAAATACGGACTTTTACTCATAAAATATACCTTTTACTGTGTCACATGAAACCGTTATGGATGCGTTAGAAAATGAAATACGTGCTTCATTTCTTGTATATCTATTGTTGAACTCCTTGTACGACGTGTATCACAAAAATCTGCAATCTTTAAACTTTTCCAGAAACTCTTGTCATCAGAGTTTCTTAGCCAAGTTTGGTCATATTTGAACAATGGTTATTTCCGTGATAGTGACACAAGACGCTCTTTGGTCGGCAGGTTGGCACAACAGCGCTACACACTGCAAAACAAGGGACAATTTGATTTGATAATAGGGAGGGGAGGGGGGGGGGGGCGGGGGTTGTCGGCTGCCGGGTGGTGGTCACGTTCAGCCGACGGATCAAAATTTTCATTTTCACTATCTTACGGTCTACCATTTTGACTTATTTCCTACTGCTGACTTCTCTACTACTATGTCTCCAAATGAAGTGCAGCAACATATTCCACAAGATTTCACTTACAGCCATTTCTTCTCTTTGGTTACGAACTTCTTGACATGAATTAGAATGACCTATAGCTACACGGGAAAAACAAAACAGTAGCTCACAAGCAGGTTATAAAACGAAACTTTTAAAGCCAGGTCCAGAGGCTGAGATTGACGCCACAGTTTTGGTCCAATGTGTGGGTCGATGAATTTGCACTGGAACATTTGTCGCAATGTTGGCAAGATTCCGTAGCTTGTAGGTATTTCGAAACACCAAGGGGCGTTGGGACCAATATGGATACGTCAGCCGGCACACTGGCGTAGCGTTGTTTGTTTTGTCGTTTCAAAACCAGAGGTTTGTTTGTCGCTTGTCCTTCCAGGTCAGATTTTTTAAATCACACTGTCTCAGGAGCAGTTAAGAAACATGCAAGTTCTTGATTTTTTTGGAATTTTACCATCACGAATTGTATATGTGGAACCACACAAATCGCAGTGCCACTGCGGATGCAAGGCAATGCATCCAGCAAATCTTCAGCATGGATCGTACCGTACCCGAATTTTTTAAAAAAAGGAAGTGTATTCAAATCGCCTTTTAGTTCGAGTTCAATCATTTGAAGAAATAGCTCACAATCTGTTTCTGACATTACGACAAATGTTATTAAACTGTCCTGGGGGTTTATGCATTAAATGGACTAATAACTGATGTCCGCCATAGCCTGCAACAATAATCACAAACAAAAGTCGTGTTCATGAAATTTCAATAATGGTAACTGAAAACTTATATCTTCTTTCAAATTTCCTGATTTAGAAATGTGTGAAATGTTACAGTCCACCATCTTCTTTTACTTGTTTTCCTTTAGTTATTTTGCAATGAGAAAAAAAACCCTCGGGCTCAAGACCACAAATGCACCGGCCGCGATCTGTGCGTCAGACACGTTTACGCTGGCCTTACATGAATTCAACCGAATGTTGGCTCGAATGTGTGGGTACTGCCCCAAATATTGGCGAATGTTGTTTCTAACGTTGGCACCAACGTGCGGACGAAGGGTTAAGAACTGTCGAGTTACACACGAATACGGACGATAAAATTCTCGTGCCATAGTGGTGAGTGAAATGCACTTAAACAGCTTTTCAGCGAGCGAGGTGGCATAGTTGTTAGCACACTGGATACGCATGAGCATCTGGTCATCCAGATTCTGGTTTTCTGTGATTTCCTTATAAAGGGCACAGCCGATTTCCTTCCTGAAACTTCCCTAATCCGGGCTTGCGCACCACCTATAACGACGCTGTCGACGGGACCTCAAGCACTGGTCTTCCTTCAACAGCTTTGTAGCGACATCTTGAAACATTTCTTATATTGCGCCGACGGAGAAAACGCAATCGCCTTAACAGCTGTGGCGACGGAAACTGAACCACAGGCGTGATGCAAAGCTCCTTAGTTGCTTTACTAGTTAATTACACAGAGAGAGCAAATTTAAATACTGCCTTTGTTTAAATTCGCGCTAATTTTCGAATCATATTAAGTGTAACAGGTAGGTCTCTGCGCGCCCAATCATCTATGAACAGTAGATCAATAAATTGTGGTGTAACAATCCTAAAAGAATCATTCACATTATCAAGTCTCCAACAGCAGCACTGTGCGGTGAAATGACTGAAGAAGAAAAAATTAAATCAGCTGGATCGGGAGAGAGAATGAATTCGGTTCCTCGGCAAAATTTCGGGAAAGCGTAGCAGATTTATTGAAAAAAAAGTGAAAACTCCAGCACTATTTTTCGGCATTGTTCCGATTGTTCTGCAGGAAAAGCAAGGCGAAGCCGACGTCAACCTGCATAGTTTTTTGAACGCCGCAACGCGTTCTTCATTAGGCATGATCGTTGCGCCTTCCTACGGCCATTAACTGACTTACCCCAGGCAGTTGTACGGGGACCTTCAATTCAACGTGGACCCTGAAGCAAGACGCAAACTGGCTATTTTCATATTAACGAAGCACTGCAATAACTTAAAAGAAAGAATTTTGTGACCGACTGCTTTTAGTATTGTTTTATCAGTTCGCTTTATTAGACAACAATATAGTATTATGAAGATACTCAGAGAACGTCATACTGCAGGCTCAGATACAGGCTGGGAAATAAAATAGGTCGCCACGTTTTTTGAAAGAAAGGGTCCAGCATTCGCCTTAAGTAGAAGGGAAACAGCGCAAAGGCTAAACTCCCACCGTATGAACTCCACTCTCACCGTTTGCAACGGATCCACCATGCTCGACGACAAGGAGGAGGTTATGGAGCGAACAGAGGGAGGCGTTTCCTGTTTCCTTGTTCCATTCGCAAATGTAGTCGCCTGCGTGGTTCCTTTGCACTAAACAGTATAATGTACCTGTTGACCCTACCCACATGAAACCCCGTCTCCCGCCTCGCTACCAGGGAAACAAGTATGGCGTGATGGCGTGGGCGACAACAGAAATATTGTACATTCAAAAGCACAGGAAGAGAGAGAGAGAGAGAGAGAGAGAGAGAGAGAGAGGAGTCTCCTGGGTGACTTCGACGAAGACGCGAAACGGACGGTGACTGTAGCAGAAACAAATACAGGCAATCTAGGAGCAGCCAGATTGCCTCGTTTGGCACCTATTGTTCGGCGTTACAAAGGCAGACGGAGGCGTGGGCGGTGATCTCTCCGGGGCCGCATCCGCTGAGCTCTCCGTCGTCGCACCGTGTGGATATGCGACATTGCTACCGAAGTTAACGCTACAACGTCCACGTTCCATAAAATTCACACACAATACTCATTTTAACGATCTAAAAAACTGGTGGCTGCAGTTTGGCGTGATTTTATAGATGTGTTTGGCGAGGCAGTACGACCCTATACCACCGACATTCGCACAGGAAACCTACGACTCGCCACTGGTCACGAATTGTGTTCTACAGTGCTTCTCCTTCCGAAATGAGAAGAAGAAGAAAGTCCAAAGAAGCAGTCATCCGTTTTGTGATCCTCTGAAAGGAATTTTGAAACTCAACGAGAACACAACTTGCAGCAGCTTAATAAGATATTTATTCACAATCTCATGCAAAGCACTGAGAAACCTGGAGAATCAAGAAGCGCCAGTTTTCAGGATTTTTCCTCAACTTCCCCTGGACGAGTTCATTGTTGAAGGATGGGTTTAATGGTCCGTCGACATCGAATTCATTAGAGCCAGAGCATAAGGTCTGATTGTGTCTAGGATGGGGAAGGAAATCGGCTGTGGCCTTCCAAAGGAACTATCCTGGCATTTGCCAGGAGCGATTGAGGGAAAACCTAAATCTGGATAGCCGGACGCGGGTTCGAATCGTCGTCCTCGCGAAAGCGAGTCCAGTGTACTAAGTACTGCGCCACCTAGCGCGGTGAGTTCGTCGTTGACTGCAGACGGACATTCACTGATACCTTCATGAAAATTCGTCCTTCTCCTCTTAAGCGAAAGACACCACTGATACAAATGCCTTCACTCACCACATTCTGTTTGCAAACAGTACAAGTTTCGAACTGAATGTCAACTGCTTTGAGATTTTTTTGCCGCAAAAACAGTATTACACAGTGGATTTCACATCCACTTCGAAAGAGCTACAGTAGGCAATGAGAAGCAATATGGAGTGCTTGCTATCACAGTCTACTGCTGAATCAGTCAGTGTAGCAAACGCTGTGCTCTCCCCACAACTTACTACGATATGGTAACGGAGGTTACTTTCCACACAGTCCTCATAGTACCTAACTTCGAGATAATTTGGTACACTTGCTTCAATTGTCCTCCTCCAGATGTTCACTCATTTTCTCCTTTCCACTAAGGAGAAGCTACGATACAAGTTGTAGGCCAGCGACAGAAGCTTAAAGTGACTGATGCTTCAACTGACCGACTAGTATCCTTACTGGACAGGTTTCCAGCTTCTACAGCTTCCTATAGCAGAGGCAGACTAGACAGATGTGCTCAAAACAAGACAAATCTTTGCATCTACCTCTACATCCTTATTCTGCAAACCACTGTGAGCCACATGGCAGACGGTATTTCCCACTTCTCACTGTTCCATTCACTTATAAAGTATGAGAAGAATGATATTTTAAATGCCTCCATGCCTACTGTATTTAGTTTAATCTTGTCTTCGGGAACTGTGTGGGAGTAATACATAGGAGGTTTTACTGTATTTCTAGATTCATCATTTAAAACAAATTCTTGAAACATAGTAAAGCAGGTTTTCTCTCAAGATAGTTTGTGTCTATCTTTAAGTGTTCCATGGGACAAACAAAGCCATGACCATTCATGCTGACCTTCCTATTTATACTAAATATGCCCTGTTAGTCCTATTTGGCATGGGTCCTACAGACTTGAGCAACATTCTAGGATAGTGCACATGAACACCTCGTAAGCAATCTCTTTTGTAAACGAATTGCATTTTCCTAGTAGTCTATCAATGAACTGAGGTTTGCCACCTGTTTTACTTACATCTGAGGATATCTATCATTCCATTTAACATTCCTAGAAATGATTGCACCCCAGTAAGTGTATGAGTTGACTGATTCCAAATGTGACTTCTTGATATTGTAGTCATAGGATACTACTTTTTTTTCATTTTATGTAGTGTACAATTTTACATTTCTGAACTTTCAAGGCTAATTGGCAATCTTTGCACCATTCTGAAATCTTGTCAGGACCTAACTTATCATTTATGCATATTTTTTCAGACAGTATTTCACTACAGATAACCGCATCACCAACTAGAAGTCTGAAGTTACCATTAATGTTGTCTGCAAAGTCATTAATATACAATATGAACAACAAGGGTCCCACCACGCTTCACTGGGGTACACCTGAAGTTACTGCCACATCCGTCAATGACTCTGCATCCGAGATAGCATGCTGCATCCTCCCTACCACAAAATCCTCAATTCAGTCACTTTAAAGTGAGTTAAAACACGAATCAGTGCCCTCACTAACTGTATTTGGAAATTATTCTTGTTTCACAGTTGTTATATTTAACTGATTCACAAACAGTCTTGCAAGAAAGACACCCTGTCAAAGAGGAAAGTCAATACAGCCACTCTCCCACAACTATGACCAAAAGAAGAGCAGTTTGGTATTCAGAGGATGATTGAAAATGATACTCACTGCACCTAACAGTATTCTCAACATGTATCAGTAATTACTTTTAAGATCCTGCAAGGGAGTCTCCATACCAGGCTGAAAAGTTTCTGAATACAAATCAGTACAAATTCAGAAAGCACTGTTTGTGCGAAACTCAACTCGCTCTTTCTCCGAGTAGCCTGCAACCCACAGATTAAGTGCAACAACAAGACTCAATATTCCTGTACTTACGGAAAGCATTTGGCATGGTGCTCCGCTGCACACACTTAATGATGCTACAAGCATACAAATTAGGTTCTCAGATGTATGAGTGGCTAAAGACTTCCGAGAACAGAACCCAAGATGTCCTCGACAGTGAGTGTCATCAGAGACAAGGGTAATGTCAGGAGTGATACAGGGAAGTGTGATAGGACCACTATTGTTCTCTATCCACATAAATGATCTGACAAATAGGGTGAACAGCCATCTGCGACTATTTGCTGCTGACACTGTAGTATGTGGGAAAAGTCATCGTTGACTGACTGTAGAATGATACAGGATGTCTTAGACAAAATTTCTATTTGGGGTGATGAATGCAGCTTGCTCTTTAAAAAAAAGTAAGTTAATGCATATGAGTAGGAAAAACAATCCTCTAATGCTCGAATACAGTACTCGTAGTGCGCTGTTCGACACATTCATGTCAATAAGATACCTAGACATAACACTGCAAAGAGACATGAAATGGAATGAGCACGTAAGGACAGTAGTAGGGAAGGCAATGGTCAACTTTGGTTTATAGGGATAGTTTAAGGAAAGTGTAGCTCATATACAAAGAAAGTAGCTTACAGAACACTTGTGTGACCCATTCTTGAGTACTGTTCAACTGACTGGGACCCCAACAGGTTGGATTAAAGGAATAGATTGAAGCAATTTAGAAGTGTGTCGCTGGACTTGGTACTGGTAGGTTCAATCAACACTGAAGTATTACGGAGATGCTTCGTGAACTCAAATAGGAATCCCTAGAGGGAGGACAGATTTCTTTTCGTGAACAGCTGCTGAGAAATTACTGATACTTGTTCTACGGGCACAAGGTATAGTTCTTCGCTCAACATTTCGTCTTCCAGTACTGGAGATGTCATCAGAGGTTTTAACAACTCAAAGCAGTTACAGTTCAGCAAGCTGAACTGTTTATGTGTATCTGTGCAATGGTCTGTTCAGTTTGTGACATCACCAGACTGCTGCCTACGATTGCAGAGTTGCGTTGACATACGTTACGGACGTTGTAGTGGGGAAGAGTTGGCACTATTTGTTTCATTTAGCACTAAGCCACACAACTTGTGTGTTCCAATCCTTCTCCTTTTCTGTTAAAGTTGTTTTTGGGCTTTTGAAGTTCTATGGCCTCTCTGTAAATCCTAGCACAGCATTGATTAGATCTTGCTAACACCACACTGCCACAGAAATGAATTTGGTGGTTCCCTGTCCCCAGAGCAAGATCTGCTATTGCTGATTTATATGTCTTGCCCAGGCAACAACTGTTTGTTTCCTTAAGGTGGGTGTTAATGCTTCTTTTCGTAGTTTCTATGTACACTTGACCACAAGTAGAAGAGATTATATATATTCCTGCTGCGGCAAGTGGTGGCACTATATCCTTTGCAGTGTTCAAACACAGTATAAGCCCGATATAAAGTGGTTGTCGAGTGATACGCTTTACTCCCATGTCGCAGTGTATCCACAGTAAGCCATGTAATGACTAACACCACATGGAAAGTTAGGAACAACACATAATGCAGTATTATAGTATTTTAATTTAAATAACATTAGAAGTACAACATTTCAGAAATTTATGACATAGGGTACAGCAATTCAACAAACTTTACTCAAATGTTGACCAAACAAAAACAGGAATTTCAAAACGTTACGTAAAGTACACTATGAAATACAATATCATATTTTACAATACATCCTGCAGGGTACAATACATCATCATTCTGCTCCTTTAAAGAAGACAGTTAGTTTTCTTTGGGAAATCATTTCGCGCAGTTTCTTTGGTGTGTATTGTTTTCGACTCATCAGGTGAAACAACTCAATTTGGTTTGGTTCACTTTGTCACTCCATCTATGTAATCACTTTATTTATATAGTCCATCAATTGTTCCAATACTTTCATTTTGAACAGCATCAATTACGTCATTGTTGTCTATGAACTCTGAAATTGGTCCTTAGTTGTTGTCCGACGACTGCCCAACGATTAAAGTGTTCAAGATCAATATTGCACTGTAAACCATCACATGCAGACTGTTGTCCTTTGCTGTTGAAATCTATGTCACTAAAGCATTTATCTGTTGCATTTTCTTCTATGGAACACTTGTTCCAGCAATCCCTAACAGTGATCAAACCGATGCTTTGCCATGTCAGACAAACTGAATACGCAACACCCTTAAGATTTACAGATTTCAGGAACATTTCCATTTCCTCATTTGAATTTACAACTGAAGTGAGCAGTTCACAGCAATAACCAGCCTTAAATGCTCGTACAATGCCCTGCTCCAACAGCTGAATTAATGCCATCATGTTTTTTTGGCAAAAACAAAGTTTTTATTCTATTATCTTCTCACTGCAACACATTAGTAAATTCATGAGCTGGACAGTGATCAAGGACTGTTAGAGCTTCCTATCTCAGCTTAAGTGACCTACTGTTTTTTGTCACTGATGGAACACACTCTTCTTGAAACCAACTGATGAAAATGTCAGGCGTCATCCAAGCATTTTCTGAATGCCTGTAAGTGAATTGTAATGATGATATGTTTATAGGCTTCAAACATTCAGTCTTTTACTTTTACTTATACAAAGAGGTTACTGTTTATGGCTGCCCAATTTATTTGTGGTAAAGACAAGAGTTATTCCATCTTCATTCATTTTCAAACACATCTTATTTTCTGTCCCCGCCCTCCCCCCTAGAGTACTGGTTGGAAGCATTCGATAATAAAGTGTTGTTTCATCACAATTATACATTTGATGCTCATTTAAATTTTCATCTAGCATTATTTTGTGCAGAATTTCAGGAGACTGTGAAGCAGATTCACTGTTCACCTTGCTTCTTCTATGGTCATCTTTGTTGTCATGTAAGACAAAGTGAAATTTTTAGCTTGGGCTTAATAATTGGCCCAGAAAGTGACATATTTTCACTTCTCTTTATTAACCTAAAGGCATTTGCCGAGTTCACCTCTTTTCCTACTTTAGTGCTTTTTCTGTCCATTCCCACACAACTTTCAAATGTGCTTATAAAACTTCTGAGTTCATTCTCTTCTTCCACTCATCCCCCAATCATTCCCTAATGTGCACCACATTCGCCTGGTAACATTCCTTTAGGTTCACCATTTTTCGCATGCTCAATAATATTTATTTATCATCCAGAGAACATGCTTTCTGTTTCTGTGATATCATAATAAGCACACACAAATTTGGACAGAGAATGAATAATTTATGATCCATATGATCGTTGTGTTCATTTCTATTACTGCCAAACACTGTTGCACAGTCACTTAGTTGACTGCGTTACTATGTTAACCGCGAGACTGCATCAAAGCTTATCTCCAGCAACAATCCTGATATGTCGATAGGACAAACTACATGGTGAGTTTAATTATGTTCATCTATTTTGCTTAGTGTTCAGAGAGCATGGAGATTGTAGCAGTAAATTATACTGCAGAATGGCTACTTGCAGACTGTAATTAATATTTGTTATAACCAACTTCATTTAAATAAACACATCAAGAAAAGTTTTGTATCACCTCAGTTCCGAGAAATCCAGAACCTGTACAGAAAATTGGAATAGAGATCAACATAATCATCATTTCCGCCCTTTATATTGCTCATGAAAACCACACATTGCATGTTGCGCCACCATACAGCAAGACCTTCAGAGATGGTGGTCAAGACTGCTGTACACACCAGTACCTCTAATACCCTGTAGCATGTCCTCTTGCATTGATGTCTCTGTCCATATGGTGACAGTTTGTGTGAGATATAATTTTTTATTATAATAAATAAAAATAAAATAATAATAATGATGAATAATTTTTCTATCTCTAACTGCGTTTTTGAGAAATATGAAACCAAGTCACATGCAAAATGTTTTATGTATCTTGTGTGACTAAACTGCCATGTGGAGTGTTTCACTCCCCCCCAGCCCCCAAACACACACACACACATATTCCTCTACCCTTTCCCCTCATTTTGCTCAGACAGCACAGTGCAGTACCAGGGAAAATGTGCACTTGGGCAACATACATCCGCATGCATACAAGACCTCTGCACAAGTACAGAATCCCTGGTTTAGACGTAGTTCTATGCTCACAAGGAAAAGTTTTGAGGCTTCTTCAGTCACACAATTGCAGTTTTCACAGTGAAACCGCATGTTTTATGTGAGAAAGTCATTATTATTTCTCCACAGAAATTCACTTTAAAAATTGTCGATGAATGGTATGTTAGCAGTAGCTGTTTCAATCTACACAAATATTTACAAGCAGATAAAAAACTTACAACGCTCTATTGTTATTCAGAAACTGCCAATATTTTCTACCACATCTAGTTGAGTTTTGTCACAATATACTGCAATTTTTCTCACTCTTTCAAGTTCAACACTTTTTTCCATTTAACTATTCTATCACTTGTAATATTGTGGCTTCTAATAATATTGTCTTGCGCTAGGCAGAAAATCTAATCAATCAATTGCCTTCAGTGCCTGTTTGTATACACAGAAAACTAAATTTCAGCTATTAAAGTTATGTTGTACTCTTAATTAGGATGCTTTCTACTGTCTCTTTAAGTGATCCACATTTTACTGTGCTCTGTCCATTCACCTGCAATTTCAATTACATTTTAATAATAATTTTTTCCTGTTTTTTCTTTTTGTCAAAAGAATCATATACAGGGTGTTGAAAAAAGTCTGCAGTACCTTCAGGTGTGCTTCCAAAACAAGGAAAAAAGTTCAGTAAAAATGCATATCACAAGAACTACGAGTCTTTGCTACTGTGGAACACCCAGCTCTTCTACTGCAAGCTCCTTCCTTCCATTTTTTGAGAGGTGGTAGGTCGGACCAAACATGAAAAACTGCTTCAAAATGCATACCTACAGAACTATGAACACATCTCCATCTTTGCTACTGTGAAACACATCTCTTCTACTGAACAAGTGTTCATAGTTCTTAAGTCACGGATGTGTTTACTGGACATCTTTTTCTGGAATTTTGATCCATACTACCACCTCTAAAAATGTGGACTACTTTTCTTAAACACCCCATATATCCATAAAACCGAATTTTGCTGTTTTCAACTGTTTCAAGTTGTTATTAGATCTGGCACAGAAGCACTTGAATGAGGGTTTCCTTTCAGTGGTCTCAAACTCTAAGATATTCATGTTCATACATTACTGCTGCTGGCCAAATTTGCTTCTGTCTTTCAGCAGACGGAGACAGAGAGAGAGGGGGAGGGGGGTCCATACTAAGAAAAAGATGCATTTGCTGTCAAAATACTTACCACCACCTTCAGACCCCTGGTTTTGGAAGGTATTAGAAAGCCGTAATATTCCACCAGCAACAAACTGGTTGTACAGTCCTGTTGCTTGTTGTGCGGAATTTTGATTGTAATGCCTGTGTGAAGAGAAATCACATTTGATTTGCTGGAATGAAGGAGTATCTCTCAGAACTACACGGTAACAATATATCAATACTAATTTAAGGATTTAATTCACATGCCCATGAAGGAAAAAGCATTTACCCAGGTAATCCTTGTAATTGATATTAATAGAAGTTATGACATTATTAAAGCATGTTATGGAAACAAAAAGGTGCTACAAACGTATGCTCCACAATACAGCATTGCTAGCAGTGGTACTTTTCCTGTGATATTCCTCATTTTTTACCCCACTTATTTTCACTCAAACAGAAACTGGTAAATGACCTTCATCAGGCATTTGCACCAATAAGAGTATGTGTTAAACACAGTATGGCTGCAATGAAAGTGTTGTCATAACCAAATGTTACTGGAATTTAATTTCTTTCAGGTTCTCCCATTGAATGTAATTCAGCTGTTACATAACTATTTTACTGGGAACATTAATTTATTACAGAACAATAAGTCAATTATTGTAACACCAAAATATTAATTTTCCCCTGTATCACATGTCAAAGAGAATAACAAGAGGGTACTGGCTGCCCCAGTCATGACACACATCAGGGATCTCAGCCAGTCAGCCAGACCTTTATGAGTATAGGTTTGACACACCTAGGTTTCCTGAGCTGAGTGCTGGTCATTTCCGTCAGTTGTCTAATATCATATGCTCTGGGCATGCTTATGAAAACATCATTAATCATAGCAGACCCATGTTGTGCATCCCAGAGTGGGTTACAGAGTTTGACTTTGTTTCATCAAAATAGTTCTCTGAGTTTTCTCAGGTTGAGATTCATAATGTCACTGAATCAGTTTTTGTTGTATGTGAGAATAAGTTTTACTTTACTCCATCTTATGGCCAGAAATTGAATGTATTGAGTAGCCATGTCATTTAATACCAATTAACATCAAATTCAGCTAGGATTTACAGTTTTGTCAACTATTATGTAACTTATAATCTCTAGCCACCGCTGGAAATTCTTTGTCAGCATTGTCCATCAGCATTCTATAATATGCCATGTCATTGTATGATAATCTCAAATACACAAGAAATTCTTGCAGTACCATGCTTGAAACCATTGTCACTGAAAGGTAAACAAAAGACTTTGATAGCAATGGCGCACTAGGTTTCAAACAATATAAACAATGTTACCTCAAGCATGTCACAGCAATGAAGTCCACAAAAAACTATTTTGCACTGAACTTTATAAAAAGAGGACCAAAGCCTGAACCTCACATTTGTATTTGTACCAATGATGTATTCATGTATTCACAAATGCAAGACAATAATTCAGAGTAACGGTACAAAGTCAGCCCCATCAGGCATCACTTGTCAAGGGCCGTAACAGTGAAGATGACTGTCCAATGCATCAGATAAGAGGTGCTTGTTACAACACCTGATGCCATTATGCTGGGCTGAGGAATTACTGAGTGACAGTACATAGTTTTGCTACTCACAGATGTATACGATCTTTCGTCTAATATGCAACATGCAGAATTAGTTCTTTTGTAATCAACCCAAGCATACATAAAAATATAGAAGAAGCAATAAACAACATTCTTAAAAGCATCATTGACTGGTTTTCTGAGAATAGTCTCACTCTAAATTTTAAAAAGACACTTCTATGGCCACTACCCCGATGATAAATGTAACACATGCTGGGGAAATAATAAATTGGGTGGGAACTTCAAATTTGTTAGGTGTCCATTCTGATGAGAATTTACACTGGAAAGAGCACGTTTTGAATCTCCCAAAAAACTTAGTTCAGTCACATTTCAACTTAAAATCATTGCAAATCTTGGAGAAAGACAAACCAGTAAGCTGACATGTTTTGCATATTTTCATTCCATAATGTCATTTGGAATAATGTTCTGTGGTAACTCAACTTTAAGGAAGTCTTCACTGCTCAAAAACGTGGTTATTCCCTCATGAAGTTTGTTGTAAATAATCCACTATAGTTCAAAAGGAACAATGATGTACATAATACAATACCAGAAGAAAAAATTCATTACTCCACATTATGGTTGTCTTTAGCACAAAAAGGGGTGCACGATGCTGCAACAAAAAATTTTTATCACTTACTCATTGATATGAAATGTCTGGCAGACAGCAAAGTAAGATTTGAAAACAAACTGCAAAAGTTTATCCTTGGAAACTCCTTATATTCCACAGAAGAGTTTCTATTACTGTAATGTGTAAAAGGTAGTGGTTAGAAATTTCTAACTCACATATGTAAATATTAAAAAAAAAAAAAAAGCTATAAATGTTCAGCATCAAGCCATATTTACAAATTAATTTACAATGTAAATGAAAAACAACTCATTCTGCATCATTATGATTTATTGTGCAAAATGATCATGAAACCCGAAACTAACAAACTAACTACCTAATTATGTAATGTGCGAAGTTAGTGCACCAACTGAACAAATCACTAGCAAGACATCTAGGAAAGCCATTCAGCACATTGCCTTTCATTTAATATGTCTTGTGAAATGGGTTGTAGCCTAAATTAAAAACCAAATAATTAACATGTAATCTTCAAGTATTTCACAGACACTTCTTGACATGTAGCCCGATGGTGTTCCGCTACTGGTTCTTTGAGTAACTGCTGCGTAACTGCTGATCTGACAAATTGCCAACATGGATGGCTGGCATTCTGATTTTGAACTTGCGGGCCGAGTTTGTACGTACTTCTCATTTATTCGTGTGAGGTCCTTTCCTTGGTGATTACCGGCTTACCTCCCCAACTGCTGCTTGTGGTTAATGTTCTCTGTAAGTCAGGAATATAATATCTGCTTAGCATGAGGAGTTCCCTTTTCTTGCTGACATTTTTATCATGTTTCTTGGAACAAATAGTCACATAATCTTCGGCCATGCAGTAGTGGAAGCAGAGCATCTGAGATGTACACATTCTTTTTTATATTCTCAATGAGAGAAGATATTTTTATCAAAGTTCTGTCTTGTTTATCCCCCAAGTTGGGCCTGTATTTAGTTTTGTGTAGGTTGCTTTATCCAGTAAGCCACATATCTTCAGTCTTCAAAGAAGACAGTTGCACCCTCCTATCAGCCAGCTGAACCAATCCACTTTTGTCAGTATCAGGACTCATGGTTAGATGAACTTCATTTCCTTGCAGATTGTAGGCTGGAGTTTTCACCTGGTGCAGAATACCGACAGTGCTGTGTATATTCATTCTGCTTTTTCTACAGGAAAAGGTCAAGATGCTAGCTTCGAAGTTAGCAATAATATCATTGGTAAAATTCTGAGGATACCAATATTTCATTATGATCATGTATCATTACAACTGACCATAAGCACACCTGGTTCGCCAACAGACACAACTCTGAAACATTGGGTCTCACTGCTATGACCGCATATTAGCAATTTTGGTTGAGACACCCACAGTACGACAAGTATTCACCCCTCGTAACAGCAAAACCCTTGGGGGATCCATTATTAGTTAATGCCATTAAAAATGCAGAACAAACTCTAATAGGATAAGGGTCAATAATGAAACTGGCTGCATCTAAATCTTAAAGGAACATTTGCCTTAAGGGATTTGAGAATTACTATCTGCATAGGCATAACAACACCGCTAAACAACACCATCGGCACAATACCGTTGGGCCAATGGTGGCTCGATAATAAGACAGGGAACAAAACCCTGCAAAGGGAAATAAAAACTTGCCATGCAAGTCAATCCGCAGGGAAGCACAAAGTTTGAAACTATGTAGAGACATTCATGGGAATAAACAAAACACATGGCAGGTGCTAGCGACTGATGACCAAACACACACAAACAGAACATGGCTTGAGGTGCAAGGCAAGGTCCACAGTGGTTGAAATCAGTGTTAGAATTGCCCCGTCTGGCTTACTTTAAGTGGCAGTGGGACTGCGCATACTGCACATTGTGTGCAGCCTCTGTGGCAGTTGCCTACCATAATAATCACCCACCTCATTTACATCCATCACGATGTCCACTGGCAGGGATATCTAATCCTTCCCCCTGAAAATGTACCATAAGACCAAAAACAGTCGAGCTGTGGCTACAAATGCTGGTGCAAAACCAGAGAGAGCACCAGAGACTCTGACAGCTAACCGACCAAAGGAGACAATGCCAACACTGCTGGCTCAGCCGGAGGGGCAGAAGTGTGTGAAAACAGAAGTAATGGTCAGTCCACCTGCAGCAGCAGATGCAAGGTCACATCCAATGGCAAGGGGAAGAGGGGGGAGGGGGAGGGGGGCGGAGGGGGAGGAGGAGGATAAAAGGCATGGGCTCCACATTGGGAGGCTAGGAAGTGTACCTTGCTGGGGCCAGCAAGGGGGAAGCACACCACTGCAAATGGGAGCCCACACCTGGAGCATCATGAGCAACCCTGTCACCTGGCTAACTGGAAGACTGTAGCAATGATGATCACACAGGACATGGATGTAACCAACTTGCACAAGTCAGGTGCTTCCGACTGTCATCCCCCCCAAACAACTGCCAACCTTTCAGACCCACTATGACACCCACTAGCCACCCCAGCTACCAGCTGAACGACTGCCCCCAAGCAGCAGTCCCAAGGGGACAATGCAGTGGACCACGGTGGTCTAGGGCATGCAACTCAGGGTGCAACTAATCCAGCAGACTCTGTGTCTGACACCTATGTAAATGATCTGACTGCACCTGTAGACTTGTGTTGCCTGGAATATAGCCAAAAAACTTAAAATGCATGATCACAGGAAGAGTCAGACATGGACTTCTCCATCTGGGTCTTAAAAGTACACGAAAAGCACTCCACCTCTGAGTTAGAAGTTGAGTCATAGTCAGATGATGGGTACTGCTGCGACTCAAGTTGCTGTCATGAGATATGAGTGTCCTGTGGGACTGTTATTGGATATGAGGGTCCGGGGGATTCCTCGATGACAAAAGTGACACACAATGCAGCAACAGTTGTCGTCGATGATGTGGAGGACAGTTTGGCTTTTAAGGGAAATCTGACAAAGCATTGACAGCTAACAACCATGTAATACTTGAAAATGCACAAACAAAATTGACATGCACCATGTCACAACGGTGTTCCAGGATTGCCCAAGATGATAACTGGCACATCGGCATAGCCTGGTTCTGTGTTGCAAGCCCTCACTAGATTTCGATGTCACAGTCAATCACCAGCCAGTATACACGACACCACACCTATGCCTTCATACAAGTCATACTCCAGAGCAATGCATTCTGCAACTGGAGTATGCAGGATGCAACAATGGGAGCGGTGGGTTACACCACTTGACAGCATTGCTCCTCTGTGACAAGCATGAGGACCCCCTGGACAAAGCTGAGTCAATCACATGTGAGGAAAAAATGTTTTCCTGGCCATATTCACACCTGAAAAGGTGCACTCTGGCCAACCCATCTGGACAGCCAAAATGATTTCCCAGAAAAACATGTCTGTGGTTGTGGTGGTAGAGACCTCTCACATTTTCAATCAAAAATCCAGCGCAGTTTGCTACAAGATATCGTCTAAAATGAACAAGAGAGCCTCATGCTGATCAAACTCTGAATTTGGCCATGCTGGTAGCAGCTATAGCCCATCAGCATTTGCATGCTGGGTGGTGGAGTGGTAATAAGTGTCATACAGGGTAATTACTGAGAAAGAGAGCCCACCTCTGAAGTTGTGTGCAATCCTACCCGGTAACATGGAGCAAGGACCAAATAAGGTGATTAGGAGGAACCTTGCCCGACACAAGAAAAGTGAAACTTTTTAATTCCGTAAATAATAGTAAACACCACCTTTTCCACCTGTGAATAACTACACTGCCCTACAAGAAAGTATCTTTGATGTATACACAGTGGGCTGTTCAGTGCCATCCAGCTTCAGATGGGACAGAATCACACCACTGTCACACTGGGACACAACACAGGCCAGAGTTAAAGTTTACCCAGTGTATAAGAAGCCAAACAGGGAGCAGAGCACAAACACTGTTTGAGGGACTGTAAAGCCTGTTGACCATCTGCAGACTAGACAAACTTAACGGTATTTTGACAAAGCTGCTTAAGAGGATGACAGATGTGCATAGTCTGGGGAATGGACTTAACATAATACGAAATCTAGTCCAAAAGGGACTGCAACCCCTTCGGATCCTTTGACACCAGCAGGTTGGCGATGGCTTTGATGTGTTTGTCTGTAGGGATGAGCCCATCTCTGACGAGCACATGTCCCAAATAATGCACGCTTGGGATGAATAAACTGCAATGATGGCCATCCTTTAGAAGGCTTTAGAAAACCATCTGTAGGTTTCATAAATGCTCCTCCTGTGTAAAGCCCATAACCACATAATCTCAAGATAGAAATAAAATAGAAAGAAACATTCCACATGGGAAAAATATATTAAAAACAGAGATTCCATGACTTACCAAACGGGAAAGCGCTGGTAGATAGGCACAATAAAAAACACACAAACACACAAAATTTCGAGCTTTCGCAACCCCCGGTTGCTTCGTCAGGAAAGAGGGAAGGAGAGGGAATCTTTCCCTCTCCTTCCCTCTTTCCTGACGAAGCAACCGGGGGTTGCGAAAGCTCGAAATTTTGTGTGTTTGTGTGTTTTTGTGTTTTATTGTGCCTATCTACCGGCGCTTTCCCGTTTGGTAAGTCATGGAATCTCTGTTTTTAATATAATCTCAAGATAGTTTACACAACAGATGATTTTCTGAATCACCTGCTCCAATTATCGCTGATAAATTCCCAGCATGGATGAGTTTCCAAAACACAACTGATTAAACTGGTAAAGTCCAAAGGGGGTGCTGAGTACCGAGATAGTCTGAGAAGCTGCACTGCATATAACAGCAATTGCAGGTAAGCATGATGCAAGATGATGTGTGAAAAGTAATAATCACCAGACAACTTCACCAGCAACTCCTCTGGTCACAGAACAGTATAAGAACCCATGACATACCCTGCTGACCAACTGTTTAAACTCACTGTAAAGTTGCATGGCATCGCTGAGCTCCTGAATCCCCACCAAAAGGGAGACCCACTCACTCAACGAAATAAGAGCAATGATGTCCTGAGCCTGCCAATGCTGCAACTCGGCAGCAGGACAGGGCAGGAGCAACAATGTAGGCACCACTGATGTCTTAAGAGAAATGTGTGCCTCAAAATTTTCTGGCTGGCCCAAGGCATATTCAAACAGCTGATTGTATGACCATAATAAGGAGTCCAACATCTCAAACAGGGACTGATTAAGACACTAAATGGACTCTGCCAACTATCTGGAATCACACATTACGTGTATCCCCCATGGCAGTTGTCCGCAATATTCCACTGCAATAATCACACTAGCTCATCTGCCTCCATCACAATGTCTAGTGGTAGGGATACTAAAAAGAACACTGCAGAAAATGTACATCTAGATCTCCAGAAGAGAGTTTGGAACCCAGTCGTCCTGAATATGAGCCAAGTGCTTGAACTATTGCTTCCGCTTGCTTGGTTTGTACGACACAGCTATGTTAACTTTAATGTGTGGTGTCATGTAGAGAAATTACACACATAGATACTGAAGAATTCAAGAAAGGACATGAAAAAGGAACAGTCACTGGATAAGGAAACTTAGAGAAGAGCAAGATGGCTTTGCCTCCATTTTAATGTGCCAGAACTTACATCTAGGCAGGATAGTTCCTCAGTGAATGCAAATGTTTTTAGCATGTTGTCCACAACAATGCCATTACAATTATAATAAACATTTCATCAACACATGACCAGTACTTCAGTAGATCAAGCCACAGTTTTACTGTGAACAAAGCTGGAATTCCTTCTCACATAACTGAGAAATTTTTCATAACACCTGCTTCAAACAAGTTCTCTCTTTCTGATTAATATTTCTTTTCTTCCTTTTTTTCCAAATCCTTGGATGAAGAAACTGTTCAAAAGTTACAAATTTTTTACTGCCTTTTAAGTCATAGTCATTAAACACTCCACAGTTCTAACTACTTTGATAGTGGAATTAACAATGCTGGGGGAGGAATCAAGTGATGTATTCAGTTCTTGTTCATCACAGATGTAACATACCAGCCTGGATTATTATAGTTACAGGCCATCCTCATTTTTCAGATCTGCACATAATCAAAACAGATACAGAAAGATTTTGAAGACACTGGAATGTAAAAGCAATGCATTTGGATAACTGCAAGTGAAACCTACCTTTTGCATTATGTTTTTTGTGCTGACTGTTGTATTTTTTGTCGCGACTGTTGTAAAGTGTCACAAAAGAAAAGTGAGTAAAAATTTACTTGCAAAATAAAATAAAGAGATAAGGAGATACTCTCATTATGCTTCTTAACAGTGATATGATGAGCAACAAAGATCTCATGATGATTTAACTAAAGCTGGGTCTCCGCGGTGTAGAGGTTGGAGGATGGGGAACTTTATGAATAGAACTTTTAAGAGTAGTAGTCATGAAGTTTTAATTATCACCTCAAAAAACAAAGTTATTAATTAATTTTTTGTTTGCCTTCAGGTACATGTCTTCTGATTTGACACGTTTTGAAATCCCCACACCATGATACTGTATCGCTCCACCAGAAGAACCAAAACAAAATGGCACAGCCCACCAGTACACTAAAGTATTGCACTAGAACGGTAACAATGCTGCAACTATCCATGCTGGACTGGAGGAGGTTACTGCAACAATTCAACCTCATATGACATAACAGTTAGGCGACAGAGACCCTTCCAGTGCAGCCAAACAAGTGTAAATGATAAGAAAAAAAGGTACACAATCCCTACAGAGAGAGAGAGAGAGAGAGAGAGAGAGAGAGAGAGAGAGAGAGAGGAGTCACAGGAGAAGTGGAGTGGAGGCCCTGTTGCTCAGAGACCAGCATATAGAGTCAAGACAAAAGTGGAGAACACAAAAATCAGTCACAGATCAGTTTTCAACATCTTACAAGTCATTCTTACTATGACAAAGGTTGAATATTAACAGAATCTTCCGTCGGTTCTTGGTAGAACAACATGTTAATAATAAATGAAAAGCACCAGTTTGCTTTTGTTCTACAATATTATTTTTAATGTCTGAAGATGGCCTTGTAAGCCGAAAACCAGTTAGCAATAAAAATAATATTGTAGAACAAAAGCAAACTGGTGCTTTTCATTTATTATTACAAAGGTTGAAGCTCACCGAGTTCTACAACTGCTCACATCTATTCAAAAAACCTACCAAACTGAGGCAGTAACAAAAATGTTGCACCTGTATCAACCTCAATTAAGATAACTCCTTTATTTGCCTATCACTGTGGATGAGTGCTGTGCGTATCACTATGACTATTTGTCTGAGGAACAAAGTAAGCAGAGGAAATATGAATCAACTACCGTAAAAAAAGCGAAGACCCCATCACCATCGAGTACAAGGTGTTGCTGAACATTTTTGGGACTAACATGGTGTTGTGCTAACTTGCTATGCAAACCGACATATGTGCATACTATAGAAATATCCTGACAAGCTTACAGCAGGATGTCAAGATGAAGCACTGTAGGAAGCTGTCCCAGGAGGTATTTTTTGCTCCACGACAATGCCCCAGATCATTCTGCATGGAACAGTTACACATGTTGCTTCTCTCAGCTATCAAATTTTGCTTCAAACATAGAAATAAATGGATACTATGCTTCTGTAAAAAGCAGAAGAAAAATCTGTAACGATATTTTCAAGCATTATAACAAGTATGTACTTGGAAACATTTGGATTCATGGTGCCTTGGAATCAATAACAGCCTATTCTCCATAACATGAACCTTTGCAATGACTAGGATATCTTAAGTGATTAATTGAAGAGGATTAATCTAGTGATAGACCACTTAATATACAAATTTTGTAGGACATTTGCTCTCCACATAAAATCTGTGTATATGTGAGAGCTTACAGTTTGTCAATGGTCTGATTTCTTTCAAACAGTACATGTGAAAAACATGAAGCTGATGCAGAATAAAGCTCTTTACCTTATGTGACCTAATAACATGGTACATAAATAATGAGCTATGAGAACCAAAGAACATTAAATGGAGTGCATTTATAAAATAAAGAAAAGTGGAAAGGATAATAAAAGTTCTATGGTTTCAAGAAGTTTATGACATAGTCATGAAAGTTTATAGACAGGCAGTAGAGCCACAGAGAGAATACATTTACTCCTGTATGCAGTGATTCTATCCTTAAGAAGGAATATTCAGGTCCACAACCCACTGATGGTGAGATCACGAGAGACAAATCACAAAATCAGAAAGTAGGTGGTACAGGATGAAACTATCTGTCTCTTTTTCAAAGTAACCATCTCTGCTTCCTCCTTAAGCAATTTAGGGAAATCATCGAAAACCTAAACCCAGATGGCTGACTAGATTTGAATGCAAGTCCATTGCCTTAATCACTGTACCTCCTTGCTTGGTTTCTGCTCCTAATATGTATTATCCCAAAATTATATAAATGAAAGTGATCCAGGAATCTCTGAACAATCATTAAAAGAAAGGAAATTTTGAAAGAGATTTAAAAGCAAACTGGACAGCCACTTCTAGAAAGTTAATGACAATTGTTTTTCATTCCAAAAACTGAAATATCAATTAAATTGGTAGAAAAGTATTAATTGTGGAACACTACATAATATAATTAAAACAAAGATTACAGCTTAAGGAAATTATTTGATACTTGAGAATCATGACCTCTGAAAACCTTTTGTTGTTAGTTCCCTGCATACTGTCCGATTACTACTACAGGACCTGGAGTGATTTTACCTTCCCTTCAGGAAATGGGCTTTAAGCCATTCATTTTTTTCGTACGACAGTTTCAAAGACCCAAAGCAATAATGTTTTTAATTTAGTGTACGCCAGCTTAACTCCGATTGTTCGTGTTCCAGCAGCTATACATACACGTTTTTCAATTGCCACAAAGATGTGTGTGTGTGTGTGTGTGTGTGTGTGTGTGTAAAAACTAAATATTTACCCAAGCATTCGGTGCCCTGCTGCCCCTAATGAGGCTCTCTGTGTGGCAGGAGACATTCCAATCTGTGGCCGCCAGTTTCGAGAGTCATGAGCATTCAAGTCCTGTGGTTTCAGCACTCTTGGTGGTTCCCTGTTGGAATGAAATAATAGTCAATTAACACACATGTTCAATACATGCAGAAAACTCAATAAAAGTAACTTATCAATATTTTTGCTATAAAACAAATGAGGGATTAGCATTTAATGAGTGTCACAGGACTACAATTGCTGTCTGGTCACTTTTAGCCCACCTCCACCAAATGCAGCATGATATCAAGTGCATAGGTGTAACATGAATTCAGTTTCCACCCAATAATTAAAATACTTTCAGCGACTGCTCATGCAACTTAGCATGCACAACCAATAATAGTACCTTTATTTACCGCACAACCAATAATAGTACCTTTATTTACCGCACTATAAATAATGTCACAAATACTTCATTAACCAAACAATATTAATCTCCATTATACAACATATGGTGGCTTGTAACGGTTGGTTATAAATAAACTGACAGTGTCCCAAGTGCTGCAACGCAGCACTATACATCATAGGATACTCAAACACTTTATATATGTTAATTATTCAGTGGTTCTGCCTCCAGGTGAAAACATGGTGCTGTAAGCAGTCAGAATGTGGTGGGGGTGCAGGAAGAGAGCAAGAACCATCAAACACATAACGGTGGTTCTGGAACGTTTATTAGGAGAAAATAACAAGTTACAACATGTGTTCAATATGGTTTCTCGACTCAGCAACATGTTGCATTCGTAACATAGCATGGTCAATGATTGCTTGCAGCATATCCTGTCTAATCAGAGTGATGAGCCATCATATACAATCCTTGAGATCAGGAAGAGTCCAGAAAGACTTCAGAGTCATTCCTGATAGACAAATCTTTCTGATATCCTCACAACCAGAAGCCAAATGGGTTTAGTTAAGATTATGTGTAAGGCCACACATCTTTAAATTGCCTGGACATGATGTGGTTGTTACCATAGGCTTCTTGAAGCAAATCATTCACGTGGCAAGCAACATGTGATGCTGTCACAACTTGCATGAAAATAGTGGTGTGGACACAGTTGCATTCTTGCAAAGCTGGAATCACGCGTTGCACAAAGAGGTCCTTATAACATGCAAAAGACACTGTACACCTAACAAGCCTGTGATGTGTCAACTCCTTGAAGAAAAACAGACCAAGAATATAGGAGCTTTTGAAACCACACCAAACAGTCATACAAGCTGAGTGCAGTGGATGTTTCAGCTCAATGTGTGGCAGAGTAGAACTTCATACGTGACAGTTCTGTGCATTCACAGCATGGTGCAGAGCAAAATGTGCCTTGTCCATCCAAAATTATTCTCTGGCCACATATCATCCATTTCCATGCATGCCAAAAATGAAGGGCAAAGTAACAGCCTTGTAGCCTATCTTGGGGCTTTGTTTGGTGTACATTCTGAATCTTGTACGGGTACCTGTGTAAAATACACTGCAAAATCTTCTGAACTTTTGACCATGCGAGAGAGAATTCCCATGACACAACTCGAACAGTGGTTGCAGAATTTGAGGCATATGCTGCACAGTTGGCTGTATCACCAGCAACTTAATCAACAACTGCCACAGAAATGAGGCAAAAACCTGTTCCTGCTGCACCACCTAATTCACCTGTTTCTTCAAATTTTGTGATCATATTCTTTCAGCCATTTATTGAAATGGAGTCTCTTTGTACTGTTTCTGTCAGCAGTATTCCCACGATGCAGCACTGCTATTTCTGTCATTCTCATAAAACAACTTTTCCAGCAGTGCACAGTCTTTCTTTTCAATAACTATTATGTTTTGCTGTGGAAAACATGAACTTCCATAACCCTTTACATCAACAGCCACTTCAAGAAAGAAATCGACATATTTCACCCAGGGACAAAAAGCATACTGACATCAAAACAGGAAATATTTCCCATTCTGACTGCTGACAGTGTCATTATTCATGTTGTGGCAGAAAGTGGAACTTCTTTTTTTCCCCGCATACTCCAAGACTGCACTGATTAATGTACATATCTACAATTTTTCAGTACCCTGTGATGTATGAAACCTGTACTGCAACACTCAGAACATCATCAGTTTAATTATAACCATGTGATATAATCAGCAATGTGACAGACAGTATCCTATTGAGCTCATCCATAAGCAGACCCCTGTGCTCTCTCTTCCTCTGAAACCAGCAAACCTGATAACCAGCCACTGATCACTACTACTCTGATCACCCCTTGCATCATTCCCTTGTGGTCGACACTGGTGCAAGATCTGTCCCATAAACCCACCTTTTCTATCCTGCATGGTGTAGACAGACAGTTTAACTTGACTTGCTCCAATGGGCACACCAAACCACAGGAAAATGAACACACGCTCCTATAAGTCTCCAATAGTCTGAATTCACAAAGTGAATGAAACACTAGCAAGACCAGGCCATAGTGAAGTTAGTGTAGAAGTATAACAGTCATTTGTAGACTTGGAGAAAGCTTTTGACAATGTTGACTGGAATACTCTCTTTCAAATTCTGAAGGTGGCAGGGGTAAAATACAGGGAGCGAAACGCTATTTACAATTTGTTCAGAAACCAGATGGCAGTTATAAAGAGTCGAGGGGCATGAAAGGGAAGCAGTGGTTGGGAATGGAGTGAGACAGGGTTGTAGCCTCTCCCCGATGTTATTCAATCTGTATATTGAGCAAGCAGTAAAGGAAACAAAAGAAAAATTCGGAGTAGGTATTAAAATTCATGGAGAAGTAGTAAAAACTTTGAGGTTTGCCGATGACATTGTAATTCTGTCAGAGACAGCAAAGGACTTGGAAGAGCAGTTGAACGGAATGGACAGTGTCTTGATAGGAGGATATAAGATGAACATCAACAAAAGCAAAACGAGGATAATGGAATGTAGTCAAATTAAGTCGGGTGATGCTGAGGGAATTAGATTAGGAAATGAGACACTTAAAGTAGTAAAGGAGTTTTGCTATTTGGGGAGCAAAGTACCTGATGATGGTCGAAGAAGAGAGGATATAAAATGTAGACTGGCAATGGCAAGGAAAGCGTTTCTGAAGAAGAGAAATTTGTTAACATCGAGTATAGATTTAAATGTCAGGAAGTCGTTTCTGAAAGTATTTGTACGGAGTGTAGCCATGTATGGAAGTGAAACATGGACGATAAATACAGAAGAATGCTGAAGATTAGATGGGTAGATCGTGTAACTAATGAGGAAGTATTGAATAGGATTGGGGAGAAGAGGAGTTTGTGGCACAACTTGACAAGAAGAAGGGATCGGTTGGTAGGACATGTTCTGAGGCATCAAGGGATCACCAATTTAGTATTGGAGGGCAGCGTGGAGGGTAAAAATCGTAGAGGGAGACCAATAGATGAATACACTAAACAGATTCAGAAGGATGTAGGCTGCAGTATGTATTGGGAGATGAAGAAGCTTGCACAGGATAGAGTAGCGTGGAGAGCTGCATCAAACCAGTCTCAGGACTGAAGACCACAACAACAACATAACAGTTCCAAATCTGTGACCAGAAAACAATTTGAGTCAGCCTGACTGTGCAATGGCTCACAACGAATAGCTACAAAGTACAGCTAGCAATAAGCCATGCCACAAGTCTGGGCCACAGGCTCAGCAGCAAACTGGATGGCGCCACATGACATGCATAGTTCGGCGGCGATTTCCCTTATGAAGACAGCCTGGAGCCGCCACTCACACCCGTTGTACCTCTGACATGTCCACATCCATGCTAGGTGGGGAATCTAAATCACTGTCAGACACAAAGCATTCACACCCTCCTATCGCAGTCCAACACAGGCATTTCCTACCACATAAAAGACAGAGCCACATGTGAAAGCAGCCATGTTATATATAAGCTATGCTGCATTTAGTGTACAGCATTCTATGTGGACATGACAAATAATCAAATGTCGATTTGCATGCATGGACACCATCAGATTGTGGCAAGCTTGACCATCCAGTTGTCGAACATGCTGTGCACCCCAACAAACAGACTTTGATACTATGCAAGCCATTTAGATAATTCCTTCCAACACTGGTTCCTCTGAAGAACACAGGTTGGAATTCTTTCTCCAGCACATCCTGCACTCTCTCAACCCTCCTGGCCTAAACCTCCGCTAACATGTTTCTCACTGACTCATCTTACCTTTCCCTTCTCTCTTTTTTCTCAACCGCTCCTTCCCTGTCCGTATCATGTACTGCCTTCTGTTATGACATTCCCCCCATCCCATGTACGCATATTTCCCCCCCCCCCCCCCTCCCTCTCTACCACCCATCCAAACCCCATCTTCCATCCCTCCCCCTTTTTCTCTTTCCTCCCTGTCTGCCCCTTCATCTCCATCCTTCTCTCCTTCCTCCCCACCCTCTCCTTTCCACCTTTTATACATTATACCCTCTGGACTCCGTTTGTCTTGTGCAGCTGCTTATCAACTGTTGAAAGGCCTGCCTCACAGCTTGCCACTATCTGCCTGTCACCTCATGCATTCTTCCCTACACGCTCCCTGACCCCCAACTACCCAGCCAATTGTCCTCAATAACCAAAAATGAAAAGTCAGGTCTCATGTGGCCACTAGTGTTGGCATTTGGGCGTCTGTGCGGTTGTGTGTGTTCACATTAGGGAAAGCTAATGTAAATGTTGTATTCTGTTGAGTGCTTCTATGTGCCACACATCAGTCAGTTACAGGTGAGAGGTTGTCTGAACTTTTCAAGTGCATCTGTAGGTGGTCAGTTTTTCAGTGGACTAAACAAACCATTGTGCAGACACAGCAGAACTCCCAAGGCATAGATTTCTTCACTAAGGCAATCATGTATCCACAAAAGCACACTGTTTCACTGTGTCTTGCTTTCTAGTCAACAATATGTTACAATGTCGAAAGCCTTTCAGAAACCTAGGAAAGTAGACAGGCTGTTAAGCTGTACCTCATGTTTGCAAGATGTCACATAGAAACCAAGCAAGTTGTGTTTCACATGAGTGGTTTATTTTTCCCGAATCTACCCTGTTTGGAAATGGGTGACCTGGACTCTCTTCCACTATTCCCTGTGAGAGAATACAGATACAAAAGACGACTAATGTACTTGACATGAAAAATCTAAGAGTAATTCTGTCAGGGCTCGGTCCCTTCTTTTACAATAACAGGGGTGCTTGTTTCAATATCTCCAATTAATCTGTGTTGGGGGGGGGGGGGGGGGGCACATGACAGTCAAACACTGGCATGGTCATCTGCACATGTGGGAACACATTTTCTAATGCAAAATTAATATTTAGCTGTACTGTTTGCTGTCTTCAGTTTTGTCTTAAAAGTAGGTGGAAGATTTGGATCTTTTCAATGACAAAAACATGTAAGAATTTTCTGAAATGTTTTTTGCCAGGATCCTGACTGTAAATTATCGTAGGCTTCACATACACTGAAGAGCCAAAGAAACTGGTACACATGCCTAATATCGTGTAGGGGCCCCGCGAGCATGCAGAAGTGTCGCAACATGATGTGGCATGGACTCGAATAATGTCTGAAGTAGTGCTGGAGGGAACTAATGCCATGAATCCTGCAGATCTGTCCAGAAACGCTCAATAATGTATATATCTAGAGAGTCTGCAGGCCATCGGAAGTGTTTATAAACTCAGAAGAGTGTTCCTGGAGCCACTCTGTAGAAATTCTGGGTGAGTAGGCTGTTGCACTGTCCTGCTGGAATGCACAGTGGACGGTGAATGGATGCAGGTGGATCAAACAGGATGCTTACATACATGTCACCTATCAGAGTCATACCTAGATGTATCAGGGGTCTTTTATCACTCCAACTACACCCGCCCCACACCATTACAGAGCCTCCACCAGCTTGAACAGTTCCCCTGCTGACATGCACGGTCCATGGATTCATGAGGTTGTCTCCATACCCATATATGTCCATCCGCTCGATACAATTCGACCAGGCAACATGTTGCAGTCATCACGAGTCCAATGTTGGTGTTGACAGACCCAGGTGAGGCGCAAGGCTTTGTGTTGTGCAGTCATCAAGAGTACACAAGTGGGCCTTCAGCTCCGAAAGCCCTTATAGATGATATTTCTTTGAATGGTTTGCACAAAGACACTTGTGGATGGACCAGCTTTGAAAACTGCAGCAATTTGTGGAAGAGTTGCACTCCTGTCACGTTGAATGATTCTCTTCAGTCGTCGTTTGTCCTGGGTTCTATCAGGATCTTTTTCCGGCTGCAGCGCTGTTGGAGATTTGATGTAGTGCCAATTATTTTAGGGCATGATTTACAATGTGTTTGAGCCTTAATCACAAATACTGCCAGTTTTTAACAAAATGTTCTCCATTTATCTTTTAACCCTTCGACTGCTGTTGACAAATTAAAGCATCGTGTTGTGCTACTCCCCACGTGCTACTGATGAGTTGAAGTATGGCGATTGGGTTATTGAAAAGTTCACTCTGGTCTCCCTGCTGACACCTGAGTACTAATGACAAGTACAGAAGCACTGCTATTCAGAACTGACTGTTGTTGATGAGCTGCATCATATCTCAGCAACTTTTCACATTTCTGGTTGCTAAGTTGTGTTCCGATACTTAGTCTGTTGTGATATTGTTTTGCCACATTCGACTTTCAAATGTCTAGGCATTGTAGCTGCACAGTGGAAAAGTGCTTTGTGGTTCCACTGTGGACCATATCATGGAAATGCAAAGAACAACAACTAGGATGAATTATTTTATGTTGTTGTAGCAGATGACTCGTCCACAGATTCTGAAAGCAAACCAACAACATCAGTAGATGCAACGCAACAGTTGTATGTGTCAACAAGAGATTTTATTGATAGTTCTTCTGAATCCAAAGAATCTGAATGGGATACAAATTTTCATGGTGGGTTACCAAAACTGCATCAGCAACTATGAAACAAAATGCTGTATTTACATCTCTGAGGATCTGAAACAGTTATAAAGTCACATAGAAGCTTGAAACACAGAAACTAATTTTTATATCTGCAATAATTTTCATCTCGGCAAAGACAAATCTTAGAAAACTTAAGGAGACATTGCGAAAAACACTATGGAAATATTCAGCACAGAGTAAGGCATGCTGCTAGTTAACCCTGGCCCAGGACATCCATATGCAGCCTACTTAACACAGGTGATAATGCAGTGCTCAGCTCATGCTGGTGCCCATAGCTGTGCCACCTTCCCCTCAAAATAAAAGTAGCTGCATGTAAGGATACAGCTGTTACTGTATACAAGGAATGAAGTAGTAGGTTTGGAGTCTGAAGGGCACTGGAGGAGGTAGTGCTCAATAGCAGCAATGCCTTGGGAATATGAGATGTTGGTGTATAGATAAGTGATATCAATAGAGACTAATACGGATCCAAGAGGCAAATGGGGTGAGGATGGTCGAGAGTTGGTGAAGGAAGAGGTTAGAATCTTTAATGTGCTTCCCAAAATCCACAGACCCAACGAACCTGGGCTCCCCACTGCAGCTGGTTATTATGTTCCCACTTAAAGAATATCTGCTCTTGTCGATCGACACCTCCAACCAACTCCTCAAAGCCTAGCCTCTCATAACAGAAATACCACTTCCTAAACCAATTCCCAACCATATGCAACACAGCTGCGAGCAACTGCATAGCACCCTCCTATCTCCACTTGGTTAAAGGGAAGTGTTGTACTATGTATTTATGAGCAATGAATGCCGATTGCCAACTGCTGAAGAACATTTATTTAATGTGGTTTGGAATAGACAAGTATTGAGTGTGGGGTTTCTCTGTATGTGCATATTAACTGAATGGCAACAGAGACGGCATTGCTACTGGACGGGACAGCACTGGCAGTGGCTCGCGTTTGACCACACTTGCCATTCTTAATGTTTTCTCCGTGCAGCTGATCCCCTCCTCGGGGTTACACTGGCCTCCATGGAAGAAGACGGTTGTGACAATGCACGAAAAAGAATTTTAAGTTGTTTACTGAGTACAAAAAGTTGTTACAATGTATGTGGTTCACAAAAGAAAAAAATTCTCTCAAGTAGTAGTTTTCAGCAGTCAGCAGCACATCAAAAAGGAAAAGAAATCAGCGATATGAGGTGTACATGGTATAGTTGGACACTGATTTCCAGAGGGAGAGACGGGGGAGAGGCAGGGAGGGGGGGGGGGGAGAGGGAGAGAGAGAGAGAGAGAGAGAGAGAGAGAGAGAGAGAGAGAGATTTTCAAGTAAAGATGCAGGTAAATAGAAAAAGGCGTTTTGACATTAGGAGCCTACCCTTCAGCTAACGTACTTCATTACTCAGCAAAACTGCATAGAGATACCCATGAAACAATTCAATTGTAGTGACTATGTCACAAAATGGTGAATCTGCAAAAATTTGGCACCATAAAATGAATAAAATTGATCAATACTTGAAATAAATTAGTAATTTTCATCATGGTAAGTTCCAGCGAGTTGTCCTTGACAATGTCAACTGCAAAGATTACTTGATGCAGCAGTCATCAATTACATTGCATTTGAGAAAAGTTTACACTGAGTTCAGCTGTTGAGAAGAGAACTTTCAATTCTTTACCGATATATGAAAAGGGAAGAAGAAATTTAGCTGTCAAAAATTAACTACTAAATTACTAGACAACAATTACAACGCAGAATAAAATATGAACCGACAATGTGGAAGGTTGACGATTCTAGCAGCAGGTGGCTGTTTTCGAGTCATCCATTCCACATCAAATAGCAGCATCGGCCACTGCCATGGTAACTTTTGTCACAGCCCTCCCACCACAACCACCCAGCTAAGCACCGGCAACTCACCGTGGCTAGCACAGCTACTAGTCATGAGTGGGCTTTATTTGAATCAAAATAATGTGTTTGGGGCAGTGCTGTGTTTTATCAGAAATTAGGAACGAGTGGCTGGCCAAAAAGAAGTCTGCATTGTTGAGTTTAGATTACTGGGCCAGCAGACAACTCATCATACCACCGCCCTAACCCCACCCTGAAGATGAAAGAACATTAGTATGTCAGAGTGCTTCCAGGCGTGGAGCATACATTTCAGGCAAAAAATGGTGGAAGATATAAGTACGGAGCTCAGTACTAAATTAGATGTTGCAAAGACTGATTTAACAAGGAGAGGTCCCCAAAAGTGTGATCAACTTTTTAAAACCAAATTTAGGCTGATGAAAGTTAAGATCCCAGGTATTACAACCTGCAGCCATTCACTCTGGTGGGCCCTCATTTGAGAGTTGTTATGGTTGATGTCTCCAGTCCTGAGACTGATTTGATGCAGCTCTCCATGCTACTCTATCCTGTGCAAGCTTCTTCATCTCCCAGTACCTACTGTAGCCTACAGCCCTCTGAATCTGCTTAGTGTATTCATCTCTTGGTCTCCCTCTACGATTTTTACCCTCCACGCTGCCCTCCAGTACCAAATTGGTGATCCCTTGATGCCTCAGAACATGTCCTACCAACCGGTCCCTTCTTCTAGTCAAGTTGTGCCACAAACTCCTCTTCTCCACAAGTCTATTCAATACTTCCTCATTAGTTATGTGATCTACCCATCTAACCTTCAGCATTCTTCTGTAGCACCACATTTCGAAAGCTTCTATTCTCTTCTTGTCTAAACTATTTATCGTCCATGTTTCACTTCCATACATGTCTACACTCCATACAAATACTTTCAGAAACGACTTCCTGACACTTAAATCAATACTCGATGTTAACAAATTTCTCTTCTTCAGAAACGCTTTCCTTGTCATTGCTAGTCTACATTTTATATCCTCTCTACTTCGACCATCATCAGGTATTTTGCTCCCCAAATAGCAAAACAACTCTACTACTTTAGGTGTCTCATTTCCTAATCTAATTCCCTCAGCATCACCTGATTTAATTCGACTACATTCCATTATCCTTGTTTTGCTTTTGTTGATGTTCATTTTATACCCTCCTTTCAAGACACTGTCCATTCCCTTCAACTGCTCTTCCAAGTCCTTTGCTATCTCTGACAGAATTACAATGTCATCGGCGAACCTCAAAGTTTTTATTTCTTCTCCATGGATTTTAATTCCTACTCTGAATTTTTCTTTTCTTTCCTTTACTGCTTGCTCAATATACAGATTGAATAACATCGGGGAGAGGCTACAATCCTGTCTCACTCCCTTCCCAACCACTGCTTCCCTTTCATGTCCCTCTACTCTTATAACTGCCATCTGGTTTCTGTACAAATCGTAAATAGCTTTTCGCTCCCTGTATTTTATCCCTGCCACCTTCAGAATTTGAAAGAGAGTATTCCAGTCAACAATGTCAAAAGCTATCTCTAAGTCTACAAATGCTAGAAACATAGGTTTGCCTTTCCTTAATCTTTCTTCTAAGATAAGTCATAGGGTCAGTATTGCCTCACGTGTTCCAATATTTCTACGGAATCCAAACTCATCTTCCCCGAGGTCAGCTTCTACCAGTTTTTCCATTCGTCTGTAAAGAATTCGCATTAGTATTTTGCAGCTGTGACTTATTAAACTGACAGTTTGGTAATTGTCACAACTGTGAACACCTGCTTTCTTTGGGATTGGAATTACTATATTCTTCTTGAAGTCTGAGGGAATTTCGCCTGTCTCATACATCTTGCTCACCAGATGGTAGAGTTTTGTCAGGACTGGCTCTCCCAAAGCTGTCAGTAGTTCTAATGGAATGTTGTCTACTCCCGGGGCCGTGTTTTGACTTAGGTCTCTCAGTGCTCTGTCAAACTCTTCAAGCAGTATAATATCTCCCATTTCATCTTCATCTACCTTCTCTTCCATTTCCATAATATTGTCCTCAAGAACATCACCACTGTATAGACCCTCTATATACTCCTTCCACCTTTCTGCTTTCCCTTCTTTACTTAGAACTGGGTTTCCATCTGAGCTCTTGATATTCATGCGAGTGGTTCTCTTTTCTCCAAAGGTCTCTCTAATTTTCCTGTAAGCAGTATCTATCTTACCCCTCGTGAGATATGCCTCTACATCCTTATATTTGTCCTCTTAGCCATTTTGCACTTCCTGTCGATCTCATTTTTTAGACGTTTGTATTCCTTTTTGCCTGCTTCACTTAATGCATTTTTGTATTTTCTCCTTTCATCAATTAAATTCAGTATCTCTTCGGCTACACAAGGATTTCTACTAGCCCTCATATTTTTACCTACTTGATCCTCGGCTGCCTTCGCTATTTCATTCCTCAAAGCTACCCATTCTTCTTCTACTGTATTTCTTTTCCCCATTCCTGTCAATTGTTCCCTTATGCTCTCCCTGAAACTCTGTACAACCTCTGGTTTAGTCAGTTTATCCAGGTCCTATCACCTTAAATTCCCACTTTTTTGCAGTTTCTTCAGTTTTAATCTACAGTTCATAACCAATAGATTGTGGTCAGAGTCCACATCTGCCCCTGGAAATGTCTTACAATTTAAAATCTGGTTCCTAAATCTCTGTCTTACCATTATAGAATCTATCTGATACCTTCTAGTATCTCCAGGGTTCTTCCAGGTATACAACCTTCTTTCATGATTCTTGAACCAAGTGTTAGCTATGACTAAGTTATGCTCTGTGCAGAATTCTACCAGGCAGCTTCCTCTTTCATTTCTTAGCCCCAATCCATATTCACCTACTACGTTTCCTTCTCTCCCTTTTCCTACTACTGAATTCCAGTCACCCATGACTATTCACTTTTCGTCTCCCTTCACTACCTGAATAATTTATTTTATCTCATCATACATTTCATCAATTTCTTCATCATCTGCAGAGCTAGTTGGCATATAAACTTGTACTATTGTAGTAGGCGTGGGCTTCGTGATTATCTTGGCCACAATAATGCGTTCACTATGCTGTTTGTAGTAGCTTACCCGCACTCCTATTTTTTTATTCATTGTTAAACCTACTCCTGCATTACCCCTATTTGATTTTGTATTTATAACCCTGTATTCACCTGACCAAAAGTCTTGTTCCTCCTGCTATCGAACTTCACTAATTCCCACTATATCTAACTTTAACCTATCCATTTCCCTTTTTAAATTTTCTAATCAACCTGCCCGATTAAGGGATCTGACATTCCACGCTCCGATCCGTAGAATGCCAGTTTTCTTTCTCTTGATAACGACGTCCTCTTGAGTAGTCCCCGCCCAGAGATCCGAATGTGGGACTATTTTACCTCCAGAATATTTTACCCAAGAGGACGTCATCATCATTTAATCATACAGTAAAGCTGCATGCCCTTGGGAAAAATTACGGCTGTAGTTTCCCCTTGCTTTCAGCAGTTCGCAGTACCACAACAGCAAGGCCGTTTTGGTTAGTGTTACAGGGCCAGATCAGTCAATCATCCAGACTGTTGCCACTGCAACTACTGAAAAGGCTGCTGCCCCTCTTCAGGAACCACAAGTTTGTCTGGCCTCTCAACAGATACCCCTCCGTTGTGGTTGCACCTACGGTCGGCTATCCGTATTGTTGAGGCACACAAGCCTCCCCACCAACAGCAAGGTCCATGGTTCATGGGGAGCGCATTTGAGAGTAACTGATGGAAAAAATATCAGCATTTTGCATGATTGTTAATACTGTTAGAAAAGTTGTTTTAGTTAGACTGCTTTCTTGGTGTAATGGATAGGATAACTGTCTTACATGCAGGAGGTGGAGAGTTCAAACCTTGTCAAGTGAAGTAAATTTATTAATTTTTAAATTTTTATCAAAACGGCTTTCATTATTATTTTTATCCAGTTAATTGGCTTAAATGTAATTTTTTATTTCTATTCCTTTGTCACATCATTTTAACCACTTTATGAACCTTTTCATTTGTTACATTTTTTCTTTATATCATCCTTTTTTCAATCAGAATTTTTGTGATTATGAAGTTATTTATATTTATCTGTTATTATCTTCAATCAATGGAAAACTATGATCTATCAGTCAAAAATCAAGATGATATAATCTATTTACACTGAATGTGCAATGGTGTGAAAAATGTATTTTTCATTAACTGATGTGCATAAAACACCTGAACCGAGATTTCAAGTGGAAAAAGGAGAGCTTGATATTATGATTAAAATTATGTGACAAAGGAATGGAAATTAAAAAAAACTATATTTAAATCAATTAACTGAAAGAATATGATGATTGAAGTCATTTTGATAAAGATTTAAAAAGAAATAGAAAATTCGATAAAGATTTAAAAATTAAATGAAAATTTCACTGCTCCTGATGGTATTCAAACCAACAACCTCTTGCATCTAAGGTTATCATCCTGTCCATTATACCACACAAACACACTATGTTATGCAACTTTTTTTAATGCTGTAAAGTGTCACACAAAAGTTCGAATTGTTTTTTCAATAATTACACGCACACAGGTGCCCATAGATGGTTTTCAAAAAATTGATCCCATCGCTGGGGCCTCTCCTTGTAAGTACAGATCTTGTTTTATTTATTTATTCTGTGTATGGTTTACATGCATTTGGTGCAATATATGAAACAAGAGGTATAAAACCATGTCATAAAATTTCACAATGTAACCACAAATGTAAAGCAGAACGTAACAACAGCGTATATATAAATTTATTTTAGAGTTGAGATTATTAATCCGTGCAGAGTTTGAAGCTTCAAAGAAATCACATTTTTCTCATGGATATGTTGTAAGCCGGCATTCAGTAACAATGTGATGAACAGTCTGACGAGATTCCCCGCAGTCGCAGCTCAGTGATTTGGTTATTCACCATTTTCAAAATGAGTCAGGGTAGATGCCATGTGATTTTTTTTTATTCTGTTGTGCATTTTCCATGCGTGGTGAGGCAGTTCCTTTCCTATTTATGGTGAAACAGGGTCAATAGTGGTTAAGCTTGACCCTGTTTTGGGGCTTCCCAATATTCTCTCCACATGTCATTAATTTTGAAACTGTCCATCAAAAGTAGTTCTGCAAGTGGTAGTGCGGGAGATCTAGATTTTAGCTTCTGCAGAGCAGCACTAGCCAAGCCACTGTGCAGTGGAACATGCAGATTAGCTACAATTTTGTGTTTTACTTAAGTAATCTTTTCTGTCTGCGAACATGAGAGGAGGGACAGGGACGATATGGCTCAAAACAGGTACCCAAGGATGGGGAGTACTTTGTATACAGCCACTAATTAGTCTCATGGTCTCATTCAGATTGGTGTCAATCTTCTTCACATAGTGGATGTTTAACCAGACTGAAGCCCAGTATTTGGCAACCAAGTTCAAAAGTCTAAGTGCTGATGTTCTAAGGATGGGTGCATTCACCGCCCATGTGGTATCGGGAAGTTTATTGATTACATTGTCACTCATGTCGAGTTTTGCTGTGGGGTTTTCTAGATGCTTTTTAAAAGATAGTGCTTGGTCCACTGTTATCTCTAAATAGTTTGGGACAGGATTACAGTGAAATGAGTTATTGTTGAAGTATGCTTGGGGCTTTAGACATGCTTGTTTTTTTATTGAGGCAAAAGCACAACACTTCGGTTTTGATGCTGTTTGGCTTAGTCTCCAGTCAGAAAAGTATGTCCTCAGATCTGTGACCTCATCCATTAAGATGTAGATGTCTTCCTCTCTAAGCGTACAGTGAGAGGCAAGGGCAAGGTCATCAACATACGTAAATTTTGTAGATGTCATATTTGGTATATTCAAAATGCATAGGTTGAACAGGACTGGAGCAAATACTGAGCCTTGAGGCAGCTCATTATTTTGATGTCTCACCTTACACTTACTGTTACCTCTTATTGATTGGAAAGATCTTTCACAGAGCATATTATTTAACAAATAAATGAAACCATGTTGAGAAGTTTATAAATAGATATAGTACTAAGCTAGATGCTGCAAAGGCTATTTTAAACACAGAGCTCAGTGCTAAGCTTGACACTTTGATTACAGATCTAAATGCAGAAGATACCACGATTGCTAGTCTCGAACAGCATATCCAGGAATCTCCTATGGAGAAACAAGATAAATACAAAAACAACTAACTTTCAAACAATGTAAACCACTTTACAAGAAGAGTTGCACATCCAAGATAAACTAACGATGTGATTTTGTAAAGAATTGCATTTTGGAAGAGCTTAAGGAAGTACATCAGAATGTAAAACAAATTAAAAAATTAACTGTAAAAAGGTGACATAAGTAAACGGACAGATCTTAGACCTGCAGTTATGGTTATAAATGTTAGAGCAGGGTAAAGACACGGACATAATGGCATCGCCAGGCTCTACTTTCGCAACTTTGGAGGAATGGGTAGATTAATTAATTGCTCAAAAGATACAAGAAATGATGCATTCATCACAGTCAGTACACCATTGTTCACAGTTGGTTTAAAAAACAGAAGGGGAAGTACATAAGCTTCAGGAGGAACTTAATAAAACCAACGAGGAAAACTGAACAGAAATTTAACTAAAGTAATTGGTTTTCACCTGAACTACTCGATGAATTAAATTTAGGTGGAGGAATGAATTCATCTGAAAAATTTCCTACATTTAAGCTGGAAGGCGATGTTCACCCCACATATTTGTTATGAGTATTTTCGAGATCGTTACAGAAACGCTGGGACGATAATTAAAGAATTGATTTTGTTTTAAGTTATTTAGACAGAAGTGCCACTGAATGGAACAGCTCATTTGAAGGAACTCTCTTCCTGGAGTGAATTTCAAGAGAAATTTAAAAGAAGTGTTGGTCTTCCAGTATCCAAGAGAAACAGACATTGGAATTACTACACTTGAAGTATTACAACAATAACCAAATTTATTTAACTGATATCCACAGCTAAAAAACTTCATGTTGAATTAAAACAAGGCTGCAGCTGTATCGTTATCTTATTTCAAAAGCACGACTGGTTTCGTAACGTTAGTTACGTCAGCAACAGGGTAAACAGGAACAATAAATAGAGTGACTGGGATCACAGAGGAGTGCGACGGAATTTACTAGAAGCATGGGTTCAGGACTCTGAAACATAATTTAAGCAACAGGACTAGTCGAATTATTATTATTATTATTATTATTATTATTATTCTTTCCTGTCTCAGACGTTGTGTCTGGTTAAAAATGGAAAGTGACGGGGACCTTGATCAAGCGTGACTTCCTTTTAACAGTTGGGTATATGTTACATTGCTTTCGGGTAATTGAACATGTATCAATAATTACAGATTTCTGTAGTTGTATATATACGTTTGGAAGTAGCTGTATTGCGTTGATGTACTGGTGGATATTGTGTGGTATGACTCCTGTAGTTGATAGTATAATTGGTATGATGTCAACTTTATCCTGATGTCACATGTCTTTGACTTCATCAGCCAGTTGGAAGTATTTTTCAATTTTTTCTTCTGTATATTTGTTGTATTGGGTATGGATATTTCGATTAGTTGTGTTAATTTCTTCTTTTTATTGGTGAGTATGATGTCAGGTTTGTTATGTGGTGTTGTTTTATCTGTTATAATGGTTCTGTTCCAGTATAATTTGTAATCATCATTCTCCAGTACATTTTGTGGTGCATACTTGTATGTGGGAACGGGTTATTTTATAAGTTTATGTTGCAAGGCAAGCTGTTGATGTATTATTTTTGCTACATTGTCATGTCTTCTGGGGTATTCTGTATTTGCTAGTATTGTACATCCGCTTGTGATGTGATCTACCGTTTCTATTTGTTGTTTGCAAAGTCTGCATTTATCTGTTGTGCTATTGGGATCTTTAATAATATGCTTGCTGTAATATCTGGTGTTTATTGTTTGATCCTGTATTGCAATCATGAATCCTTCCGTCTCACTGTATATATTGCCTTTTCTTAGCCATGTGTTGGATGCGTCTTGATCAATGTGGGGTTGTGTTAGATGATACAGGTGCTTGCCATGTAGTGTTTTCTTTTTCCAATTTACTTTCTTCGTATCTGTTGATGTTATGTGATCTAAAGGGTTGTAGAGGTGGTTATGAAATTGTAGTGGTGTAGCCAATGTATTTATATGAGTGATTGCTTTGTGTATTTTGCTAGTTTCTGCTCGTTCTATAAAGAATTTTCTTAAATTGTCTACCTGTCCATAATGTAGGTTTTTTATGTCGATAGATCCCCTTCCTCCTTCCTTTCTGCTTAATGTGAATCTTTCTGTTGCTGAATATATGTGATGTATTCTATATTTGTGGCATTGTGATCGTGTAAGTGTATTGAGTGCTTCTAGGTCTGTGTTACTCCATTTCACTACTCCAAATGAGTAGGTCAATATTGGTATAGCATAAGTATTTACAGATTTTGTCTTGTTTCTTGCTGTCAATTCTGTTTTCAGTATTTTTGTAAGTCTTTGTCTATATTTTTCTTTTAGTTATTCTTTAATATTTGTATTATCTATTCCTATTTTTTGTCTGTATCCTAGATATTTATAGGCATATGTTTTTTCCATCGCTTCTACGCAGTTGCTGTGGTTATCCAATATGTAATCTTCTTGTTTAGTGTATTTTACCTTGACTATGTTATTTTTCTTACATTTGTCTATTCCAAAAGCCATATTTATATCATTGCTGAATACTTCTGTTATCTTTAGTAATTGGTTGAGTTGTTGATTTGTTGCTGCGAGTAGTTTTAGATCATCCATGTATAGCAAATGTGTGATTCTGTGTGGGTAGTTCCAGTAATATTGTATCCATAATTTGTATTATTTAGCATGTTGGATAGTGGGTTCAGAGCAAGGCAGAACCAGAAAGGACTTAATGAATCTCCTTGGTATATTCCACGCTTAATCTGTATTGGCTGTGATGTGATATTATTTGAATTTGTTTGGATATTAAATGTGGTTTTCCAATTTTTCATTACTATGTTTAAGAACTGTATCAATTTAGGATCTACTTTGTATATTTCCAATATTTGTAGTAACCATGAGTGGGGTACGCTATCAAAAGCTTTTTGGTAATCAATGTATGCGTAGTGTAGCGACCTTTGTTTAGTTTTAGCTTGATATGTCACCTCTGCATCTATTATCAGTTGCTCTTTACATCCTCGTGCTCCTTTGCAACAGCCTTTTTGTTCTTCATTTATAATTTTGTTCTGTGTTGTATGTGTCATTAATTTCTGTGTAATGACTGAAGTTAATATTTTGTATATTGTTGGTAGGCATGTTATGGGGCGATATTTAGCTGGGTTTGCTGTGTCTGCTTGATCTTTAGGTTTCAGATAAGTTATTCCTTGTGTAAGTGTATCAGGGAATGTGTATGGGTCTGCAATGTAACTGTTAAATAATTTAGTTGGATGTGAATATGTTGAGGTGAACTTCTTCCCAGAAATTTGCTATTTTATCTTTTCCAGGGGCTTTCCAATTGTGAGTTATTATTATTATTATTTTAAGTTTCAGGTAGCAGGGAGGATAGAATATTAGGCAGGGCACTGTACCCAAATATAAATTAAGGAAATGACTGGGTGTACGAGTGAATCAGAAGGAAAGGATGACCCACACTAAAAGGAGAATATAAAGAAGATATATTGCGACAGGAGTTTAGGTGAGTGATCAAAAGTATCCGGACACCTGGCTGAAAATGACTTACAAGTTCGTGGCACCCTCCATTTGTAATGCTGAAATTCAATATGGTGTCGGCCCACCCTTAGCCTTGATGACAGCTTCCACTCTCACAGGCATACGTTCAATCAGTGCTGAAAGGTTTCCCTGAGGAATGTCAGCTCATTCTTCACGGAGTGCTGCACTGAGGAGAGGTATCGATATCAGTCGGTGAGGCTTGGCACAAAGTTGGCGTTCCAAAACATCCCAAAGGTGTTTTATAGGATTCAGGTCAGGACTCTGTGCAGGCCAGTCCATTACAGGGATGTTACTGTCGTGTAACAACTCCGCCACAGGCCATGCATTATGAACAGATGCTCAATTGTGTTGAAAGATGCAATCGTCATCCCCGAATTGCACTTCAACAGCGGGAAGCAAGGAGGTGCTTAAAACACATCTGTGCTGTGATAGTGCCATGATTCGTCACTCCACACAAAGTTTTCCACTGTTCAGTCACCCAAAATTTACGCTCCTTACACCAAGCAAGGCGTTGTTTGGAGTTTACCGGCGTGATGTGTGACTTATGAGCAGCCACTCGACCATGAAATCCAAGTTTTCTCACTTCCCGTCTGTCATAGTGCTTGCAGTGGATCCTGATAAAGTTTGGAATTCCTGTGTGATGGTCTGGATAGATGCCAGCCTATTACCATTACGATCCTCTTCAACTGTCGGCAGTCTCTGTCAGTCAACAGATGAGATCAGCCTGTACGCTTTCGTGCTGTACATGTCCCTTCACGTTTCCACTTCACTACCACATCAGAAACAGTGGACCTAGGGACGTTTAGGAGTGTGGAAATCTAATGTACAGATGTATGACACAAGTGACACCCAATCACCTGACCAAGTTTGAAGTCCGTGAGTTCTGTGGAGCGCCCCATTCTGCTCTCTCACGATGTTTAATGGCTACTGAGATCACTGATAAGGACTACCTGGCAGTAGGTGGCAGCATAATGCACCTAATATGAAAAACATATGTTTTTGGGGGTGTCCGGATACTTTTGATCACACAATGTATATAGGAGTTGGTCTTCTGTGGAAGGTAGTGTATGGTCAGTGCCTACAGAGTTAAGATGCCAACAGTCAGTCTGACTGACTGCCAAGTTGCAAGGGATAATTCATTTTACTGATTTTAGTAGTTCACTTGTAAGAGCAGATACTACACGAAAGATGTGGAGGAATGTGTCTGAGCTTTGTGCATGCTAGCAATAATGCCAAGATGAGGAATTTAGTAAGTAGGACAATGTGTGTTTGCTGCTGGTTAGAAGTATGCAACTCCTTGTGTTCAATGTCAGAAAGGGTGCGAAGCCAAATGATGGCATAAGGATGTGTCCCAAATTCCTTGATAGGTGGTGCTGACTTGAGGGCAAACTAAGAAGGATCTACCTTCAAGCGTGGTGTAAGCTTTTATATGGGTTTGGTCAAGTTCCATATAGAGTATTTGTAAAAAAAAAAAAATTGTACTGGGGATATTTATAATTTTTGGTCTTTTTTTCTTAATTTATGCTTTCATAATGGTGTTTAGTCTAAGATAGATTAAATAAGAGGTGCAAACATGTTACTCCTTTTATGCGGCAAGAGACTGAACATCAAATATACTTGTTACTAGCTGATGATATCTTCAGTAGAAACAGATATAGATTTACAAATGTATAATAAGAAGGTGAGATTATGTATTGACATAAAAGTGGTGGTATGTTATATAAACTGAAAAATAAATCTCTAGAACTGAAACTCGTGGGGCTGAGCATATAAAATAAAAGAAACAGATATTATAAATGTGAATGCATTAACTAATACTTAATAAACTTGTTAGGTGTAATGGCTTACTTAAGAACTTTCTAACAATATCTTTCCATTTAATGATTATGTAGTTTTGTAGATTTTACAAAATTGTTAAGGCTTTTGTGGCCACTTGTTGACAAACTGCCTATTGGCTTCTGTCTCGGGTTCTTCGACCGATGTTCATCTAATGATTTTACTGAAGTTTCACCAGCACAAATGGCTGGCATTGTAAAAGCTTCACCCTCCATTGCCAGTGGTGAACTGGAGCCGAGCTTGTGGCCAGAGACTATATGTACCTGGCGTGCCAATGTCCGAGGGCTTCTCCGCGGTCATTTCCAGTGCAGTTCTCCTCTTGCTACCTGCGATGGTCGTTCGCTGCAGTATGGGAAGTCAGGATCCGTTTACCTTAAGGCTTTCCTCTTTCTTGTTGAAACTTCACGTCTTTTTGTATTTCTACAGCTTCTCTGAACAAGCCCATGTGATAGTGCTTCTCTACAGCCAGAACTTCCGTGTCGGCGAATTTTATTACGTGGTCGGTATCACTCAGTGCGTGCTCTGCAACGGTCGATATCTCCACCTGCCCCAACCAGCAATGTCGCTTATGCTCTTTGATCCTGGTGTTGATTGATCATCCAGTCATTCCGACCTAAACTTTTCCGCATGTGCATAGTATACAGTATATTTTACAATGACATCATTCATCTAGCGCTAGGCATATATATATCTAAAAACACAGATGATGTGACTTACCGAACGAAAGTGCTGGCAGGTCGATAGACACACAAACAAACACAAACATACACACGAAATTCAAGCTTTCGCAACAAACTGTTGCCTCATCAGGAAAGAGGGAAGGAGAGGGAAAGACGAAAGAATGTGGGTTTTAACGGAGAGGGTAAGGAGTCATTCCAATCCCGGGAGCGGAAAAACTTACCTTAGGGGGAAAAAAAAGACAGGTATACACTCGCGCACACACACACACATATATATCCATCCACACATACACAGACACAAGCAGACATTTGTAAAGGCCTGTGTATGTGCGGATGGATATGTGGGTGTGTGTGCGCGCGAGTGTATACCTGTCCTTTTTTCCTCCTAAGGTAAGTCTTTCCGCGCCCGGGATTGGAATGACTCCTTACCCTCTCCCTTAAAACCCACATCCTTTCGTCTTTCCCTCTCCTTCCCTCTTTCCTGATGAGGCAACAGTTTGTTGCGAAAGCTTGAATTTCGTGTGTATGTTTGTGTTTGTTTGTGTGTCATCGACCTGCCAGCACTTTTGTTCGGTAAGTCACATCATCTGTGTTTTTAGATATATTTGTCCCACGTGGAATGTTTCCCTCTATTATATTCATATCACTAGGCATATATAGTGTAACATACCACTTTGTCAAAGTGTTGTGTTGCACAGCATATTTAGGATCAACGAATGATGAACATCTACTGCTGAAGAACATTTATTTAATGTAGTGTGGAAGCTGTGACACGTATGTTGGGCATGTAAATTCTCTGTATGTGCTTGTTAACTTGAAGGGGCGGCACTGGCAGCAGCTCACATTCGGCCACACTTGCCACTCTTCGTGTTTTCTCTGTGCAAAACTCCCTCACCTCGGAGTTGCACCAGCCTCCGTGGAAAAAACGACAGTTGTGACAATGCATGAAAAAGTCACAGAACAAAATAAGTTTGAGTTAGTAGGGTCTGCTGTGAACTGTATCTCTGATTGTTGCGAAGATATTTGAGGTACATTTGTCAAGCAGACAGAAAACTGTGTGATGTTTCCTCTGTGCAAAAATTTGTTGTATTATATGTGGTTTACAGAAGCAGAAAATTCTCTCATTTAGTAGTATGGAGAGATGTAATCTATTGTCAAGTTTTCAGCACTCAGCAGCCTGCCAAAAAGGAGAAATAAATTATATAAAACTTATATGGTATAGCTGGATGCTGATCTGTAGAGAGAGAAAGAGAGGTTTTCAAGTCAAGACCAAGTGATGAGAAAAAGGTGTTTTGACATTAGGGAAGTCTACCCTCCAGCTAAAATATTGCATTACTCAGCAAAAGTGTCATAGGGTCATAGAGATACCCAGGAAACATTTCACAGCCTGTTTATGGCCCTTTTAGACACACACACACACACACACACACACACACACACACACACACACACACTCCCATACAACCTGCAACCTGGTCATCCATGGATGGTGTATCTTCTGTGACAAGAATTCCCTTGCCCAGTATGTTGAAGGTCTCATGAAGGCTTTCAAAGACAAGCACTACCCCCGACACATAGTCTCCAAACACATTTTTCCTGCCATATCCTCACACACTCCTAATCTTCCTCCCATCACCACCACCACCACCACCACCACCACCACCAACAACAACAACAACAACAACAAGCTACAAAGGAGCACCTCCCCCCCCCCCCCCCAACCCCTTTATCACCCAACATCGCAGCGGACTGAGGCAAGTGCACTATATCCTTCACTAGATAATTAATTGTCTATCACCATGTCCGGAAATGAAAAACATCCTACTCAAGATCTTTCCCGCACCATCTAAAGTGTTATTCAGTCACTGATCCAACCTACACACCATCCCAGTCCATCCCTATGCCACTCTCATTCTTATATTCCTGTGGAAGACCCAGGCACAAGACCTGCCCAATTCAGCCATCCAGCAATTCCTACTCCAGTGCTGTCACAGGCTTACCCTTTCCCTTCAGAGGCATGATCACCTGTGAAATCAGTCACCTTCTGGCAACACAACAACTGCTGCACACATTTCATGTCGACATGACAACCAACCAGCTATCCACCAGAATGGATGGCCACCATCAAACTGTGTACTAGAACACAACTGAATACCCAGTGGCACAACGTACTTGAGTTCACAGTCCATGCTATCTGGTCTCCCCCCCCCCCCCAATCCCCCTGCACCAGCTTTTCTGAATGAAGTAAACGAGATTTATCCTTCCAACCCACTCTTTGCACCCGTAATCCACCTGCCTTCAATCTCCACTAAATCACTGTCCCCACATGTTCTGCCCAAGAGTTTTCCCTTCATCATCCCTGTCACCCCCTTCCAGTTCACATCATTTTCATTGTATGCCACACCTCACCATCTCTGGTACCCATGTATCACATACCTAGGAAGTACAGCTGCCACTTCTCCATCCTGCAATCCTACGCAGCACATGTCCCTCTGACCTCTGAGCCACTAGCTACTTATACCCAATAGATCCTCCTGCTTTGCACCTCTTCCTTCCTCTAACCACCCCATCCAACACAACCACCACCCCACTCCACCTGCCAAACTGTGATCCCAGCAATGTGTGTCCAGCCAGCATAATGCAGGTGCATTGTCCTTCTGAAAGTTAGCAAAGTTTCCATTCCTCTTTGTGTCTGCCTATCGACAATTCATGTGGTGAGTCTCCTTTACTTCTAAATTATTTATATTCTGTCAGGACGTTTCTTACTATATTTAGGCCAAATACAAATGTATTCCTATCCTCAGCATATATCAACACCAGACATCAAGGACAATTTTACAAGTCTCCATTCTGTAGCAATGGGTAATTTTACAACTGTAATTTAAATGTTCTATTATGTTATGTAAGCAGACAAACTCATTTTGGTTCCATCAATTATCCACTCATTACTATTAATTCTCTATGAATTTTCAAATGTAACATATTCCCATGAAAAGCAGGAAATTTTGCATATTAATTATAAATCTTACCTGGCACCCTTCAATCTTTTGGCTGGGAAGATGAAAGTATCAGCATACTTCGGATCTCTGAATTTCACACTAAAACCAAAACAAATGTCTCATTAACAAAACAAAACTACTAAATACAAACTGTAAAAATGTTCTGAGAGGTGACTTACCAATATACTTCATTGTTATTTATGGTGCTTAGACCCACCACAGGAGAATTTAGAGACCTGTAGAAAAACAATATTTGATCAGCAAATACTTGTCTGTAAAATTGATGACAGATACTTGAACAATGTCCAGAGCAAAATCATCACATCTTTGCACTAAACATAAACTTTTTGTCATTGAGAGTACTCTTAACCACTGAACAATGCTGCATGGAACAATTAGATAATTTTTGTGGTTAGAGCATTGTCTGGAAATGTGGACAACCAGTGCCAAATTTGTGCAGCATGTAAGATCATCAGTCATTAATCTAAGATATGGATGCAATATGTGTGTGTTGAACACTGCATATTATATTAAATGGGTATTTTATTATTGTCATTATTTTTCCTCCCATTCTTTTGCTGTATTTTAAAATGAACTTCTTACATTTACATTAACTATTTGGCATTTATTACTATCCCTCTAAATTTTCTCACTCTTGTTCAGCCTGATGTGTAAAGTCTTTGAATCTAGAATTTTTCATTCTCCAGACATGAACAACTACTGTGTCACAACTATGGCAACATTGCAGTCAAGCTCGTCAGAAGCCAACCTGGGAGGCAATTGCTGACCATGAGTCAATGATATGCGTAGCCAATCACAAATAGTATTTAAAGGACTAAGTATTTAATTTCGCGACTGCAGCAAAAATATGTAGATATCAGAAAAAAACAAAGAGTACATGTGTAGTCAATGTTGTCTAAGCACTGGATGGTTCTACACACACAACACTGAAATCTCTCCAGAACTCTCTTGAATCACCAACTAAATGTAAAAAATTATGAGTTTCTATCCACTCCCTCAAATGTAATCTTGTTTGAGGTATGTCATCAAAAGTAACTTTTGGTCTTCACAAGCAAAACTTACGAAACACATTCCTTATGCCTTTTTTTAATACATATAAAGGACAGATCAATGAATAAAGCACATCCCGGTGTGGTGACTGGTGACATTAGATGGGCAACTGGCATAAACATGTAGATGATGTCAGAAAGAATTTTTTATTCTGCAGCAGAGTGTGTGCTGATATGAAACTTCATGGTAGATTAAAACTGTGCGCAATGCCCCACGATTTGAACTCAGGACCTTTCCATTTTGCGGGCAAGCTTCATAGGTGATGTTATTACAAGACAGTCTTGTTGTTCCATTAAGTATCTTGAAAGAAATTCCATGTCAACTCACCTCAGCCTCCCTACCTGAACATCAGGGATTTTGCTGAAATTTCATGTGAATATCCCCAATGAACAATGGTTAAGTTCCATGTTCTCTGAAGCAATACTGGCCAAGATGTTCATGTGCAATTCTGCACAGTGTGAGCGTGAATTTCTGACGACTGACCTGTTATATCTTGGGCAATATTTTGTGACAGAAATAAAATCTGGCCATCTTGTACAACTGTATGTGTTACCTTAATAGAAGAATGAAAAAAATTTTACAAGCAATCTTCAGCCACAAAATGTTAGGCAAAATTGCCCGAAAAATCGGTGCCTGAAAAAAAAAAAAAAAAGTTGGGCTACTTATATCTCAGGGACTGAAGGTATGATGAACATGAAACTTGGTCTGTAGTAACCTAACATGACAAGGTTCTCAAATATAAAGTTTCATGTGCCATTTTCTGAGACTGAATAAATTAAGTGCAAAGCTGAAGATTTTGTAAAAACAGGGCTCAATGGAAGGACCATGTTTTCAACCTCAAAAAAAGTTTATTGATCATCCAATTAAGGCTAACAATGCTAGATACTTTGATTAAAAGTTGGGCCCAAAAATCATGGCACATAAAATATACAAACTTCAGAATCTTACATCTCACAGGTGGACAAATGCTGGACATGAATCTTAATACAGTATGCAACAGGTCCATAGCACAATGATGTGGAATGCAAAATTTCATTCACCAATTATTTTCCAATGATCTACAAATTTGCCGAAAAAGAGAATGGTTTATGTGAAAATAAGGTATATTAAACATTTCTTTTACAAATACCATTTTCTATTAAATTGAAAAGAAGTCTCATTCAGAAGAACATGTTTTAAGCCGCCCCTCCACCCCCCCAGACCAGGGGTCTAATTTCCAATATGGGCTAAATTTGCTACATAAACAAAGGCAAAATAGCTATAAAAATCACACTGTGAATAAAGTTTTAACTATGGGTTCTTATATCTCATTGATTAAAGGCTTGATACACATGAAACTGTGATCACAACAACTTTGCAACATATGGTATTCCAATATAAAATATAAGTCACTTACTGTTTTCTATATTTCTACAAAATAAGTTCAAACTTGATTTTCATAAAAATCACAATTGTAGATCACAATCAGTCTACTTTTAGAAAATCTGTTTTCCATAACTGATTTCACACTAATGACAACTGGAAATAGCATGTTTTCAAGCAACCACAAAATCATGTTTGATTTTCCAATGTGCACTACAATACCTGGAAACGGTGGAAAAATTTGAAGGAGTGTACCACGGCAACAGGTTACACTGCAGCAACCTTTCGTCCATGTTTCGTTGCATGGGGTTTTTGTTTCTAATTTGACAAATGACATACTTTTGGATCAACGGAGACCACTCGCCAAAAAGCAGAAGTGCTGAGTCATCACCCAGCACACACAAAAACAAAGAAAATTCACTAGCTTTCAGAGTAATAACATTTTGAGCAAGAGTAAAAATAAACACACACACCAACACTACGATTGCATGAAGTTGTGCTATGCATGTAAATGGAATTCACAGTTGTCGGAGCCACAAGCTGAATGTGACATTGGGACATGAACTTGGGATGGTGTGACAGGATGGAGGAAGGCAAAACTGATGGGTGGAGTGTGTGGAGACAGTGGGTTACCAGAGATTGAGGATAGGGCAATTATGGGAGTGGAGGATATTTTGGAAGGATATTTCTCATCTGGATAGTTCAGAGATGCTGGTGGTGGAGGGAAGGATTCAGACAGACCAGGTTGTGAAGCAGCCATTGAAATTGAGCATCTTATGCTCAGCTGCATGTTGTACCATCAGGTGGGCCAACTTTGTTCTTGGTGACAGTTTGGCAGTCACCTTTCATCCTGATTGGTAACCAACATGAAAAGCTGTGCAGTGTTTGCAGTAGAGTTGGTATATGATGAGGAAGTGGTGTGTTGATGGATTGGACAAGTTTTGCACCTCACTCTTCCACAGGGATATATCACAAGGGGCTGGGAGTGGGAGTGATATAGGAATGGACTAGGATGTTGTGTAGGTAGGGTGGGTGACAGAACATTGCTTTAGAAAGGTGGGGAGGATCATTTCAGGGCACAGTGAGAAACAAAGTCCTAATGAAAGCTGTGCTTCAGTTGTTCCAGAGTGATAATGGGTGATGAGTGGCACATGCCTCTGTAGCTGTTTTGTGGGCAGCATGAGAGGCTTGAGATGTGTGAGCATATGGCAGGAAAAATCTGTCTGCACACTAGGTTTATGAGGTAGTGCCTGTCTGTGAAGGTCTTTGTGAAGCATTCTGCATACTGGCCAACGAAGTTCTGGTCACTGTAGATACTTTGTCCACTGGTGGGTAGGCTGTGTGGAAGGGATTTTTTGGTGTGGAAGGGATGGCCAGCTGTCGAAATGCAGGTACTGTTCAGGGTTAGTGAGTTTAATGTGAACAGACATATGGACAGAGCCATCAGAGAGATGGAGGTCAATGTCCAGTAAGGTAGCATATAGAGTTGAGGAAGACCAGCTGAACAAGATGGGGGAGAAGGTGTTGAGGTTGTGAGGGAATAGGGTGCCTTGGCCCTGAGTCCAGATCATGAAGATATCACCAATGAATCTGAACTGAACTAGGGGCTGGAAGTTTTGTGTGGCTAACAAGGATTTCTCTCCATAGCCCTTAAACAGGTCGCACAGGAGGCTGCCAGGCAGGTTCTCTTGGCTCTGCCACAGATTTATTTGTATACCTTCTCCTCAAATGAAAAGTGTAACAATTTAACAATCAGCTACAAAGCTGGGCCTCCCTTGTCACCCAGTATCAATCTGGACTGGATCACCTGAACCTTATGCTTCCTCTAGGCTTCGATTATCTCTCATCATGTCCTGAAATGAGGAACATCCTCCTCAATGTCCTCTCCACCCCTCCAAAAGTGGTATTCCATCACCTGCCTAGCCTACACGACATCCTAGTCCATTTCTATACCAATCCCAAACTCTTGGTACATATCCCTGTGGAACACCAAGGTGTTAGACTTGTCGAATTCACCCACACAGCACATCCCACTCCTGTTCTGTCATACGCTTACACTTTCCCATCAGAGGTTGAGCCACTTGTGAAAGCAGCCTCATCATACTCCAGCTCTGCTGCAAACACTGCTCAGCTTTCCATGCTGTTATGACTATCAACCAGTTATCTACCAGGATGAATGGCCATTGCCAAACTGCTGCCAAGAACAAAGTTGACCGCACGATGGCACAACGTGCTGCTGAGCATAACATTCTCAATTTCAATGGCTGCTTCACAACCCGGGCCATCTAGATCCTTCCCTCCACTACCAGCTCCTGTGAACTACCCAGATGAAAATTATACTTGCAACACATCCTTCGCTACCGTAATTGTCCTGGTCCCAATCTCTGGTAACCCACTGTTCCCACACCCTCTACCCAACAGTTTCCCTTCCTCCATCGATGCAGTACTTCTTGATTTCCAAAAAGCATTTGACTCAGTATCATACGTACACTTATTGTAAAAGTATGGTAGTTCAGGGTATGAAACGAAATTTGTGACTGGATTGAGGACTTTTTCGTAGGGAGGATGCAGCATGTTATCTTGGATGGAGAGTCATCTTCTGACATAGAAGTAACTTTGGGTGTGCCCCAGGGAAGTGTGTTGGGATCCTTGCTGTTCATATTGTATATTAACGAGCTTGCAGACAATATTCATATTAAAATCAGGCTTTTTGCAGATGATGCAGTTATCTATGATGAAGTATTGTCTGAAAGAAGCTGTATAAATGTTCAGTCAGATCTTGATAAGATTTGAAAGTGGTGCAAAGATGGGAAACAAGTTTTAAGTGTTCTGAAATGTAAAACTGTGCACTTACAAAAAAAAAAAAAAAAAAAAAAAGAAAAAAAAAAAGAAATGTAATGTCCTATAACTGTAATAGCAATGAGTCACCATTGGAATTGGCTAACTCATACAAATACCTGGGTGTAACTATTTATGGGGATATGAAATGAAATGATCAGATAGGCTCAGTTGTGGGTAAAGCAGGTGGTAGACTTCAGTTTATTGGTAGAGTATAAAGGAGATTGCTTACAAAGCACTCATGTGACCAGGTTTAGAATACTGCTCAAATGTATGGGACCCATACCAAATAGGACTAAGAGAGGATATTGAATGTATACAGAAATGGGCAGCACGAATGGTCACCAGTTTGTTTGATGCATGGTAGAGTGTCACAGAGATATTGATGGAACTCAACTGGAAGATTGTCGAAGACAGACACCAACTATCCTGAGAAAGTCTAGTAATAAGTTACATGAACCACCTTTAATGATGATCTAGAAATATATACCCCTATGTATCACTCACATAGGGACCGTGAGGATAAGATTAGAATAATTGCTGTGTGCACAAAGGCATTCAAACAACCATTCTTCCTGTGCTCCATACAGGAATGGAACAGGAATAAACTCTAATAACTGGTACAATGGGACGTACCCTCTGCCATGGACCTCATGGTGGTTGGCAGAATACAGGTGAAGATGTAGATAGAAGGAATCATTTGAAAGTTACCGACACTCTTAATCCTGTTTAGATGCTTGTCAACATAAAATCTCAATTATACAATTACTTGTTACTTTCATTCCTTCCATGACCTGCACTTTACTGAGTGCATATCTGATCAAAATAATTTAGCCAAACACAATAAAAACAAAATGTGCAAATTTCACAGGATAATTTAGGACACCAAGTTAGGAATCATTCCACAATATGGACACTCAGACTAATTCATTATACTGCCTATTAAGCTTAAAGTGAAGCAGTTAATTCTTTAACTCTCACAATACTGGGGGGGGGTGAAACTTTGTATCTCCTTTGAAAATATTGTAATCTAGTCTGGTACTTCACATTTTAAAATAATGAAAAAATATTTATTGTTTTTAATTAAGTGTTCTGTCAGATTCCATAAATGCTTTAAATTTTCCAGTTAAACTTAACTTGCAAATTTATGTCTCGGTAGTAGATGTGACTTTTCACAATGCCCTATTCAATATTTTCAAGTTCAGGACCTTACTTACACATCAGTCTCTCTTTAAAATGTATGTTTTGAGTAAAGTAAAAAATAATTAACAAAATTTGTGTTTTTTAAAATTTTTTGTGGTAGTATATTTCCAGCCATACATCCGTATGACATTTTTTGCACCTTATCCTGTAAGTGATCATTCCCTGTAATTTTTCCCCACGTGGCAAAATCAGCCCTTCTATAACTTGTAATTTACACCTGTCTGATGGCATCATGACACAAACCATTATATTATGTAGCATTACTGACTTAATATACAGTAGCATACATGCATGCATCTATTACAATAAAAAACAGAAACCACGGCAGTTTTAGCATTGAATGTTTTCACTTTAACAGCCAGAAACATACTAGTTGCATGACTAAAGTTATTTTTGTGTAGTAGTCCCAAAGGTCTTTCTTGACCAACCAGTATTCACTAACTCCTTAGAATCGCTTTGTTTGTTTCAATTTCTTTAACAACCTTCTTTGTTAAAAGAAAATTCCACACCCAATTAGTGCAAAAGTTCAAGTCTCATTCAGAGAAGTTTGCTTATAGTATGACTAATATTAAATTCCCAAGCAAGATGACAAAGAACAAAGGAGATTTTCTGAAGCATGCAACTCACCCTCCCTGTGGAACACAGTCACTAGTTAAGAGCACTGTGCCCCTCATTCCATCTATGCTAATGCTGACTTCCACATTAGGATCCACTTGCTCTTGATACAATCCTCTGATGAAGTTAAATCCAGAATTCTGTTTAGTAACATACAATCTGTCGTCTCCACGTACATTTCTTTTAACTGAAAAATCAAAGGTACAAAATTTGTAAGGCACACTAAGATGTGTTAATTAATAATGGATATTAGTACTAAGATGTGTTAATAAATAATGGATATTAGTGTCTTTCAAAAATGAGCTGATTGTAAGACAACTGACAGCAAAGAATGGCAAATGATCTAACCTATGCATTTTGAGAATGTTCGCAACTGTATTATATTATATAATTGTGTCATGTAAGTAAATAATGGGCCAAGCACCAAAAAACTGATTTAAAGATAATCAAAAAATGTATATAGCACTTCAACAAAAGCAGTATAAAAGTTGGGGATCACTATGAAAACACAAAAACTATACAGGTTTCTTGCCACACAAGTGTTTTTATTCTGTGTTAATGGGTTTAGGAACAAAAGATACAAAATTTGAAGAAAATGAATTGTTCTGTTTGCAGTGGGTTTAACATAAATAACGATATAAGTGTCATCATGTCAATTTTTGCTCATTTCATCAGTTTCTCACAAAAACCACTTATTCTCCTCTTTTACAAATGGTATCACTTTAGCTAAATGCCTTCTCTTTCCTTCAGACAGCCTACATTCATGGTATAGTGCACATGTTGAAGATCAGAAGGCTTCACATTTCTCTTCAAGATGTAATATTCCTTGAACTCTTCAATTTCACTAAGAGTTGACTGAACTTATAGTACCCCAGGCCATTCAGCAGTCAGTCTGATCCACTGTGCTTTTTAAATATGCACACTGGTGAGATTAATATATTTTTCAGCAGCTGACTTAAAAGTCATAAAAATCTGTTTCTTGCATAACAGTCACTATGAACGGTGGTGTGCACATAGCTTCAGTGATGAGGTGAACTAAATCTTTTGGAACTGCACACACAGTTAGCCTCTTTCATTTCTCAATGTGAGCAAAATCATGAACGCAAGACATAAAAGAGTGTCCTTTCACCAAAAACTTTTGTTCTATTTCCATAAAGTAATCCTTTGCTGTAAGGTAAACCCATAGAAACATTGTCTTGTTTTTGTTCTGCCCGCAGCAGTTGTCACTCCACATTATTAGTTTCTTTTTACAAATAAATGTCAAAGTAAAAGCTTTGTGCACACAGGAAGCAATTTCATTCCCACCCCTGCCATATACGGCCTCATGCCAGGGAAACGTGTGACTGGTTTATCACCAAAATGAATGCAAAAGTTGTAATTTGAGAGCTGTCGTAAGAAGTACATTTCGCTGTGCCTTAACGAAGGAAGACAAATCAATTTTTGCAAATCCATTGCAGCTCTAAATACTTCCGAGTTAGGCCCTTGACTCTTCGAGTCAGCTTTCATGAAAGTCATAGCTTTCTTTGCTTTTCAGTGATGGCATTCTAACTTCAGTTTATTGTCTTTATTACTAAAATCACACCTCAATTTGGCTTTAAGAACAAGTGTCACTTGACAAACGATGAAAATTTAGCTTGGGGAATTTGTCTTTAAAGACTTTTGCATAGAAGCAGTATGTGATGTTAGTGTCTTCATGTTGCTCTGAAATTCCTTAAATAAATGATAAATAGTCAGGTCCTCACTTAAGTCTTGTTTGTCATCCGATTTTTCCCTTGAATAGTGGCTTTCTTGTCTTCTTATGGCATTAACATGAGCAACAACCAGCTTATCTTCTTCTGAATATTTCCAGTGTTTTGTCTTATTTCCTCACTTTTCTTCATACACAATCTCGCCACTCTCCTTCAACTATGTTAATGTCTGAACTCTTCTTCTGATCAAAAAGAGAACCTCAATAAACATTCCTTTACTACTCTTATTACATCTCCCTCAATGTCAGGCAATGTGTAATACATAGTTACATTTTTCTTCTTGGGTATGACCAGTTGTCCTGCACCTTCCTCAGTAGACAGCTGAGCAGTTTCGTTACTATCATTATATACTTTTGACCTTCGTCTCTTCACTTTGCAAACACGTATGTGATACACTGCATAGTTACTTTGCTTCACTGTATCGTTTGGAGAGAAGAATTCCTTAATCAACTGAAGTTTCTGGTCGTACGAAAGGTGCCTGCATTTAAATTGAGATTCACAGGAGACCTGAAAGAGTAAAGCAGTATATATAATATGTTTAAGTCAACATGCCTGGGTATTTGCAGGTAAGTAAATTTACGATTTCATTCAGGTAGTTAACTATAACCTCATAATCAGAACAATAATTTTTGTCCATATGAAATTCGTTTCAATAACAAATTAAACGCATTAAAATACTAGAACATAACTTATGCAGATTGCAACCCTTGTAATAAAATTTAAACTGCAATCAAGGCCTAACTGGTGCTTGGGAGCCTCTTTAGCTGGAACCACAGTGCTATCATTTCAATTATATTCCTTTCCTTCACTGCGTAATTTCTTCCTTTCACTTTGAACACTACCTTCACCTCTCTTCCTCCGTTTTGGTGTAGTTTTACTTTCCATTTTTCAATATTGTGTATTATGCATCTGTAATAATTACTTCAGCAGTGTCCTATTGTTGCAAACAAGCCACAGAGCTACTTCAACTGTCAACAATTCACACAAGTACGCGTCAAGACAATAACAGAGAACAGAGGGCACAAGATTCGTTATTTGAACATTGATGTTGGTGTTACATGTGAGTGCAATCTTGTGACAGCTGTGAATACTTTTCGTGCTATTATGGTGCTTGTATCAAAATGTACGTAATTGGCGTTGGCGGTTACAGTGGAATTTCAACTATAACTCAAATTTTCATTTTTTAGCACTTGACCCATCATTTACTTGTTGTTTTTGTTGTTGTCTTCAGTCCAGAGACTGGTTTGATGCAGCTCTCCATGCTACTCTATCCTGTGCAAGCTTCTTCATTTCCCAGTACCTACTGCAACCTACATCCTTCTGTATCTGTTTAGTGTATTCATCTCTTGGTCTCCCTCTACGATTTTTACCCTACACGCTGCCCTCCAAGGCCAAATAGTTATATGATCTACCCATCTAATCTTCAGCATTCTTCTGTAGCACCACATTTCAAAAGCTTCTATTCTCTTCTTGTCCAAACTATTTATCATCCATGTTTCACTTCCATACATGGCTACACTCCATACAAATACTTTCAGAAACGACTTCCTGACACTTAAATCTATACTCGATGTTAACAAATTTCTCTTCTTCAGAAACGCTTTCCTTGCCATTGCCAGTCTACATTTTATATCTTCTCTACTTTCATCCGACTTAATTTGACTACATTCCATTGTCCTCATTTTGCTTTTGTTGATGTTCATCTTATATCCTCATTTCAAGACACTGTCCATTCCCTTCAACTGCTCTTCCAAGTCCTTTGCTATCTCTGACAGAATTACAATGTCATCGGCGAACCTCAAAGTTTTTATTTCTTCTCCATGGATTTTAATTCCTACTCTGAATTTTTCTTTTCTTTCCTTTACTGCTTGCTCAATATACAGATTGAATAACATCGGGGAGAGGCTACAATCCTGTCTCACTCCCTTCCCAACCACTGCTTCCCTTTCATGTCCCTCTACTCTTATAACTGCCATCTGGTTTCTGTACAAATTGTAAATAGCCTTTCGCTCCCTGTATTTCATCCCTACCACCTTTAGAATTTGAAAGAGAGTATTCCAGTCAACATTGCCAAAAGCTTTCTCTAAGTCTACAAATGCTAGAAATGCACGTTTGCCTTTCCTTAATCTTTCTTCTAAGATAAGTCGTAAGGTCAGTATTGCCTCACGTGTTCCAACATTTCTACGGAATCCAAATTGAGAGAGGATATGTTATGCAAAACAGTAACAGTCAAAGTAGTAACAGTTATATAAGGCTTCCTGAAAAAGAAAAATATGGTTACATCTAATACAAATTTAAATGTTGATATTTCTCTTCTAAAATGAATGAATGGAATAGAGCCTCGTATGGAAGTGAAACATGGACAACAAACAGTACAGTCAAGAAGATAGTAGAATCTTTTGGAATGTGGTACACAAGTATGCTCAAAATCAGATGGGTTAATCAGATAACTAAAGAAGAGGCACTGAATCAAAATGGAGAGTGGGAGGGGAGGGGGGGGGGGAGCAGCAGCAATACCATGACTATGATGAGGTATTTGAAGACTTTCAGAGAGAAATACTGTTTTTGCATCACCTAAATGACTTATTCAAACAATGGAGTATCCAGGATGGAATGTAACAATACGAGAGAAGGAAAGTTGCTACTCACCATATAGCGGAGGTGCTGGAGTCGCGATAGGCACAATAAAAAGATTCATACAATCATAGCTTTCGGCCATTAAGGCCTTTGTCAGCACACACACACACACACACACACACACACACACACACACACACACACACACACACACACCACACACAATGATGAAAAAGAAGAGTAAATGTCTAAATGTCTACACATCCCTGAAAACTAGGAGCTTTATCTTAAAGGAATTTAAACTTAACACCAGTGCATCCAATTTTTTCAACACACTCACTGTTATAGTGCTTCTGTTTGTCCTTTTATAACACCAAGTTCTGAATGCATATAAAAATAATTTCATGATGCAAGGTCACCTGCATAGTCTGCATCAGAAAAACCTGATAGTTGTATTTCACTAATGCTGCTGCCATGCTCTATATCCTAATCTTTTGTTTTAATAAAATACTGGTTAACTCTCTTGACCACTTTCCAATGAGCATTATTACAATAATTTCAACAAAATGTCTGGTTGTGAGATAACAGGCAAAAAGACAAGAACACTGTTCACTGTCAACAAAATATTTAGTTGTGAGCTAACAGGCAAAACAACAAGTAATGTGATTGTTTCACAATACAGTATTTTTCTGTCTGCATGATCTTGTTCGATTTCCTCTCACAAAACATTGTTTTCCTCAACTTGGATGGGTTAAGTACATCTCATACAAATAATGCTAACAAAACAATTTTACCACTGATTATGCAATGTAATAAATTTGGTTCATTGTCATTTGCACGAAAATTAAACTACAAAATAAAAGCTAGAAACTCCTTGTTCCAGCACTGAGAAATGTGCTTGAGCCCACACAACAACTTCTCAAGCTTTCAGGCTATTTCTCAAACATGCAGATTACAGGATTCTTTGCATCAATCACAAACAATTCAGAGGTACTTCCATATAGATTTCTTCTTCAAGGTTGCCATTTAGAAATGAAGTATGAATATGTAATCATCTCTAGATCTTCATATATTGCAGTCACCAGGAAAACTCTGATAAGTCATACTGCACGACTGGTGAGAAGATCTCATTGTAGTTGATGCTGAATGATTTTGCCACTTCTGTCAGATAAGACCATGAAGACCCACTCTGAGTGAGTAATTACCCAACTGCTGGTTTTAGGAATAATCTCCAAGTTTTGCTCCCCTCATTAGTTTCCAGTTCCTCTGATATCACCTTTTTCCAGTGTTTCAAGTCAAGGCCGGAAACTACTTCCTTGAATCTATTAGGAGCATAACATTGGACGAAATTCGATTTGTACCTTGCTGACTTATGAATGAAGGGGGCACTCTCATTGCCATGTTGACTAGACTTGACTAGGTTGGTCTTTCGTTAGCTGTCATGCTACTCTTATATTGTTTTGGGCAGACTCCCTCTCTTCCAGTACGTGTACTGGGCTACATGAGCTTGCTTGTTATGATCCAGAAATTCACATTCTTCATCATCTGTAATTTTTAGATATACGTCTTGCCGGTTGCTGTAATGCTGGCATTGTGGTGCTGTTAATGCCACTTAATGTGACATCTTTGAATACAAAAACTTCCCATTAGCTAAGGCTCAAAAGTTAATAATGTGTGAACTCACCCTGGTACCCAAAGCACACAACTTTTTGGTCCTTCACATTAAGCTTGGTTGCAAAACTGTTTTGGCAGATGTGCACATGTTCAAGATGTGATTTTCATCAGTTCCACTACTCATATGGAGCTATTCCAAATTGTGTTCCTTCAGAATCCTATTTAGTATTCACGCAACAATAGTAACTGCTCCTGCCCATAAAAACCCTGGGAGAGCCCTGGCTTTAAGCAATGTGCATACACTTTTTCCCTTTTGGGTAGATCATTCTGGTGTGTATGCAGTGGCCATTTTCAGCTGGATTCCAAGGTTTCTGAGAAGCTATTACATGTCACAATTAACATACTCAGCCCACTATCCTCACACAATGTTTTGATCCTTTGAACAAACATATTCAATACGAGAGTGTTGAATTCATGAAATCTATTAATGACATCAGTTTTGTGTCTGACAAAATAAACATTTCTGTACTCAACTGCATCATATTCCAATGTAACCAATAAGCTTTGGACCACCAATTCTTTCAACTAACACCGGATTGCAGACATGCGAACAAATAAATTCACATTGGTTTGTGCGACAAACTGTGTCTTTGTTGTTGAGCTGAAGCTGGTGCATCTTGCCTGACAGGGATCACAAAAAAATTTTGTTTTATTACAGTAAGTCCTTCAATGACCTCTTTTGTCGAGATTTGCTGAAGCATCTAAATACTGACATACCAACATCGTTCAGATCACTGCTACAGGTCACTTACTCCAAAATTTACTTCATCGTTCACAAATAGCTTTAGTCATGAAAAACACACCATAAATAGTTTTCTTGCTTTACAGCTTCTGCCGCAGTTTCTTTGCTCTGCACTAATACAGCCCGATCCTCTTTGGAATATGCAATGATTTTCTTTGAAGTATTTCCTTCAACACTAAAAAAATTCTTTATGACAGCTGTGTGTGTACAAAACATTATCGAAACTTGCCTAGCTCCATTGTCCATCAACTTCTTTGTTACTAATGACAGTTCCCATACTTACAACTTTGCATTCTTTATTATCACTGAGTGATATGAGTCTGACACTATGGACCAAACCTGGAGAACCAATCCCATTGAAAAGTCATGTGATCTAATGCATCACTGTCCACCAATTAAGTGTCTGATTAATCACATTCAAGCTATTTTGCACCAATCTTTCATGATGTGTCAACAAAAGAACATCTTTTAACTGAGGGAGAATAAATGCACAGTCAGGTTTATCTTCCAGACTTTTATGATTCTCCATGCCTCGCTTTTTCTTCCTGCACGCCCAAACTTTTTCATTGGTGAGACATTCCATCAGTATTTCCATTGTCCCACAAGCTGTGCTCTGCCAGCAGTGATGTGACTTTTTCATCATCATGGCCACATCATCAGTTTTGGCTGACTGAAGTCGTGTTCCAATTATAACATCAAAAATTCCATAGGCTTGAGAACTAGTCTCATGTGGAATTTCCAGGCTTGATAATTCTTCTAGTCTAATTTTGGGACATGTCTCACAGAAACTTCTTCAATCATCACAGATTACTTTTCATCTGAGCACACCATGATGGGGATAATGAAACTTCACCTAGTTACAGCAACTGGCAATGTTTTTCCGAGTAAATGCTCATGAAACAACAAATTGTTCAATTATCTCAATCAAACTGCAGAATTCCCGGGTCCTAACCTAATAAAGTGTTTGGGGATTTACAAAGAGAACTAACATTTTTGTACCAACAAATCTGAGTAATACAATGCTTGACTTAAGAATAAGAATACACAATGATGAAAAATGAGGTGTAAATGTGGGCACATCTCTGAAACGTAGGAATTTTATCTTCAGGGAATTGAAACTAAAAGCAAGAACTTGGAACTTTTTCAAAAGGGGTAAACATAGGGATCAGTTGGCGGGACACAACCTGAGGCATAAAGAGTGTGTGTGTGTGTGTGTGTGTGTGTGTGTGTGTGTGTGTCAAGGGTGGACTGCAGAGGGTGAACAAAGTTTGACCACAGCATGCAGGTTCAAGGGGGAGTAGGAGGCTGCAGCAGTTACGCAGAAATGAAGAAGTTTTCGCGGTATAAACTAGTGTAGAGAATGAGTGGTGTGAACGTTTTGTTTGCCAAATGTCACCTATGACATGCTGACTCTGTAGATTGCCCATGCATGGCAGAAATCTGTTGTACCGTTACCACATTATGTGATTGTGTCCAAAATTAAAAAACATATATAGAAACATCTAGAACAGAAATTAGTACTCCTAGCTCTCAGAACTACTTTCCTTATTCCATGAAATAATGAACATACAATTTCTTCTTCAAAGGAGGAGGAGAAATATGTAGTTCACAAATCAACAAGCATTATTTTCCACTTTGTTTGTTGCTATAGGCAGTAACAGATATTGTACCTTTCAAAAGTAACTACTGGCCAGCATCTATTGCCATCTGTACTTTTGTCTACTAAACTTCCCGTTTAATGAAAGTACATATTAAGAAGGAGAAGCAGTAGATAGAAACTAATTCTATACACTGCACTAATAATTAATTATCACAGTATTGTCATTAACCATTTATGGTTATGTAGGCTAAAATGATCACACAATGGCTATCCAGAAAGCTACCTCTGGTTTCAAGTAGCATTGAAGTAGAAAAAAACAATCACTACACTGTGTCACATAATACGTCAATGTGCTCCGAACTATGATAGCGAGAAAGCTACATTATGTCTTAGTCACCTGCAGTATGCACTCAAAGTGAACAATGCAATTAGAAATCCTACAAAATAAAACATCCATTCCATAATACAGATTTTGCAATCATAAAACCTTAACTTTGTTGGCTTTCACAGTGAAATTCATACTGTGTATTACCCATATGTGATGGTGAAATCTCCAGCCTAAAAGACAAGGCATGAGGAACACAGATAATGAAAAAACGAGTACCAAGGCAAACAAACAGCAAAGAAAGAATGAGGAGGCATCGTCTCCCAACGCCATTGACAGTGTGGTGGGAAGGTTAAAAGTCTGCCACAGAGCGGTTAAAATTGGGCAGTCCAGTAATATGTGGACGACAGTCAAATGCGACGAACAGCGACACTGAGGTGGGTACACGGTGTATAGCACACAAGCATACACACAATATCTGAGCAGCCTGGTGGTACAGATGTGTGTAGTGAACATGGCAGATCATTGAGTGTTAACAGATTTTTTTTTATCTTCTTCTTGTTCTTCCTCTTTCTCCTCCTCTGCATTTCTCCCACAACATAGTGGGGTTCACTTTTTGATGCTCCGTCTTCATTTAATACATTCTTTGGTCAGAGTGGAGCTTCAATATTTTGAGGTCTACTATAGGGAGGATATCTAGCCAATGTTGCCTCGGTCTCCTAATAGGTCATTTACTATCGGCTTTACAGTAAGCACAGTATCACATAACTAATTGTGGCACCACCACGAGACATTGGCCAACCAGCTGAATGTGTCACCAATGAGTCACTGAAAACCACGAAAGACAACAACAGCAATGTATCAACAACAAGACAACATGACAGGATGACAAGCCCAGAGTGGAAACCAAATCGGGAGCCTTAGACATAGCAATATCCAGAACCAAAACACGCCGCTTATAATGAACAAGTGAGAGCGTAGTTGTAACACTGCTAAGGTCAAGGCACCTGTGCTGTGAGCTTTACAGTGGAGCTGTGGGCGCCCATAGACTGGCGTGTGGGGCATGGGCCGCATCTAGCACTCAGGCAGCAACAGCAGCACTCGCAAATATCGGAAGCGCCACCTAGCAGCCGTCGTCTAGGTCCATACATTCTGGAAGGCTTTCAAACTCGTTGGGCTGGGATACTAGATCCTTCCCTCCATGAAATGGGTGTGTAGGGCCTGAAGCACCCTGGAAGATATTTCGGGGGGTGAAACGGTGACATGGTTGGTATCCTGGCAGAGGAGCCTGCCAAATGGGAAAAGGAATGAAGTATGTTGGACAATGCGATGGGGAATGCCAGTGTGGAAGATGACTGTTGATGGAATGGATTCAGTGGTGAGGTCTGAACATCCAAACTCCTATCCATAGTGAATACCTACAGTGGCCAGAAGCACAAACTGTACCTGTATGAAACTTCCTGGAAGATTAAAACTGTGTGCCCGACCGAGACTCGAACTCGGGACCTTTGCCTTTCACGGGCAAGTGCTCTACCATCTGAGCTACCGAAGCACGACTCACGCCCGATACTCACAGCTTTACTTCTGCCAGTACCTCGTCTCCTGTACCTGTATGGTTGATGGATTTGCAAAGGCGGGCACTCCACTTCTGAGTGACCAACCAATGGTGGCACAGCCAGTAGTAGGTGGGGATGGAGATGGTTGGTGTGCCTACAGTCCAAACCCTGCGGAATATCAAACATCATAAGCCACCACCCAAGGCTTGGCCACCAACACAAACATCATCCATGAAGGTTTTTATCTATAGGAACATGCACAAACCACTGAAGCTGGTGGAAATGTCTGTGTGTCAGATTTGGGGTTCTGAGGGCTGTGGTGCCAGGAGGTGGAGTGGAGGACACTATGGCTAGGAGCTCTGCTGGACTGTGGTCATGGATTGGGGGAAGGGGGTAGTCCTGTAGGTGCTCAGGAACACCGCGGCGTTACTGCAGTGGTAGATGTGCCCACTGCTTTCAATATTTGTTATTTAAACACACACACCATCTGCTGTGTTTTGCAATGGTGAGAGGGATGAAAAGGCGGGCTAAACAGGTGTTTAATGCTATTAGCATTGCAGAACTATTCGAAGGCCGTTGCCATGAATTGGGGTCCGTTGTCGTGAATTGGGGCCCATTGTTGGACACGAGCATACAGGAAAGCCCTTCTATGGGAGAATTTGAGTAAGGGCCTTGACCGCAGCGATCGTAGTGGTGGACATTGTGCAAACAACATAGTGGTATTCATTCACAACAATGAGCCACATAAGATTCCAAAAAGGGACCAGTAAAGTCAGATGAATGTGGTCCCAGGGGTGACAGTGACTGGGCCAGGGGAACAAGACTGAGGAGCAGCAGCCTGCTGTTGGGCACATGGCCCTTATATCTCTGTTCAGTCATAGCAAGTAAGAATTTGCCCAGCAAGGACTTTCATCCCTGACACTCTCCAATGCCCATGATGGAGGAGTTCCAAGATATGAGGGCGTAAGGTAGTCGGGATGACACTTCCGCATCCAGCAGGAGAACATCGGAAACAACAGACGAACAATGAGAAAGGCGAGCCCAAGCCTGGAGTTATGGATGAGCCAATCTGAAAAAATAAGGGGGAGCCACCCATTTACTACAAAGTGCATGACACGCCATAAGATAGGGTCACGGCACACATCTGCGCAATGTGAGTAGCAGTAATGAGTAACCCATCCAAGGTGCACTGATGTTCTATGTCAATATCGAAACACATCTCCTGGTCAAATTACAGCTCTGGTCCTGAGGGCAGACAAGAGAGAGCATCCAAATTTGTGTGTTGTGAGGTAGGCTTGTACTTAATGGTGTAATTGTAAGAACTTACGAAAAGAGCTCAACGCAGGAGGTTTTGGGCTATCTGCTCTGGAAGCCAAGAGTGTGGTCCAAAGAATGCTACCAATGGTCTGTAGTCAGGAACAAAACTTAGTCGTAAAGAGACACAAAAGGGTTTCTTAACAGCAAAGATGATCACTAAAGCCTCTTTCTTAACCTGTGAGTAGTTCTGCTGAGCAGGCATCAGTATCTTTGATGCATAAGGTGCCAGCACTGCACCAATGCCATAGCAGAAGCGACAGCAGCCAAAACATGGGAACATGGTGGAGAAAAGGGTGTCAAGTGTAGCATGTGCCTCAGGTGGGTGAAAGAATGCTCCAGGCAGCCGACCACTGGAATGGAATGCCCACACTGTTCGAGGGAGGGACTTAGAAATAATTTACCTCACCCAAAAAAACCTGCAGCTATTGTAGGTTTTGGGGATGTGGGAGTGAGTCAACACCCAAAACAATGCGGTCAGTGGGCAGAATCCTGTCTTTGTTGCGCAAGTATCCAAGATATTTCACTTGCTCCTGAAAAAAGTGGCATTTGCATAGGCAGCACTTAAGCCCTGACTCACGTAAGAGCCATGCACCACACAACATAGTAAAGAGGGTGCATAGGTTGCACAAATGACTTCTTGGAAGATTGCCGGAGACAAGAGGTCCCAAAGGGCAACTTTTGTATTTGTACAATCCAAAGGGTGTACTGATGACCATAATGTGTTATGGTTCCTCATCCAGTGGGATCTGTCAATAATCATCAGCAAGGTCTGTCTTACAAAAATTTCCACCGTCGACAAGCTTTGTGCCCTCCGGACTTGGTATGGTGCCTGGACACTGACTGTTGACTCAAAATCTCCACTGAGCCAGAGGGAGTCATTTGATTTCTTAATCTCTACCAGGGGTGTGGCCAAAGCACTAGTTTTGAGAGGCTCAAATACCCCAGCATCATGAAGACAGTTGAGTTCGAGTTTAACTGCAATCCATAGGGATACCGGAAGCAGAAGTGCCCAACAGCAATGGAGCACTGAATCTGGACATAGAGCAATATGTGCCCTGAAATTGGAGCTGCACCCTAAGCCGGGTTCAGACAGGCACGCAAAAGAGAGACAACGGTCGTCAAGTTCCTGGACAGTGTCTGTGACAACCAGAACTTCATCCATGATGGAAAGCTCAAACAGTGAGAAGGCACCCAGGCAGAAAATGTTGCTGGCCAAGTGACTATTGACAACAGCGTCATCGGCTGTGTTACCTTCTTGTATGCTGCAGTAGTTGTGAATTGACCTCTGAGGGGAATGGAGCTGTCATAATACGTAGGAGGACTGGGCCAACACTGGGTAACCCAGAAAAGTTTACATTGGGAGTTTCAGCAGAGAAACCATTGCTCTCATGTCCACGTGGAAACAAATGTCCTGATATGCAATCATGAGATCAATAAACAACTTGGTAGCAACAGGACTCCTCTGGGGAACAATGGTCTGGGATTCATGCACTGTCCCTTTACGCGGGTGTGGAGTGGGGTTTGGCAATCCTGATGCTTGATGTCAGATGGTTTGGAGATGACCATCCTATCCACAATGAGTGCATTGCACCCAGTGATCTGGACAATCTGCACATTTGTGCATAGTAAAACAGATGGGAGATCCTTCTGCTTACACCAATGTGGTGCGACTGTCAGCTCAGAGGCCGTCAACACGTCCTAAAGTGATGAACCACGATGCTGTCATAGGGAAAAGGACTTACAAGAATTTAAACTCCTTGGTTGTGGGTAAACCACTGTTACCTGGGGGCAAGCCACAACACATTCACTTGTTGCCTGCACAATCTCAAAAGAGAGTGTGATTCTCAAAATATCGTCCAATGAAGGAGTGTATAGCTTGAGAGCAGTGTGTACTTATGGATCGGGAGTCAACTGAATCACCACATTCAAGAATCCACATACAAGGTTTTGAAAGAGAGGTTCGCACAAGTGAAATCCAAACATCAACTCAGTCCTTGCATATTTCTTCCATGACCTGTAAGGCTGACTTGGTTGCTTGTTGTACTGATGGAACTCGGGATGGGAGACAACCACACGCAATTGCTACGAATAATATGAGGTATGTCCACAAAGTAAGTTCCATTTGGTTATATAAAACAAACTTGTACAGATACAGAAAAAATATTTATTGTACAAAAATCTACAACTGTCGAACTACTTTTCTACAAAGCTTCCAAAATTTTGTAGGCACCTGTCATAGCTGGCATAAGTTTTTGTATGCTTTCTTCATAGAAGGTTGCCATCTGTGTATTTAACCATGTGGTAACATGTTCTTTCAGCTCGTCATCATCGTTGAATTGTTGACCACCAAGGACAGATTTTAGGTGTAAGAAGAGATGAAAGTCGATAGGAGTGAGTTCCGGGCTGTAAAATTTTGTGAACCTGTTCATCAGTAACCAGAGATGGGCATCCACTTCGTTCTTCATCATGCACTTGATCAAGGCCTTTATTGAACAGTCTGACCCATCTTCTAGCATTTTGTCCGTAAACCTTGGAGATTTGCCGATGAATTTCCTTGGGTTTATATTTCTTTGCATTTAGAAAACGAATCACAGATCTGATTTCACATGCGGCGGCATTTTCAGTTATGGCTGACATTATAAAAAAGCACTACAAAGCACATGTTGGCAGCAACGATCTGAAAATGGTGTACATGTCTTCTCCTTGAGTCAGAGTAATTGCTGCGCATGCTCGGAACTGCGATCGTAACGCTGCCGCGGGTAGAAATGGAAACAGAACTTACTTTGTGGACGACCTTCGTATTCCAAGAGCAATGAACACATCTCTTCAAATTTGAGGAAAACGGGATCTGACTGGACAGCCGACTTGTTTAGTAAGAAAACATTTCCTGGGAAGTCCAAGAAAGGAAGTGTGACTGTTGAAGAGCATCATCGAAAACCCAAAAAGTGGTAAAGTGCTGCTTCAGCTGCTGCATATATGTGTACCTGTCATCCTTGGTGTCATTAAATGGCAGAAACATGGGTGGGTGGGGCTCCACCTGGGAGGGACCACAGCCTGAATGGGCTGTGAACCCTCCACCTGGGAGCATTCTGACAAAAGCTGAATTTCCTGACCTAGCAAGACAGTTTGCCGTTGTAACTGCTGTTGGAACTGCTGTTGCTATTGCTGCCACAAGAACAGCTGATTCTGTTATTGTTCCACGAGCTGCACAAGTTTCACATATGTAAGAGACCATTTACTTTTCACCTCCTCATCAATAGTAGTAACCGGAATTGTGGCACTACAAAGAGACGCTGGCTGACTGACTGGGAGCATTAACGGTAAGACACTAAAAACCATGAAAGAGAACAACAGTGATGGACGAATGACAAGACAACATAATAGAACAACAAGCCCAGATTGGAAACCAAATCAAGAGGCTGAGACGTAGCAATATCAAGAACCAAACAATGCTTTGTATAATGAACAAGTAAGAATGCAGTTGGAACATGAATGAGATCAAGGTACCTGCATTACGAGCTTTATAGTGTGGCCACAGGCACCAATAGGCTGGCGCGAAGAGCGTGGCCCGCGCCTATCAATGAGACAGCAACAGCAGTGCTCGCAAATATTAGGAGCGCTGTCTAGTGACAGTCATCTAGGTCTGTGCATTCTGACGAGCTATCAAACTCATTGGGTCAGGAATACTAGAGGCCTTTAAAAAAAGTTTTGCTACTCTATCTTGGTCTGCTAGAAGTATGTGCCCATACCACCATAGATTGCTTTCCCGGATCTCAACAAAAAGTGCCACTCCATACCAGCTGCAGATTTCATCATTAGTCACATGATCACGAAGTGTCAGGCCAGATGCTCATCACCTTTGAATGTAGAACAATAATCGGTGAAATATGCAAGAGTCATAGTATATTGGAGTTTACATAGGAAATCAATAGACTCCGGCCAACAGACACCAAATCAACTCCATAGAGCCCCCGAGTGCAATTGCCAGTCTATTGAGAGTCAGACTAATGCTAGTTTGAATGTGAGGCACCAGGAACTGATTTGTACGAGGACTGTATGGAGACAAATGCACTGCACAGGCTTCAGCAGTTGACAGTTGACATAAGTCTCTTTCCTGACACCTCGGCACAGGGTTCAACAGATGAAATGGGCATACAAACACCACGACTGAATCATGCAATAGTGGCAGCACAAGAGCTCTGCTTTTTTGCAGACGACAAGAAATCAGCTGTATTAAACTGCTCAGTGATAAGAATCAGCAAGCAAAAATTCACAAAAGGGTCAATCCAAATGAAGTGGTCCAATAAAAATTAAGTTGGTTGCTTGACCATTTTTAAATATTTTAATTTTTTACATGTGATTACCCTATAATTGAGAAGTTCAAAACAGTTTTTTTTTAAAAAAATCTTACCTTTCACCTTTACTGAATGGCGGCCATTTTCGTTTGTAAGTGTGCGACAATGTTTCAGTTTAGAGATGTTAGCAAAAATATTAATATCTCTGCACTTTTTAGGCCCAAAAATAACAAACAAGGAGTGATTTGTGAGAGTCTATTTTTGCCTATAGTTAGATATCAGGCACTACTAGCCTCACATAGGGCAAGAACACTTACAAACGTTTCCTTAATTTTTTATGAATGTTTGAAATTTGAAAATTTTCAATATTTGTAGAATTAGTCATCTCACGTGGGACTGAATATAAAAATATAATTTTTGCACAGTTTGTACACATATATGATAGCAACGTACTGTAAAAATTTCAACACTGATATCTGACGTTAAACAAAGATATGAATTTTTGAAAATGAGCAGATAATTCACATTACAAATGACCTTATGGCTGTTGCCTATTCATGTGTGATATTGGTGGGATATAATCAATTATTATTGAAGTAAGGTACTGAATTATACACAAAAAGTGGAAAAATCACTGAAATTAACATTTATATTATTTTGACATACTTAAAATAAATATTTTCAATTAACATCCTTCGAGATGTGACTGTTCCTAAACCTGGTGGTGAATGTTAAGAACACTTATTTCTCCAGACAGCTTCTGTGATATAGAATATGACCTCCCAGTTGCTGTGATAAGCTCAAGCACTGAAAGTTTCCTTACAACATTTTTCATTGGTATCCAAACTTTGTCACTAGTAGATTTCTTGAATGATGTTCTTGGGCCAGTAGAGTGGTAAAAATGCACAAAAACATCATTGTTTTCCAAATTTATTCTTTCAACCACTGCAAGCCACCACTGTCCATCATATACACATGCAACTATGTCACTCAACATTAAAGGCAGAGATGTAATATTACTGACACAATGATCCTCACAAATTTCGGTTTCTGATGTTACATAGCATCAAACTAAGTTTTCTGTAATGCCAAGGAATTTGTGGAAATGCCTTGTTCCTTTTATTGCTATACAGTTTTTAAATCTGTTTTGAAGTGTTGTTTTCATATGCAGAACCACTTCTTCTTTCTTGATCAGAAAATAGGTAATGCCTTTAGTATTATCCTTGCGAAAGACGTACATGTCCTGTACTGTGAGAATTTGGTCTGTGGTTGGTCTTTGTAGGCTGCCTTTATTACTTCACGTTTTGTTCTACCTCGTACCCCATCACATGCATTTTTACCATGGCAAGATGCAGAAAAGTGCCATTCAGCCTCCAACCCAAAGTCTACTTTGTGGTTGCACAGATTTAAAAAATTCTTTTTGTTCTTATACTGACTACCACTCCCATCTGGAAAGTACATCAGCTTCTCAACCTTCGGAAAATTTTCTTTTATGTAATTTATTACTTTCTTTTGAAACACATGTACAGCCAAAATTTTGTACTTTCTTTTGAAACACATGTACAGCCAAAGTGTTGTGCTCCAAGTAGTTGTTTAGAATGCAAATTGAAGAATTGCAAACTTCATCTTTCTTCATCTTGTATTTCATCCCGAATCGCAAATGTAAATTTTTCTGCAAAAATCAGCTAGCACTATGCATTCAGTTTCATGAAGTTGGGCTTTTTTGTCCTTCAAAAACTGACTTTGGATTTAGAAACATAGTAGTGACTTTCGAGTTTTTGTAAGTTATCAATTAAAGATTCCAAGTACTGTTCCTGAGATTTAACCACTGTTATCATTTCTGTCCTGTCAGTTGTGACCCACTGTTTGAAGGTAATATTGTCTGGCATTTCCTCATCATATTCGTGAAACACTTCAATTAAAGTTTCCTTACCAGGGCATTTATTATACAAACTCATTATGCAGTCATAACTGTTAGTGTCACAGACCATTAAATCTAGTAACTCTTTGTAGTTAAGATCACAGAGTTTTGCAGCTGCAATCATCAGTTTGACATTTTGATGATATAAACTAACACATACAGGGTGTCCCTGAGGATCCATCCAAAATACCCCACTTAGGGCGGAGGTCACAAAATTTTGCCTTCCAATTTTGCATTCAGGATGAGAATTTTTGAAAACTACATAAAGTTCATTTAAACTTGGCAGCACTAGTCGTTTCTGCTTCATTTATAACAACTCTTTTGCTATCTTTGCAACCTGGGCACATTCTACTGTTTTCATTATCTTCAAAAAACTGCTGGATCTTTTTAATTGTTTCTTCACTTATACCTACTCCTTTCTTCTTTCCAAAAACTGGAAGAATGCCTTGCTCTTTCACTAATTTTTGGGTTAGTTTCACCAAACAATGAGAAATGTTGAATTCATGAACTATTTTTTCTCTTGACCATGAGTCATGGGGCACACTTAAAATTTTAACTTTTTCCTCTATAGATGTCACTGTACATTTAACTTTTAATTTCTCTATTAAGCTCAAATATTCAGTGTCAGATAGTGCTGGTGGTAGGTTTTCTTCTTCTTTAGAAATAATGTTGGTACCAGTATTATTAAAGCATGATTCCAATTCTTTCCTAATTTTGTCTGAAATTTGTTATACCTTATTTTCAATAGCTAATTTTCTTTTTCTGCTACTTAATTTTATTATTTGCGAAGCAGGAGATGCATCTAACTTAGAACAAGCAAAATCCAATATCCTAACAGCTTCCTCATTACGAATACAAATATCATTAACAAGGTTACATGAGTCTGGTTCTGGATTCACAACAAATATTTTTGAGTAACAACCTGGGCACAGGGAATTTCCAGGAATCACATTACATTTCACTTGGGAAGCTGTTTCACTCTCACATAACAAGGATAAATCTTCAAGTTTTATTTCCCTCAAACCTTTGGTAATAGGCTTTTTATGAACTTTAAGTGGATCGCAGCACTTTCTTCCAAAAATGTGGTTGCACTTCAGAATATATTTCTTCTCATGACACTCACACACTGATGTTACAGAAGAACTTACTCGAAATTTAAACAAAGTTTGTCTAACTTCATCAAAGTCATTGACATTTTTCAAGTTTTTTGAAACTGACCCGTAAAGTGTTTTGTGACACACTTCACTTGACAAACTGCCTATTGGCTTCTGTCTCGGGTTCTTCGGCCGACGTTCATCTAATGATTTTTCTGACGTTTCGCCAGCACGAGTGGCTGGCATTGTCAAAGCTTCACCCTCCATTGCCGGTGGTGAACTGGAGCCGAGCTCGCGGGCGCAGACTATATGTACCTGGCGCGCCAACGTCCGAGGGCTTCTCCGCGGTCATTTCCGGTGCAGTTCTTCTCTTGCTACCTGCGACGGTCGTTCGCTGCAGTACGGGAAGCCAGGATCCGTTGACCTTCAGGCTTTCTTCTTTCTTGTTCAAACTGTTCGCGTGTTTTTGTATTTCTACAGCTTCTCTGAACAAGCGCATGTGATAATGCTTCTCTAGAGCCAGAACTTCCGTGTCGGCGAATTTTATTACGTGGTCGGTCTCATTCAGTGCGTGCTCTGCCACGGCCGATTTCTCCACCTGCCCCAACCTGCAATGTCGCTTATGCTCTTTGATCCTGGTGTTGATGGATCGTCCAGTCATTCCGACATGTCGGAGGTGGGTAGTCTCCACGTGACCCATGAGTCTTTGCTCCATTACCATCCACAAGATTTTTATGATGATCAAGTCCGGGGACTGTGCTGGACAGGGAAGACGCTGCAGTTCAGTTGCATGCTTCTCATACTACGATTTTGTTGTCCTGGCTTTGTGAATGGGTGCATTGTCATCCTGAAATATCACATCATTATTGGGGAACATTTGAATCATGAGTTGCACCTGATCACCTAAAATGTTCGCATAGTTGTTGGCTGCAACACAGCCTTGGAGAGTAATGGTGGGACCAGTAAATATGGTTGCCCACACCATCACATTTCACCTCCATGCTAAATTGTTGGAATCAAGCAATCAGGACTGTAGGCTTCTTTTGGCATTCTCCAGATGTAAATCCAGCCCGATGTTGGGAATAACAAAAATGTTGACTCGTTGGACCATATGGTGTGTTTCCACTGATCATCCACCCAGGATTTATGCTCGACACTTATGTTTTATGCTTCTTTGTATTGGTTGTCGTCACTAATGGTTTCGGTATAGCAGCTGTTCATGAATATTCACTTTATGAAGTTCTCAGTGGACGGTGTCAATAGATACGGGTCTTAAAGATGGCTACTGTGCTCTGCAGTCATTTTAGCTGCCACAGTTTTGTGTGGTTTGACACAATTTGTATTAGCATACAACAATCCCTGTCATCTAGTTTTGATTTGCGCCCACTATTAAATTTATACGACGATGTCGTTCCATGTTTTGTGTAGGCTGTCATGACTGTTGAAACAATTGCTCTTGAAACATTCAATAAGTTGGCTACCTTGGTTACTGATGCTCCAGCTAATTGACCGTCAAACACAATCATCTCATTACTATCACTGTTCACATTATTTTGTCTATCCCCTTTATAAGGAGCTGACGAGGGGTTTCACTGTGAGAAGCGTGGGTGTTGGTGGATAGTGGTGCCTCAAGGTGGGAGTAGGATGTCAACAGTTTGGACAATTTATGGAGCTTGTTGGAGTGCAGTAATAGTCCTGGCCTCAGTCTCAGGTAACCCACTGTCTCCGCACCCTCCACCAACAGTTTCGCCCTCCTTTGTCCTGTCACCCCCTCCCAATCCACGTTCCCATATCGCCTTCATAATGCGCTGTTTCCCACCGACCATCACAATTGTGCTAGCTCATAATACCTACCACCCCTCCCACATTCCTAGCTGGCAAACCAGCTACCTCCCTCAGAGCCACTAGTCACTCAACCCCAGTCCTTCTCCCTGCCTGCTGCCTCCTTCTCCCTCTACTCACATCCAACACTACCCCCACCACAACCAGTCCACCACAGGAAAATTGCACTGGCACTGCTGGTCTAGTCAGCACCATGTACGAGCATAGTTTTGGTGTAGACACCAAGATATATTTCATGTGTGTAATAGTTTTTGAGCTATGCAATCTTATTAAGAAAAGTTTTCCATACACAGAAATTTATCCCATTTCAATAAACAATGTAACATTGGCCCTAATTAAAAATAAGAAAAGATTGTTGATGAGCTTTGAGGTACTACTGAGAATGATACAATACTTAAATGTCAGATTTTTACAATATTTCGGTATGAGTTGGTGAGTTTAAACTTCACACTTATTGCAAGTTAAATATTGGACAGTTCCATAAAAAGTTTTCAGAAGCTTACACACAGGAAATGCAATGCAATATAAAAATTTTGAAGGAAAAAAATATTGCTGTGACATCAACAGTTTGAGATACGACGTGATGAGTTTGAAGCTGTTTACAAATGGAAAAGTTTATCTGTTTAAAAAAAAAATTAGCATAGATCCTGTACTAATTAAAACTAAGAACAACTTTTTGACATGGTGAGACACACCACAGAGGTCTATACTGTACATGAAATTGAGATTTTTTTACTTGACTTTTGTGGAAGATAGAGGCTTCAAAGCAATGGTCCAGCAGAGAGGTGTTACACTTTTCAAAACATTCTTACACATTTACGAGGGCTATTCGGAAAGTGAGGAAAGATCGGTCACAAAATGGAAACCACTGTGAAAATCCTATGATGCTTTTCACAGACATTTTGGGCAGTGTGTCTAGTATGCCCATCTCTCGCATCAAGATGCTCTTTTCAGTTGTGAGCGCACTGTGGGCGAGTAAAGGTGCCTAGAACAACAATGTCTCCCACCAAGTAGGAGGGCCCACTGAGAGGCTTCGCCTTAATGAATTCAGCCACTAACACAATTGCCACGCAATTCCTTCTTCATGGCAATTCTTAGCCACACTCTGCAGGGGCAGTGAAGATACTCCTGCAGCCTTATTGATGAGAAGTGTTTGATCACCCACGACACAGCCATAATTGGCTCGTCCTGAATATCATCTCTGTTCACATGGAACGCTGGATATGAAGACAACACTTGGGCACAGGCTACGCGCTACAGACCAGCGTAGAGAATTATCAGAAAGTACAGGTGGCTGCCTTCTATCATGATGGTGTTGGAAATTTGGTATAACGCTCCGTCAAATGTAGGAGCAGCGATTATGTAGAGAAGTACCTGGAAGGTGTAGTTAAATGTGCAAAGGAAACAGCTTTGATTTTCACTGTGGTTTCCATTTAGCAGCCGATCATTCCTTACTTTCCAAACAACCCTCACATTTTTTACTTAATTTCAATTTTTATATTTCTCAGAGATTACATAAAGCACAAACAAGAATGCACTGCAATTCAGATGCAAAAAGTGACATCATCCAAATGGTGGCTGTGTTGTCCTGGCATCGCTGCAGACGAGTGAAAAAATTGTCCGTACACCTTTCAGGTGCAACAAGGGGAATTTCTTGAATAATGACATCAGAAAGAGCTTCAAAAGTTTGCGGTTTTTTAATGTAAACCTGAGATGTCATGTACCCCATAAGAAATAATCGTACAGAGAAAGATCTGGAGTTCAAGTAGGTCAGGCCACGTCCACAAAAGTAATGAGACGACATGGAAAATGTTGCTTTAGAAAAGCCATGGGTAGTCTTGAGGTATGGGAAGTAGTCCTATCCTGTTGAAATCAAACATGTGGTCAATCAGATATCTCAACAACATCGTGAGTTAGCACTGTGAGTTGACAGTCACAGTACATCCATTTTCTCAAGAGTCCAATGATGCCAAACTGGGCTAATTCACACCATACAGCTGCTTCTCCGTGTGTGTGTGTGTGGGGGGGGGGGGGGGGGGGGGGGTGTTCTCGTGAAGGTCCCATGGATTATTTTCCAACCAGTGCACCAATTTTGTTTGTTAACAGAACACCATATGTGAAAATGAACCTCATCACTCGCTATTAGAATACTGCCACTTTCCAAGGTTCCCAGCATCCTTTCTGCAAATATATGCTGCTACACATAGTTATTATGCTTCAGTTGTGGAACCACTATGATTTTAAAAGACTGAATGTGGAGGTCAAAGTGCAAAATGAGGCAAAACAGCATGTCTGAAATGCACAAAACGCGAGCTTGTCGTATCACTGAACACTGAGGGCTGGCCTCCACAGCTTGTCGAATTTTCTTGATGTTTTCTCCAGAGCTAACTGCCCGAACACCTCCCCAAACTGTTCCAGGTCTCTCTGTTCCTCTTGTTCTGAAGTTGTTGAACTACTTTATTATCACTGGGCGAGATGGGACAGCAACATGTCCACCAACACTGAACTCATTGTGAAACTTTCCCTGTGTCAGCACTAAAGAATGAATGGTTCCAAAAAAGGTGTTTTAAACAAAGACATGTTGTTCAACTGATCATGGCTCCATGGCTACTGAAATGGCAACTAATAGCAAATGTATATCAACCACTGCACATGTGCTAGCTCCCCCACCACTTATGTTCTGGCAGATTCTAAAACATATTACCTCCCTGCCGGATCCTGCGTTACCACAGGGAATGACGAACTGTGGCAACTGCCTGCACACATTACTTGATGAGCCAATGCCTCAATTTTGGACCTCAAATGTCAATTGCCAACTAGTTTAAATCAGACTAATAACGAAAGCAATCTCGTTTCTTTCTTGTGAGGCATATCACCAGTCAAAGCTTTTTTGACATATTTTTTATCAATTGTGGTAGTGCATTTCTTCCCACAATTTCGCAGCTAAAATGAATTAATGATCTTTAAATACATTATGCTTCGGTAACAGCAGATGGTGGTGTCATATGTAGATAAACAGCAAATCCTCTGCAGCAAAAATATACATATACTTGTGAAAATTGTACAACAAACTAGCAAAGTCAAGCTTACGCAGCTTCATCTGATAAACACCCTCACTGGCAGGAAGTTAATTTTAGAAGAAGAGAATTTTATTTCAGTGCTTTGGGAAATTTATGTAACATCTGAATATCTTACGAAAGTAAGTAAAAGCCTTTCATGGATAAATAAGTGGAAAGAATGTGAAATGGAACATAAAAATCCCAAAATGACCAAGTTTGCATAAGTTGTAGGAATTCTGTACTCACTACACAGAAATTTCTACATGTGCCACCAAACGTAGGAGGAAACTGATTTATATGTGAGTGATTCAATTCTATTGGCTTGTGATTTTGTAGTGATTCGAGAATTTCTGTGTAAATTCTAGAACCACTCGGCTTTCTACCGTCTCAACCACATGATATTCTGGATATAAGTGTGGGATGGTAGAATCCTACCTACTGCGCCTCACATGTTTGCATATGCAGGTTTAAAATCAGTCGCGAGAAAGAAGTAGACGTGGCGGACGAACAGCACCGACAAGTACCTGTCGGGCAATCCATAGATGTTTTACCGGGTGTGTCAGGAAGAATCATGGAGTTTATATGCAGCTCTGTGCTTTTTGGGTCATTGACTACTGTTATTAACACAAAGACAGTTGAAAAAGAACTCTTGAAAACTCCTGATATAACTTTCCTATAGGCAAGACTTCTTTTCTGATTTATGTTAAGAAAAGTTATGGAATCAAAGCCAACTTTCTTTTAACTGTAATTTAATTTGTTTCTGACGGTTGACTGTATGAGGGATTTACTAGAAGTTCTATATTTATGTTGAAAGTAAGAGTTTTATTGTGTATGAAAGTCAAATATGTCGTTAATTGGCGAAAAGCAACACAACTGAAGTTTGTGGTAAACAACAAGAAGTCTGAAAGGTAACTTCCCAGTAACTACTTATTTAATAAGTAAAAAGAATCTAAAAATTCCTGCACCTAGCGTTATTCGACGGAGAAGAAGTCAAGATGGTTTTCAGCGGCTGGCTATACAGTAAAGAAGAGTGGCTGCAAATTCCAAGTAAGTCACCTCATAAAGAAGTGGAAGGTGGTTTGGGGGAACAAACCTAAATAACCCAGATTCAAAATCACACTAAGTCGGAAACATTAGAATTTGATTCCATACACTGGTATAAACACCAAGTATGATTCAATCCACAACTGTAGTTTGTGGTAAACAACAATAGGTCTGAAAGGAAACTTCTCATTAACTGTTTCTTGGCAGATGGCTTGGCGTACCTATAAGCTCTACGTCATACACTTAGGAATAGGAAATGTTCATGCCTGGAAAATGACTGCAGCAGGGCAGAGCAATTACATCAGTGATGGAACTAAAAAATAACAAGTAGATGGGAACTTGGCCATGGACTTCAACATGGCCATGCCCATAACAATTGGCAGCTAAAAGTGACAATTCTGATCCTATCACATTTCTGGGAGAATTTGTTTGGCAGATGAATCAAGTGGCACATCCCACTGGCGGGAGAACATAAACAGACGAACCAACAACAGTGAGCCATACAAAAAGAGGACCAATACTTTGCACAACAATGCTGTTCTGCTTGGGCCTTGGAGAAGAACATTCAGAAGCAGTGCAGTTCTGTTGGAGTCTTGAAGGATTCAATATGCTTCACTAACTAATGCTGTATCAAGATAGTAACCTTATAAATTTCTTATCGTACCACCTGGTCATTTTTAACAACTGAAATCTTCATGAATCTTCCCATCCTCATTCACAGACCTTAACAATGATGAGAGAAATGTGAGCTTTCTCAGCTGCCCAGGTGTCGCTGCTATCTGTAATATGCCATCAACCAGCCCTGGAAGGTAGTAATCTTTGGCATTTCTTAAGCTTCATTCCTTATGTAGCCAAGAACTCAAAATCCCATATGATGTGCATCTAATGTTACCCAGACAAAAATTCCCTGGGAAAATGTTACTCTATGAACAGCAGGTCAATATTTGTTTCTCCCAGTCAGTCATTCAGTTGTGAACAGTTAATCATGTTTTAATGCTCATTTCTAATGGTTCAACACATGTGTTTGGCAGTGTTACATGTTTCACTGTCCAATACCTTATATTTGCATACATTATTCTAAATTGTACACACACAGCAGTATGTTTTAACTCGCTTGTAGCAACCAACCTGAAATCCAGCTCAATGCATTACTTAAAGCCTTTAAGGCTACACTACCCCTAGAAATCAAACATTATAAAAATTCAAACCTCAATGTGCTTTTTATTAAGTCAGAATATGCCTGTCATAAGAAAGATGGCTTAGCTGCCATGTGCTCTTATATCAGATTTGCATACTTAACATTTGATGCCCTGCATGGGGCCTGCAGACATATAAAGTGAATACAAGAACAATATATGAAAACTGAGGCTACAAAGTTCCAAGAGCCACCATTATGCCATACATGCCCTTCTAACCATGTTGACTGAGACAAGTATGCTCAAAAATTTCTAGATGGTGTAATCATGTCCATGGGAATTAGAAGTAGAGTATTTTCATAACTTCCAAAAGCGAGCGTGTAAAGTGAATGTCAAGCCAATAACTTTACTGTGACATGGAATGTATGTATATGCAGGATTGAATTGCAGTTACAGAAAAGAATGAAGGAGGGTGAATATGAAAAAAAGTAATGAGATGTGATGGTGGTGGCGATGATGATGAAGAACTGTTAAGTCTGAAATTTACATGGAAATCATGTGAAACTAGACCTTAAAATACTTTCCAGTAATTTGGTAAGCAGCGGCTGAATGATTAATAAGTGTCTTTCATGATGAAACATCTCAATTCTACAGAATAACATGTTCTACTTCTAACCAAATAGGTTAAAGAAAGATGTATCTGGAAAACAGAAAAATTATTTAGGTAGTTTTTTAGGTTTGCCAGATGTGCAGATTTGGTGTAAAAAATGTCAGTTCCGAACATCAACAAAGCACAACGGGTAGTATGTGTCTCCACCTGCTGTGGAGGACCAATAATGCAATGGCATAGTGCTTGGTGGTGCCTTGGAAGCCACAGAGCAAAGGGCACAGATGATAATTTCAACGCCAGAACATTTGAAGATTATACACAAGAACAGTTGTTCTGAGATGGCAAATCAGTACAGTATCTACATCTACAAGGATACTCTGCAAGTCACATTTAAGTGCCTGGTAGAGGATTCATCGAACCACCTTTACAATAATCCTCTACTATTCCAGTCTCATACGCTGCACAGGAAAAACAAACACCTATATATTTCCATGTGAGCTCTGATTTCCCTTAGCTTTTTATTAAGATCGTTTCTCCCTAAGTAGGATGGTGTCAAGAAAATATTTTTGCATTCAGAGGGGAAAATTGGTGATTAAAATTTCGTGAGAAGACTCTGCCACAGCAAAAAACACCTTTATATTAATGATCTCCACCTCAAATCCTGTATTATTTCAGTGACACTCTCTCCCCTATTTTTCGATGATACAAAACAGGCTGCCCTTCTTTGAACTTTCTCGATATACTGTGTCAGTAGTTATATTTTTCGTTTTTTTGAGGATTTTGGAGTTACAATATTCAGTCTCACTAAGACAACCTTGTCTTCACTAATTCCTGTATCTGATTTGACACGTGTTATTAGCTCAGGATTATTTGTTGCCACGAGATCAAGTGTGTTTTCACAACTGTTTACTATTAGCGTGGGCTCATGAACTAACTGCTCGAAATAATTTTCAGAGAATGCGTTTAGCAGAATGTCAGATGATGTTTTATGCGTACCTCTGGAATTAACCCTCAAGCGGGCATGCCTGTGTACAAAGTGCACCAACCAAAAATAAAATTATTTTGTGTGGTTCCATTTTTGTTTCTAAACTGCGAACCTATACTTACTCCTTCAGTATTGCTGCAGGTAAACATTTTCAACATTTGTTGCTCAAGAAAAATTTTAAAACAGAAATCTCAAAAAAGGACACCACGAACTTTAATGTTTGTAGTTGCTGTTTTGATATCAGGGGTATCAGGAAGACCCTTCACAACAGATGATAGGCAGCTCACATCCTGGAGTGGAGGGGGCCAGAGGGGGGAGGGGGGGGGGGGAGTGGCCAGGCATAAAAATCATTTGCATGATTTTTATCAATGTGATTGAGCTGGGCAGTGACAGAAGGAAAAAATACGAGTAGAGCACCCTACTCTCTCATTCTTTCTTTACATTTCTAAGCTCTTGTAATATACAAATAACTGAACTTATCGGTGACTCAAGGTGTCTGTAAAAGGTTTCCATTTACTCAACAGACAATTTGACAAGTGGTCAGTATTCTGGATGAGAGCACTGTGTGTTATCATAACATTACTCATTCATCTGCTTAATGAAGAACAATGTCTAAGTCAAAAAATAATGTAATTCATCACACGAACAGAAAGACTGCAGCTGCTTACTATAATTATTGTTAAAAATAAGGGAGTGTGTTTCTCAAAGAAAATGATCTTACTTTCTTCAGCAGTCAAACAACTGTAATACGGTTCAAGTGCAGCAAATAGTCTTGTCTCGTCAACAAATGGCAAAAGAGCTACTCCTTGCCATGCAAATTTTTTGCCATTCAAATCAATTTTAAAATCTTCAGGGTAGAAGTCAATTATATTGGAGTCCTGGAAAAAAATTAAAAATCTATCAATGCAGTTCACACACATTTTATAAAACAATTATTCTATTTTATTTACATTTCTATAGACAAAATGTTAGTCATATACTGACATGAAACAGAACAAATGAGTAACAGTAACATCTGCATTACACTAACAATCAACTCTATAAACTAGGAATGTTACAATATATTCCTATTCAAGTTTCTAAATAAATGGCAGACCGTACTGTCCACATACAAATTGAAATTTACAAGAATACATACAGAGGTAAACATCATAATATGATGTGAATAATCTAATGGAAAATTAAATTAATTTGAAATACGAACTGAAACCGTATCGGCTTGGTAACTACTCCTACTTCGAAGATCTGAATTGTTAAACTTCGAAGATCTGAATTGTTAAATTACATTGTTCTCTTAATCTCAAACAGCAAGTCACCGTGTCGACTAGGGGAATGGAGCACTTACAATTGAATAATTTGTCATGCAATATTCCTACATTTGAATTCAGTGCACAGTACATACATGATGCTTTTCAACAGTGATGATACTTTTATGTAAGTGTACATTTTTGAAGAATGTCCTTTGATGTTTGTGTGTTCAGTTTGTACGATAACAGTACATAATGTCAAGTGTCAGGCAACTAATAAGCAAAAAATGATGAGATGATATTCTTCTGATCTATGAGGTAATGTCAACCCAGGTGAAGTAATAGGAAAAAAAAACTGAAGCAACTGTTGCACATGTGCAAAACAGTTATCTTTCTTGTGATGCCAAAAGATGAGGCCACTAACTTACAAAATCACATTGTTTTGTGTGATTTTAAAGATATGAGTTTTTAAAATAATGAGACAGAAGTTTCCCATAGTGAATCGTAACACTATGAAGTGAAAAACTTGTGAGAGAACAGGGAACCTGTCATCTGATGCTGGTAAAAGAAACTAAACCACCACAATGCTAAAGAGGTTACTTACAATTTTACATTATTTGTTAACACTTTCACTTTTTACTGAGAGTGAGAGAGAGAGACAGAGAGAGAGAGAGAGAGAGAGTGCGTGTGTGTGAGTGTACTGGTACTCAACACAGCAAGGTTATCAGTATGTACTAAAATTGTTACACACAGTGGGAATCAAGCCAATAAAATGACTCATGCACTTGGTCCCTTCTAACTTGCACGGACCCAAACAATCACACTTTCACACACATCTTAATACAACGAAGAAACAGTGAAAGGTGCTACACTGGGGATTAAAACTTAAGGAAACCAACAGCACAGGAAAATGTGACTGGCTGACCACTTACAAAAAGTGTGGGTGAGCCAGTCACCCTGTTAACACCCGATGACCGTCTCCCTAAAAGATAAGGAAACATGTCAGACATTTCACAAAATTTTATAATTAACCACATTCACTTGAAAGTCACTTAAAATTAAGGGCAGATCTTTTGGAAAATATGCTACTGTCCTCTGGCCTGAAAATAAAACACAGTCTTAATAAAATGTGGTGCACAGTGATCTGTATGCCCCAAACACTACACATTGAAGGGTCCTGTCACCATAGCAAGTAGCCATGCATCATAGGGTTGTGGCCTATGTGAATACAAGTAAGGAAGACTTCATTTCTTCTATGTGGCTGAAAGGAGGTATGCCGTGGCCACGTTGTAATTTTACTAGATGGAGCTTATTGTCTCTCACTTCCAGTCACTCATTATCTCACTGACCCATGACTCTATATTTCAACAGCAAAGTGATAGCCTGCCAGGGGATGGCACACCAAAGTGACTGAGGATCATGACACACCTCCTAGGCTGCTACATCTGCCCTTTCATTCTCCGAAATACCCATGTTCCCTGGCATCCAGCAGAAAGACACCTCCTTCCCCAGACTTTGCTGCTGGAGGAAAGGAAGGAGGAAAGGAAGCAGACAAGGAAATTAGCACTCAAAACACATCTCATCTGCTCCAGTGCCAGCAATATCACATATAATTCTGTGCTGTAGACAGTAAAGTCTCCAGGCTGTCAGATCTTGAGGACACAATCAGGGAGAACAAGGGAACGGCAGCAGATGCACAAGATAGGAATGTGGCACTGATGAGCATATTCTGGATGCATGCAAGCAGGGTAGTGGTGGATAGCGTATGATGACGTGGTGTGGATTGGGAGGTGGAGGTAGAACAAAGGAAGAGGGATACTATGGACAAGATGATGTGCATGCAGAATGAGTAAGTTAGGGTCATGGAGCAAAAACATAGATGGGTGTGGGGCAGTGGCCCACAGAGACTGAGGCCAGGAGGATTACACGATCAAAGGATGTGTCGCAAGGACAACACTCATCTATGTAAGTCAAAGCTGCTGGTGTTTGGAAGAATTCAATTGGCCTGGGTTGTGAACTGACTAATAAAACTGACCACGTTGTGCTCAACAGTGTGTTCTACCACTGAATGGTCAAGCCTGGTCTTGGCTACAGTTTGGCGGTGGCATTCATTTGGGTGGAGAGCTGGTTGGTGATCATGTCAATATAAAATGCTGTTTAGAAATTACAGTAGAGCTTGTGTATGACACGACTGCTTTCAAATGTGGCTCTGCAACTGTTGGGATAATGTAAGCATGTGGCAGGACTGGAGTAGGATGTGCTTAGCAGGTGTACTGGACATATATTGCTTGGGTCTTCCACAGTGTATCTGACTCATATGGCTTAGTGTTACAGCTGGTGCAGCATATAAATGGGCAAGACTACAGTTCACCTGTTCCAGTCTGGGATGGAGGCCTTAGTAAGACCTTCAGCATACTGCGGTAGGGATTGCTCATTACGGCATATTCACCCTTCAAGGGTGGCCACACTGTATGGTAATAACTTTTTGGTGTAGAATAGAAGTCAGCTATCAAAATTAAGGCAGTGTAGAAGGTTAGTGTGCTTAGTATGTAAAGAGTTTTGGATGGAACTATAAGAACCGGGGGTGGGGGGGGGGGGGTCAACATATCAACACACAGGAAGGTGGTCCCACTATCACTTCTAATTGTAATTTGAAAATCTGAGATAATTTTTGTTGCTTTTATAACAAATGAACATTTGTTACAAAATAATACTTCAAAAGAGAACTAAACAGATACTTACAGGATCACTCATAAGTTTAGCCCATGGTGCAGGGACATGGGAACTGCTAGCAGCAGGAAACACACCCATCAACTGTTCAAGTGGTCGAAACTGAAAACAGAAACAACCAGAATCAGACACAGTAGAATGGATATAATGTTCACTTTAGTACTTCATGCAAATAAAAGACCTCCTTAGGTAATTATTCTGCACAGTCCAGTCAGTTAGAATCCTTGCAATGTTTACAACAGATAAAATAAAATAATTCACATGCATCATTGTTGAGAGAGAGGTTAATACTCACTGGTTTTGTTCCCTTTTCAAATTCTGTTGACAACACACTTATATTGATAAAATCTGATGCAAAAGGAGCATAATGATATGGAAAGTACCACTTCCATGAAGCACAACCCTAAAAAGAAGAAATACATATTTACTATAACAAAAATTTGAAACTATTTCCTAACACTGTGATGTAAAATTTGACACTCCAAATTACAATAAGGTATATAGAAATTCCATATGTATTACTGATATAGTTATATAACAGCTTTTTACCAGACAATGCATTGAGTGTTCACCAAAGAATCTAATCAAAACTGTGAACTCCACTCTGGGGCCAGGTGAAGATTGTGCCGGTCACACAATCTCAAACCAAAAATAATGAGTTTATTCTAATGAGCCAAATGGTTAATTTAATCTAATTTGAAGGATTTTATGGAGCCATCAGAGTCTAAGATATCTAGTCACTGAATGAGTCACTATATAACTCACAAAAACCAAAAAGAAAGAAAATGATATCGAGTGTCTGAGCTCAGTAGGAATACGGTAGGATTTATCAATGTTGATTAAGCTCATTTACTCGGAAAACTGGAGCCACTGCATTCACTTCTGGGACATTTGAGACTATCAATCAAAATGCATCACACTAATGTCATTGTAGGAAGTTACGAATTGCTGCCACAAATGGGAAGAGTCAATAGTGGGTGTGACCATTGGACAGCATATTCAAGCAGATGATACAGTAGATGTCCACCGTTATGAAGATGGCTGAAAAAGCAGCCAAGCTGCCAGCTGGTCAACAGCAGGCACCTCATTCTCTGTCACTCTGCACACTCACAGCAAATTGGTCAGCCCACCAACTACCAACTGTGCTGCTGCATGAGCACTTGACGACGAGAAAATTCCTGAAAGGGTTCCGACAGAAGGCAACGAACAAGAGAGGCCACAACCACATCAAACACTCACCACGGGAGGCATATTTTGGAACTCCACATTACCCAGAGGCAGAGGTGACCTCTAAGAAGATACTCACAGTACAGTGCAACAGACACTTTCCCAGGCTGCTTTGAGGCCGACAGTTCCTCTGACTCACAGTCAGTCCGACAAACTGTGCCAGGCAGCTAATGACCCAATGATACAACTGTTGTCAAATCATAATATTCACAGTAACAATGTACTGTATGTCGACACATACAGGTCTCTTCAGTTGATGACATTTTTATCCACAATGTAAACAGGTCTCCTACAACAGCATATTTCCAGGTACATTGGGCTCTCTCAATGAAAAGCTGACAATACGAAAAAATGTGTTGATCTCACAATTCACAGATCTTACTCCACTATGTGTGTTTGATATCAACTGTTGGGGATTTCAGATCTGTTGAACAAGGTATGCAATGTACAGAGCAATATAACTCGGCAGCTGTGGAAGAATAATGGACTGGTTTCTGTGAGTAAGTACATCTTTCTGGCTGAACGTCTGAAATATTTGTGCACTTCCTCCTAAATGGTGATGGCATCAGTTAGAACGATTATGCACAGGCTTACTGCTCTAGGGGCCAGTATGTGCACAGACACAAGGAAGTCTGCATGCCCACTGACCTAATTATACACAATGAATATGGTCACAGTAAAAAGTTCTGGTCACTTATTCACTTGTTTCTGTACAGTGTATAATAGGTTTGAACCCTCATAGCTTCTGCGAGACGAGGTTGGCGTAGGAGAGAAATTCTTGGTGGGCCGCATCAAACCAATTGATGGAAAAAAAGCTTCAAAAAAGAATTAAATACTTCCAACATGAGGCAACTGTGATTTAGCGTGCGAGCGTGCCGCATTGTGGGCTTCACTAGAAGGAGCTTATTGTCTGTCACTTCCAGCTACCCTTGCTCCCATCGATGCAAGAATATGTATCTCAACAACAAGGTGATAACACGCAAGGGGACGGCACGGTGAAAAAACTGAGGATCGAGACCCTCTCTTTTGCTTCTACATCTGCCCTTCTGTTCCCCGCAATACCCATGTGCCCTGGTACCCAGCAGAATGACACCTCCTTCCCCAGACATTGTGGTTGGAGGACAGTGTCCTGGATATTCTGGACTACTTTATCTGCTGGATACCAGTGTTGTAGAGAGAGAAGGGCACTCAGAGAATCGGAACAGACAATAAATTTAGCACTTGAATATCTCGTCTCCTCCAGTGCCTGCAAGATTGCATATAATTCTGTGTCAAAGACAGTGCAGTCATGAGGCAGTTGGATATTGAGGACACAATTAGGAAAGAAAACAGAGCAAGCAATGGAGTCATCCCCTGTTGCAACCCATCCATAACGATAGCTATAGAGTTGTGGTGCTCAGTTAAAATGACCTTAAATAATGTATTAAAAACATATTCTGGAGTGCAATTTCTCATGTACTGCACAATATTTAAAATTAATCTGGGCCTCTAACAAAGATGGCATGCGGTTAGCACCCTGGACTTGGGGTTGTACATGCTCCACACCAAGACTCCAGCACACACTGTACATGGACACAAAATGGCACTGCTGCTCATGGACGATTCAGAAAAGACATTCCAGTGATGGACGAGCAACAGAATGGTACGCAGGTGAAGTCGGAGCTGTGAGGAACTTACATGTCTGATGCACCATGAAGAGCTTCCACTGGATGGTTAGTGGGGGTTCCCCAGCCTCAGCAAAGAGACTGGGTGTGGGAGCTGCTTCTGTAAGCACCAGTGGCCAGCCTTATCGTCTCATGATGGATGACGTCAATATTCTTCAGGGAGGGAGACTTCGCTGACCTGTACACTGCATATCCATAGTCTAGCTGTGAATGCACGAAAGCCCTATAAAACTGGAGCACACATGTCCTGCTGCTTACCAAGATATGTGACTAAGGCACCTTACAATATTCAGTGCCTTCTGGATTCTGGCTTTCAAGTTTCTTAAGTGTGGAAACCAAGACAGTTTGGAGTAAAAATGAGGCCCTGAAATGTCACTGAGTCTTTAAAATGTAGAATGGTATCCCTCACATTCAAGTCAGGTAAATTAAAAATACAATGTGAATGATTAAAATTAATGTACACACACTTATCTGCCCAAAACTGAAAACACATCTTTGCAGACCACACCTCTAACCTTTGCACTGTAAGCTGCACCTGACAATTCACTGTTGCAACATTGGAGGAGGAATAGGAAACCGCAAAATTGTCCACAAATAAGGAACACTGTATGGGATGTCGTACCATAGACGTGATACTTTTTATGGCTTCAGCAAAGAGGATAACACTTAAAACACAGCTCTGAGGAACATGATCCTACTGCTCAAAACAAGCTGACCGCATGTCACTGAGGCGTGACCTAAAAAATCACCAAGACAGGAAAGACCAGATGAAGATGGGGAGGTGATCACGAATGTCCCAGTCATGGAGTTGCACGAGAATACTATGTCTCCAAGTAGTGTCTTGTGCCTTATGGATGTCAATGAATATACCAAGACAGTGATGTTTACACAGGAAAGTCTGCTGAACAGTCGCCTCTAGTAGAGCCAGGTTGTCAAAGTGGATCGAAATCTCTGGTATCCACATTGAGAGCAGCTAAGGGGTTGCCTGTCTCTAACAACCAGATGAGACAATGGTTAACTATTTGTTCCAGAGGCCTTCCTACAAAGCTCGTTAAGGTGACACTCCAGTAACTACTGGGACAAGTGCGGTCCTTTCCTGGTTTGAGGAGAAGTATCAAAATTGCCTCTCCCCGCAAGTTGCGGAAGTGACCTGTCTGCCATATTAAATTAAAACATTCGAGATGGATTTCTTTTGATGTTATAAGTAAATGCTGAAGTATGCAGTACCAGATCTGGTAGTGACCAGATGCAGTATCCCAAGTCTCAGCACTGACTCCAGCTCCCACATGGAGAGAGGGAAGTTGTAAGGCTCAAAATTTTGGGATCTGAATTCCAATTTGCCCCTCTCTGCAGTCACATAGTAGTGCAAAATGCCAGATCCTGGCTGGTATTGGCAGTAGTCACTGCAAAACGCTCTGCCATCATGTGAGCGACCTCTCCAGACATTTTTTGGAGACATCCCTGGTTCAGTACTGCTGCTATTGGTAAACAACTGTGTTTACCAGAAGTCCTCCAAATGACTTCTCATACTTTTTTAGAACAAGTGGTATAGTTAATGGAGTCCAGGAATGCTTGCCGCGACCTTTTCTTGCTCTCCTTAATTGCATGTCATGTCTCGGCTCTTCCAACTCGAAAAGCTGGCATTTAAACCGTTAAAGATCTGTACGTTTGTCCCAGATTGCTCCTAATATGACCTGAAGACACAGGAATGGATAAATCAGCAGCATGATGGATTGCTCGTGTGATGTGGTCCACCCATTCCAGGATGCTGTCGTGGTGCTATTAAAAAAACAGTTGTAGTTGCATAACGTTCTTTATTAACTTAAGAACTGTGTGTTTTGCCCGAGCAGGGCATCATCAGGTTATGTTTAAAAAATCATAAATTTTCTGCCAAAAGCATTATACCGCATGTAACATACTAAAAGGCAACCTCATGGAGGCGACAACAGGACTGGTAATGCGAAACAGGACCTCGCACACAAATTGTAAACACAGCTGTATACTACAACAGTGCCAGAGGCCGCCGGTATTTAATAGTGGATACATATGTATAGTGCATACATATGTATGTACTATGTGAATACCAACAGCCTCTAGCATTGTTGTTGTATACGGCTGTGTTCACAGTTTGCACACGAGGTAATACATACACTATGTGAATACGGATGGGCCTCTGGCACCGTTTTAATATATGGCTGGTTTACATTTTGCACACGAGTTCCTGTTCTGTGCTGTTATTCTTATCATTGCCCCCATGGGGTTGCCTTCTAGTACATTTTATGCAGTATCATGCCTTCTAGACAGATGCTTTTTGGCGGAAAATTTCTGATCCTTTAACGGAACCTAATGATGTCTATCCAGTTGAAACACATCATTATTAAGTTAATAAATAACATTCTGCAACCTATGATTGTTTTTTAAATAGCAGCAATAGAAGGTTGCAGTACCACCATGCCAAGATGGAAAGGAATAATTTTTATGCAGTCATGGTGTTCAAACACAGCCAGCTGTCTGATTCTCATCCAGTTATCCTTGCTGAACATCCATTTCGGTGGCTTCTGTTCAGTACGTGGATCCACAGTGGGAAGGAAGTGATCACTGGAGTGAAAAGTCATGTTTTCCACCGTGATGTTTCCGCAAGGGCTGCAGAGCAGAAAGAGAGGCTTGGAATGACCCAGTAACAGATGAGAAATGATTGGGGCTGCCGATGCTGAGGTTACACAGTTCCTGAGATAATGTGGTTCTACAAGACTCGACCCCTGGGGCAAGTACAGCTAGAGCCCCTTAATGCATTATGGGCACCGAGTAGGAGAAATGGGTAAGCGAGTTGTGCAATAAGGCCTGCAAGAGCCTCAGAGTGTACCGCATCCTGCAGAGGTAAATACCTGGAGCTGATAGTGATGATCTGAACCATATGAACAGCAATGGCTACTGCTTGTAGGTCAGTAGCCCTAGAGAGAGCAGAGGACAAATGTGTGTCACTGAGAAACAAAGTAACCCCTCCCATGGCTCTGTCCCCAGTTAATTCATCCTCTCGGTGAAGGGTGCTGCCCCATAGCACAGGGGCATCAGTGGCTTTAAAAGGTGTTTCTTGTCAACACAGACACAGAGGGCATGGTTATGCCAGGAGTTTCAATTCAACCACATGTGTCCTGAACCCATTAAAGTTCCCCTGTAGTAAGAGAGCCTTTTATCCCAGCAGCAATTTCACTCCACCTTTCCACCGGGAAGAGGAACCCATAGTGGGTGGAGGCTAAATCCTGGGGCGAGATGAATGCCCTAGGCCAACATCAAGCTCCATCGGTTCCGAAAATGAATCATGAGAAATGTTGGAGAGAGCAATATCGAAACTGTGAGACTACTTACCTCCAGTCTGCATCAGTGGTTAAGTCTTTACCTTTGTCTTTGATTTTTTGCCCTGGGCAGGTTTCGGAGCCACAACTGTAGCAGTGGTAGTGGTAGCTCTGGCTAATGTACCAGACTGAAACTTTGGAGGAGCAGATAGCCCCACAAAGTTGGCTACCATGACCCTGTATGATGTTCTGGGGTGAAATGTAGGTTTCAAAGTAACTGTAGCAGCACAAGTGTAATGAAAAAGGCAGGTACTAGTGCTGACACTAGTAAGCTCTGTTTGTGCAACAGGCTGTTTGACAACTGAAGCAAAGGCAGTAATGAATGTGGGGGCCTATGTGGCCTTATTAATCTTCTTGGCCTCACCATAGGGAATCCGATTTTAACATTTTGATCTCTTGTATCTTCCATTTTTCAAGGAAGACACAGCTGCCCCTACTATAGACAGGGTGAGATCCAGAACAATTCACACTCTTTGGAGGAGATAAACATCCAACTCCTTCATAGGCAGCCTTACAACAATTGCCAGAAGTGGCTTATCTCTTACACCCAAGAGTGATGTGCCCAAAGAGCTGGCATTTAAAACAGTGCATTGGGTTGGGGTCTTAGGACTGTATGGTTAAGTGAAGAAAACCCGCATTAATATGCACATGGAGTTTCAAGCTATTAAAAGTGAAGATGAACAAGTTTGATTTGATCAGATCGCCTTCCACCCTTTTCATGATATTCTGCTTGCCTACAATGCCTTTCTGGGGCCACTCAACCTTCAGATCTTATTTAGGGATGTCTACCAGGTTCCTGCCAATTACAACATATTTACTGTAATTTCAGGTCTCAATAGCACATCCTCCAAGGATTTTTGCCCTTCTGCAGGTTAGTCACTTGTTGGGAACTTGAAGTTTTGACTACAAGCATCTCTTTCCACAATCACTTAATAGTTTTTAACGTACCTTCATTTCCCTCTAACCCATTTTTCAAAGCTTCCTTCTTTCCTTTTAACTAATAAAAACACACACTGACTGGCAGCATGCATTCTGTTACTACAGTCACTAAGATTCTGAAACACACCCAAGTCTAGTGGACTAGTTACATGGACCCTTGTATTTGATTGGACGTTGGTACCTACCAGTGGCCGACCCATTCTGCTGGCAAGTGGAAGAGAATATTTTGAAGAATGCATCTCGGTCCCACGAGCAGCTAGGGAAATAAAAGTCTACCTAAACAGAGCCCTCTGTGCCTAGGTACACCTTATACAACTGAGGTGCAGCAGGTTCGCCAAAGGTTGCCCGCTAACGACTGTTCCACCTCAAGAGCCATGCATTTCATCAATGAGCATCACACTATCATCATTTCCTGTGACACACAACGACTACTGTTGTGCCATACGTTTGTCACTGATGTATGGCCAGAGCTTAGGTGACAAGAGGACTGGCGACACGTAACAGCTCCCACTGCAGCAAACCTCACAATGAATGCTGAGCTCCTAAGGGCAGCATCACCTGGGTACAAGTGGGGAATTGGGTAAATGATGATATAAATCATGACAATTGATTTGTGAACTTTTTACATAAAATATTATTTAAAAAAATTTCGACAGCTCTTTACACAAACACTTTAACAAGTCATTTAACATGTTCTTATTAGTGTTTGACCTCCTCTATAGTATTCAATGAGGACACTAGCTTGAAAATTTAAATTATTGGAGGCATAATTTCCCAGTTGAAAAGACCATTATTGCAGTTTGTAATACATTCATTTGGTCCAGAGGACTACTACATCTGCTATTTCATAGCAAAAGTATGCAGTCAAAACAATGTATGTTTAAAGTTAGCCATTAGCTCAACTAATTATTGAGTTTTCAATAAATTCTTAATAGCACTGGTATAAAAAGGCACTTTCATTAATAGTAATTACCAAGCAGTATTGAGCTATTTAGTGTAAAAATCAAGCATCAAGAATACTGATCAACAAGATTTGTGTCACTATAAAATCTTAATATCTATTCAAAAAATACTGTATGGAAGAGATAAATTAATAGCCATTAGTAGAGTCATCACAAACCTGATAATAATACCGCAGCACCCAACAGAGGCCACGGACATATTCATGTGCCACACGGACACGGAATTCAACGTTATCAGGTCCCACATCAAATTTAGATTCATAATAGCGGTCCTTGAAACCATCTTCCCACAAGCGAACTTCATCATTAACCTCTTCTTCCTCTGAGTCTGAGTTATCTTCCATTTCATTTGATTTCCTTTTAACACCACGGTTTGCACCCTAAAACAGCACGAGTTTAGCACTGTCTTCTTCTGATAACACACATTTAAATGAAGCAAGTACTTTGTTGTTTTATATACAAAATTGTAACCTATGGAAAATCCAGGATGAAATGTAACAATACTATGAAAAGGAAAGTTGATACTCACCATATAGCGGAGATGAAGAGTCGCAGATAGGCACAAAAAAAAAAAGTGACACAAATAAGCTTCCGGCCAACAAGGCCTTTGTTGAAAATAGACAACACACACACACACACACACACACACACACACGACTGCAGTCGTGCATGCATGTTCTATTTTCAACGAAGCCCTTCTGGGCTGAAAGCTTATTAGTGACAGTCTTCTTGTTGTGCCTATCTGCAACTCAGCATCTCTGCTATAGGGTGGGTAGCAACCTCCTTTTTCATAAAATTGTAACCTATATACTACAGGCAGAAGCTTCCATGGAGATAAAAGGAAAGTAACAACAATCTTTAAGAAAAATAGACTGGTGTGCAAAACTTCTGTACTATACTGAAGCAGTTCTTTTTATGTATGAGTCAAGTTTCATCTAACTCTTTTACTTGGCAGTGACACAGCATTTAAAAATTACTTCTGTCCTTAAGTTTTGCACATCAATGTGTATTTAGTTACCACAAATGGATTTCAAAGATGGATGGGAAGAACAATTTTTATTTGATGAAACAGTTATCTATCTATACAGCACTTATGATCTGCCTGAAACTACAGTGCAGTAGACAATCAACACAAACAATTCTGGACAAGACAAAAAGTTCAGCAATCATGCCGCTCAGAATAGATGTGACAGAAATAAAACCTGATAATCAATGGGAGTAACGAGGAATATTTTTGTGATCAGGACAAAGATTTCCTGCAGCAGTAGATCCAAGAACATTATACCGGAAAGGGAACAAAACATGAGTATCTAGTTGCAGTAAACAAAGCTCTGGCTATATTGGTACTAAAGCATGCTTAATACTATGAAACACAGCTCCTGTTTAAGATACTTTCTTGTCCACTGTCAATGTGTTGGAGAATATTCCTTAATAAAATTCAGTGCAAGAACTCAAAGAGGAAAAAGTTGAAATTATTACATTTAGTTCCTTAGTTCACTAAATATACAACTATTTCTTCCAGGATACATTGGGGGGGGGGGGGGGGGGAGATATTAGACAGAAATAGGAAAGGTCATCAGTATACGCTTTTAATGTAGCACTAAAGACTGAAGTATTAGTTACGTACTCAACAGACTGCTGCTGATTTGAATGTGTGTAATTCAAGTCAGTGTCCTTTTTGTTCTAGATGACATTAATTAAAGAAGCAGCTTTCTAATATTGATAAAAAAAATCACTGTGCTGCTTGTGCTTGTCACTGATTCAAAATATTTACTGTGAAGTTCAGGGTGTGGGTAGTTTCTAGCAGAACTTCACTAATTGATACTACTGCAAAAATTATAATAGCAATTATCTTTGCAAGCTCACCTCTGGCACAATTAGGGCATTGAGCCCAGTATTTGAGGCATTCATTGCTTGCATGCGCATTCTGTAGGCTTCTTGACGTGGATTCTGGATAGGGTTGACTGGCTGTCCCACAGGCTGCAAGAATAAGAATGTCATATGAAAAAATCACCACTGTATTTCCACTGATTATCCAATGTAGACATTTAATATATCATGTGCACAAACAAAAACTTTTAGCCTCTATCAATTTCAATTGCTGTAAAACTTGACCTTCTTCTGTAGCTCTTCAAAATATTATTTTCCATGACATCTGGTACATTATTACTGGCTTTGTTTGAGCAGCAGTCTAAAACCATCACATACCAAAATGTTATTCGAGGAGTGACAACTATTTTCAATGTTTCAGATTAACAGTGACCCATTTGAAACCTATGTGAACAGCAACTTCAAACTGATCAAAGATTGTTGGCAATTTTCCAAATGGGTCCCAGAATGCTCCTCAAACTGGAAGCCATATGCATGCTTTTAGCCACTCTTTCATCTGATTTCTTGAATTATTTAATGAAGCTCATTCATTTGTGTCTTAGGATGCATTTTCAAAGTAATTCAAGAACTTTTTATTCACCTTCAGTTTCTATTTTCTGTAAGTATAATAACCTATCCATAAAGTTTTTTTCCCTTCTTCTTGATGACGTAAAAGAATCACTATTTGGAATATTAAAATGATGAAAATATTAATTTTATGGAAGAAGTTATCTTCATTTTTAAGGCAAAAATAATCATAAAATAGGAATAATTTTAATTCACCTAATCCTGTAAAGTAAACATTAGCAGCGTTATTAGGAAATTTTTCTGTGTACAGTGATAATTAGCCCCAATATTTGTTAACCAATGGGAGGAAGCACTAGAACAACTAACTACATCTACAATATCATCTCATTTCAAACCCAGGCAAAAGAATAATGAGGGAAATGGGGCATCAATGTTACTTGAGCTAGTGTGGACAGAAAACTATTTACCATATTTTGGGTACTCAAGTTTATAGGAAAGATGTTCAAACTGTGCACTGCAGGATGTGTGTCATTAGTAGTGTTAGGGTCACGACTTGCCATTAGTCACCAGTACTGATACTGTAATAGAGGGTTGAAACACAAGCATCAACGTGCATTACAGTTGCAAAGAGTCAACAGGTGTCTGAACAATATGAACATGGCTTTACTCGTGAAGCCGTTTTATTGAATCAACAGCAGCAGAGACTGAAGAACACAATTGGGAAGTTCAAATTAACTGGCAATTTGGGAAATACCCATGGGGGAGACTGACTGCCAACTGTGCCAAAAATAGTTGAAGAAGTTACTGGTGTAATGCTGAGAATGTTGGACACAATGTGTGATATTTAAGCAGTGCATGATGAGCTGTCATGACAGCTGAACATTCCATGGTTCAACATTCAAAAAGTGCTTCAAACAATTGTGAAATGGTGTCTATAGTGTGGTTCCAGGCTGTCATGGATGCAGATGGTTGTTACACTGAGCAATATTTATAACCTGGAACACAGAAATGGTACACAACTGACAAATGTTACCCCTCTCACGCAGAAATTAAAATGTGTTTCAATGGTTTATTCATTATTTTTCTTCTGCATGGCTTCACAAATATTTCCACAAAGTTTTATTGCACTACGATCACTTGATTTTCATGGTGTCCCTCTCAAAGTTTAATTATAACTATCCTGTAAGTCACATTGCAAAAAGCAAGACAGCATATGAAAAATCTATATTAAAGATTTTCAGAGTATTTCAAATGAGTCTCCTCACATGACAACTGAAGTTTTGTTCGTAAATTGATGACCTTGGCTGATCCCAGAATACTACAGAAAAATTGTTCCCATTCTTGGAACATAAAAGCCTAAATATTGAAGAGAAGAGAGAGAGAGTGCTGTACAGAAACTTATGTCTAGAACAATGGCCAGGGAAACCAGACATAATACAATTAATTTATTTTATTTCCATCTACCAAAACAAGGGAAAAATAAATACACTAGTGGACTGTCTACATTTTAAAACAACAAAATAAGCTATAATGAAAAGTATTACCAACATATATGTGGAAAACATGCACTTAAATATGACAAGGTATATCAGTTTTAAAACATGGCCTAATGTAATGAGTCCACAGTGACATCATCAAACGATACATACAAAATCAACGTAGCATCATCACACATATTTAAATATGGTATACACTAGGTCACAGTGTCATCAGAATCATCTTGTTAAAAGTGCTACTGTTTATGACAAAATCACTCCAGTAGCCACAACATGTTTGTGTCGTATGCTTAATAGATGTCGCTGCTGTAAGCCTACATGTATTCATCTATTATATAATTATACAAAATGTACCATCTGCAGAAAAATGTGACAACCAAGATCCATGCTGCGTCTGACTTGGAGCTGGCAGTATGGTCTCTTCACCGGTAGGTGAGGCTGCAAACATGCTCCAGGAACTCACAATCCCTGTTCTACACAACTAGCAAAGCTAGACAATTGATGACAAGCAAACATGACTCATACACAAGTAATGACAAAATTACCCCAGGTGGACAATCCACCCACTCCAAAGTGGCAACCAAGCATTCTGACTCTGAAGAGCTTGGGCTTATATGAGAGAGCAAGCCGGAGTGCTCTGGTAAACTTTCAAGAAAAACACATATATGGGCACTTTCAATATTCAACTTATTGAAGCAGAAAAATTACAAAATCTCACAACAGAACTCAGGAAGCAGAAATTCAAATTCTCGCCTTGCAAATGATAGACTACAATAATCACAGAATCTTCAAAAGTGTAACAAACAAGAAAATTGGCAAAGGAACAGCACTATTTGGAATGGCCTTTATTGTAGACAAAACAGTGCTGGACTCAGTAACAGATGGGAAACCGATCAACAATCGACTAATGACCCTAAGTATCAAACACACAAACAAAAACTACACCTTTATTAATGTACATGCACCAACAAATGGTGGTGATTAAAAAAGAGCCTGAAAAAACAGAAAGATTCTGGGAAGAACTTGAAACAGTGATGGCCAAAATTCCAAAAGATATGTGAAAATACTACTCAGTGACTTCAATGCACAAATTGGCAGAGAACACAAATACAAGAAGACAGTAGGAAACTATCCAGCACACAAATTTACCTTACAAAGTCGCATGACTCATTGAATGATGCCAACAAAACAACCTAAAAATTATGTCAACCTTACTTCAGAAACATCCCAAAAAACAAAAAACGTGGCGATCACCCATCCACCATTTGGGAGAACTCCAGATTGATCATGTTGCAATATCATATGACTACCAAAAACAAATTCATGATGTAAAAGTATGCAGAGGTGCAGATATCAATTCAAGTCATTATTTAACCAGAATAATTATTAAATTCGTGCCCAAGAGGAAATTCAAAAGAAAAACACTATTGATCCCAAAATTTGAATTATACAAAATCAAAGACTCCAAAATCACTGAAAAATGGGAAGAACAATACGCAGAAGATTAGGAGAAATTTCAAACTAAAATCATCAAAACAGCAAAAGATCTGATCCCTCTTCACAAAACACCAAAACACCCTTGGTGCAATCAAGAATGTGAGAATGTGAGAATGCACTAGAAGAACGAAGAAAGGCATTTCAAAATTACAATTGTAGCAAATCAGATGAAAAACAGAAGAAATTTTTCGAAATGCACAAACACACTTCCAAGATTCTAAGACAAACTAAATGAAAGTATGTCAGTGAGCAACTGCACTCAATTAAAAGAAATTTCTATACGAGCTTCACAAACTAGACCAAAGAGTACGCACCACAAAACCTTTGCTTTCGAAAACAAGATGGTAAATTGGCTGTGACAAAGAAAGTTGGCAAGTACTAGCCACATATTTTTCACAGCTTTTAAACTGTCAAGAACTCAAAGACAGATTCCCGAAAGTGCAGCCAGAAATCTCACCACAGAACTCGTCACCACCAACACGAGAAGAAATTTATATGCAAATCAAGAAATTTAAAAGTAATTAAGCATCAGGGGAGGACGGAACTGTAGCAGAACTCTTGAAGAATTTAGGCCCAAATTCACTCAAAGAAATTACTCAAATAATCCAAAACATCTGGCCAATCGAAAAAATCCCAGATGACTGGAAGATTGCTATGATTCATCCACTATATAAAAAAAGGTAATAAATTAGGATCTCTCTACTGCCAGTCACCTACAAAATTCTATGAGCTTGTCCATTGAATAGAACACAACAATAATTAGAACTCAAAGTAGCAGAACATCAAGCAGGATTCAGACCAAACAGATCATGTCCGAAGCTAATCTTCAACCTCAAAATCGTACTCAAAATGCGAGCTCTCAGACAAAAACCTGTAGTATGCACATTTATAGATTTCAAAAAAGCATAAGATTCAATAGATGGGCCCACACTATTCAAAATTTTAGAAGAGAGAGGATTAGATCCCAAAACACGAGAATCATAAAACAAAGAGTAATTGGCACAAAATCTGAAGTAAAATTTATGAGGAAGATCTCATTCAAACAGGTGTGAGACAAGGTGATGAACTCTCTCGTATTCTGTTCAATGTAGTTCTAGATGAAGTTATGCAAGAATGGGAGAAAGAACTCAAGAAATGTGGGGTTTGGAAGCCAATCTGATTGGGTGTTGCCAAAAACAACCTCTCCATAGCATATCTTGCATTTGAGGACAATCTGCTGATACTAACAGAGGATGAGCAGACTGCAGTCAAACAGCTGGAAATAGTCTAAGAATGTGCAGAAAATATAGGTTTACAAATTTCATTTGAGAAAACTTAATTATTTTGTTCCAAAACAGAAATTGCAAGCTTGAAAACAAAATACGGTAAAATTAACAGGGTCCCATACTTTAAATATCTTGGAGAATTCATCGAACGGACAGGTATTAAAAAATCTTACAGCAACATCGCCTCCAAAAAATTAAAACATAATTATGGTTAATGCAAAACCTCTACAACGAAAAAATCAATGTCAAGATGGGCAAAAATTCGACACTACAATAGTGTCATAAAACCAGCAATCCTACACATAAGTTAAACACTAATCCTTAAAAACACTAACCAATAACAGAAAACAACAACTTAAAGATATCAAAAAAGAAGAAAGAAAGATCATCAGGACAATTCTAGGAGGAAGACAAACCCATGACTGTTATAGGCTACAATCAATTAAAACAACAGAAAAGTTTTCGAAGATCGAAACTGATATTAGGAAAAGGAGAAAGAAATTTTGTTGGCCATCTCAGCCGACTACCAGAAAATCAACTGACAAAGAGAATAATAGATTATGTAACCTCGCTTAAGAATTCCACACCTTGGCTAGATGAAATTTGAAAAGACCTAAATAATGCAAACGTAAGACCAGCCAGCATCCTGGAAAGAGACACCTTCAGACACAAAGTAGACAAATGGGAAGTTACAGCAGAGCTACCAAAAGAAAAACAGTACAGACCAAAGTGGTCGGATGAATGTAAACAAGCCTTTTCGGAAAGAATGAAAGCCTATTGGAAGAAAAAGAAGAACTTGAAGAAAGACTGATCGAGTTATTTGTTTAACATCTTCCATTTCTGGTAAGAATTCACCAATAATAACAATACACAAAATCCATTTTAAAAAGTGTGCAACATGTAAAGTCTATGGTGGGCTTACCAATTGTATACATTATTACAGTGATAAACTGCAATAAATTAAAAAAAAATGACTAAAATTAAATTCAGATTGTTAAAAGGAAACCGTTAAATAATGATATGTAATTCTGAGATACTCCTGTGATGATTTTGATAAAAACATAATGACATGCATAAGAACAAGCTTACAGAGCTAACAGAATAGCATAAAAATGATAAAATAAGTAGGGAAAGAAGCCAAATTGAGAAACAACTGTAATAAGGAATCAGCACCCTTGGTCGACATCGCCATCTGAATGCCAAAAAGGCAAGAAATGGTCAGAGGTTTTTAACCGCTAAAGGGGTCTCTCATGCCGTGTAACATGCCATTCCAAGATTGTACCAGTCTTACGTAGTTAATGAAATGTATTATAAAACTGAGAATGGACAAGTCAGCAAGAGAGAGATATGTTCAATGGAAGAAAGTAAAAGAAAACATGTAATCCACTCTACACTAGGTAAAGACAGCAACCAAACATATGTAAGAGAGGTGTTCAAGGATTAAAGCGGAACATTGCCCAATGAATCAAAGTAAGCTTTGCATACAAAATCTTTCTGCACTTTGAGCACACTTGCTGGCTCTCACACATGGTGCAAAAATCCCATGCTCTCAACTTGCTGGAAAAGCTTGAAATTTATTAAGCAAAAAATACTTTTCATTGAGGCCTATTTTATTGTTTTAAGATGTATATGGCCCACTATAGACGACACCATGTAGGAAGGTGCTTCCACACAGAGGGGCAGAGTGATGTGGAACCATGGAGGGGATGAGATCTGTGCATGTGTGGAAGCAGAGAGAAGGCAAACAAAGTCCATGTTACCGAACTGGGTTGCTGAGGACAACAATCAGGCTCATTTGCCTGTAGTACACCATATTACACGTTCAAATCTATGAGGATAATAATACATTTTAAAACTGGTTTTGATCAATCAAAATCTTCCTTCACGTCTTAAAATTGTGTCCGCTGCTCCACAGCTACAGTCCTTGTGACGTTTGAAGGCAAGAACAGCTGACACATCTTTGTGAAAATGACAAGGACAATTTTTCTCAAAATGACAACTGGCGAACAATAAGATCATAGAGACTGGTTGCAATAATTGTTACTTATTGCGATTTGAACTATAAGTTGAAATGCAGTACACAACAAAATTAACTTCATACTTAAGCCGAAAACATTATAGTTGCTCTACAACTGCTTGTACTCCACACCCTCTTTTTTTTTATGCATGTGTGTGTTGGTGAGTTTGACTGCAGTTAAGTGTAAATCACTGTGCGCAGAAAGTATTACTGGTGGCGAAGACTAATGCAAAAGACTATCATAAAACATTGTCAGCATGTTATCACATATTTTGGTGTCAATGGGTATTATGAGTGTAAACTAACTTGTTCGACATTACATGAGAGACAGCATTTATGATCCACTGAACAAGCAAACAATTAACAATCTTCTGAGTATAACTCGAGAAAATGCTGACTGATACTGTCGAAAACCAGGGATATCATGACAGGTAATCCTTCATGTCATTTTAAGCCATTTTCCAATTCATGCCTTGAAAATGTCAAATTATCAGAGTTTGGGGGAAATTTATCCAGCCACATTCTCGCGAATAATTAGATCATACAAGACGCAGTATGTTGAAAACTATAGTTTGTATACTTCATACGAAACAATTCTTAAGCAATAAAGGCTACGAAGTTATCATTATTCTATGTATGCAACTGATATGTTGACAAACACATTTTCTAAAATCAAGAAATATTATTACTTTACTTTGTTACCAAGTCTACATCATAATACCAGTGTCACTGCCATCTGAGTCCATGTCCAAACCATCTGATTGTAAACACAGGATGATCAGTTCAAGGTTTATATCTATCTTTATCTCTCTATCAAAGATTTCTTTCTGAAACTTATCAGCATGTCACAAACAGCTTGCCAGCACTGAAGGAGGGATGTTGTCCACTGCTTCACGTGCAAGCGATTTAGTGTCTGTTATCTTGAATGTTTAGTTTAACCGACACCCCCCCCCCCCCCCCCCCAAATAGCATTTTAACCTGTGCCCAAATTAATTCTATTGGATTATACTGATAACAATACATGGGTAAATGCAAAACTGTGAGACCACATTCACTTTCAAATAAATCAAATTTGTACATTCTTCCATGTGACTTGTATAAATTAAAGAGCTGCAGGAGTTCAGCAAAAGTCTGATTGTACTGAACAAAATATTTTTAAGCCAGAGCACAATATCTGCTTTCCTTGTGCTTGCACTTGGTGTTTTCTCTGTAACATCTGGCATGCTAATTACAATGGCCCACTTGGAGTACAGTTTGGTAAGAACTGTTCAATGAATGAATCACTTCTTGAAATTGACAGCATTCATTTCTGAATGGTAGTCACAGCTGTTTATCTTACACCTAAATGGAAGTTGACTCTCAGGAACAAAACTAGAAGAAGAGCCAGCATGCAGAATAATTACCCGACAAGCTTTTCCTGTGGGAACTTTAAAACTACCAGTACCATCATTCATTTTCCACCAGTTACTCATGGAATGATTCCGATTCACTCATGATTCGAAAAGGTAATACACTAACGAACTACCTCCTTATCTTGTGCTGTGCATCTTTATAAGGGGTGTGGTTCGTGCTACACTTATGTCACTTCTTTCAATTAAAAATTATCTTCTAAACAAACTTGAAACCTATGTTTTTTAAAATTCTTTGCATTGACAAGCATACCACCGAAGCTTTTTTCTCACGCATAATTGTAACGATTTTTGTGAAGTCAGGTATTCACTACTTATACACATTTCAAACACGGAATTGCGTAAAATATCATTGTCAAAACCATCCATTTGCGCTATCAGTCTCTAGTGCTTTCAATGCTTTCCAGGCAAAATGAAACCAAATTCTCCTGATGTTTCTACAGCTCTAACACTTACCACTCTCTGTACAGTTCTTTTCACAACATATGCTTCTGCAGTTCATTCTTGTGTCTTCAAAATTCCAAAAATAGAAGTGCGACTTTCAGATTCACATTTGAAAAAGTTATAAATATAGTAAATAAACTTACTCACCTGCTTGGGAAGCACTTCACTTTTATTGCTGTTGCCCGACATATTTATTTGGAAATCACACTAACACATTTACAGATACACATTGACAGCTACAAAAACATAACATTAACATCTGAATGAATAATCTGGTCGCTCTCTGAATGAAACTGCATTGTCACAAAGAACAGCAACAGCACAGCATGCGGGAGAGAGATTCGCGCAGTTTAACTGTAACCCATGGCTAGCTGCTGGGAAAGAGAATGAGTCTTATTGGCTGCTCGCAGTTAATGCAGGGAGATCTGCAGAATGGTTGAATATTGGGCTGCCTTCCTACAAGATGCAAACTATAGTTGTATTTGTTTTTTCCAATGTTAGCTGTAGATCTGAAGATGGTCACCACTGACCACAACTGGTAGTCTGAAGAGCTAATAATTAGGTGATCATAGACAGACATAGCATTTGTAGACTTACAGAAAGCTTTTGACAATGTTGACTGGAATGCTCTCTTTCAAATTCTGAAGGTGGCAGGGGTAAAATACAGGGAGCGAAAAGCTATTTACAATTTGTACAGAAACCAGATGGCAGTTATAAGAGTCGAGGGACATGAAAGGGAAGCAGTGGTTGGGAAGGGACTGAGACAGGGTTGTAGCCTCTCCCCAATGCTATTCAATCTGTATATTGAGCAAGCAGTAAAGGAAACAAAAGAAAAGTTCGGAGTAGGTATTACAATCCATGGAGAAGAAATAAAAACTTTGAAGTTCACCGATGACATTGTAATTCTGTCAGAGACAGCAAAGGACTTGGAAGAGCAGTTGAATGGAATGGACAGTGTCTTGAAAGGAGGGTATAAGATGAACATCAACAAAAGCAAAACAAGGCTAATGGAATGTAGTCGAATCAAGTCGGGTGATGCTGAGGGAATTAGATTAGGAAATGAGACACTTAAAGTAGTAAAGGAGTTTTGCTATTTGGGGAGCAAAATAACTGATGATGGTCGAAGTAGAGAGAATATAAAATGTAGACTGGCAATGGCAAGGAAAGCGTTTCTGAAGAAGAGAAATTTGTTAACATCGAGTATTGATTTAAGTGTTAGGAAGTCATTTCTGAAAGTATTTGTATGGAGTGTAGCCATGTATGGAAGTGAAACGTGGACGATAAATAGTTTAGACAAGAAGAGAATAGAAGCTTTCGAAATGTGGTGCTACAGAAGAATGATGAAGATTAGATGGGTAGATCACATAACTAATAAGGAGGTATTGAATAGAATTGGGGAGAAGAGGAGTTTGTGACACAACTTGACTAGAAGAAGGGATCGGTTGGTAGGACATGTTCTGAGGCACCAAGGTATCACCAATTTGGTACTGGAGGGCAGAGTGGAGGGTAAAAATCGTAGAGGGAGACCAAGAGATGAATACACTAAGCAGATTCAGAAGGATGTAGGCTGCAGTAGGTACTGGGAGATGAAGAGGCTTGCACAGGATAGAGTAGCAGGGAGAGCTGCATCAAACAAGTCTCAGGACTGAAGACCACAACAACAACAGACAGAAATAAAAGAAATTTATTCTACACTTTCTGGATCACTGTTCTATACATGATGATGTTGAAGCTTTTAGGATATGATAACTCATACAGTATGAAGTCAACAACTTTCCTTTAATCAAGCCACACTGTAAACCCTCAAAAGTGGATGGTGTGATAAAAAAGCTTCTCAACATTTGCTATGAATGTCCTTTAATTGGTGGTACACTTTGGTCATCCAAATACTTTAGAAATGAAACACCTAACACTGAAAGTTACTAAGGCTCTAGTTAATACTGTGGTCCCCTGACCAACGATAAATGAGAAGGAAGCTCTTTAGTAAATACAGATGATGAATGTGATAGTTTCTCATCACTTCACCCTCCTATTTTATAGTCTGTTCCCACAGATATGAAATGTTCCTTACGAAAGACAGTGTTGGTATAGACGTGTAACATTGTTATATCTGTTTGTACATTTCAATAATAAGAGTGCACAATAAGGAGAAAAAGATTACAGAGTACTGTACTGCCTCAAGAATTTCGATGCAAATTCTACAGACCCTCGGCTTCCCCCCGTCTCGAACACCCAATATTTTATGTACGAGAGTGAGAGATGGAAATGTGTCTATTGTGCCACTGTTTATGTGTGTGCAGGATAGGCGTGTGATACAAGAAGACTGAAGTTGTGGCGGTCTATCGGCGCCGACAAGTGGTGGCCGCGCATGCCTTGGTAGCCGTATGTCCGGTACAAGGAGTAATCAAGGGCTACTCTTTGGCACTGAAATAGTAGTGACTGTTGGGAATAAATGAAATATGTTTTATCTAGAGACTCATATACTCTGTTGTTTGACTTGTTAGGAGCAAGCCCTGTTTTGACAAGAGTTATTAAAACTAAAAGAGACTGTAATAACATATGTTAAGTACTAATGTTTTCCAGACGGGGTTGATTTACGAGACTTGAAAGTGCATGTGAAATTTGGGTAATTGTCTTATTGTGAAGAAGAAAATATAGCGGAGTTGATATGAAAGTATTCTGAGAGCAAGAAATGAATGAAAAAAAAAAAAAAGGGGCAAATACGCAGACCAAAGAGAGGCTGACCTATACTGTGTGGGCAGGACACCAAGAGGAGGATTGACTTGTACCATAGAATATAGGAAGAAGAAAGGGGCGTATCTACCAGAACAGCAGGAGAAAGGTTACCCATAGGATCAACCCATAGGTAAGCGATAAGTACTGTGCCTAAGGGGAAAAGGGCAGTATAGTGACAGAAATACACATATTTGGTAGGAATTATCCTGGTAAGTTTGAATTCTTAATACCTATAGCGTTATTAATATTTGTGGCTGTTGCAAAGAACAGGCTCATAAATTTTCTCTAGCATTCCTCCAGACTACAGAAAGCTGTATAGGATAGTACTAGTCCATACAAACAAAGGAAGGAGTAGAATAAAGGATTAAGGGAAAAGGATAAAATTTTTAAGGATCCATGACACCTGGAAATTACGAGTGGAATTGAAAGGAGAGTCTTCAAAACTCGGTGGAAAGACAAATATAGGGAGCTTATCCTGTGAAGTTCAAGAATTTATGAAAAACACATATATATCTAGAATTATGGAGTAAATGAATATCTTAGAGACGTCGATTGTCATTAAGTATGATGTCAATTTACATACTGAATATGTATAAAATATCGAGTGTTCCGAGTGTTAGAGCTAAGGAGAGGGATACGTAGTGCTTCAAGAATTTCGACGCAAATTCTATTGACCCTCAGCTTTCCACAGTCTAGAACACCCAATATTTTACGTACGAGAGTGAGAGATGAAAATGTGTCTACTGCACCTCGTTTTGTGTGTGTGCAGCATGGGCGTGTGTTACGAGAAAACTGAAGTTGTGGAAGTCTATCGGCACTGACAAGTGGTGGCTGCACACGCCTTGGAAGCCATATGTCCAGTACAAGGAGTAATCAAGGGCTATTCTTTGGCACTGAAATAGTAGTGACTGTTGGGAACAAATGAAATATGTTTTATCTAGAGACTCATTGTTTGACTTGCTAGGAACAAAAACTGTTTTGACAAGGGTTATTAAAAACAAAAGAGACTGTAATAATATATGTTAAGTACTAATGTTTTCCAGACGAGGTTGATTTACAATACTTGAAAGTGCATGTGAAACTTGTGTAATTGTCTTATTGTGCAAAAGAAAATATAGTGGAGTTGATATGAAAGTATTATGATAGTAAGAAATCATTTCAAGGGTAGAGAAGTAGTTCAGTAATATTTCCCTAACCAACATGAAGTCTTCGGAGAAGAAGCATTGTGAAGATTGACGCAGCCATCTGTCCTGAGAAGAAGATCGACCGCACACAAGATGTCAGTCACCCGTGAGAGATATGTGAGTCTTTCACCCCAGTACCACAAAGTCTCCAGTCGTCAGGAAAACGTTAGAGTACGTAGTAGTAAAAGAGATAGGAGCACAAAGATACTAATGACCCAATACAGCAATAACAAGTTGCCACTGTTAGTGACTAGCTAAGAGTGGCATTTGTCAACAATCAAAGGCTACCACATGGACAAGGAAAATAGAAAAAGTGTACTGAAACTGGAACCCACTAATGGTCTGAATATAGAGACAAATAAACACACATGGGTATGACTTGTAAGTCCATTTGCATAAATAAATAAATAAATAAGGGTAATAATTAAGATATATTATGTTGAAAATTTTAAATAATAAAACTAAGGCTCCACTGGTCCTTCCAAGACAATTCCTACCCAAATTTTTCCTATGAAACACAGAATAAGGGGGTAAGAACTATCTATTAGTTTTTTCAGGGGGGAGGCGGGCACCTCTAGAACACAGTCTGTCTTTATCTACATTTTCAGACAGTTTTTTTCTGAATTCATCAAGGATTCCTTTGTATTTTAGTGTATCCTCTACAACAAAATGGTTTCACCACAACTGGCATGGCTGAACATGGCTGAGCACTGGCATCCAATATAAGGGCACAGACGTTGTTCCAGATATCCACTTGGTGCAGTTTAGCTCTACTCCAATCTTAACATGTTCACTATTGAGACACACAGAAGAATACAGCAGATTTGGTGATGAATTACACTGAGTAAAGGTTGAGGAAAACTATACTGAACTACAGAGCTTTGTAGAAGGTAGTCTATACCAAGGTATGTGGGTGTTTCATTGTAGAAAGGAACAGTTTTCTCAAAATGTTCTGTAAGTTGACCAGTATCATGCATAAATTTTGGTTGGAACAGGCTGGAACCCTAAAATGTGAAAGTAGTGGGGAAATGTTTTTAAATACTTTAACATTACTGCCTCTCCTGTTTCTGTGCCTTTATGTTGAACACCTACTGCCCATTCATCAGCGTATGTGAATTTTATCAACACTTTCCTTTAGGTATGTCAGCAATATACCGAAAAAACTAATACTACTATGTCAGATCTTTGAGGGAGATCATTGTTAATTTTCCATTTGTTTGCTCCTTTCATTACTTATGGTGACTTTGAAAGGTCTAATTTGGTAGGCAAACTTTTTTTGCACAAGGTATGACATGAAGAAACTTACAGCTATTCCCCGCCTCCAGAGAGTGTGATATGCCACAGTCAGATCGATAAACACATCAGATGCTTTTAGTTATTTCTGGAAGCCTCCCTCTATGTAGGTGGACAGCGTTATTATCTGATATGCGCAACTGTTTTTGGTCATAAATCGAATTACTCGACAGGGATTTTATTTAATATGAGGGAGATTATACGATCACAAATCACAACCTTCAGCACTTTATACACCTTGCTGAGTGATGAGGTAACATTATTCAGTCTACCTGATTTAAGGTTGGCAACTATTTTTATTCTCACAAAGAGGTAGCATGTAGTTCCTGATCTCATTATACTGGTGATACATCTCCAGTGTCACTTAATTACCTGTTTTTTCAGTTAAGCAATAACTCTGAGTAGATACTATTGAAACTGTGAGATTTTCTCATTTTAATTTTTTATTTCATGGTGGCAGCAATTTTGTCAGTAAAAATAATGCAATTAGAGAGTTCTCATCAGATTATGATTTTAGTCTTTTAAATTCTGGTTACAGGTATACAATTCCTCCTCATATTCATCCCAGTCTGAGATTTATTCCCATGTAAAGTGCCTTGGTATGCTGTCTTCCACAGAGCTTATTACTACACCAACAAACCCATTGTAGTTCTGGTAGGTTGGAGGAATCTACCAAGTTGCCTATCAAATCTTTCTGCAAAAAGAGACCAGTTAGCCTAGCCAAAATTCCATTCAAGCTGGTGGCATGATGTTGGAAGGAGAATACCAATCCTCAAATCCAGTACTTCTGAGCACATGGAAAGAGAGGGAAATTAAAGAGTATTTTACAAAATGTTACCAGAGGTAGACTGTCATTTGAAGTGACATATCAGAATTGCTTTCAGTTCTCAAAGCTACGGACAAGAGAGTTTTGATCTTTGGCATGAAAAGCAAAATGAGATTTTTTTCCTTCGTCCAAGTATGCTAGAAACCTCTCCTTCATCCTGGCTCACTACTCTCCATCATCCAAGGTGTCTGTTAAAACTTCTATGCTGGTTCAAGAGTGAGGTAGTGACCACATTATTTGGTTCATAGAATAGGTGGAGGTTTATAAATGTTATTAAATGAAGGTATGTTGTTTATAAAGTGTTGTGGTGTTTCAGTATCTGTTATGTTGAAATTGTTACTTCATTTCTACAGTGACATGATAAGCTTGTTATGCAGATGAAACATTCACACTAAGTGATTTCTTTCACTTATGGCCAAGAAGAAATAATCCATCATGGAGATGTGGTTTATGGATTAATATATTAAAGTTTATCTTTCCTCAAACCGAATTTTTTTTTATTTGAAAACTTACAACCTGAAAAATAATTTGTGAATGGGAACTTGTGGCATTTCAGGTCTTAATGAATGCTCTTTTGTGCTTTGATATGATACATTAAATTGGAGAAGTTTTTCTGTGTGTTAAGTGGCAGAACTATGTTAGACGCTCCATCTGAGATGCAGATTACTCATGTGAAAGGAAATGGCTTTCAAGAGAGAACTGAGCATATGTCCTGAATATGGCTGACTGTCAGCTATTTTTTTAAATAAAGATTTTAAAATACTGCAAATCAGGAACTACAAGGACTGAGAGGAAATCCAAAGATTGTTATTGTTGAAGTATGTAGAAATTTGGTAAACTTGTAAATTCGTGGAATAACTGACATTCAAATTGTTATTTATAAGCAGCCAAAGATTTCCAAACATTTACAGAAGAAATTGACACTGCTGTAGTTCACCAGAGCAGTTCTAGTTGAGTAAACACTTTGACCACTTCAGTTTGAGTTGAGCCAGCATGTGGATGATCAGGCCCCCTTAGCATCACGTCTCCATGTCACTAGTCACAGAGATTCCCTTTGCACTGATTCACTGATCACGAGTACAGCAGCTGCACTCGGTGTTCTTAGTCATCACTGCAAGTACAGTCTGAACGTAAGTTTCACCTACAAATACCTTGCCCCAATTCTCATCAACTTTATGTAAAATACATTGTTATTGTTCATGATGCAATATACCTTCATCAGCACTTTCATGGAACTACATACATTGTTATTGTTCATGATGCAATATACCTTCATCAGCACTTTCATGGAACTATCTTCCAACACGATAATGTCACACCATAAGTAAATTTCTTCAAAAACTTGGGTACAACTACTTCCCTGAACAGCCCAATAGCTATATAAAATTTATAAAGTGGTCACGCATATAGCGTTATCACTTGACAGTTTCCCCATTGACATTCTAAAGCAATCATTACAAATAAATTATCCATTATAACATTATCTATCTGGCAGAAACAAATGAGGAACAAGCTTTTTAACTGTACAGTTGGCGGTTCACTGTTCAAAGTTTTTGGCTATTATTCAAGATGTGGCAATAACTTTGAAAGTTATTTCTTTGGAATAAGGACAGTGAACAAGACAATAATGACTTACACAATGGATTTAAATGTAATATAAATTTCTGTCTGAGATTTTTGAGAAGTTGGTACATTGTTTGTATATAATTGTCTGTTAATTCCATTTGTAAATAATGCAAAGTAACGTTTCTCTTTAGTTGCAAGAACACATTAACATCAGAAATGCATAAAAACTATATCTAACTTTCAATAATCTTCATATTTCTATGTTTACTTCTATCATTTAAAGGATTTTCCTCCAAAGGTAGACTGACTACCACTGGAACTTCAGTAATTGCACTGTATCATCAATGCTGAGGTTCAGATCTATTTTCCACTCCTCCTGTCACTATGTACTTCCCACATTTCTCTAAACATGGGATTCTGGGTGACTGCTACCTCTCTTTACTACCTCTGATATCCTCCACCATAGTTTCTTTACCTCTGTATTCTCTCTGTTTTAATTATGAAATTAAGCACTTAGAAATTATCCACCTTTTATTAATAAATTGCTGTTCTCATTTTACTATTTGTACATTATATATATGATCTCTGTAGAATACCTTTAAGTTTTGCCGTGATGCCATAACGGTTTTGATTTTTACTTCCATTCAAATGTGACAATACCTTATATGATATCAATTAGAACACAGTTCAGCATCATATATTTAAAACTTTAGTACCAAATTGTGCTGGGTAGATACGCAAGAGAAATTAAATTAAATCAGGATAATCTTACTTCATTGTGCTTTAGTCTCATGGATGTGTGCACCTATTTTCATCTTCAGACCTATTTGTGGCACTCCAACTCAACCAAGACATTGGAGTACATAAATTGATCCAAACTGCAATCACATGGAGAGTCAATGCTACCGTATGCATAAAATATGCCTGTTCTGGCTGCACCCAATTTGGCAACCAAACATACAGTTACTGAATTTCATGCCTGCTATATGAAAACAAACTACATGTTGGTTGGACGTGGGGGGTATAAAACTTCTGTTACTCTCTGTACACAAGAACTAGCACATACACAAGATTTTTGATTTAGTTATGTTTTAGATCATTTGACATGTTTCAGTTGTGTTGGACTGCCACAAGCAAGTCTGTCACTGCACAATTATGAAATTGATAATGTGAACTAAATATTACCAATACAACAGCAGAGTGGATTATGCAATAACAGTAAGCTGGAAGGATAACTTTATTGAATATGTTACCATAAGATAAAGCAGTAACTCTTGGAAACTTAATATTTACACTGTATTATCAGTAAATTAGGACTTCACATTCAATACAACTTCCACTTCTGCCAGATAACAGGAACCATGTAAATTATCACAAAAGCTACTACTTTTAAAAAACCAAAGTTTTATCAGTTACTGTATATTAAATAGGTTCTCTTTATTTTCTTTCAGTAACTTAATACTTACTTTGCTATAAAAATATGTTCAAAAAACGATGCCTACATTTGAAGCAATGAGTTTTGCTTACAGTACACTAATACTTCACATGTAGGTTTACAATTAATAGCGCTCTTTACCATGTAGCTAATAGAATGTTTAATTCCTCATATTTAGCCAATCAGATAATTTGGAAGATTAATTTACAATGAGGTATGTACATACTTTTATTGTTAATTGTCAGGGATTCCCAGTTATTACTTTATGTAAATTGGAAGTTTAATAGATTTGCGTAAGAGTCTGTAATTCTTCTCTGAACAACGTACAAGGGGTTCTACATGTTTATCATTTTTGGATATGGTATTGTGATCGTAGGAATCAAAGAAATTTATTTTTATTATCAGCAAAAAAACTGTTAACCCATGAGTAGGTATGTAATTTTTCATAACACAAGCGGGCATGCGACGTACTTTGTATACATGTAAGACCAAGGTAAAAATGTATGAGCAAAACCACAGTTTAATCTTAGTTTAGTCAAACAATAATGAAGTAAACTTTCATTATATCACTCTGTTACCACAGACAGGTGTTACCCCACTGCAGTGACCCACCTGAGGCATCAAACAGTGCAGTGCATCAGATTCCAACCAAACGCTTATTCGATTACTAATTATCTCGCAGACAATTCCCTCATTCTGGGATTGTGCTGATAGCTCATAATCTGGGTCAATTTCTTGCAAGGATAGCAAGTTTTTGCTCACCTAACTCACTGTTTATCTTATATTACTGCTGCATACTTGGACATACGACAACACAATTTATCACTGTGTTAGCTAAAATGATAATAAAGGAACAGATATGGGTTCATACTGTGAAATAACAATGGAACAGTGCAAAACATTTTTATTTGTGGTTGGCACACTTTATACACAGGCGTGTCTGCTCAAGGGTTAAGGAGTAAATGTATTGGAAAGTGAGTAAGAATTCCAAGATCCTCACACAAGCTTCTGCAAGACTTGTGGCTATTTACTTTACATAATATTTTTGCCAATCACTTTTGCTGAACAAATAATTTATTTTCTGTTAGACGTATTGCCCGAGAACATAATTTCATAAAACAACGGAAAGTAAAAATACTCTAAATAAACCAAGAACCTTGCTTTAGCTCAACACAAAGCGAGATGCTACTTAGGAAAAAACTTTTTTCAAACTATCACAACACAAGTCTGTTTGAGATTAACGGAAAGTGTTTGCTGTGGATCAATTTTAGGTCTCTTCAGTTATCATCTGAGCTGCATCTGATAAAGATGACTTTGAACCTTAATTATAAGCCTAGTGACAAAGATAAACATTAAAGTTTTAGAAATCCTTTAAAATCATTAGAAGATCGCTTACATAGATTAAGAACAGGAGTCACATAAACAGCATATTTTACCACAAAGGAATGAAGTCAATGGGATGGTTCTGTATCTGCAGCCAATTAAGCGAAACATTTTGAGCTCATATGATGGGTAGCATAAGTGGTTTCCTTTGTCTTTCTCTTCCTCTAAGTAAGTTTTTGTAACTATTACCATATTTTTATATTTTCCAAATTTTTTGTGAAAATGCAGGTACTTTCAGAAAAGTGACTTCAGTAACTTATTCCAACAAATATTCATACACCGTCAGGAATTTTTATGTACAGTATTAACAACAGTTCATATGAAGTGTTCATTGCTTTGATGCAAGACACTGCAAACGCGACACTCTCGAAGATGTAGAATGGCTTTCAATATTTCCATCACCATCAACTGTGTAAGCTTTACCAGTATCAACAGTATTTCCTTAGGTGGTGTCATACATCAGTGTTTGTAGTTGCATTGTCAATAATTTATAATGCAAATCACACCACCATCACTACCTCACAGAAATAATCAAAATAGAGACATGTCTTGTTAACAACTGCTTTCTGCAAAATTAAATTAACTGTATGAACCCGACGGAGTAATTGCTTTCCACACAGGTCTTTTTCTAACATCCTATGAACTGAGGTGCAGGGGGATTCTTGAGCCATCAGTTTCTGCAAATGATGTAGCACATAATGAGGCCAAAAAGTGTATAACAGGTTTGAAAATTTTTTTTATGTAAGTAAGATGGAAAACACTATTGTTGTGACGATACCTCATGGACATGGCTTGATCTATAATTCATGTGTTAACAAAGAGATGCGTAAAACAAATATTAAAATCAAACAACTATGTTCCATTTATGCTAAATGCAATGTAGTGGATATTAGCAGACTTGAAACAAATTTGCACACTGAACATGGTGAGCATCTAAATTACCATGGGAAAACATTTTTGTGTCAGAAGATAAACAAAATTGTAAATGAAATACGAGCACGCAGCAGCCTTGTCTTAAAAGACAGTCCCACAGAGCATGATTGTACACCTCCTTTTTTACAGAAAACGACATTACAGATGAAGGAAAGTTAGTGGAAACTGCAGCAGTCTAATTCATTCAGATAATCGTGCAACCCTAGATCATGTAGTGAAAAAAAAAAATGAATACAGAAGGTTCTGTGAAAGTAGAATACCATTATGTAGCAGTGACAGTTTCCTCCTCCTTCATATAAATGTACAATCTCTCAGGTGTAAAATCTATGAATTACAATACTGGCGCGATAAAATCAACTTCAGTGTTCTACGCATCAATAAACACTGGATGAAAGACACTGAAACAGACTTGTGTGTTCCTCTTGGATATTTGTTAGTTACAAGCTACTGCAGAAAAAGTATTACACATGGTGGGGTCTCAATATACACTCCTGGAAATTGAAATAAGAACACCGTGAATTCATTGTCCCAGGAAGGGGAAACTTTATTGACACATTCCTGGGGTCAGATACATCACATGATCACACTGACAGAACCACAGGCACATAGACACAGGCAACAGAGCATGCACAATGTCGGCACTAGTACAGTGTATATCCACCTTTCGCAGCAATGCAGGCTGCTATTCTCCCATGGAGACGATCGTAGAGATGCTGGATGTAGTCCTGTGGAACGGCTTGCCATGCCATTTCCACCTGGCGCCTCAGTTGGACCAGCGTTCGTGCTGGACGTGCAGACCGCGTGAGACGACGCCTCATCCAGTCCCAAACATGCTCAATGGGGGACAGATCCGGAGATCTTGTTGGCTGGGGTAGTTGACTTACACCTTCTAGAGCACGTTGGGTGGCACGGGATACATGCGGACGTGCATTGTCCTGTTGGAACAGCAAGTTCCCTTTCTGGTCTAGGAATGGTAGAACGATGGGTTCGATGACGGTTTGGATGTACCGTGCACTATTCAGTGTCCCCTCGACGATCACCAGTGGTGTACGGCCAGTGTAGGAGATCGCTCCCCACACCATGATGCCGGGTGTTGGCCCTGTGTGCCTCGGTCGTATGCAGTCCTGATTGTGGCGCTCACCTGCACGGCGCCAAACACGCATACGACCATCATTGGCACCAAGGCAGAAGCGACTCTCATCGCTGAAGACGACACGTCTCCATTCGTCCCTCCATTCACGCCTGTCGCGACACCACTGGAGGCGGGCTGCACGATGTTGGGGCGTGAGCGGAAGACGGCCTAACGGTGTGCGGGACCGTAGCCCAGCTTCATGGAGACGGTTGCGAATGGTCCTCGCCGATACCCCAGGAGCAACAGTGTCCCTAATTTGCTGGGAAGTGGCGGTGCGGTCCCCTACGGCACTGCGTAGGATCCTACGGTCTTGGCGTGCATCCGTGCGTCGCTGCGGTCCGGTCCCAGGTCGACGGGCACGTGCACCTTCCGCCGACCACTGGCGACAACATCGATGTACTGTGGAGACCTCACGCCCCACGTGTTGAGCAATTCGGCGGTACGTCCACCCGGCCTCCCGCATGCCCACTATACGCCCTCGCTCAAAGTCCGTCAACTGCACATACGGTTCACGTCCACGCTGTCGCGGCATGCTACCAGTGTTAAAGACTGCGATGGAGCTCCGTATGCCACGGCAAACTGGCTGACACTGACGGCGGCGGTGCACAAATGCTGCGCAGCTAGCGCCATTCGACGGCCAACACCGCGGTTCCTGGTGTGTCCGCTGTGCCGTGCGTGTGATCATTGCTTGTACAGCCCTCTCGCAGTGTCCGGAGCAAGTATGGTGGGTCTGACACACCGGTGTCAATGTGTTCTTTTTTCCATTTCCAGGAGTGTATGTCAAAAATAACCTTGAATTGCATTACTCAGTTATAGACCTTAATAGAATATGCCTTGAAGCTACAATAGAAGTAGCTGGTGTGGTAATGCACGAACAGAAAACTGTAATTGTCTCAATCTATCGAATCCCAGGCTCTGATGAGATAATATTTATACAAAAAATTAATACTTTAATATTGCTGTTGTCAAAATATAAACAACATAGAATTGTAATTGTAGGTGATATTAACATAGATATAAGGGAAAAGAGAAAAAAATGTAATTCATATGATTGACACTCTGAAGTCATTAAACTATTACTGTCTCAATGAAAAACCCACAAGACTGAACGCATGCCTTGATAACATAATTAGCAATGTACAAAGAGACTCCATACAATGTAATGTAATAGAATTAGGGATATCAGATCACGCAGGACTATGGCTTCAAATTGAAAAGTCAGCCTTCAGTTCTACAAAGAGAGAAGTGACATATACAATTCTAGGTGAATCCAATGTAAATAAAATGATAGAGTTAAAAGAAATGGATTGGGCTCATGTAATGGATAACAAGAAAATGATTAATAAATGTTTTACCATTTTCCTGACAGAGATCAAGCATATAGTAGAAATGACATGCCCCTTGGTAACCAAACGGTACCAGAGTAATATTACTCATAAGCAACAAAATACTAACAAGTAGTACACCCCACAACTTAACCAACTCAGAATACTACTGATGATTATGAAAGACAAATCTCATAACAGTGATAGGGACAAGGAAAATTACGCTAAAATGAGAAACCTTTACAGATTAGAAATAAAAGTGCTGTGCAAATGATGAATATATTTTAAATTCTAAACATAAATGTAAATCCGCCTGGACTGTCATTAAAAGGGAAATTAATAATACCAATAATGAAAGGAGTATCCCTATTGACTGCAATATTCTCAATGAACATTTTGTAAATAGCGTCACCACCCCACCCATCAATTCTGCCTCTGATGCAGAAGCATTGCTCACTTGTACAAAACAGACAAGAAGTGAGAAGTTCACTTGGACCCGAATCACATTAAATGAGATTCATAAGTCAATCAACAAATTAAGTAATTCCAAAACAGAAGACTATCATGGACTCAGTAATCTCATCATAAAATGTATAGAAAAAGAAATTAAAATGCCACTTCTCTCGTTATCAAACAGAGTATTTGATGAAGGAATATTCCCTGACTGTCTTAAGCTCACAGTTACATTGCCTGTGTATAAAAAAGGTGAAAGAAACCTCCCAAATAACTACAGATCCATTTCAATAGTACCAATCATGTCCAAGTTAGTAGAAAATTGTGTGCATAAGCAGATATACAGGTATTCTGAAACCAACAAAATTTTAAATGAACAACAGTTTGGCTTCAGGTCACACCTATCAACTGTAAAAGCAGTAGAAGCTTTGGTGAGCAATGTTTATGAAGGGTATGAAAAAAGGGTATCAATGTCTGGAACACTTATTGAACTAATTAAAGCATTTGACTAGGTGTCACAAACATACTCATCAAAAAGTTAAAATACTATGGCATTGAAGATGATACACTCCGTCTATTCAAATCTTATCTAAGCAATAGGTTACAACTTGTATATGCAAATAAGCAGAGGTCAGAAATACTCCCTATAGAAAGAGGAATACCCCAAGGCTCTGTTCTTGGACCTTTTCTGTTCATTGTCTATGTTAATGACTTCTCGAATTACATACCGTGTAAGAACATACAGTGTGTTAACTGTAAGACGGCAGAGTTGTGAGGGGAGTGCAGGGAGAGGAGGAAGCAAGCATTGGCTGGCGAGGGGAGAGGAGCCATTGGGGGGGGGGGGGGGGGGCAACAAGGCACGCCTACCAGTTGCAGTGCTGGCACTACAAATTGCGTGTCATGCTTACACGAAAGCAGACGATGCGCTCACAAACCATTCATCCGATTGCAATGAAACTCTGGTGAGTTGTTCTCCGAACGCCCGAAAAGAGTAATGGCCAATGTTTCAACAGTTAGATTTCTGTAGCATGCGTAGCATAATTGATTAGGCAAAGGCTTGTAATGCAGCGGACGCGAGTTCGACTCCCACTGCATGCGATTTTTTTCTTTTCATTTTATTTCATTCTCGATGAGCTCCCCCATGCAGTGACACCAACGACACACTCTTCACGTAAGTCACCCTTCCTCTGCCAACATTTATTAAACGTTAAGTTATTATCGATCCACAATTCATCGAGATAAAATATTCCTCTGCATGCTTCCCTGAAGTTCCACCTTACGCCATATGAATCCCATAGACAAAAGTACTTTTCTTGGCGAGACAATACTCCACTTCCAGCCTGTTTTGTCGTGCAAAACTGGATGCAGTGTTCGCCGACTCGGCACAATCTTCAGCACTGAATAAAATTCCACTATCGTGTCGCGAATGGCACGCTGGTTGAAATCATCGATCATTACTTCGATTTCTCCACTTCTTTTTCTAAGTTAAAAGAGAGAGAAAGATTTATAAGAAAATGCCTTCTGCACTGCATGTATTTTTTGAATTTGGAAATGTACTGTAATATGAATGTGTTTCGAAATAAAACAGTAACCAGTGGTGTTTCCATACAAAGCAATAAGGTAGCAAGGAAAAATGAAATATAAGGTAATTCGGATGAAATAGGGGGCTCCTTCAAAGTGATCGCGATCAAAATATCTGAAATGGAAACTCACCTTTTCTTGCCAGGCCATTTGTGGTGATACGCCAGGAATATTCTTGGAAAACTGTTGAATCTTCCAATGCTACGCATGCTTTGTCCTGTGTATGTAGCAGCTCTCACTGAAGATTTGTAAATGGGGTGAAGCAATTTCTTCTGCTCCCTTTCTCTTTCACAGCATTCAATCACACGCAATATAATTTTGCGAGCATCGCTACGTAATACTGGTTTCCTTCTAGCCGTAGGCCTACCGGTAGGGGTTGTTGGCGACTCCCGAAATGGGCCAGCAACTGCCTCTTCACTCATTTTGATAATGTTTAGCACAACTGCACAATAAAAACACGCAGAAGAGTACAGCGCAAAACAATAACGAAGCAGACGACAGTGGCTACCTTGTACAACACAGTCAGTTGCGTAATGTTGGCAGCAGTCTAAACTGTGTGCCTACCGAAGCCTCCCGACGTTTACCGACTTCTACCAATTCAGGACTAGGGAGAGGTCTTCCATCTAAAAGTTTACACACTGTACTATATGCTGACGATATGACATTAATAAGTGCAGGAGAGAACTTACAGAGTGTACTGGACAAAAATAGAGAAATGATGCAAATGGCTAATTACTGGTGTCAGGCTAACCAGCTGTGCATAAATCAAACAAAAACAGAAGAAATAATATTTAATCTCAAAGTAACTAAAAATGAAAACAAAACAGTGAAATTACTTGGACTAATAGACCAAAAGCTCTCATGGGAAGGACACACCAATTATCTATGTAGTAAACTAGCACGAGTACTTTACTAATTGCATATATTAAGAAACAGTGTGAGCAAGCAATTGCTACTCCACTCATACTATGCTTTTTTTTTCATTCCCAACTGCAATATGGAATATTGCTTTGGGGTAACCTCCCAGGGGCTGAATGTATTTTCAGATGGCAGAAGAAAGCAATCAGGTGCATGGAAGGGTTATCCAATGGCTCTGAGCACTATGGGACTCAACTGCTGTGGTCATAAGTCCCCTAGAACTTAGAACTACTTAAACCTAACTAACCTAAGGACAGCACACAACACCCAGCCACCACGAGGCAGAGAAAATCCCTGACCCCGCCGGGAATCGAACCCGGGAACCCGGGCGTGGGAAGCGAGAATGCTACCGCACGACCACGAGATGCGGGCGAAGGGTTAGCACCCAGAGAGTCCTGCAGAAATTATTTTAAATCTCTTGGTGTAATGACAGTGCCAAGCATGTACATATATAACTGTTTAATATGTGCCAGAGAAGATCTTAAAAAATGGACCTGAGATGTGATGTGCATGCACACAGTACAAGAAACAGTCACCTGCTGGACTTGCCTTCCAGAAGACTTGCTGTAGTCCATAATAACTATAAGTACTTAAGCATAAAATTTTTCAATAAATTACCATGCTCAGCTCATACAGTACCACTAAATAAATTTAAGAATACATTGCAAACCTGACTAAAAAACAACGAATTCTATACAACTGAAGAATTCTTAGAAACTAATCATCAAAATATATGTTTTACCTAAGTTATGAAGAAAATGTTTTGATATTATATAAGCTAGTTATTTACTGTGATTCTTTTCTTATGCATGTATTTAATTATTGTATAAAACATTGTTTTACAACATGCTGAAGAAAAGGTCTTTAGTTCCTTTTCTCCCCTTTCTGTAACTATTTGAATATCGTACTGAAACTAAAACCCTCTGTAAACTTTGACGAAGCCAATTGTATGAAAAATACTGAAAGGCTAATAAAAATATTCTATTCTATTCAGATAAAAACAATTTAAAAAACTGTACCACAGAAGCTGTTTGTAGCATAGAGGATTACCAAGTTTCAAAGAGTCATAAAACAGACATTCAAACTAACAGTGAAAACATGTGATTCACCATTTCCTGCAATGAAGTATCTGCAAATCAGATTGTCTTCTGAACTCTGTGTTTTAAAGGGTCAACATATAATTGGTATTCCAACCCTGCTTCAACTTTTTATTATCTCCTGTACATCCAGCATCTGAGATGTCTTAACATTACAATCAACTGATAGTCTATAAAGTGTACATCAATGACTTTTATCATAGATCAGCTAAAATTATTCATGTTCAGGAATGTCAACATTGACATTTACCCCACCACATGTCTACAAGAAATTTAATCCTGTCAATTGCGTAGACTACAAAAACATTTCCCCAATAATTTCAAGAGATTAATAAACTCATCCCAAAAATTCTGGCTTTCTGGAAACTGTTTCTGACAGCTTGAGGTTCCACTGTATTCCACACAACTGAAATAAAACTGTGTGCATCCAGGAGAATGAATTGCTTTGCAGAGTCTGGTACATTGTGTGGTAGATAATGTTGAATAAGGCACTCTCAGTGGAACTGTTTTCTTATTTTTTTGTAAGTCTTTGATAAATGGTTGTAGTGAAGGAAGGGAAGCAAGTCCAATATTTTGCAGCAAAACATTTTTCAGGTTGGCAGCACATTTGTCTGTAAGAAGCACAATCATGCAGGTTGCCATCCAGCTTAGTCACCAAACATTGCAGTTTACAAACATTTCTAAAGCAACAGTGATATGCGGCTTTACCAATGATGAGTAACTTCCATTTCTCTACAACACTGATGCGAGTGAGGACCATCACCCAGTACAACTTAAGACTTTTTCGGCAAGAGTTTGGAAAACAGTCAAAATTTTTTATGCATTAAATCTATCACGCTTTTCATATCTAACCATCAATATTCCAGGCAGAACCATTATCTCCATTCATGGATTCGGCCACTCCAATTGTTTGGCAACCATTTTCTGCACATCCCTTAAACAATCAAGCCAACCCTTGGCCAAAGTAACATTTTCCATTTTCATCTTCCTTCCAAATTTCTAGAACCTATGCTTCAATTATTGACCCACTTAGAAGGTCTGACACATCCCTAGCTTGGTATAGCCACTACAGTAAAACATCTTACAACTCAGCACATGCCCCAGTCTTTGCATTCTGGTAATTTGTTGCCCTTCTCTAGCAATTTTTTCAAGTTCTTTCCATTTGCCAACAATGTGGTGCAAAGTTAAACATGGCATCCCAAAAGACTGCGCAAATCCTTTTCTGAAAGTATATTACTTTCATCACAATTTCCTATCATTTCCAATTTCTTGGCTACAGAAAGAGCTTTCTTACTATATACTGTCTGGACATGTCTGAAAGAACAGACACCATTTCGATACAGTAGCCATTATGAAACAAGACACCAAGGAATTACAGACATTGGCAGTGAGGCAGCACTGATTGAGATCAATGGGGAAAGCTGAAAATTTGTGACAGACTGGAATTCGAACCCAGGTCTCCTGCTTACTTGCCAAATTCTCTGACCACTAAGCCATCCAAACACAGTGGTCATTGTAGTTGCACGGATTACCCTAGCACATCTTCCGTCAGACCCAAATTCTCAACTTATCCACACACCACTAACGTTAAGTCCCATGCCCATTATTCTCATTACTTGTGGCATTTTGCCAATTCCTGTAAAAGTTCAACCCAGGATACTTCTGACAGAACAGACACAAAAGAACAGCCGCTACTCACCATACAGCGGAGATGCTGAGTCACAGATAGGCACAACAAAGCCTGTCAGGAAATGAGCATTCAGCCAACAAGGCCTTCATCGGAGATAGAAAAAACACACACACACACACACACACACAAGACACAAATTCTTATGGGAATTGGCTAAATGCCATGAGTAAAGAGGATAATGGACAAGGGGCACTACATTAGTACCGTATGAGTAAACTGAGAATTTGGGTCTGACAGAGGCATGGTAGGGTAGTTCCATAAAAACACGGCAGAACTGCCGGATATCAGTAACTTCCTGCCACGATATTTCGGCACAGAGTCTTCTGGCCATCTTCAGGTGAATGCCACTGTAGTAGTACTGGCGAGTACACGCTGAGCTCCGCTATTTAAAGCCTTCTGAGGTGACATTGCGCATGCGCAGCTCAGCGTGCGCGTTCATCACGGCTCCGTGCGCTGCGTCTCGCGCCCTCCACTGTGAAAGCCTGGTGTATCGGTGTCAGGTCGATTTCCATCTTTATGCAGATAACTACGTCGACTACGACATCACATGGTAGGGTACTCTGTGCAGCTGCAATCATCACTGTGTACACATGGCTTAGTGTTCAGAGAATCTGCCTAACAAGTTACAGACCCAGGTTTCACCAGTGGAATACAGCACGTTTTATGCAGGAAAGGGAACTTTAAATGAGAAATATTTTACAGTTCTCATCGAAGTTTTGTGTGAAGTTGCAGTTAATGAAAGTTTTACAAGGAAAAGTACTTCAGACAGGAGCATACTGATGTGATATTATTATTATTATTATTATTATTTCTTTCCTTTCTCAGACCTTAGGTCTGGTTCGAAATGAAAGTGACGCGGACCTTGATCAAACGTGACTTCCTTTTAACTGTACGGTATATGTTACATTGCGTTTAGGAACTTTCGGGTAATTGAGCATGTATCAATAATTACGGATTTCTGTAGTTGTATATATATGTTTGGATGTAGCTGTATTGCGTTGATGTACTGGTGGATATTGTGTGGTATGACTCCTGTAGTTGATAGTATAATTGGTATGATGTCAACTTTATCCTGATGCCACATGTCCTTGACTTCCTCAGCCAGTTGGATGTATTTTTCAATTTTTTCTCCTGTTTTCTTTTGTATATTTGTTGTATTGGGTATGGATATTTCGATTAGTTGTGTTAATTTTTCTTTTTATTGGTGAGTATGATGTCAGGTTTGTTATGTGGCGTTGTTTTATCTGTTATAATGGTTCTGTTCCAGTATAATTTGTATTCATCATTCTCCAGTACATTTTGTGGTGCATACTTGTATGTAGGAACGTGTTGTTTTATAAGTTTATGTTGTAAGGCAAGCTGTTGATGTATTATTTTTGCTACATTGTCATGTCTTCTGGGGTATTCTGTATTTGCTAGTACTGTACATCCGCTTGTGATGTGATCTACTGTTTCTATTTGTTGTTAGCAAAGTCTGCATTTATCTGTTGTGGAATTGGGATCTTTAATAATATGCTTGCTGTAATACCTGGTGTTTATTGTTTGATCCTGTATTGCAATCATGAATCCTTCCGTCTCACTGTATATATTGCCTTTTCTTAGCCATGTGTTGGATGCGTCTTGATCGATGTGTGGCTGTGTTAGATGATACGGGTGCTTGCCATGTAGTGTTTTCTTTTTCCAATTTACTTTCTTCGTATCTGTTGATGTTATGTGATCTAAAGGGTTGTAGAAGTGGTTATGAAATTGCAGTGGTGTAGCAGATGTATTTATATGAGTGATTGCTTTGTGTATTTTGCTAGTTTCTGCTCGTTCTATAAAGAATTTTCTTAAATTGTCTACCTGTCCATAATGTAGGTTTTTTATGTCGATAAATCCCCTTCCTCCTTCCTTTCTGCTTAATGTGAATCTTTCTGTTTCTGAATGTATGTGATGTATTCTATATTTGTGGCATTGTGATCGTGTAAGTGTATTGAGTGCTTCTAGGTCTGTGTTACTCCATTTCACTACTCCAAATGAGTAGGTCAATATTGGTATAGCATAGGTATTTATAGCTTTTGTCTTGTTTCTTGCTGTCAATTCTGTTTTCAGTATTTTTGTTAGTCTCTGTCTATATTTTTCTTTTAGTTATTCTTTAATATTTGTATTATCTATTCTTATTTTTTGTCTGTATCCTAGATATTTATAGGCATCTGTTTTTTCCATCGCTTCTATGCAGTCACTGTGGTTATCCAATATGTAATCTTCTTGTTTAGTGTGTTTTCCCTTGACTATGCTATTTTTCTTACATTTGTCTGTTCCAAAAGCCATATTTATATCATTGCTGAATACTTCTGTTATCTTTAGTAATTGGTTGAGTTGTTGATTTGTTGCTGCGAGTAGTTTTAGATCATCCATGTATAGCAAATGTGTGATTTTGTGTGGGTATGTTCCAGTGATATTGCATCCATAATTTGTATTATTTAGCATGTTGGACAGTGGGTTCAGAGCAAGGCAGAACCAGAAAGGACTTAATGAATCTCCTTGGTATATTCCATGCTTAATCTGTATTGGCTGTGATGTGATATTATTTGAATTTGTTTGGATATTAAGTGTGGTTTTCCAATTTTTCATTACTATGTTTAGGAACTGTATCAATTTAGGATCTACTTTGTATATTTCCAATACTTGTAGTAACCATGAGTGGGGGTACACTATCAAAAGCTTTTTGGTAATCAATGTATGCGTAGTGTAGCGACCTTTGTTTAGTTTTAGCTTGATATGTCACCTCTGCATCTATTATCAGTTGCTCTTTACATCCTCGTGCTCCTTTGCAACAGCCTTTTTGTTCTTCATTTATAATTTTGTTCTGTGTTGTATGTGTCATTAATTTCTGTTTAATGACTGAAGTTAATATTTTGTATATTGTTGGTAGGCATGTTATGGGGCGATATTTAGCTGGGTTTGGTGTGTCTGCTTGATCTTTAGATTTCAGATAAGTTATTCCATGTGTAAGTGTATCAGGGAATGTGTATGGGTCTGCAACGTAACTGTTAAATAATTTAGTTAGATGTGAATGTGTTGAGGTGAACTTCTTTAGCCAGAAATTTGCTATTTTATCTTTTCCAGGGGCTTTCCAATTGTGAGTAGAATTAATAACTTGGGTGACTTCATGTTGCAAAATTATCACTTCAGGCATTTGTGGTATCATCTTGTATGTGTCTGTTTCTGCTTGTATCCACCGTGCATGCCTGTTATGTTGTACCGGGTTTGACCATATGTTGCTCCAGAAGTGTTCCATGTCTGTTATGTTTGGTGGATTGTCTATTTTAATGTGTGTGTTATCTATTGTCTGGTAAAATTTCTTTTGGTTTGCGTTGAATGTTTGGTTTTATTTCCTTCTATTTTCACTTTTTTTGTATCTCCTAAGTCGTTTGGCCAATGCTTGTAATTTCTGCTTCTTCTCATCTAATTGCTCTATCGCTTCTTGTTGTGAGATTTTACCTAACGTTTTTAGTTTTTTTTCTGACATTTCATTTCTTATAAATTGTGTTAGCTGTCCGATGTCCTTTCTCAGTTTTTCTATTCTGATCTGTAGCCTGTGTTGCCATGCTGGTTTTGTGGGTTTCTTCTGTGTGTTGGCTGGTTCTGATCTCTGCCTAGTGTGTATATTTAGTGTAGTGAGTGCTCCTATATAAACCAGTAGTCATAGTTGTATATTCATTTATTTTGTTGTGTATGATTGTGTTGATAGTTTTTATTGTTGTTTCGACTTGTGGGTTACTTGGCAGTCTATGCAAGAATGGTCTAATGTCTGTATTTGTGTCTTTGTATTCTATATATGTCAGCTGAAATTTTTCTTCTATATCTAACATGTGCGTCACTTCGTGTTCTATTTGTGCTTGTTCTGGTGGCTGTCGCAAGATTTCGTTTTCCTCTGATTGTTTAATTGATGCGTGTTGTTCTTTGTTTGTTTGCTCTGGGATGTTTGAGTCCATTACTCTATTTTCTTCTTCTTCTGTTTGCACATTATTTTGTTCCAGTATTTGTTGTACTTGTTGTTTGATGTTTTCTAATTCTGACTGGGGTATCCTGTTATTTTTGATTATTACACGGATCTGATCAGCTAGTCGTTGTTCTGTTAAAAATTTTAATTCTGGGTATCTGGTAATAAATGTTGTGTATACTTGTGATCTGTATCCAGTTGTGTTGGTTCCTAGGTTTGTTGCTTGGTAATAACAGAACATGAGGTGTCGATTAACTTCATCTGACCATCTCATCCTCTGTCTTTGTTTTCCTTCTAGGGTGGTTGCAGGAAGCATATCCTGCAAAACACCTCTATTTGGATTTAAATCATTTTCCAGTTGGCTAGCAGTGACGTTACCATTGTGGGCGGGCATAGAGTTCAAGCGTCGTCCCCGACCATGACGGCGCTTGTCCGAGGCTTCTTTAGTTCTGTCCTGAACCAACTCATCACACTAAAAGGCGGGTTAGCCCTATTAGTGGTTTGTTCTTTTCGTCGCCTTTTACGATTGGCAGAACATACCGGAGGCCTATTCTTTTCCCGGGCCTCCACGGGGATTATTATTATTATTTCTTTACTTTCTCAGACGTTAAGTCTGGTTGAGAATGGAAAGTGACGCGGACCTTGATCAAGCGTCACTTCCTATTAACTGTACGGTATGTGTTATATTGCATTTAGGAACTTTCGGGTAATTGAACATGTATCAATAATTACGGATTTCTGTAGTTGTATATATGTGTTTGGATGTAGCTGTATTGCATTGATGTACTGGTGGATATTGTGTGGTATGACTCCTGTAGTTGATACTATAATTGGTATGATGTCAACTTTATCCTGATGCCACATATCTTTGACTTCCTCAGCCAGTTGGATGTATTTTTCAATTTTTTCTCCTGTTTTCTTTTGTATATTTGTTGTATTGGGTATGGATATTTCGATTAGTTGTGTTAATTTCTTCTTTTTATTGGTGAGTATGATGTCAGGTTTGTTATGTGGCGTTGTTTTATCTGTTATAATGGTTCTGTTCCAGTATAATTTGTTTTTATTATTATTATTAACTGTATTATTATTATTATTATTTCTTTACTTTCTCAGACGTTAAGTCTGGTTAAAAATGGAATGTGACGCGGACCTTGATCAAGCGTCACTTCCTTTTAACTGTACGGTATATGTTATATTGCATTTAGGAACTTTCGGGTAATTGAACATGTATCAATAATTACGGATTTCTGTAATTGTATATATAAGTTTGGATGTAGCTCTATTGCATTGATGTACTGGTGGATATTGTGTGGTATGACTCCTGTAGTTGATACTATAATTGGTATAATGTCAACTTTATCCTGATGCCACATGTCCTTGACTTCCTCAGCCAGTTGGATGTATTTTTCAATTTTTGCTCCGGTTTTCTTTTGTATATTTGTTGTATTGGGTATGGATATTTCGATTAGTTGTGTTAATTTCTTCTTTTTATTGGTGAGAGTCCCCCCCATGAACCATGGACCTTGCCGTTGGTGGGGAGGCTTGCGTGCCTCAGCGATACAGGTGGCCGTACCGTAGGTGCAACCACAACGGAGGAGTATCTGTTGAGAGGCCAGACAAACATGTGGTTCCTGAAGAGGGGCAGCAGCCTTTTCAGTAGTTGCAGGGGCAACAGTCGGGATGATTGACTGATCTGGCCTTGTAACATTAACCAAAACGGCCTTGCTGTGCTGGTACTGCGAACGGCTGAAAGCAAGGGGAAACTACAGCCGTAATTTTTCCCGAGGACATGCAGCTCTACTGTATGATTAAATGATGATGGCATCCTCTTGGGTAAAATATTCCGGAGGTAAAATAGTCCCCCATTCGGATCTCCGGGCGGGGACTACTCAAGAGGACGTCATTATCAGGAGAAAGAAAACTGGCGTTCTACGGATCGGAGCGTGGAATGTCAGATCACTTAATCGGGCAGGTAGTTTAGAAAATTTGAAAAGGGAAATGGATAGGTTAAAGTTAGATATAGTGGGAATTAGCGAAGTTCGGTGGCAGGAGGAACAAGACTTTTGGTCAGGTGATTACAGGGTTATAAATACAAAATCAAATAGGGGTAATGCAGGAGTAGGTTTAATAATGAATAAAAAAATAGGAGTGCGGGTTAGCTACTACAAACAGCATAGTGAACGCATTATTGTGGCCAAGATAGACACAAAGCCCATGCCTACTACAGTAGTACAAGTTTATATGCCAACTAGCTCTGCAGGTGATGAAGAAATAGATGAAATGTATGACAAGATAAATTAATTATTCAGGTAGTGAAGGGAGACGAAAGTTTAACAGTCATGGGTGACTGGAATTCGTCAGTAGGAAAAGGGAGAGAAGGAAACATAGTAGGTGAATATGGATTGGGGGGAAGGAATGAAAGAGGAAGCCGCCTTGTAGAATTTTGCACAGAGCATAACTTAATCATAGCTAACACTTGGTTCAAGAATCATGAAAGGAGGCTGTATACATGGAAGAAGCCAGGAGATACTGACAGGTTTCAGATAGATTATATAATGGTAAGACTGAGATTTAGGAACCAGGTTTTAAATTGTAAGACATTTCCAGGGGCAGATGTGGATTCTGACCACAATCTACTGGTTATGAACTGCAGAGTGAAACTGAAGAAACTGCAAAAAGGTGGGAATTTAAGGAGATGGGACCTGGATAAACTGAAAGAACCAGAGGTTGTAGAGAGTTTCAGGGAGAGCATAAGGGAACAATTGACAGGAATGAGGGAAAGAAATACAGTAGAAGAAGAATGGGTAGCTCTGAGGGATGAAGTGGTGAAGGCAGCAGACGATCAAGTAGGTAAAAAGACGAGGGCTAATAGAAATCCTTGGGTAACAGAAGAAATATTGAATTTAATTGATGAAAGGAGAAAATATAAAAATGCAGTAAATGAAGCAGGCAAAAAGGAATACAAACGTCTCAAAAATGAAATCGACAGGAAGTGCAAAATGGCTAAGCAGGGGTGGCTAGAGGACAAATGTAACGATGTAGAGGCTTGTCTCACTAGGGGTAAGATAGATACTGCCTACAGGAAAATTAAAGAGACCTTTGGGGAGAAGAGAACCACTTGTATGAGTATCAAGAGCTCAGATGGAAACCCAGTTCTAAACAAAGAAGGGAAGGCAGAAAGGTGGAAGGAGTATATAGAGGGTTTATACAAGGGAGATGTACTTGAGGACAACATTATGGAAATGGAAGAGGATGTAGATGAAGACGAAATGGGAGATAAGATACTGCGTGAAGAGTTTGACAGAGCACTGAAAGACCTGAGTCGAAACAAGGCCCCGGGAGTAGACAACATTCCACTAGAACTACTGATGGCCTCGGGAGAGCCAGTCATGACAAAACTCTACCATCTGGTGAGCACGATGTATGAGACAGGCGAAATACCCTCAGACTTCAAGAAGAATATAATAATTCCAATCCCAAAGAAAGCAGGTGTTGACAGATGTGAAAATTACCGAACTATCAGTTTAATAAGTCATGGCTGCAAAATACTAATGCGAATTCTTTACAGACAAATGGAAAAACTGGTAGAAGCGGACCTCGGGGAAGATCAGTTCGGATTCCGTAGAAATGTTGGAACACGTGAGGCAATACTAACCTTACGACTTATCTTAGAAGAAAGATTAAGAAAAGGCAAACCTACATTTCTAGCATTTGTAGACTTAGAGAAAGCTTTTGACAATGTTAACTGGAATACTCTCTTTCAAATTCTGAAGGTGGTAGGGGTAAAATACAGGGAGGAAAAGGCTATTTACAATTTGTACAGAAACCAGATGGCAGTTATAAGAGTCGAGGGGCATGAAAGGGAAGCAGTGGTTGGGAAAGGAGTGAGACAGGGTTGTAGCCTCTCCCCGATGTTATTCAATCTGTATATTGAGCAAGCAGTAACGGAAACAAAAGAAAAATTCGGAGTAGGTATTAAAATTCATGGAGAAGAAGTAAAAACTTTGAGGTTCGCCGATGACATTGTAATTCTGTCAGAGACAGCAAAGGACTTGGAAGAGCAGTTGAATGGAATGGACAGTGTCTTGAAAGGAGGATATAAGATGAACATCAACAAAAGCAAAACGAGGATAATGGAATGTAGTCAAATTAAGTCGGGTGATGCTGAGGGAATTAGACTAGGAAATGAGACACTTAAAGTAGTAAAGGAGTTTTGCTATTTAGGGAGTAAAATAACCGATGATGGTCGAAGTAGAGAGGATATAAAATGTAGACTGGCAATGGCAAGGAAAGCGTTTCTCAAGAAGAGAAATTTGTTAACATCGAGTATAGATTTAGGTGTCAGGAAGTCGTTTCTGAAAGTATTTGTATGGAGTGTAGCCATGTATGGAAGTGAGACATGGACGATAACTAGTTTGGACAAGAAGAGAATAGAAGCTTTCGAAATGTGGTGCTACAGAAGAATGCTGAAGATAAGGTGGGTAGATCACGTAACTAATGAGGAGGTATTGAATAGGATTGGGGAGAAGAGAAGTTTGTGGCACAACTTGACTAGAAGAAGGGATCGGTTGGTAGGACATGTTTTGAGGCATCAAGGGATCAGAAATTTAGCATTGGAGGGCAGCATGGAGGGTAAAAATCGTAGAGGGAGACCAAGAGATCAATACACTAAGCAGATTCAGAAGGATGTAGGTTGCAGTAGGTACTGGGAGATGAAGAAGCTTGCACAGGATAGAGTAGCATGGAGAGCTGCATCAAACCAGTCTCAGGACTGAAGACCACAACAACAACATATTGGTGAGTATGATGTCAGGTTTGTTATGTGGTGTTGTTTTATCTGTTATAATGGTTCTGTTCCAGTATAATTTGTATTCATCATTCTCCAGTACATTTTGTGGTTCATACTTGTATGTGGGAACGTGTTGTTTTATAAGTTTATGTTGTAAGGCAAGCTGTTGATGTATTATTTTTGCTACATTGTCATGTCTTCTGGGGTATTCTGTATTTGCTAGTATTGTACATCCACTTGTGATGTGATCTACCGTTTCTATTTGTTGTTTGCAAAGTCTGCATTTATCTGTTGTGGTATTGGGATCTTTAATAATATGCTTGCTGTAATATCTGGTGTTTATTGTTTGATCCTGTATTGCAATCATGAATCCTTCCGTCTCACTGTATATATTGCCTTTTCTTAGCCATGTGTTGGATGCGTCTTGATCGATGTGTGGTTGTGTTAGATGATACGGGTGCTTGCCATGTAGTGTTTTCTTTTTCCAATTTACTTTCTTCGTATCTGTTGATGTTATGTGATCTAAAGGGTTGTAGAAGTGGTTATGAAATTGCAGTGGTGTAGCCGATGTATTTATATGAGTGATTGCTTTGTGTATTTTGCTAGTTTCTGCTCGTTCTAGAAAGAATTTTCTTAAATTGTCTACCTGTCCATAATGTAGGTCTTTTATGTCGATGAATCCCCTTCCTCCTTCCTTTCTGCTTAATGTGAATCTTTCAGTTGCTGAATGTATGTGATGTATTCTATATTTGTGGCATTGTGAACGTGTAAGTGTATTGAGTGCTTCTAGGTCTGTGTTACTCCATTTCACTACTCCAAATGAGTAGGTCAATACTGGTATAGCGTAAGTATTTATAGCTTTTGTCTTGTTTCTTGCTGTCAATTCTGTTTTCAGTATTTTTGTTAGTCTTTGTCTATATTTTTCTTTTAGTTCTTCTTTAATATTTGTATTATCTATTCTTATTTTTTGTCTGTATCCTAGATATTTATAGGCATCTGTTTTTTCCATCGCTTCTATGGAGTCACTGTGATTATTCAATATGTAATCTTCTTGTTTAGTGTGTTTTCCCTTGACAATGCTGTTTTTCTTACATTTGTCTGTTCCAAAAGCCATACTTATATCATTGCTGAATACTTCTGTTATCTTTAGTAATTGGTTGAGTTGTTGATTGGTTGCTGCGAGTAGTTTTAGATCATCCATGTATAGCAAATGTGTGATTTTGTGTGGGTATGTTCCAGTAATATTATATCCATAATTTGTATTATTTAGCATGTCGGATAGTGGGTTCAGAGCAAGACAGAACCAGAAAGGACTTAATGAGTCTCCTTGGTATATTCCACGCTTAATCTGTATTGGCTGTGATGTGATATTATTAGAGTTAGTTTGGATATTAAGTGTGGTTTTCCAGTTTTTCATAACTATGTTTAGGAACTGTATCAATTTAGGATCTACTTTGTATATTTCCAATATCTGTAGTAACCATGAGTGGGGTACACTATCAAAAGCTTTTTGGTAATCAATGTATGCGTAGTGTAGCGACCTTTGTTTAGTTTAAGCTTGATATGTCACCTCTCCATCTATTATCAGTTGCTCTTTACATCCTCGTGCTCCTTTGCAACAGCCTTTTTGTTCTTCATTTATAATTTTGTTCTGTGTTGTATGTGTCATTAATTTCTGTTTAATGACTGAGGTTAATATTTTGTAGATTGTTGGTAGGCATGTTATGGGGCGATATTTAGCTGGGTTTGCTGTGTCTGCTTGATCTTTAGGTTTCAGATAGGTTATTCCATGTGTTAGTGTATCAGGGAATTTGTATGGGTCTGCAATGTAACTGTTAGATAATTTAGTTAGATGTGAATGTGTTGAGGTGAACTTCTTTAGCCAGAAATTTGCTATTTTATCATTTCCAGGGGCTTTCCAATTGTGCGTAGAATTAATTGCTCGGGTGACTTCATGTTGTAAAATTATCACTTCAGGCATTTGTGGTATCATCTTGTATGAGTCTGTTTCTGCTTGTATCCACCGTGCATGCCTGTTATGTTGTACCGGGTTTGACCACATGTTGCTCCAGAAGTGTTCCATGTCTGTTATGTTTGGTGGATTGTCTATTTTAATGTGTGTGTTATCTATTGTCTGGTAAAATTTCTTTTGGTTTGTGTTGAATGTTTGGTTTTGTTTCCTTCTATTTTCACTTTTTTTGTATCTTCTAAGTCGTTTGGCCAATGCTTGTAATTTCTGCTTCTTTTCATCTAATTGCTCTATTGCTTCTTGTTGTGAGATTTTACCTAACCTTTTTCGTTTTTTGTCTGATATTTCATTTCTTATAAATTGTGTTAGCTGTCCGATGTCTTTTCTCAGTTTTTCTATTCTGATCTGTAGCCTGTGTTGCCATGCTGGTTTTGTGGGTTTCTTCTGTGTGTTGGTTGGTTCTGATCTCTGCCTAGTGTGTATATTTAGTGTAGTGAGTGCTCCTACATAAACCAGTAGTTGTAACTCTTCCATTGTTGTATTTTCATTTATTTTGTTGTGTATGATTGTGTTGATAGTTGTTATTGTTGTTTCAACTTGTGGGTTATTTGGTGGTGTATGCAAGAATGGTCTAATGTCTGTATCTGTGTCTTTGTATTCTATATATGTCAGCTGAAATTTCTCTTCTATATCTAACATCTGTGTCACTTCGTGTTCTATTTGTGCTTGTTCTGGTGGCTGTCTTAAGATGTCGTTTTCCTCTGATTGTTTAATTGATGTGTGTTGTTCTTTGTTTGTTTGCTCTGGGATGTTTGAGTCCATTACTGTATTTTCTTCTTCTTCTTCTTCTTCTGATTGCACATTATTTTGTTCTAGTATTTGTTGTACTTGTTGTTTGATGTTTTCTAATTCTGACTGGGGTATCCTGTTATTTTTTATTATTACACGGATCTGATCAGCTAGTCGTTGTTCTGTTAAAAATTTTAATTCTGGGTATCTGGTAATAAATGTTGTGTATACTTGTGATCTGTATCCAGTTGTGTTGGTTCCTAGGTTTGTTGCTTGGTAATAACAGAACATGAGGTGTCGATTAACTTCATCTGACCATCTCATCCTCTGTCTTTGTTTTCCTTCTAGGGTGGTTGCAGGAAGCATATCCTGCAAAACACCTCTATTTGGATTTAAATCATTATCCAGTTGGCTAGCAGTGTCGTTACCATTGTGGGCGAGCATAGGGTTCAAGCGTCGTCCCCGACCATGACGGCGCTTGTCCGAGGCTTCTTTAGTTCTGCCCTGAACCAAGTAATCACACTAAAAGGGGGTTATTATTATTATTTCTTTACTTTCTCAGACTTTTTTTAAGTCTGGTTAAGAATAGAGTGACGCGGACCTTTATCAAGCGTCACTTCCTTTTTGCTGTACGGTACATGTTATATTGCATTTAGGAACTTTCGGGTAATTGAACATGTATCAATAATTACGGATTTCTGTAATTGTATATATATGTTTGGATGTAGCTGTATTGCATTGATGTATTGGTGGATATTGTGTGGTATGACTCCTGTAGTTGATAGTATAATTGGTATGATGTCAACTTTATCCTGATGCCACATGTCTTTGACTTCCTCAGCCAGTTGGATGTATTTTTCAATTTTTTCTCCTGTTTTCTTTTGTATATTTGTTGTATTGGGTATGGATATTTCGATTAGTTGTGTTAATTTCTTCTTTTTATTGGTGAGTATGATGTCAGGTTTGTTATGTGGCGTTGTTTTATCTGTTATAATGGTTCTGTTCCAGTATAATTTGTATTCATCATTCTCCAGTACATTTTGTGGTGCATACTTGTATGTAGGAACGTGTTGTTTTATAAGTTTATGTTGTAAGGCAAGCTGTTGATGTATTATTTTTGCGACATTGTCATGTCTTCTGGGGTATTCTGTATTTGCTAGTATTGTACATCCGCTTGTGATGTGATCTACTGTTTCTATTTGTTGTTTACAAAGTCTGCATTTATCTGTTGTGGTATTGGGATCTTTAATAATATGCTTGCTGAAATACCTGGTGTTTATTGTTTGATCCTGTATTGCAATCATGAATCCTTCTGTCTCACTGTATATATTGCCTTTTCTTAGCCATGTGTTGGATGCGTCTTGATCGATGTGTGGCTGTGTTAGATGATATGGGTGCTTGCCATGAAGTGTTTTCTTTTTCCAATTTGCTTTCTTCGTATCTGTTGATGTTATGTGATCTAAAGGGTTGTAGAAGTGGTTATGAAATTGCAGTGGTGTAGCCGATGTATTTATATGAGTGATTGCCTTGTGTATTTTGCTAGTTTCTGCTCGTTCTAGAAAGAATTTTCTTAAATTGTCTACCTGTCCATTATGTAGGTTTTTTATGTCGATAAATCCCCTTCCTCCTTCCTTTCTGCTTAATGTGAATCTTTCTGTTGCTGAATGTATGTGATGTATTCTATATTTGTGGCATTGTGATCGTGTAAGTGTATTGAGTGCTTCTAGGTCTGTGTTACTCCATTTCACTACTCCAAATGAGTAGGTCAATATTGGTATGGCATAAGTATTTATAGCTTTTGTCTTGTTTCTTGCTGTCAGTTCTGTTTTCAGTATTTTTGTTAGTCTTTGTCTATATTTTTCTTTTAGTTCTTCTTTAATATTTGTATTATCTATTCCTATTTTTTGCCTGTATCCTAGATATTTATAGGCATCCGTTTCTTCCATCGCTTCTATGCAGTCGCTGTGGTTATCCAATATGTAATCTTCTTGTTTAGTGTGTTTTCCCTTGACTATGCTATTTTTCTTACATTTGTCTGTTCCAAAAGCCATACTTATATCATTGCTGAATCCTTCTGTTATCTTTAGTAATTGGTTGAGTTGTTGATTGGTTGCTGCCAGTAGTTTTAGATCATCCATGTATAGCAAATGTGTGATTTTGTGTGGGTATGTTCCAGTAATATTGTATCCATAATTTGTATTGTTTAGCATGTTGGATAGTGGGTTCAGAGCAAGGCAGAACCAGAAAGGACTTGATGAGTCTCCTTGGTATATTCCATGCTTAATCTGTATTGGCTGTGATGTGATATTATTAGAGTTTGTTTGGATATTAAGTGTGGTTTTCCAGTTTTTCATAACTATGTTTAGGAACTGCATCAATTTAGGATCTACTTTGTATATTTCCAATATCTGTAGTAACCATGAGTGGGGTACACTATCAAAAGCTTTTTGGTAATCAATGTATGCGTAGTGTAGTGACCTTTGTTTAGTTTTAGCTTGATATGTCACCTCTGCATCTATTATCAGTTGCTCTTTACATCCTCGTGCTCCTTTGCAACAGCCTTTTTGTTCTTCATTTATAATTTTGTTCTGTGTTGTATGTGTCATTAATTTCTGTGTAATGACTGAAGTTAATATTTTGTAGATTGTTGGTAGGCATGTTATGGGGCGATATTTAGCTGGGTTTGCTGTGTCTGCTTGATCTTTAGGTTTCAAATAGGTTATTCCATGTGTAAGTGTATCAGGGAATGTGTATGGGTCTGCAATGTAACTGTTAAATAATTTAGTTAGATGTGAATGTGTTGAGGTGAACTTCTTTAGCCAGAAATTTGCTATTTTATCATTTCCAGGGGCTTTCCAATTGTGCGTAGAATTAATTGCTCGGGTGACTTCATGTTGCAAAATTATCACTTCAGGCATTTGTGGTATCATCTTGTATGAGTCTGTTTCTGCTTGTATCTACCGTGCATGCCTGTTATGTTGTACCGGGTTTGACCATATGTTGCTCCAGAAGTGTTCCATGTCTGTTATGTTTGGTGGATTGTCTATTTTAATGTGTGTGTTATCTATTGTCTGGTAAAATTTCTTTTGGTTTGTGTTGAATGTTTGGTTTTGTTTCCTTCTATTTTCACTTTTTTTGTATCTTCTAAGTCGTTTGGCCAATGCTTGTAACTTCTGCTTCTTTTCATCTAATTGCTCCATTGCTTCTTGTTGTGAGATTTTACCTAACCTTTTTCGTTTTTTGTCTGATATTTCATTTCTTATAAATTGTGTTAGCTGTCCGATGTCTTTTCTCAGTTTTTCTATTCTGATCTGTAGCCTGTGTTGCCATGCTGGTTTTGTGGGTTTCTTCTGTGTGTTGGTTGGTTCTGATCTCTGCCTAGTGTGTATATTTAGTGTAGTGAGTGCTCCTACATAAACCAGTAGTTGTAACTCTTCCATTGTTGTATTTTCATTTATTTTGTTGTGTATGATTGTGTTGATAGTTGTTATTGTTGTTTCGACTTGTGGGTTATTTGGTGGTCTATGCAAGAATGGTCTAATGTCTGTATTTGTGTCTTTGTATTCTATATATGTCAGCTGAAATTTCTCTTCTATATCTAACATGTGTGTCACTTCGTGTTCTATTTGTGCTTGTTCTGGTGGCTGTCTTAAGATGTCGTTTTCCTCTGATTGTTTAATTGATGTGTGTTGTTCTTTGTTTGTTTGCTCTGGGATGTTTGAGTCCATTACTGTATTTTCTTCTTCTTCTTCTGATTGCACATTATTTTGTTCTAGTATTTGTTGTACTTGTTGTTTGATGTTTTCTAATTCTGACTGGGGTATCCTGTTATTTTTGATTATTACACGGATCTGATCAGCTAGTCGTTGTTCTGTTAAAAATTTTAATTCTGGGTATCTGGTAATAAATGTTGTGTGTACTTGTGATCTGTATCCAGTTGTGTTGGTTCCTAGGTTTGTTGCTTGGTAATAACAGAACATGAGGTGTCGATTAACTTCATCTGACCATCTCATCCTCTGTCTTTGTTTTCCTTCTAGGGTGGTTGCAGGAAGCATATCCTGCAAAACACCTCTATTTGGATTTAAATCATTTTCCAGTTGGCTAGCAGTGTCGTTACCATTGTGGGCGGGCATAGGGTTCAAGCGTCGTCCCCGACCATGACGGCGCTTGTCCGAGGCTTCTTTAGTTCTGTCCTGAACCAAGTAATCACACTAAAAGGGGGGTTAGCCCTATTAGTGGTTTGTTCTTTTCGTCGCCTTTTACGACTGGCAGAACATACCGGAGGCCTATTCTTTTCCCGGGCCTCCACGGGGTTTATTATTATTATTATTATTATTATTATTATTATTATTACTATTATTATTATTCACATATGGCCCAATAAGACCACGCAAGGTACAAGCAATCAATGTCGCTCTTTATGGTTGGCCTTCCTTTGCGTCCAAATTTGTTTCATCCTTTCAGAATGAAGTCTCCTTTTTCTCATCAGACCATGGTGTTCCAGTCTGTTTTCTAATTTCCCCCTGACCAATTTTCCAATCAAATATTTTTTATCTGAATGTTTTTCTATCTGTAACATCTGTCTGAGTTATACCTGCTACTTTAAGATCCTCCTTAATCACAATGATCCATTCAATAGCTCAGTTTTGGACTTACTTCTGTTTTCATAGAATTCTACTATTTGTTTTGTCGACCTAGTGGGTGCCATTCTTTTAATGCACCCTTAAAATTTAAGTCTTCGTTCTCATGTCACCATGTATGTCTGTGTATTCTTCTATTTCCTTATTACTTCTCAACCTGTAAGTTCCTCCATCAGTAATTTTGGGGCCTAATGTTTTCTTAATTATCCTTCTTTCTTTCTTTTGAATTTCTCCAATACCACTCTTTCCATTTAAAATTAAAGTTTCTGCTCCATAAAGACATTCAAGTTTGATTACAGTGCTCTAACGCCTAAGTTTACTGGATTTAGAAAGTGATTTTTTATTATAAATATTTTGGGTTAATCTGAATGCGGTTGCCATTTTTTGACAGCAAACTTCGTTTGCAGATTTTCCCAGACTGTTTTCTTTTATGATTTCCCCCAAGTACTTAAAGTGAGAACCCCTTTTTACTTTTCCATATTTTGTGTTAGAGAACTTTGGTGCTAGTTTGTTGCATGTACGGGATATTATTGTATCACTTGACACACTTTGAAACAAAACACCTTATCTTCATGTACAAATCATCATTTATGCTGCCATCTATCTGGACAATATTACAACATTTTGATAGCAGGATGCATTAAAACTTGAGACCACCACTGTGGAAATATAAGCTCATCAATCTAATTTTGGTAAACATTTTTGGAATACAGTGATCAATAGATTATTATATTTTGACTAAAGTTCAGTCTTGATCACACCATTTATGTTTCAATGATATAGGTAACCAGTTTCTGTTATTTTCACACAACCATCATCATACCAATGGCTCCCTTAGGATGGCAGGCGGAGCTCTCCTCAGCTGCTACGAAGTCAACTGATCAGTTGAGTGAACTTTAGTCAAAATATCATCAATCTAAGTTTCAATGCCTGTTTCCCCCAGTAGATAAACACAGGTGCAGAACAACATCACACCAGACACGCACTCTCACAACACTACTACGCAAAGATTTAACTGCCCTGGAGCCAGCGTGGTAAAATTAAAGATAAATCTAGCACGAATGCTTATTCAAAGATTCAAAAATTCAGTAAAAAATTTAAATTTAACTGTCTATGAAACTATTAATTTATGTGGGTAAAGGATCACTCTAATGCTAATTATTTAATAATGGGTCGCATTACATGTGTTGCTGAGTGACGTTACAATTTTTAACCTAAATAATATATTTTACTATAACTTATCAAGTATTTTCAAAGATGCAGACAGTTCATTACATTACACTGCCAGTTTTAAATACTCTGCTGACGCTGTCTAAATCTCGTGGAACTTTTTAGTCTCCAGGGAGAAAGAAAAGAGCTCCTGAATGAAGGAAAAGGAGGAACGCTTAGGGGTAATTGTTACATTTATGTCAATGTTGTTATATGTGGCAGTTCTGTGCAGTTCAATATTCCAAAATACTTTCAGATTTATAGAGGTACATATACTGAAATACAACCTAGTACCTCAGATTACATGAAAAGATGGAGGAATAACATCTGTTTGCTATTTTACCAAAAAATCAAACTTATTACATTGCTATTAACATAAATGTCCCATCTATGGGACAATTTATTTCAGAAAACCAATTAAGACAAGGAGACCAGAGGCCCTGTAATTACTTTCAGGAGGTCAAATTCATTGTACTGTCATTATAAACACTTAAAATAGAATTTTGCAATCTTAGCTTTTAGGACTTTTTCCTCATTCTTCAGGTCAGAACTGTCTAGCTATTCCATCTCCTTGGAATTCAAGTCCCATCAATTAAGTATATAAAAGTTGGAACTTCCTAATAAAAGAGCAACACATACAGAAAAGAAATTAGCCTTACTGTGGGTGCATACTGTCCAACAGGTGTCCATGCTGGTTTAAAATCTCTAAGTAGTTTCTGCCTCTTCCTTTGTGCCTTGTTTCGTTCTTTAAATCGAACTTCTTTTTCCTGTCTGCTCTTGAAAATTTCATCTTCTACTTCTCCCAGATCAGACATGATCAGCTGCACCCGATCAAGGTTTACATTACCACTGTCAGTCAGAAAACCCTGCAAAGTTTTACATCATAAACTGAGATTTCTTATAACCACAAAACAGACAAAAACACTGTGTATGTTAATGCACTGATGAAAAAATGCTAACACAATTTATGATTTGGAAGAATGCAAACACATTAAAAAGCGGTTCAACAAATAACAAACGAAGAGAGGAAATGGTAAAATTCAAATGTTTTTATATTGTTGTAAAATGATTTCTAGAAAACATTAAAAATAACTAAATCATTACTACATTTATGTTTACACCTCTACTTGTACAATAATGCTTGGTAGAAACTACCTATTATTTTTAAAAAACCATATTAATTCATAATTCACATATATTGCACCAGTTATTTTGTATTGAATATTTTTTTGAATACCATAAAACAATGCAATCACTGGCACCGAATCAATTACCAAAGGCAGTGTAACAGTGATTTCAGCTGTATCCTATCATGTCACAGAATGAATATAATAAATAATATAAACATGATTATTGTCGCTAAATCAGCATGAAACTATAGCTGGATCAGGTGCTTCCTTTAATCAAAACCACATTCTCATATAATCTTAAACACCATCAAATCAATATGATTCTTACTTTACTAGTTGGTAAATTTTTGGAGACAGAACTTAGTATTTCATTGTGCTTCACTAAGTTACTAATAAAAAGAAAGTTTTCCAATTATTGTCCTGTCTGCAAGGTGAGACTGCATTACTTTGTAGTTATTCAGCTTCCTTATCCTGTATAGTTTCTTATTTCCAAATCAACTTAAGAAGTAGTGTTTTACTTTCCTTGCAAAGTGAAGTTGCTACATTCCAGTTCAAGTTCCTATTCACCACCAGCCTCCACATAATTTTCTGCTTTTATGTGACAGTACGCTTTTTACATCACAACTCTCACCTCATAATTATGCCTTCCACAATGTCAATCACAGAACTATCCATAAATACATCTGAAAATCTTGGTATATAAAGTGTAACAAACATTTTATTTCATAACAGAGACTGCACACTAACAGATTATCATTCTGTTTATGAATATGGTCTCAGTTTCTTGGGTATTTTTATGTTTTCCAGTTTACTTTGTAACAAGAATCTTCAATATGCAATATCTGTATGTGATATAATTTTTTATGACATCCTGCATTTGTAAACATTTTGCTATCAAAACAAAATGAACTATAAAATTAAAATTACACTATGACTACAGTATTTGCGGATTGAGAAAAAAGACAACCATTGATCTTGTGAGGGTTATACAGCTCCTAACAAAAACTGGGAAAATGTTGAAGAAATGTGCCATATACAAATAAACAGTAGATACTCCATTGTAAATGAATTTATAAATCCCATAAAGAAACAGGCAAACAGAACTGACAAGGAAATGCCTAGTAACAAATTAACCATAAAAGCTATGGCACATGGCTAGTTTTATTTTCAGTCAACAATAGCATTGCTCACACAATTACCTCAATAAATGGTCACCCAGTCAATTTTAATGACATCTGAGGCACCATGCTCATACTTCACCCTAATATAATTTTTATCTTTAGACATACATTCAGACAATACAATGTTTGATTACAAGGGCTAATATTTGTGTCACAGTAGGACGAAATATATACATCTGTCTTTAGTTACTTGCTATACAGTGGAATAGTCAGTTGTGTATGATTTATGATATTAGCAAATGATCAACAATATGCTGCAAAAACATGTTAGAAAAAGAACACTCTTTTATCAAGGTGTACAAAGTGTAATCCACCTTTTATTGCAAATTGCATCACTAAAAATCAAAGAAAGGCAACAATTTTGTTCACCCTACAACTGTTTTCTGAATATGATTTCTCTAGATTTAGCATGCTGTTGCAAAGCCAAGCCACAGGACAGAATATGCTTTGGCTTTCAGCGGAAATGAACTACTAATAAAATTTAATTATTAAATATGTCCAATTTTTTAAAGCTGACTGAAACAATCTCAGGAAAATTAATCCAAAATTGTAAAAGAATGCAAATATAATTACTGTACACTGAGAAACACTTGAGGGGTGATCATGTGTGTTCCAAATTAGAGATAAAAAAGAAAGAAAGACTGAATGGCATAATTTCTTTAAGGCAGTAATGGAAATAGACCACATTTGACATTAGTGGCAAACAACACAATCAACATCAATAAGCCCCAAACAGTGAAACGCAATCAGACTATTACTATAACTTGGTATCATTATCCACTGACAGTGTGTCAAAGTTCCTTGCTTAAAGCAACAGCACTTTCTTGCGTTACCATCGAGAATTACTACAGCAGATGATTTCCATCATCTAATGACATAGTTTATGAATTAGTTATGCAAAAATGAAATGAGAACATAACAGAAGTTCTTTTGTGGGAGTAAAAAAAGTGGTAGTTGGTTTCACGTCCCTTCTGTGTATGCCTATTATAAGTCTTTAGCTCAACCAACAACAGTAAATGCACACTGTTGTCACAGTGTCATGTCTACTGCAGCCATCCTCGCAGAAGCACCAAAAGAAAACGATTACTACCAAAAATTACCTTTTCTAATATTTTTTTTGTAGGACAACATTTTTGTCCTTGACAGTCAGCATTATTTTCTATCATCATCATGATTTCATATTACCCCATGAAATGTTTGTTCATGCCAGAGATAGCTCAATATTTTTTTTTATACACACCTAAGCACAAAATTGGCCTTGCAGCTTAAACTGCAATTGTGGTGATTGTAAACAAACCTCACAGTCGTATACAAACATGTACACCCCCCCTCCCGGGAAAGAAACTGTTGTTGTCATGGTTTATGTGACAAAATTGTATTTGATTCTCAAATCGCATGGCTGTCACTGACACAACTTTGTCACTGTTATGACTTATTAAATTGTTTGTGAAATCATCACTTGTAGGTTATGTTTGTTTTCAGCAATGTAATTAATCATCATACATTTACCTGTTATGTGGTGCTTTCTTGGTTTTTGAGACAAAAAGGCTCAGTTTTGAAAGATGACAACTTTTTTGAGAGATAGACATTTCTAGAAGAAACAAAATACTAGAGGAACTTATAGTCGTAACAATAAAAGCCTAAAGTGTTTCACTTCGAACAGTACAACGTAAATGTGCAGAAGCACACCAAATGGAAACCTGCAATGATGAACATATTTAGACAATTTCAACATGGTTTTGGAATTCTAAGAATATGAACAGAATCCCAAATGGCAGAAGTTTGCAAAAGTCATAAATGAAAATTTGTAAGATATGTTTTAGAAGAAAGGCATTCGAGTGAGTTACAGAGACAGCACTAGAGGCTACAAAACAAATGGTCTCATAATGAATTTTCAATTACATACCACAGTTCTCCTGAATACTTAATTTAAAAATCAATAAATTATGCTGTTGTATAAAGTAAGCCCGAAAAGTTTGGTGAATAACAGAAACAAAAGTTACAAACAAAATGTCTTTACTGCCCATCAAATTAACCACCATTAGTTACAACACACTTCTGACATTAAATGTAAATCTGTTGGAAACTGTCAGAAAACACACCTTGTGGAATCGCTCAAAGCTCAACGGCCATGCATTGTTGGATATCCACACCATTACAGAACATGAGAAATAGTGCTACCATGTGATCCGAAGACCAAGTGACAGTCAATGGCATGGTGATCATCCTCTTCCCCGACTCCCTCGGGCAGTAATTCATGACGGATCAAGCTCTTGTAAAAGAAGGTAATCAACATGTATTTTGCCAGCTGACTTTTTTTGGGAGATGGGGAAGATGATGACACTATACTACTGACTGTTATCTGGTCTTCGGATCATAAAGGTAGCACCACGTCTCATCTTCTGTAATGATTCTGACATCCAAGAAACACATGACCACAGCACTTTGAGCTATTCAACAAGAAGCATTTGCTGACAGTTTACAATGTTTAATTGTTCCTTCAATTGAAACAAACTGTTTTACACTCTGGCATGTGCACAGTAACTGTACTTTTGGCTACAATATTTATTATCTTCTCACAGGAATGTATTATAAAAAATAAAAATATTGAACAGTGGAGCTGTTGATGTTATTTCAATATCATACCATTTGATAGTAAATTTTGACAGGTGTTAAATTAAATAACAATTTGCCAGAAAACTTCAGCCTTTGTCTTTTCTTTTCATTCCTGACTTTGAGGTGCAGGTTTTGTGAAGAGTCAACAGAAATGTATTTTTCCTGTAGTTGCTGGATTTAGTTTTCTTCTTTCAATGTCCTTTTTCAAATATATATGATCTTGAGTTTTGTTTATTGATTAATCAATAGTGTGCAAGTGATAATACGTCAGCACGGCACCTAGACACACAGGCCTGAGGACTGCAGATTGCTGCTAACTGAGGACGAATGCAAGACCACAAATACAGTAACTGCCATTTTTGCTGTCCCTTATTATCATGTTACCACATTTTTTTCCCCCAAAGAATGGCATGATTCAACACTCCATACTGATCTATCCTGTGCAAGCCTCTTTGTTGCTGCATAAATACAGCAACCTACATCCATATGAAACTGCCTACTGTTCTATTCTCTTCTAGTCTGAATTGCCTACAATCCACATTTCACTTCCACAGAAGGCTAAATTCCAGACAAATACCTTCAAAACAGACTTCCTAATCCTTAAATTTACATTAGATGCGAACAAATTCCTGTTTTTCAAAAGTGCTTTTTTTGCTATTGCTAGCTTGTCTTTTATCATCTTCCCTACTTTAGCCATCAATTATTTTGCTGCGCAAATAGCAGAACTCATCTAAGACTTTTAGGACCTGGTTTCCTGATCTAGTTCCCTCAGCATCACCTGATTCATTTAGACTACATTCAGTTACCCTTGTTTACTTTTGTAGATGTTCACCTTACAATTTATTTTCAAGACACAGTCAATTCCATTCAAATGCTCTCCCAAGTACTTGGTAGTCTCTGACAGGATTACATCATCAGCAAACTGGAAAGTTTTTATTTCCTTTTCCCTGAACTAATTCCCTTTCTGAATTTCTTCTTGGTTTCCCCAACAGCTTCCTCAAAGCACAGCTTGAATAACATCAAGGATAGACTACATGTCTGACTCCCTTCAATTATAACTTGCCCTTCATATTCTTATGGAATTAATGAACAAAACAGTTCATAATTCGAGGCAGATATTCTCTGTTCTATGAAACTTCTGCCACTGCCCATTTCACACTTTTTTCACATTCCATGGATACTTCTTTCACTGAATTAGCACCCAGGGTGACATGTGTGGTGAATGGTTTAGATGGTGCATTATTTCATTTTCAGAAAGATCTTTTACTCACCAGTGGACTGAATGCTGCGGTTAAAGTTATATTACCACTGTTCCAATATATGAAGACCTCAGCTGTAAACAATGGTAAGGGGCAGTCATAAGAAATAGAGTTACTGCATTTAAAACATCGTAATATTAACCCTTCCACTGCTGCACATGTATACATACATGCTAACTGTTTCAATATTCCACACTACTTGCTATGAAAAATACTTACAGTGTTTCCATGCTACAATCATATAGATGTGTATAACATGTACCATCCAGGCACCGAGCCACAAGATAATTACTGCACAAGTACGTGTCTAATATCTGGAATACTGGGAATAACCAGAATGACTTATGGAATGCTGAATTCTCTTTAGAGTTCATTTGTACCACTTGGTGTGCTGTGCTTTCCATGTTATTGAATAAAATGACATGACATTAGTGACTGTTTACAGATGATGAGCTACTGAGTCTTCTAAATCAAAGGGACAACAAGGACTTCATCATGCCCAATCCAGCTGATTATGGTTGGACAGGTAGTGATGCCTATGAGCCTATAGTTGAATCGGACACCAGAAATATACTTAATATTAGTGAACCTGCAAACAATGAACCAGTAAATTCAGATCCAGATTTTGATGTTGCCACTGCTTCTTCCTCAGATTCCAAAGAAGAGCCTGAGCATATGCCTGACAAATCTCTTAAAAGACACAAAACAAATGACTTCAGATGGAAAGACTCTGATTTGGACCCCAAAGTGTATAACTTTCAATGACAGTGATTCCAGTTGCACAATGGTCAATTTAGATGATTCCCCTACTGTGTGTGACTGCTTCCAAGGTCCCCCCCCCCCCCCCCCCCAAGAAATTGTAAATTATATAGCTGAACAATGTAATTTACACAAGAGCCATCTGAAAAGCTATTGCAATTCATTCCAGGTAGCAGCTAACTGTAGGTAGTCACTTGAAGCAGTTGTGGTGTGCATGGTGTAAAAATTGGAAAAAAGAGAGTATCATGCAGTGATTAAATTCTTCATAAATTAAGAATTGACACCAACCAAAATTCATTTTTGGCTTGTAAATGTGCATGGCAGCTTTTCACCTTCATTTTCCACCATGAAGAAATGGGTGACTGAGTTTAAATATGGTCATGAAAGTGTCCAAGATGAACCATGTACAGGATATCCAAAAACTGCAAGCACACTGGAAATTGTCAAAAAAGTGCAGGATAGGATTTTTGAAGATTGACCAATAAATGAGCATGAAACTGCTAAAGTTATAGGGATATCAAAGGAACTTGTTGGTAACATTTTGCACCAGGAATTGAACTTGAGATAGCTTTGCACAAGATGTGTGCCACATGTGCTCACTGTGGATCACAAACACATTCACAAAAACTTCCCGAAAAGTGCCCGACGCATTTGAAGAAAAACAGAAGTGACTTTTTGAGTTGATATGTGACAGTGGATGAAACATGGATTTACCATTACACATCCAAAACCAAACAGCAGTAGGTTCTTCAGCTCCAAAGAAGACCAGGATGGTGCCATCAGCAGAAAAGATCAGTGTTTTGAGATGCAAAGGGAATTTTGTTGATTGACTATCTTGAAAAAGACAAAATAATAACTGGAGAATATTACTCTCAAATTCTCATGAAACTGGATGCAAACATTCATGAAAACAGACCTGGCTTAGAGAAGAAAATCATCTTCCAAAAGGACAATACATCTTCCTACAAAACTGTCTTGCAACTGGGAAATCGAGGGATTTCCATTATAAAGTGCTGGAACATACGGCCTATTCCACAGGTTTGGCTCCCTCGGACTTCCATCTATTCTCAAAACTGAAGAAATTCCTTGTTGGTCAGCACTTTTTGTCCAATCAAGAAGCCATTGCAGTTGTAGACGGGTTCTTTGCTGCACATCCGGAGAAACACTACAGAGAGGAGACAATGGTACTGAAACAATGCTAGATGGATTGCATTGCTATTGGAGGAGATTACAATGAAAAATAAAACTTCTTTGAAAGCATAAATTGTCATTTTCACTCATCAGGACAAGAAATTTTCAAATGGCCCTTTATTAAGAGCATCTTTGCAATGATGCCAGTGAAAAATCAAAACTGTAACAATGGAAAACACAAACAGTGCTAAAATTTACCGTTTTCTTGTGGCTCAAGTCAGAAAAAAAAGAAAGAAACTGTTAATAGATCAACAATCCATTCTTGTCTACTCCAATGTTTCTGCAAATTATTCCAAGAGATAGGACCTTCTGTTACTAAGAATGTGGCACTTTGTTGATAACAATTAGGACTCTGGAGATTACTAATTCTGGAAAATAAGGCGAATTGTGGATCACCTAAGAAAAGTATTTCTAAATGCTTTCTATCCTTCTAAAAATTTGTGCATTGACAAAAGTTTAGTTCCCCAGCAACGGACATAACGAAAGGAACTGATGTTAGTGCACTGGAAGCACCATTCTTATTTTATTAGAGCATTACACTATAAGCTGACAACTGATACACTAGCACAACATTATTTTCTTATCTTCTTGACAGAGTGACTAATGCTTGTGATAGTGCAAGGAAAAACCATAAAGGTACGCCTGCTTTATCAAAATAAATAAATAACAGATGAGATCAAGTTTATGTCAACAAATTAAATTCTTGCTCTCTAGTGGCAGGACAAAGTAGGAAGTGAAGGTGTTTTCAACTCTCTGTAAAACACAAATTATAGCAACTGAGAAAGTTAAAAGAAGCACAAATAAAATCCTAAGCTACACAGAAAGTACAGGAGCCGTCAACAGGAGCGACATGATGCTAAGTTCATTAGAATGTGTACAAAAAACTGTAAAATTGTACAAAAAAGTAATTTTCATTTAGTGGGTCTGCCTCTGCTGAAAACACAGGCATTGTATAAAACCCAACGAGGAAGAAACAGTCCAATATATACGATTTTCAGAAGAAACTCATCAAGGAGTTTCTAGAGATTCACTACCGACCACAAACAGAGGGTCATTGTGGAAGAAGATTGGCTGATGGTAATAATCACTTACGCCGATCAGAGTGCCACTTTATCTCGCCAGACCTAAGAATATCAAAGAAGAAGGCATATTGCATGTGCAAAGTATGACAAACTTATACTAGATATATTTGGGTAAAATTTTATGCACTTTTATGTTTGAACTTCTGTTTCAAAGTGTGCTACTCTCTGAAGTTTTACTAATCTAATAAAGTGTATTTTTTCTCCTAATGAATTACCTTTTTGAAAATAAGTATATCTCTATAAACATTAAAGATATAAACAATTTAACACAATAATACTACATTTTTCATCTTAATTTTATCTCAATAACAATGATAAATTGCCAAAGTTTGTGTGTGTGTGTGTGTGTGTGTGTGTGTGTGTGTGTGTGTGTGTGCGTGTGTGTGTGTGTGTGCGTGTGTGTGCGCGCGCGCGCGCACGTGTGTGAACAATATGTGCAGTGAAAAGGATAATATTAGTTCATAGTTCCACAATAAGCCGAGAGATGGCAGCTCTAATATTCTCTTTAATGGCAACTTCATTGGGATTTGTGCATAAGTGACTGCCCTTCATAGGTTGTTGCTAATCATGTAAATGTGAATATTTATTTAAGCAAATAAACATTGTTGTGTCCCTCACCATAATTTATATGAATTTACATGACAGGATGATGGTATAGTGTTACAAACCGTCCTTAACATTTTTTATGTGCTAGCTAAAATTAATTTTATACTGTACTGAATCTAATATTAATCTCTTAGGCTGTTATACTTTATTACTGCAAAACTTGTTAATCTAAATCTTAGAAAAAAAAAAAAAAAACCATTCACACCTTTTCAGTTTAGATTTTTGAGGATTTCACAGTAATGTTTTGTCTATTGTTCCAGCAAGTAAGCAGTGGTAAGTCAATGCTAACCTGTTAAGTTCAATCGGTTTGCAAGGAAACAAGTACCCACAGAAGAATTCTATGAATAAAATGTTGGGTACAATTTACCATTTTAAAAATACGTCATCACTGTAGAGACATTTAAAAAACTATTCTTAAAAATTTTCAGTCGTAATGAGCATTTCATGAAGTTTTGGGACTGCAACTGGATGATGTCAACTTCTTGCCACGATATTTTCGCTAACCACCATTCAGCCATCTTCAGGTGAGTGTTTTGTACTGGAGACTGCTTATAACATCACTAACTTTGTATCAGAAGATGGTGTGGAAACACATGTGCAAAGGCAGTCGCTACATGAGTGACCTCTGCCGAGGTTCTCACCCGCTCCGAATATTGATCTACCCCCTATGATGAGCAGGTGCATGTATAATGGTGTACCATACGCGCACTGTCAGACTGTGGATCACAAAGTTAAAATTCAGATGTAAAATTAACTGCTGCTAGATGTGTAATTAGTCATAAAATGGTTTCTTTCTGAAGACATTAAAGAATTCACCCAGTCCCACACCTTATCCAATTGAAAGCCACCATAACAATTAGTAAGATCTTCCACCAAATAATTCCTTGATAACTGAATCTCGTTGAGCTCACGATTTCCGTAGCAGAATAATTACGGAATGTCCTGTGAAAATACAATTCTCATGGCTGACTTACTGGGCTGTGAAAAGAGAGTATTGTCATCACATTCAATGCACCTTTCGTGACTCTGCAAATTGTCTGACCAATGCAGGTTTTGCCACATGGTATTCTGTAGATTCAAGTCCTACACAATCCCAGATTGCCCTTTGCTGAATCGAGATGAGCATACGTCTTTGAAGGTGGGCGGGAAGATTGCTCTGACATAATGTTTCTTTAGTATTCTACCTAATTTCAGTGAAATATTGTCAGCATATGGGAGGAGCAAGCTGTATTTGAAGTGCACCTTTTCTTCTTGATCTTGCGGGTGGTCGTATTTCTTCCTCCTTAAGAGCTGAGCTGATCTGATTTGGGGAATATCCATTATCTTTGAACAAAGATTGTAGGTGTTCCCATCAGACAAAGCATGTGTCCTGTGCACCAATGTTCGAAAGAAGCCCATAGATTATGATGGGTGGTGGCAGCTAGACACCTGCAAATACAGGTCTGTATGTGTGAGTTTACCATAAACGCAATGCCGCAATCATCCATCTACATTCTGAACGACCAATACATCTAGAAACAGCAACAGCCACCAGAGACAGACAGACTTCCTTATCCCCTTCCATCATCATAAATTTGATATTCTCATGGACTGAATTCAGGTGCTGCAGAAAGCACAACAGTTGTTCTTCACCGTGGGCTCACACTACAAAAGTATTGTTCAGTGGCAGAGGCAGATGGAAGTGAATGCGGCCATAGTGGTAGCAACAGCAGCAATAGCAGCAGCAGTTGTCTGACAAGAGAGTAATTAAGTTTAATTTGCGTATTTTTCATGTATTTCTGCAAAGAAGTGAACTATATCAGTGTATTTTACTATGTAGACTAGTGTTTATCAAGTTGGATTCCGCCGCCCGAAGCGCCACATCACATCTCTATTTCTAAATTTTGTGTTAATACACAGCATGTAGTTTAGATCAGTGCACTGGAATTAGCTTATTTATATTCTACAGTAGCTTTTGGATAAATGAAGTCACTAGTAAAAAGTAACTATTGATACATCCATTTTCAGTGCAGAAATTTGGTTCTATTTTTAAGAACTCATGGATCTTGCTGTCTCAGGCTATACTTTTTTTTTTTTTTTTTTTTTTTTTTTTTTTTTTTTGTTCTCCTCATTCAGTTTGTGTACACTGCAAACTCAGAAGTACCAGAATTGGCCAATTTTCTCTTTTGCAGAGTCTGCTAGCAATTTCTAAGTTAATCTTGTCAGCACTCTTGGTATTTTTTGAGATCTAATATCCATTTTTTATAGAGTATAGGATATAGCTACGAACTGTGCTTGTTGTGAACATACAAGGGGAACTGACTGCTGCCAATAAACAGCTGGAAGCTGTGTTGGCTATGATCAACAGGCTTCTGTCTAATGCTCAAAGGCGTGGAAACATTGGGGCACCTTTAGAATCCCCTAGTGACCTCGTTGTCACTGCGTTTTCTGATACACAACATCTGACCAGTCTGCCCTCACGTGAGAGTGAGTGGCAGATAGTGGGCGGTTGGCATGTCATTGGCCAAAAAGCAAAACAGGGAAGGGGCTGCCCAGCTGGCTCCTTACACCATAGCAACAGGTATGAGATGCTACCAAATGTTGATAATACTTCTGGGCCAGCATTAGATGGCTCGCCTCTCCTGTCAGGCCAATGGTCTATTCTCCTTCCCAGTCCACACAAGTGCTGAGGGTTAGGCAGGTGATGGAGACCCTCACAGACATAGTACACAGAGAAAGAAAGAATGCCAGTGTGCACTCTGAGGTAGTGGTCAAAGAGGGGGGTGAGATTCAGGGGGAAGGGGGAAAGGGAGAGGGAGAGAGAGGGAGAGGGAGAGGGGGGAGAGAGGGGGGAAAGGGAGAGGGAGAGAGGAGGGAGAGAGGGAGAGAGGGAGATAGGGAGAGAGGGAGAGAGGGAGAGAGGGAGAGAGGGAGAGAGGGGAGAGGGGGGAGAGGGGAGAGAGGGGGGAGAGGGGGGAGAGGGGGGAGAGGGGGGAGAGGGGAGAGAGGGGAGAGAGGGGAGAGAGGGGAGAGAGGGGAGAGAGGGGAGAGAGGGGAGAGAGGGGGAGAGGGGGGAGAGGGGGGAGAGGGGGGAGAGGGGGGAGGGGGGAGAGGGGGGAGAGGGGGGAGAGGGGAGAGAGGGGAGAGAGGGGAGAGAGGGGAGAGAGGGGAGAGAGGGGAGAGAGGGGAGAGAGGGGAGAGAGAGGGGGGAGAGAGGGGGAGAGAGGGGAGAGAGAGGGGAGAGAGAGGGGAGAGAGAGGGGAGAGAGGGGAGAGAGGGGGAGAGGGGGAGAGGGGGAGAGGGGGGGAGAGAGGGGGGAGAGGGGGAGAGGGGGGAGAGAGGGGGGAGAGAGGGGGGAGAGAGGGGGGAGAGAGGGGGGAGAGAGGGGGTGAGAGGTAGAGGGGGAGAGAGGGGGAGAGAGGGGGGTGAGAGGTAGAGGGGGAGAGAGGGGGGTGAGAGGGGGGTGAGAGAGAGGGGGGGAGGGAGGGGGAGGGAGAGGGGGAGGGAGGGGGAGAGAGAGGGGGAGGGAGGGGGAGAGAGGGGGAGGGAGGGGGCGAGGGGGAGAGAGGGGGCGAGGGGGCGAGGGGGAGAGGGGGAGAGAGGGGGCGAGGGGGAGAGAGGGGGTGAGAGGGAGAGGGGGGTGAGAGGGAGAGGGGGGTGAGAGGGAGAGGGGGGTGAGAGGGAGAGGGGGGTGAGAGGGAGAGGGGGGAGAGAGGGAGAGGGGGGAGAGAGGGAGAGGGGGGAGAGGGAGAGGGGGGAGAGAGGGAGAGGGGGGAGAGGGAGAGGGGGGAGAGGGAGAGGGGGGGAGAGGGAGAGGGGGGGAGAGGGGGAGAGAGGGGGGTGAGGGAGAGAGGGGGAGAGAGGGGGAGAGAGGGGGGTGAGGGAGAGAGGGGCGTGAGAGAAAATGGCTCTGAGCACTATGGCACTCAACTGCTGAGGTCATAAGTCCTCTAGAACTTAGAACTACTTAAACCTAACTAACATAAAGACATCACACACATCCATGCCCGAGGCAGGATTCGAACCTGCGACCGTAGCGGTCGCGCGGTTCCAGACTGTAGCGCCAGAACTGCTTGGCCACCAGCGGCCGGCGGGGTGAGAGAGAGAGGGGGGGTAGAGAGAGGGGGGGTAGAGAGAGGGGGGGTAGAGAGAGGGGGGGTAGAGAGAGGGGGGGTAGAGAGAGGGGGGTAGAGAGAGGGGGGTAGAGAGAGGGGGGGTAAGAGAGAGAGGGGGGGTGAGAGAGAGAGGGGGGGTGAGAGAGAGAGGGGGGGTGAGAGAGAGAGAAGGGGTGAGAGAGAGAGAAGGGGTGAGAAAGAGAGGGGGTGAGAGAGAGGGGGGGTGAGAGAGAGGGGGGGTGAGAAAGAGAGGGGGTGAGAGAGAGGGGGGGTGAGACAGAGAGATAGGGGGGACAGAGAGCGAGTAGGGGGGGGTGAGAGAGAGTAGGGGGGGGTGAGAGAGAGAGGGGGGAGAGAGAGAGAGGGGGGAGAGAGGGGGGGAGAGAGAGGGGGGGAGAGAGAGGGGGGGGAGAGAGGGGGGGGAGAGAGAGGGGAGTGAGAGAGAGGGGGGACAGAGAGAGATAGGCGGGTGAGAGAGAGGTAGGCGGGTGAGAGAGAGTAGGGGGGTGAGAGAGAGTAGGGGGGTGAGAGAGAGTAGGGGGGTGAGAGAGAGTAGGGGGTGAGAGAGAGTAGGGGGGTGAGAGAGAGTAGGGGGGTGAGAGAGAGTAGGGGGGTGAGAGAGAGTAGGGGGGTGAGAGAGAGTAGGGGGGTGAGACAGAGTAGGGGGGTGAGACAGAGTAGGGGGGGTGAGACAGAGTAGGGGGGGTGAGACAGAGTAGGGGGGGTGAGACAGAGTAGGGGGGGTGAGACAGAGTAGGGGGGGTGAGACAGAGTAGGGGGGGTGAGACAGAGTAGGGGGGGTGAGACAGAGTAGGGGGGGGGGTGAGACAGAGTAGGGGGGTGTGAGAGAGGGGGGGGTGAGACAGAGTAGGGGGGTGTGAGAGAGAGGGGGGTGAGACAGAGTAGGGGGGTGTGAGAGAGAGGGGGGTGAGACAGAGTAGGGGGGTGTGAGAGAGAGGGGGGGTGAGAGAGAGTAGAGGGGGGGTGAGAGAGAGTAGAGGGGGGGTGAGAGAGAGGGGGGGTGAGAGAGAGTACAGGGGGTGAGAGAGAGGGGGGTGAGAGAGAGGGGGGTGAGAGAGAGGGGGGTGAGAGAGAGGGGGGTGAGAGAGAGTACAGGGGGGTGAGAGAGAGTACAGGGGGGTGAGAGAGAGTACAGGGGGGTGAGAGAGAGTACAGGGGGGTGAGAGAGAGGGGGGGTGAGAGAGAGGGGGGGTGAGAGAGAGGGGGGTGAGAGAGATATGGGGGTGGTGAGAGAGAGAGGGGGCGTGAGAGAGAGGGGGGGTGAGAAGTAGAGAGGGAAGGGGCGTGAGAGAGAGGGGGGGTGAGAAGTAGAGAGGGAGGGGGCGTGAGAGAGGGGGGGTGAGAAGTAGAGAGGGAGGGGGCGTGAGAGAGGGGGGGTGAGAAGTAGAGAGGGAGGGGGCGTGAGAGAGAGGGGGGGTGAGAAGGAGAGAGAGGGGGGTGAGAGAGGCGGTGAGAGAGAGAGGGGGGTGAGAGAGGCGGTGAGAGAGAGAGGGGGTGAGAGAGAGAGGGGGTGAGAGAGAGAGGGGGTGAGAGAGAGAGGGGGTGAGAGAGAGGGGGTTAGAGAGGGGGTGTGAGAAGGAGAGAGAGGGGGGTGAGAGAGAGGGGGGGTGAGAGAGAGGGGGGGTGAGAGAGAGGGGGGGTGAGAGAGGGGGGGGTGAGAGAGAGGGGGGGTGAGAGAGGGGGGGGTGAGAGAGAGGGGGGGTGAGAGAGAGGGGGGTGAGAGAGGGGGGGCTGAGAGAGAGCGGGGGGGCTGAGATGAGAGAGAGCGGGGGGCTGAGAGGGGGGGTGCTGACAGAGAGCGGGGGGTGCTGACAGAGAGCGGGGGGTGCTGAGAGAGAGCGGGGGGTGCTGAGAGAGAGCGGGGGGTGCTGAGAGAGAGCGGGGGTGCTGAGAGAGAGCGGGGGGGGCTGAGAGAGAGCGGGGGGGGCTGAGAGAGAGCGGGGGGGGCTGAGAGAGAGCGGGGGTGCTGAGAGAGAGCGGGGGTGCTGAGAGAGAGCGGGGGGGCTGAGAGAGAGCGGGGGGGGGGGCTGAGAGAGAGCGGGGGGGGCTGAGAGAGAGCGGGGGGGCTGAGAGAGAGCGGGGGGGGCTGAGAGAGAGCGGGGGGGGCTGAGAGAGAGTGGGGGGTGGCTGAGAGATAGCGGGGGGGTGGCTGAGAGATAGCGGGGGGGGCTGAGAGAGTGCGGGGGGGGCTGAGAGAGAGCGGGGGGGGCTGAGAGAGAGCGGGGGGGCTGAGAGAGAGCGGGGGGGCTGAGAGAGAACGGGGGGGTGAGAGAGAGCGGGGGGGCTGAGAGAGAGCGGGGAGGGGCTGAGAGAGAGCGGGGGGGTGGCTGAGAGATAGCGGGGGGGTGGCTGAGAGATAGCGGGGGGCGCTGAGAGATAGCGGGGGGGGGGGCTGAGAGATAGCGGGGGGGGGGCTGAGAGATAGCGGGGGGGGCTGAGAGAGAGCGGGGGGGCTGAGAGAGAGCGGGGGGCTGAGAGAGAGCGGGGGGCTGAGAGAGAGCGGGGGCTGAGAGAGAGCGGGGGCTGAGAGATAGCGGGGACTGAGAGATAGCGGGGGCTGAGAGAGAGTGTGTTGAGAGAGGGGCGAAGAGAGGGGGAGAGAGAGACAATTCTCTGTAACAAAACAGCAATGCCAGAAGATAGTATCAATTTGCAGAATGACCTGCAAAGGACTGATAAATGGTGCAGGCTCTGGCAGTTAGCCATAAACATAAATAAATGTAACATATTGAGCATGCTTGGGAAAAGAAAGCCACTACTGTACAACTAAACTAAATAAATGTCATGCGACTAGGGCCGCCCGTCGGGTAGACCGTTTGCCGTGTGCTAGTCTTTCGATTTTACTCCATGTCAGTGACTTGCGCATCAATGGGGATGAAATGATGATGATGATTAGGACAACACAACACCCAGTCCCTGAGCGAAGAAAATCTCCGACCCAGCTGAGAATCGAACCCAGGCCCTTCAGGACTGACAGTCTGTCGCACTGACCACTCAGCTACCGGGGGGAGACATACAGCTACACTATTGATATGGAACTGCTCAAAACAATATCAGTTGTAAAATGCCTAGGAATAACTATCCAGAGCAACCTTAAGTAGAATGATCACATAAA